>NC_091792.1:64035000-64643333 GCF_041296235.1 Equus asinus | reverse complement strand
TAATTGTGCCCAAGCTCTCATCCATAGCCTTCTCAGCCACCAGAGAAAGCTTCTTTCCCTAAGCTAAAGTTTACAAAATGCCAAAGAAGAGCTCTGATTGGTTTGCCTAAGATTGTGTGTCCATTTCTGGACCACTCCCCCTGGCCGGGAGGGTGGAGCACCATGTTCACCAGAGCTTGGGTAATACACCCCATCTTGTGGTCCAGACCAAGGGGAGGAGGTAGATGAGATGGTCTATGATGATGGGCAGCTTCCACCGGAAACACCCGGTTGCCAGGGGAGGAGGAAGAGTTCCCTGCAAAGGCAGCAAGTGAAATTCTCTGAAGAAGGGGGAGGAGGTATTACAGGCAGACAAAGCAATTGAGATCCTCTGCAATAAATTTGCAAGCTTTGATTATGTAGCAGTTTCTGATCTGTGGCTAGCCGGTCTGTGTGTCTGTTGGGAGGAACTTGAGAAATGGAAGGAAATGGCGACATCTAAAATGCTTGGGAATTGGCAATGTATAATTACATAATAGCTGAGAACTAAATAAAACTTTGCAGAAAGAACAGGCAGCAAGGTCATGAATTATACGTCAATAAATCATTTACATACTCCTGGGCTGTTTGA
Organism: Equus asinus; assembly: GCF_041296235.1. Lineage (NCBI taxonomy): Eukaryota > Metazoa > Chordata > Mammalia > Perissodactyla > Equidae > Equus > Equus asinus. The sequence goes on along the minus strand of NC_091792.1, from coordinate 64,642,723 downwards.
CAACAATTATTATATGAAAGAGATAACTGAGCTGGACTTCCTGGTCGTGTTGCCCTGCCTGTAGGATTTAACAGTCCAATTCACGTGTTTATTGGTTGTTCTTTCTTTCCTGGGCTTGAAGACTTCAGTATTAGTGACTATCATCCCCCAGAATCAGCCCTGATTTTCAAGAATAACATTTTTACTTTACTGTGTGTGTCTGACATTGAAAAACCACCTTGCCCCTCAGTCTTGAGTGAATGGTGTTCATAGAGTAAATGGCTATTTTTGATTCTGCCTCTTAACTCTCCAGACTATACTTTTCCCTTGTTCAAAAGGAGTCTTATCGCTTTAATACTCCGCTGGTGGGTGCATAATAATGGCCTCCCAAGATGTCTATGTTTTAGTCTGTAAACCTGTGAATATGTTAACTTTCATGGCAAAAGAGACTTTGCAGATGTGATTAAGTTAAGGATTTTGAGATGGGGAGATTATCCTGGATTATCTGGGTGAGCCTAATGTTATCTCAAGGGTCCTTATAAGAGGGAGATAGGAGAGTCAGAGTCAGACAAGGTGACGTGACAATAGAAGCAAAAGTCAGAGAAAGAGAGAGTAGAAGATGCTAGTTTGCTGGCTTTAAAGATGGAGGAAAGGACATTGAGCCAATGAATGCAGGCAGCTTCTAGAGCCAGAAAAGTCGAGGAAAAGGACTGTCCCCTAGAACCTCCAGAAGGAGCACGGCCCTGCTGGCACCTTAACTTGGGGACTTCCGACCTTCTGAATTGGAAGATAAATTTGTGTTGCTCTAAGTTTGTGGTAATTTGTTACAGCAACAGTAGGAAACTAATACAACTGCCTTTCTGGAAAGCAACTAGGCAACGTACTCAGAGATATAAAAGAATTTATGCCTTCTGACTCAGTCTTTCTACTTCTAGGACTCTCTCCTAATGAAACAATCAGATATGTGGAAATGTACTGAAATGTTAAGATGTTCATTACAGTATTATCTATAATAGAAAAACCTTGGAGCCACCCGAAGGCCCTACGGTAGTCTCATCTTTATTACAGTTGCGACATTGTTCACGTAAGAAAACACGGCCCACTGGATGATGGCCATCCTTCTTTACGATGTTGCTTCAAGAATGTGTTGTAATCACAGGTGGGGATGTCCTCACGACTGTGAGGACAGCATTGATGTCAATCTACTGACTCAGCAAATGCTGGTTGAGCATCCTCGATCTTGCGCCAGAGCTGGAGGCACAGAGGCAAAGGACACACGTGGGACTTGGGGGAGCTGTGGGAGCCAGATTGCTGGTTATCAACACAAAGACTTCTCAGAAAAGGTGATGTTCCACTTAAAACTTACAGGGTCAACAGGAATGAGCAGCAGCTGAAAAGTCAATTCATAGAGTGCAGTCCTTTCCTCATTCTGTGCATGCGTAGTAACTGAGAATGGGAGAGATCCTGGCTGCTCACCGGGAATTCTGAGGGCTCTGCGGCCTGAAGCAAGACTAGCCCTCTTGTTAAAGAGCTACAGTCAATAACAAAAAACTGGAAACCACCCAGATGTCCTTCAATGGAGGACTGGTATGTCCATACAATCAAATAGTACTCAGCAACACAAAGGAATGGACGATTGATACATGCAGTAACCTGGGTGGATCTTAAGGGCATTATGCATGGTGAAAAAAAGTCACTCTCAAAAGGTTTGGTACTGTATGATTCCATTAATGGAACACTCTTAAAAAGGCAAAACTATAGAGATGGAGAACAAATTAGTAGTTGCAGATGGAGGGCGAGTGTGACTATGAAGGGGTAACACAAGGGAATTTCTTCATGGTGATGGAACAGTTCTGTATCTTGATTGTGAAAGTAGTTACACAATCGGATATGTGGGATAGGATTCCATAGAAGTGCGTGCACACACACACACACACACACACACACACAAATCCATGTAAAACATGGTGACCTGGAATCAGGTAGTATACCAATGCCAGTCCCTGCTTTTGATGTTGTACTAAAGATCTCGCCTTTAGGGGAAGGTGGGTCAAGGCTACACAGGACTCTGGGTGTTATTTTTGCAAATTCCTGTGAGTCTATAATTATTTCAAAATTAAAAATTAAAAAAATAGCTACAGACTGAATTCTCTCTGTCTGATAACACTTCTGTCCCCAAGAATTTTCTCACCGCTCAAGTCGTTCCAGGTCCGTTTCAATTGGCGTTTGAATACCTCTTAGTTCCCCCATCACTTCTAGACATCTGCTCATGGCCATGTAGGATGAGGAAGTGATGCCAACAAATGACAGCAGAGGAGAATGGAAAACTCATTTCCTCCCAGATCTCCAGCGCACTGCACCCCCTGTGCCTACCCCCTCCCCCTCAACAACTATCGGGAGCATCTTGCCCAACCGCCAGCCTGTAAAGAGATTGGCTGCGTTTGGGAGACACCCTGGCAGTGTTGTGAGAGCCTGGCTTTCTTCTCTCTCCTTTGCCAACTCTGGATGAGGGAGGGGGAATGGCAGGCAGACTGGAGAGAGAAGCCTTTGTTGAAGGGGAGATATGAGTGGGGTGAAGAGACAGCTAAGATTAAGAGACATAGCAGAGTCTGTGCTCCGGCACAATAGAAAAAGCATGGGCTCAGGGTATTATCTGAATTCATTCATTTATCCAGCAGGTGTCTTTGTCTGCTCAGCTGCTATAGGAAAAATACCACAGCCTAGATGGCCTAACCAACAAACATTCATTTCTCACAGTTCTGGAAGCTGGAAGTCTAAGATCAAAGCACTGGCATTTTCTGTGTCTGGTGACAGCCTGCTTCCTGGTGCACAGCTGTCTTCTCTCTGTGTCCTCACATGGTGGAAGGAGCAAGGGAGCTCCCTGGGGTCTCTTTTATAAGGACACTAATCCCATTCATGAGGGCTCCACCCTCATGACCTAATCACCTCCCAGAGGACCCAGCTCCTAATATCATCGCCTTGGGGGTTAGGATTTAATGTATGAGTTTTGGGGAGACACAAACATTCCGTCTAGAGCAGCAGGTATTTATCAAGTGCCTGATCTGTGCTACACCTGGTGTTACGTGCTAGGAATACAGGTACATGGTCCCTGGCCTCACGGAGATTACATCAGATGGTGTGAATTCAAGCTCTGTTGCTCACCAGTCTTGTGACCTCTGAAAAGTGACATAATATCTTTGAATTTCAGTTTCTTCTCTGCAAATTGGGGCTACTAACCCAACCTCATTGGATTTCTGTGAGGTTTCCTGAGATGGAGTGTAAGAGCTTTAGCACAGTATCTTAAATGTAGTAGGTGTTCAGGTTTTCATTCATTCTCACTGTCCTCTCTCTTCGCTCCTCCTCTGTATGGACTGCTCAGAGCCATTTGGATTCCCCCAGGCAGCACAGACTGCGGACACACCTCAGTCCTGTCATTTCAGTGGAACTGAATGCCGGGCCGTCTGCACAGTTCTGGAGAGCTCAGGCCACAGGAATTTGGGAAGGAGGAAGTGCTTTTAGTATTTCTGTTAATTTTTGCTTTATATGTTTAATTCTCTGTGTTTTGATGTGCTTATTATTGTATCATCTTGGTAAATCTTTCCTTTTTAAGATCGCTCTTCCTCGTTATCATATTCTTAATTTTTTTCTTCAAACCTAGATTATTTATTTTACATATTGATATCAACTTTCTTTCGTTTAGTAATCATCTGGTTTATATTTTTTTATTCCCTTATCTCCAGCTTTTCTATATCTTAATGTTTTAGTTTTGTTTCTTATAAACTACATATAGCTGGATTTGTAAAAAATTGAGGCAAAAATCATTGTCTTTTTTTTAAAGCTTGTTTTATTTTTTAAGACTTCTAGTATATCTGGTACCTTTCTACTGCGTTATTTCCTGTTTACCATGCTTTATTTTTGCCTTCCTCTCACTTTATCGCCTTTCTTTGGATTGATTGTGTTTCTTTTATTTCCTCCGTTTTCACCCTCCTGGTTCAGAAGTTTATATTACAGTTCCGTTATTTTAATGGCTTTTGCTCATTTTAACCTGTTACTTGAGTTGGAAGTCTACCCTTGGTCCATGTCATTGTCCTGCCCACAGCAGAAGGATTTGCTGGCACTGACTCACCTTTTTCCTCCCATCTTCCAAGCTATTACAGACCAGTATTTTAACATTACATTCTTTTCAAAATTCTCTCTCCAAATTTAGCCATTAATATTATTATCGTGGACTTCTCACACCTTTTTTTCTCTATTTAAATATTTCAAATATGCCTTTTGTGTAAAGTCCTGAATTATCCTATTAACTTCAGTTCTCGATTTTCTAGTCTATAATTTGCACCGGCTGAGCCTTCCTCAAGGCTGCTGTTTGCCTGTGTGGTTTGTAATTTTGAGTCGTGTGTCTGTGTCTGTGGGGAGGGGGAATTCCCAGGTATTTCTGATTGTGGAAATGTCCTACAGAATTTTGCTTTTTATTCTGCCTGAATCACTTGTCAGCATTTCGAGATTTGTCTTATTTTATTACTTGGATTAGAATTCCCACTGCACTTAAGGAGAACGGCATAGGCTTTGGTTTTTCATTTCATTTCTTTCTTTTTTTAAGTGGGCCCCAGGCGGAGGTCAAGCTCCTCACCTCCATGGGCTGGTGGACCGTGTTTCCAGGGCCCATCGCACTGTGAGGACAGCTGTTCATTCTCTGTGCTCAGTCCCCGCCTCACAAGAATCTGAAGCCGGATGACACCACCCTGCATGGATGTGACCCCAGCCCCTGGCCCTGGGGTCTCCACAGCCTTAGCTCCCATTCATGGTTCTGGATGTGAGACCCTCAGTTTCTGATACCTGAGAAGTTCCTCTTTCCAGCTTGGGTGTGATTGTTATGTTTTATCCAGCGTTTGTACACTCTCGGAGAGGGGCGGGCCCGGTCTGCATTAGGTCAATCCCTCACAATGACTGTGAATCACACGATCTCTCCTTACACTGGCGGAAGCTCCCCTTCATTTTCTCAGTCAGCAAATGTCGCTGAGTCAACTAGACTCTGGGGCACAGCGCTGGGTGAAGAGATTCCATCCGCCCTGGCCACTCAGAGCGTAGCATCCAAAGAGGAGGCAGACTCGAATCAGGCGTCTAAAGAGTCACTGTAAATTTGCAACTCTGGCAAACGCGGCTGAGGAGAGAGACGTTGTTCTACCGCGCTGGGTGCTCCAAGTGGGGCCTGACTCAGCCAACGGTCAGGAAAGGAGAAGCAAGATGTCACAAAGGCCAGAGGACAGCCTAAGGAGGGTTTAATTGCATGGGGCAGCATTGTGGCCAGGGCCCTCCCTCACCCTTCAGTGTGTGAGCCGGATCTGAGCTGGGAGCTGACTTTCTGCCCGGCCAGGTAGTAGGAGCCCAGTGTGATCAAACCCTACCCTGGTGGGGTCGATGTGCGGGTGCATGGCAGGAGGCAGGATTTCCCCTGGCACGTTGCCCTAAAATGCTGTGAACTACCCCCAAATGATGCCATATATGCTGTGAACTAGAAAAAAAAAGGGGACCTGAAAGACTTGTCTACAGAACATTGCACCTGGTGTATTCTAACTAGTGGAGATGCGGATGAGGGGCTAAAACTGTATTTCTCTTGCCCTCTGGGTCTAGAGTTGAGGATTTCTTCTCCTTCGTGATGATGACCAGAAAAAAAGGCCCTCTATTATTCTCTAAATCAAAGTTTTTGGTCATTCAAATAGCCAGTGGGGTGATGAGGGAAGGGCAGGGAGGTTGGGTTTTTTAAAGGAAAGAGCCCTGAGTGAGGAAAGCCACAGCCCACTCTCCCTCCGACTTCCTGGGGGGACCCTGGGTAAGGAGTGCGTGGGAGCCAGGCCCCACTCTGTCACACTAGGAGGTTGCACTAAGGGAGCTGGAGGGCCCCTTCTATCTCTGCGAGCCCAGATGGTCTCCCCGGGGAGGTGGGTGCTGCTGAGGCCCCAGCTGCCCTGTGTTTCTAGGTCTCCAGTGAGGTACAGTCCCTTGGGCCTCTGTACCCAGAGTCACCTTGCTCACCTCCCCACCCCCACTTCCTGTCACTGATGACCCCAACGATCCAGTACCCTCCCTCAGGAAGGTTTCTCATCCTCAATCCACCTTTGCAGCCAGCACTGCCCAGTTGTGCCAAGAAAATGCAACCTCTGCGTCATGAAAAGGTCATAAACGAGGCGCTGAGTGTGTGCCGACTTGGTGTTTACTAACCTGCCCGGGCCGGGGCAGTGGGACACGGAGGCCCTGGTCTCTCTTTGGAGCTTCCTTTTATGGACACAGATTGCTGACCGACCCTGGCAGGCCTGTTCCACTCCAGGTCTGGCCCCAACCTCCTATCGTTCTGCTGACCTAGGTCATAACCTGAAGGCAGGGTTGAAAAGTGAAGCCTGTGGCAGTGCCAGCACCCTGTGCCTCCCGGGGCCTCGTCTCCCTCCCCTTCCTGCCCTCCTGGCCAACCTGTTCTCCCCTTTCCACTTCCTGGGTGTGATTCACCCAGCCAGAGGCTCCCTCTCAGCGCGGCAGGTATGTGTCATTTCCTTCTGCTGGCGAGACCCAGGCTCTCAGTGTCCCCTGGCCCCTGTGACTGGGCTAGTCTGATTGAAAAGCCTTGAAGAGTTAGACTCCTAAGCCTGCAGCAGCAGCCTGGTGGGAATTTGCTGTTGGGGTGAATTTTTCACCTGTGGGAGGCTTTCTATGTTTCCCCTGAGAGATGTTTGGGAGAAAAAGGGGACTGGGACAGTCTGTTTCATCCTGTTCTCTGCCACTCGGTCACTACCCATCCCTCCTTCCCTGGCATCTTTGGCAAACCAGCACCCCCACCCCCACTGCCACCCCCTAGAACTGTGGGGCCTTCCCCTCAACTTACCCCACCAGGACTTCCCGGGGACACTTTGGCCTTGTAGGCAACCCATTTGTAGCAGCCCACCCCGCACTGAGGAGGCTAGCAGGGTGATCAGAAGGCCTGTGGTTGGACAGGGGGACCCAGCCTCGCACTGGGTCCCATCATTGGCCATCTTAGTGCTTCTCTCTCAGAGGAGCTCTGTCAGAGCAGAGTGGGAGTCAACGTGCAGGTGAAGAGCCGTTCCCACGTGAAATCTAGAACCACTTGGTGGGAAGCGCAATAAGTGCTGGCATGTCACCGCTCTGCCAGCATTGTCCCACTTCTTTGTGGCAAGGACTACACACGATGCCCACGTGGCCAGAGTTGGCTGGGATATCGGCTCCTGAGTCAGGTCTGCCTAGGGCAGCAGCCTCTCCTGCTCTGCTCACGGTGGAAAATGGGTAAAAGCACAGGGTGCCCCATTGACCCTGGGAGAATCCCCCTCTTGGGGTAGGGACTAGGATACAGGCCAGCTCATTCTATCAGGCCATGGCGCTTCTGTGGTCTTGGACTCAGTCCTGGGAGCGCCATCTTGAACTAGTGGGAAGAGCTTGCTGGAAGCATCTAGGGAGATGAAGGATCTGAAGCTCGAGTCTTGTGAGGACTATCTGAAGGACTTGAAGCACGTAGGCTGGAGAACACCCAGAGGAGCAGATGAGCTGTTTTCCAGGATGGAAAGGTCATTAGGTGAACGTAAGACGTGTTTTGTTATGTGTGTGCCCAGAAGACAGACCCAGGAAGTTACAGAAAACTGTATTTGGGCTGAATGTAAAAGAAGGCTTTCTTATAATTACAGCTCTGAGCAATGGAACAGGCTGCTAAAATTTTGAGGTAGTGAGTTCCGTATCACTCAGAGAATTCAAGCAGAAGGTGGCCCAGAGGTAACTTCTGCGCTGTGCTGAAGTTTGGATGGCATGATCTCTGACAGCTCTTCCCTCTCTAAGCCTCTGTGAGTCTGATTTGGGTCTAACTCTGCCCTTTCTTCCAACTCCACAACGCTCCCGTAGCAAATCTCCATCTGTCTCATCACGGACCTCCTCCCCTGAGCAGGACAGAGGCACACAGTCTGGCCAGTGCCTGGGGTAGGCTGTGTGACGGCTCTTGGCAGAAGCCCCAGAAAGGTCAGCCACGTGCTGAGCTGGTACAGTCACTAAGCGTTTCTGTTACGTGTTTCTGTGAATTCTTTCTGGTTGTCTCACCCACCCCCAGTTCTGTGGGTCAAGATTACTCTCCTTCGTGCTGCAGATGAGGAAGTAAGGAAATACCCAGGCTACTGCAGGGCTAAGATTAGACCCAGAGCCTACCCTTCTGTCCCTGACGCCGCTTGCAGAGTGCCCCACGCTGTCCACACACCCTACATGCATCCACGAGTTGAATTCTTACGGCAACTCTGAAACAGCTGCATTATCATCCAATTTTGCAGAGGAGGAAAGCAAGGCTCAGAAGAGTTGGAACTGTGTCTGCAACACAACTAGTAAGGGACGGAGCTATGCTGTTATCTCCTGCTAGCACTAAAGGGCATCCCATGGGTGTGCAAGGAGAGGGCCCCACGCAGCTGCAGAGCATGTACCCTAGGGGATTGGGCCTGGGCCATTCAGTTCAACACTGCTGGGTAAATGATGGCCTACTCCATACATGCAAGGTCTGTGCTAAATGTCACTGGGGAAAAAGGTGTAGACAGTACTATTGCCAGCTTATGAGAAACCTGTGGTCCAAAGAGTGAGCATAGCATGTTCACAACAAGCAAGATGTACCAAATTGGGAGCAAGAGCTCATCTTATTGAGGGATAGAAAGGAAAGCTTCATGACAGAGATGGAAGCTGAAGTGGCCTTCATGAAAAGGAACCTTAGAAAGGTACTTACTGGGGCATGAGAATAGGAGACATAGCATTTAGTGAGTGTCACAGGGACCAAACAGAATTGGGCCCATGAATTCTTGAGCTACTGTTAAGTAAGTGTGATTGATTTTCTCATTTTCTCTACCCACCCACGGATGGCCCAGCCCCAAACAGAACTTTCCAGCCCGACCTTCTCATCCTTTGACTTGATGAATAGCCTCACCATGCTGCCATTGACTGGAGAAGGTTGTAGGTGACGTTGGCTCCTCCTTCACTGGGCTACTAATTCCTGTGGATTCCACCTCAGACACCTCCCTTTATCTGTCCTTATTGTTACCTCCCATCCAGGGTAAGACTAATTCTTCTTGCCTAAATCGATGTGTCAGCCACCAACTTGCTGCCCCTAAGGTGTGTCCTTGCAGATCTGTCTTGTGCATAGCTGTCAGGTAGAGTCACCTCATGCACCTTGACACTTTGAATCCTTAGCGAGTCTTCACTTTCTGACAACCTTCCCCGCCCACCTCCTTTGTTTACAAACCTATCCTTCCTGGAAGGCCCAGCTCCCTTCCAGTCGGGTGAAGTTAACTCCTTTCCCTTTCGTTGCTCCCCCTTTGTAATTTGATCTGTGTCTCTCTTATAGCACTTTCCGCACTTTACCGTGTGGAATTAATGTGTGGACACATCTGTCTGCCCAACCTGGTTGTAAGTTCCTGCATCACACTTCGCCTTTGTGTTCTCTCTTCTGTCTGCCCACTTTGGCGGGGGGGGTGGTACTTCGTGATGTTTGTTGAGTTGATTTTAATCATGGTCCCTGCCATCTGGCCCCAGGCTGAGGAGAGCAGAAGGACCCTCGGAAAGTGGCTGAGCACATAAGTTCACCTTGGTATAGCGCAACACACATTTCCTATGGGAAGAGAAACAACTTGGTATGAACAGGGTCCTGCCAGAGCCCTGGCTGCTTTCCTCTACAGTGGGACAGCGTCCTGTGTGTTTCCTTGAGAGATGGTGTGATGGACCTAAGGAAGTAAGGGATAGATCTGCCATTTCCTAGCTCCAGGATATTGGGAGAGTTACCTTAACCTCTCTATGCCTCAGTTTCCCTGCATGTAACATGGCAGGAGAATAGTAGTACCCATCTCTTTGCTTTGTCTTGAGAATTAGTATTTGTAATTGGCACATTAAAAATACCCAAGATATGTCTATTGTTTTAAAGTCATTATTACTAATAACTCCACCTCCTAGAAAGCAAGGGGCACACATCTTAAAACCAGGAAGACTGGAGATGACCTAGTGATGGTGACGGTATGGCTAGTTGTTGGAAGTTTACCTTCCCGTGAAAGTCCACAAAGCGGCCCCTTGGAGGGTTCAGTTCTGAGATGCGGTCATGAAGCCCTGTAGACTTAGCAGTCCCGAGAGGAGGACTACAAACAATGCCATCACACCCTAGGTCTTTATAGTGTTTCCCCTTTGGCACTGCCCCAGAAACACGAGACCTCTGGTCATCAGCCCTGGCACCACCACCCTCATCTCTTTTTACTCTGCCACATTCCAGATGTTCCGATGAAACTTCTCAGTTTCTTTTTCAAATAACACAGTGACCCACCTGAAATTCTACTTCCTGTGATCGACAGGAAATGTCAACCAAAAAGAGACAATCATGTCTAAGAACTTGAGGCTTAGGGTGACACAAGTCACAGCCTGGAAAATTTCAGGGGACTCCATCTCATCCTGATCCTAGAATTAGTTCAAACTCCCTAAGGACAGAAGCCCCCGCAGGGCCTCCCACCTCCACAATCTCTCCTTCTGCTATGATCTGAATGTGTCCCCCACCCCAAATTCATGTGTTGAAACATAGCCCCCAAGGTGATGGTCTTAGGAGCTTGTGCCTCTGGAAGGTAATTAAGTCATAAGAGCAGAGAGCCCTCATGAATGGGATCAGTTCTCTTATAAAAGAGACCCCAGAGGGCACCCTTGCCTCTTCCACCATGTCAGGATACAATGAGAAATCTGCCACCTGGGAAAGGGCCCTCACCTGACCATGCTGGCACCCTGATCTCAGACTTCCAGGCTCCAGAACTGTGAGAAATGGAGGTCTGTTATTTATAAGCCACCCAGTCTGTGATGTTTTGTTACAGCTCCCCGATCGGGACTGAGACACCATCCCAGGTGTTTACCAGTGCACCTCACCTTCCCCCTGGAGGGGGCTGGTGACTTCTTTTAGGGCTTCAGACTAATTCCCACCCCTCCTGTTCCGGGCTCCAGAGGTTTTACGTTAACCTAGTCTGTTTCATATGTAAACAGCACAGTCTTTCCAGGAAACATCCAGCTTCTAGATTTGGGCACCCAGGGTCTCGTGGTGGTAGGCCAGCCTTGGCCTAGTGAAGTTTAGGAAGTCTTGCAGCCGGCCAGATCAGGGTCTGCCAAAACTCCCACAGAGTCCATTCCAGGCCAAGATCGGAGCCGGCATCCAGGAACGGCAGAGACCTCTGCCTCCTGCATCCCCCTCACTAGCTAACTTCCCACTCCCAGGGAGACAGCTCCTGAGCAGGGCTCCTGTGCACATCAGACTTTGCAACGTGCAGATTGCTTGTGACTGAGCCTGCATCTCCGAGGGAGGCAGGAAGTCCCGTTTGAAACTTCCCAGCACATAGAACAGAGGCTGGGAGAGGACCCTGCCAGCTTGGGGCTCCAGCTCAAGTAGTCAGGGGATGTTGGTGTTTGTGGGTCTGTGTGTGTGGAAAGGAGAGGGTGCTGCAGGGTGAGGGTGGGGTGGGAGACTGTGCAGAGGGGTGTGGCGAGTAGCAGCTAAGAAACAACATTGGATGGAGGCGGGGGAGGGGAGGAGGAGGCTGGACTCTGGCTTACCTGGCGTTTAATGCTCAGTTTGAAGAGGTAGAAGCTCCCTAAAAGCAGAGTCTCTAAAGTTCTGGAGAGATCTGGGCCTCTTCCACTTTTAGAGGCTCTCTGCATTAAGAAAGAAGAAACATGAAAATAGGGCAACAAATATCGTGATGTATTTTAAGTGTTTACTTTCACCAATTAGTAGTTTTAAACACACGCTCACACAGTGACTGCATGAATGGACTCACTTGGAAATAATGAGAAGGGCCCTTTGTCCTGTGAAGCCTGACTGAGTGGCCCTCTTGGCTTTGGGAGTACTCCACCCTCTCTGAGAGACCCTCTAGGGGCAAAGGGAAGCAGCTGGAGGGTCTGGCGTTCTGGGAAGTTAAACAAAAAGTCCAGAACATGGGTCCTGGAAGGGGCCTGGATCCACCTGGTTTTGCTGGCATGGTGAGAGACTAAACAAACCAGGCGTGCGAGTGTCTGGGCTCGTCCAGGTATCCATTCCAGCCAGATATCCAGCTGGGCAGGCAGCAGGCTGAGACCTCCAGGGAAGATCTTCTTTCCCCCTTGATCACCCTATATCCGTCCCCTGCAAGTGCAGTAGTTGTTGATCAGAAAACCCCTGTCAGGATCTCCTTGACTCCTCATCCAGAGCCGGGGACAAAAAAGGCCCCAGGGAACAGGATGTGGTGGAGTCAGGCCCAGGCTGGGCCAGTTTTGGGGATGGGACTGGCCTTCCTGGGGCCCAGACCACACTGCCCTTGTTACCAGTTCCAGGTAGCTGAGGACCATCCTTTCACTCTGCCACGGGTGTATGGACGACGGTCTGGTGCTCTTATCAGAGCTGACGCTCGTGTTGGGTTGTTTCCGAGGAAGGTAAGGGAGCAGAACAGCTCTTTCCCGAAACTACTGACCTCTCTGCTTCCCTTCCACTGACAAGGACTCTCTCCTTGACCAAACTTCAGTCAAGCTCCCTTGAGCCCTCTTCTCAACTAGGCCTCATCCTTGGCCTGCCAAGAATCCCTCCACCCTTGATACCTAACCAAGTTCCTCTTAATAATTGTCCACCCACCGACTCGCTCACCTGCCTGGGGGCTGTAAACGCCCAGCTGCCCCTCTTGTCTCTGAAGATGAGTTCAATCTCTCTCCCCTATTGCAACAGTCTTAAGTCGAGTCTTTCTTGCCTCTTTAACTCCATCTGGTGCATTTATCTTTGCATCTGCACGCACACACACACTCTTAGCACAGCACCCTTAAACTCGCTGGTTCTATCAGGTTGTCTCATTATCTCTCCTGCAGTCAGAAAAGCTGCTTGGAAATGATATTCAGGTCTGGGGAGAAGAGAACCATCTGTCACACCCGGCTGTGGGACCCCCTGTCAGAGAGGGGCTGACCACTCTCATGGGGACCTGCCCTCAACTGCGGGGCCATGTTCTGCTCTGTTATTGGTCAGCTTCATCCCCTGGAGACTCTGGAAAGAACCACTACTGTCTTCGGCCTCGAGGAAGGAGCAGGGAGAACAGGCACAGGGAGCGTGGAAAGAGCAGCCAGGAGTGTCTCCCTTCCAGGCTCTGCTCTGCTCCCATCCCCTGAAAAGGGCTGTTCTAACCTTGGTCCCCGCAGAAGCATTCTCTGTCATTAGAGGCGTTTCTCAGCATATCTATTTTGGAGCTGCAGCTGGTTGCTTCTCAGAATAAACAGAGCTGTGATACTGGGATAAAAGAAGAAAAGAATATCATCTCCTCTTTATGCCCGCCCTCTTCCCAGTGTTTTCCAGCCTCCACTTCCCTCTTCTTAAAGGCCTGTCCTAAGACCCCTTCCACCCCACTCACTGCCAAGTAGCTCTCCTTGTGCCATCTTATACAGGACCCCCTCCCAGTCATGTATGGGCCCCTGCTATGGCCAGGCCCTGTGCTAGGCTTGGGGCCCCCAGGACGTGCAAAGAACTCAATGTCAAGTGGCACAGGAGTTCATATGTTAAGGACTTAAAGCCAAAGAATGTACGAGCTGGTCCAGCCCCTCGTGCTTAGATGAAGCCACTGCGGTCCCGCTGGGGATGTGCCGCTCTCAGGCTCTCGGAGCTCCTGGGAGTTACAAAGGAGCCCTAACACCCTAACTGTGCAGTTTTCCTCATAACTCACTGTGTCATCATCAGAATGGCTGCGTTGTGCTGAAATCATTGAAATGCGGGCTTGATGCTACAGGAACAGAAAGAGAAATTAAACTATTGTTTGTTTTGGACAAAGCGGATATTGGGCACCCAGTGTATTTGTGGACTGAAATGGCTGCCATGAGGGAGCAAGGCAATCAGGGGTCTTTCTGGTTGCCTGGAGGTGGGAGGGTCTGGTCAGTAAGGAGCAAATGAAGAGACTTGTGTGTGTGGCTACACTGGAGACCAGGTTATTAATCATCCCTTGTTGTGCCTTCTCTTCCAAGTGGGTCTGGGCGTGCATCCATGATGGTGTAAGCCTCTCCCCTCTGTTTGGGTCTGTCTGGAGCCCTTCCTTCACGGCCCTTGCCCTTTGCCCTCTCCTACCCCTCTTCTGTGCTTGCTGTGTTTCCCCTTTGGTGAGCTTTACTTAACTCCACTCGCCGTCAGTCCTTTATCTGCTGGCCTGCTGTGTGGCTTGATGCACATGGGGCTGCAGAGGCAGAATGTAAGGATGTGGTAGTTTCTGGAAACTGTGCACATGTCCTCAAAACCATCTTCTCACCCAGGGTTAAGAGCGGTCAGCCTCCCTCCACTTGCTTTGTGGTCTGGCCTTGTAGCCTGGAGGTTGGTCCAGCCGGTCTCCTCTGGTACCTGAAGCAGCTCTGAGAAAAGAGTTAGCCAAGACCCTTTCAGTGGGTTTCCTCTCTTGCTTTTGTCTTATTTTTAAAGATGAAGCTGTGGTTAGACTCTCAAATTAGTCTTTAGAAACCTCAGTGGAAGGCTTGGTAGCAGAGCTGTCGGTGTGGTGGGTGCGGGTGCTGAGGTGGGAAGGGGCCACACTCCGGGCAGTCCCACTAGCAGAGAGAGTCGTAGGTGTGATGTCCGGGTGGAGCACTGGATGGGCCTGGCCATTCCGTGTACACCGGGAGGGGCAGAGGGGCAGGAATGTGGGTTTTGATCTCAAAAAAACTTGGGAGTCTGCTCAGCTCCACCATTTCTTAGCCCTGTGACCTTGGGCTGGGTATTTAGTGTCTCTGAGATTCCGTTTCTTCATCCGTTATATGAGGATATTAAGAGTTTCTATTTTAAACAACAATTCATTCCTTAATTCCATGCGTAATTTATTCAGTGCCTCCTTGCCAAGCGCTCGTCCAGGTGTGAGCGTACAGTGGTAGGGAGGACTCACACTGCCCTCTCCTCCCCGGATGCTCACGTGTTCTGATAAGGGGACAGGGTGTTAGATAAGAAGGGGTGTGTGTGTGTGTGTGTGTGTGTGTGTGTGTGTCTATTACTTAATGCCGTGACTGACACACAAAAAGTGCTTGATAAATGATAGTTGTTATTGGTATTATATTTATTCAGCAATAGAAATACAGTCTAAAAGTTCAGGTAGAGAACCAGAAAAGGTGTTTTTGTTGGATAAAATATAAAGCTTCTTCCTTAGATTTAGAGCTCTCTTCTGGTTAAGGAGAGAGTATTGTCAGGATTTCTCGGAGAAACAGAGCCAATAGGAGATATATATACATACACACAGACATGCACAGACACACACACATGTATCCTATAAATATGCATATATATCCTATATATATGATGCATATATATGTGCGTGTGCATATATTTACATGTATATGTATATATATAAAGAGATTTATTTGTAAGAAATTGGCTCACATGATTATGGAAGTTGACAAGTCCCAAGATCTGTGATGGCAAGCTGGGGACCAAGGAAAGCCAATGGTGAAGTTCCAGGACAAAACCTAGCAGGCTCAAGACTCAGGAAGAGCTGATGTTTCAGTTGAGTTCCAAAGGCAGGAAAAAGCCAATGCCCCACTTCAAAGTCCATCAGGCAAAAAGAACTTGCTTGTATTTAGGGGAAGGTCAGCCTTTTGTTCTATTCAGACCTTCATCTGATTGGATGAAGCCCACCCACATTAGGAAGGGCAATCTGCTTTACTCAGTCTACTGATGTAGATGTTAATCTCATCCAAAAACACCCTTATGGAAACACCCAGTATAATCTTTGACCAAATAACTGGGCACCCTGTGGCCCAGTCAAGTTGACACATAAAATTAACCTGCACAGAGAGCCATGGCTGGAGGATGCTGTAGCTGAGAAGGCCGCTGGGGAGGAGCTGAGTGACCACCCTGTCCTGAAGGGAAGAGGACCCCAGCTGGAGTTGGGACAGGATGCAAACTGGTTGTCCTGGGCCTCGGTCCAATCCACAGACATGTTTTTGTTAGTTTACATTATGTTTTGTAAATTTACGCCAACATTTCAAAATTAAAGAGTTCACATTAAAAATCTGAATTTTCAGCTCCTCATGAAAAACTGGAAGAAGCAGGCACGTGAAGGTCAGGCATCCGTTCTCACCTGGCAGCCACCAGCTGAGGGGCCACGGGTGGGGGTGGGAAAACTCCATCCCCTCCTCCAGCGGGGGTTAGCCAAGCCGTCCAGAGAGAGTTGGCCTTGGGCGAGTGTCTGGGAGAGGCCCAGCACCTCCATGTAGCTACCATGTTTTGTAAGTTTGTACCAAGTTAAAATTCAAGATTTCGCATTTGAAATCTCATGAAAAATGAGAAGTGATGTCATGAAGGTCAGGCATGTTTTTAGGTCAGAGTGGCTTCTCCTTCAAACTGAGCCTCAGAGATGGGCCTTGGGATGGAATCTTCTAGAGTTATAGAATCATGAAAAACATGACTCTCGACTTCTGAGGCACAATGAAGGAACCGGGGGTGTTGAGATGGGAGAAGAAATGCCTCAAGGGAGCTGAGAGCTACTTTTAAATAGCTAAAGGGATGTCATACTGAAGTGGGATTAAACCAATTCTGAATGTCCCTAGAGAACAGGAGTCCAACCAGGGATGACAGCTGTGAGAAGGCAAGTTTGTGGTGAGCATAATGCAGACTTTTCCAGCAACGAGAGCTCCTTGGAAGTAGAAAGGCCCAGTGCACAAGGCAATAGAACCCCATGGCTGAGGGGGCAGCCGGGCCACAGAGGGGACTTGATTGCCAGACTGGGGGTTGACTGGATCGGGGCTCCCACACCTTCTTCGTGGGTGGTGCTTGTAGACAGCGAGAATGTTTGTACGGCACACAGGAGGTAGGCTGGAGGAGATTGAACCCCAAAAGGGGTTGCACACAGTCCCAGAGGTTCAGGCCATGGCAGGCCTGTTTTGAGGGACCCAGGATGTGTTTTAAGCAGGTATGGTAAGACTTGCAGATACAGAGATGACTTTTGAAGGAAGTTCATACTCACAGGTCCCTAGAAAAGGAGGCAGAGCCCACCACACAGGGGGGCGAAGCCCCAGGGGGGCTCAGGAGGCAGAGGGAGAAGGGAAAATGTGGGCAAGAGTCTTTACTGTGGTTCCCTTGCAAAGGAATAGGTGAGGCAAGGTGAGCAGGTTTAGGGTGGGGTAATCTGAGCAATTTCGGTGGGCTCTGGCCCATGGGACCTGTCCCCAGTTGTCTGGTTCCTGGGCCTGGGGTGATTAGAGCAGGGTATAGTGGCCCAGAGTGTGAAAGCCAATAAACGAGGTGATTAGGGGTGGGGCTGGGGATTGACTGATTTGCATATGAGAGGCAGGCTCTCAAGAATTGGCCTACACAGGAGGAGCAGACCCTCCAGGGTCAACGAGGCCCCAGAGGTCAAAGCACCAAATACAGAAACTGGAAAACATGGTTGTTGCAAGGCCCTGCCCACCTGCCCCAAGGGGATCCGTTTGTCCAGGAGAACACTGGACAAGGTGATGTCTCTGTGTTCTTGCTGCCCTGAGGTTCTGTCGTCAGATAGCACATCTGAGCTGGGAGTGACCCCAGAGTACAGCCTCACTCTGTCTTTGTACAGAGAGGACCCAGGCCTGCAGGGGTGAACCCACTTGGTCAGAGTCTCAGGGTTAGTTGCAGAGCAGGGCCTTTCGGCCTTGCAGTGCGGTTGGAAGGGGCTGGAGTGAGCAGCTCACAGTCTTCATCCGCGAGAGTCCATGATAGGATCACATGGATGGGAACATACCCTTAGCCTGCAGCATCTGGGGTTCCCAGGCCAGTAGGAATACTGGTCAGAAGTGCAGTCTCTGCCAGCACAGTGAGGCTCTGAGTCCCCCTACCCTGCCCGGGACGCCCAAGGAAGACCTGGAGCCCGGGTCTGAGAGCCGGATGCATCCTGGGTCCCAGCTTTGTTTGTCCTGCAGCAAATGTCTGACTTGGGCAGCTCAGCTCCCTCCCTTGCAGCAGGCTTATCAATGGTGATCCAGTCATTCCCGCTAAAATGAAGATTCCTATTCCTTTGCCCCACCCACTCGTTCTGACGGATAAATCTATAGTAGGCCACCTGTATTTGCAACAGTCTCCCCCTGAGTAGCACCCAGGTTTTGGAAACCACCAGACTGATTGATCTCCGAGACCCGCTCTGACTCTAAATCCTACAGTGTTCTGATCACCCGGGCCGGTCTGTGGGTGCATGATCAGCAGCGCACTACAGAGGCTGTGGAGGACTAGAGAGCTGAAAGGACGTCTTAAGCTCACAGCTATAGGTAGGGAAGGGGTGGAACCGGAACCCAGGTGTCCTGCCTGGGTTAGTCTGCTGGAGCTGCCATGACAGGACCTCACAGACTGGGAGGTGTAAACGTCACACTCTTCTTTCTCACAGTGCTGGAGGCTGAAGTCCAAGATCAAGGTGTCCACAGGGTTGGTTTCTTCTGAGGCCTCTTTTTTCCTTGCAGACAGCTATCTTCTCTCTGTGTCCTCACATGGTCTTTTCTCTGCATGGAGCTGGTATCTCTCTGAGTGTCCAAATTTCCTCTTCTTATAAGGACATGGGTCAGATTGGATTGGAGCCCATCCTAACAGCCTCGTTTTACCTTAATCACCTTTTTAAAGATGCTATCTCCAAATGCAGTCACATTCTGAGGTCCTGCAGGTTAGCGCTTCAACACAGGAACCCTGCCTCCTGGGGCCTCTCCCATTGTGGACCTCTTCTCCCCGCCTCACTTCAGTTATGCACTTAGCCCTGCTCCCCAGCTTTGGAGAGCCCAGCTGCGTATAATAAGTGCATTGTGTCCATCCACGTCTGGTTCAGTATTCTGCCCATACAACCTGTTTGTTCCCAGAAGGGCCTGGACCACAGCGGCATGAAGGGCAGCCTGTGTTCTGGGTTCTTTATTCCCCTCACCTGGCACACAGCCATGTAGAATTAGGCACTTGACAAATGATGGTAATGGTGATGACGATGTCGACAGCCAAGAATAGAACCCAGGAGTGGGAGGTGAGTTTCCTCATCTGGTGCTATGGGGACGAAGGGGGGTGTGATGGCCACGTCAGCTCAATGATGAGCAGGGGCCAGAGTTCACAGTGGATGGAGCATCCAATAGGAGCCACATCCATGACTGCAAGGCTGTGGGAAAAGGTCCAGGGATATGTGACCCAAAGCCCATATGCAGCTCTCAGATCCTGAGAACCGAAAACTACACCCTGAGAGCTGGCAGCTTCAGGACAGGCTCAGGTCAGGCAAGTCTAGGTAGGTGCTGGGAGGCTGGAGCACCTTCCCAGGGCCTCTGCTGGGAGGCTGAGTAGCCTCTGGAAGCATCTGGTTGCCATCTTTTCTGTCAACATAGCTCATCCAAACTGATTTCTATGGGCTTTGTGAGGTGAGCATGAAAATGTGTGTGAGCAGCGGGTGATCCTGGTCTGGAATGATCTGTGAACCCCCTCTACCCCAAACCCTCCTGTTTCTAGTCCTGTGTTTAGGACAAGGACTAGCTGGGCAAAGCAGAGGTGAGGGGGGCTCGGTTCATGCCTGGCATCTCCCAAGGCATCTGCCAGTAAGTTGTAGAAAAACTCCTTTACGCAACACAGGGAAGGCCTCTCTGGAACTGAAAATGGTTCAAAAATGGAACGAATGAGTTGTCTTTGACAAGAATGAGTCCCTGTCATTGGCATGTTTGTGTAGACACTTGAAGGAACCAGAAGATCACGAACGATTTGTGATCATGACCAACACTTGCGGTTGTGGATGTGGCTTTTCACAAGTGCCTTTATATACATTGTTTTCGCTAACCTTCACACCGGTTCTCAGGAGGACGGTGTCAACATACCGAGCTTTTGTGGGTGAGTACCCTAAGGTTCAGGGAGGTAACAGGATTTGTCCCACTGAGTTGCCTGGGCCAGGATAGGCCTCCAAAGGTGGTTTCTTCCATGCCCAGTGTGATAGAAGCTTTCCTCTCCTGGAAGGCCTCATTTACCCTTTCCCCTTTCTGCCTCCTGCCGATTGTGGGTCTTAACCCTTTCTGAGCCAGTGTTCCCTCCCCTGTAAGGGGCCACCACCGCCTCCAGAGAGAGGAGGAAGTTGAAAGGGCAAATGCTTTGTGGACTGTCGCTTGCTACTGCCTTTGTGAGGGGGGAATGGTCTACTTTAGGCTGCCATTAAAATGCGGACTCATTTTCTGGGCAGGCAAGCACGTTGGCCCAGCTGGAAGAAGCCTCTCCCAGAAGGCAGTTTACAGTGGTAGG
The DNA here is from genome assembly GCF_041296235.1 of Equus asinus. NCBI lineage: Eukaryota > Metazoa > Chordata > Mammalia > Perissodactyla > Equidae > Equus > Equus asinus. The sequence goes on along the minus strand of NC_091792.1, from coordinate 64,622,514 downwards.
GAGAGGTAAAGACCAGAGAGGTGTTGGATGCAGGAGCAGAAGGTCAGAGGCCTCTTCCTCCTCTGTTTAACTCTGTACCTGGGTGGCGTCATCTTCACAGTCACTCCATAAGGGATCACCTGGCCTCTAGCACTCACAAGGGGATCTGCTTTGGGTAAGATGGGCCTTCTGACAAAGACTTGGGTCCTTCAGTACTGTGCTTGTGCCCCATCAAAGGATCTCTGCTCTGTTCCTCACAATCAAGGTTTCAGCTTTGCTTCTTTGGGAAAGTCACTTGATACCTCTGACCTCAGTTTCCTCTTCTGTAAAACAAAGGAGCTAAAAACAGATCCTTTATAAGTCTCTTCAGTGGTTCTCACCACCAATGAGTTTATCTTCCTCATTGTTATGTTTTCTCCCTTATCAATATCCCAAATCATTCTTTTCCTTCCTTCCTAACAACTTTCCTGGCCCTCACATTTTTTTCTCGGCGCTCTCATTTCTCCTCGATGACCCAGGGTCTCTCCTTGTGGCTAATGATTTTAGCTCCCAGAGTTTTAGATCCAAGAGGGCACTTTGGGAAGCAGCCAATGTCGACCAGCAGCTTTAACGTGGAATTCAGGACCCCTGAAAGGTGTTTTGGGGGGGTTCTGCAAACACTGAAGCACTTCTAGCCAAACAATGATGAATTAAACCCTCAGGAACCAGGCTACCACTTGTAACAGTTTGAAACATTCGTGCTCAAGACTTTGTTGGAAGCACATTCCTCTTACTTAATCCACTCACTTCTTAGATGAGAAAACAGAGGTCCCCACAAGTCGAGTGACTCGGCCAACTTCTGTAAGTATCTTCCTGGCAGTTGAATGTGATTCAAAAGAATTTAAATGCTACAGCTTTTGCGTGTGTACATAAGGTAACCAGAAAATTCTGTCAACACAAAGAGAAAAGGAATAGAACTGGGTTCCCCAGCAGACTCCTGAGGAGCTGGAGTGAACACAGGCTGGCACTGCGCTCCCACCCCTTCCTGCTTGCTCCTGGCCTGCCCTGTGGTGGAGGGAGGACCCCAGCGCGCAGTTCCCTTAGCCTCTCCTCTGTCGCAGGCACTTTCCGCTTCGCGCTCTCCCTCCTGCCTCGTGTCTGAGGCGAAGCTGTGGAGAAGTGGCTTGCTGTTCTTTTTTCTGACTTCCTGTGTGCTTCGGAAACCTCAGTGAAACAAGAGAGAAAGGAAGAAAGGGCTGAGGACCGTTACGCCAAACCTAGACTTACATCCGACATGGGGGGTGCGGGACTCAGGGTCTTTGTGGAACTAGAGCCGGGATTGGGACTCCCCCAGCCCCTCCTCGGCTGCTGGGGCATGGTCGTGCCGGGCCGGCAGTAGGTAGTGGAGTCCTCATTATTTTCAGGCTTGGGTCAGATGTGTCTAGAGAGGTAGCCAAAGTGGCCCTTGAGAAGTATTTATCATTGAAACCAAACCAGTTAAAGGGAAAACTTAGTTACCTCCCACCTACAACAGTTGTCGTTTCTCTGTCTCCTTCTCTTCCGCTTATTACCCAGTTGTACCCATGGGAGCATATTTGTGTAGAGCCCGTGCATGCAATCTTTGGCGTTCCTCTATTTCTTTAATTGCATGTGCCTAAGTAGCCTCCTTACCAATTGCCTTTTAGGACAGACAGCAATTAATTTATGCGTGAAGCTCCTGACCTGGGAGAGAAGGACGGAGCTGTGGGGAAATACCATGCTTTTCTCGGTTTTCTTTCTTTCTTTTTTTTTTTTTGCTGGCACATCGCTGAGCTTTCTGCCCATCAGCTCCCATTCTCAGGGCTCCTGCTCAAATCACGACCCACAGGGGCCCTTCAGGGTCAGCTCTCTCCTGGCCTGGCCGCCTGCCTCTGAGTTTGTGCATCTGACTTGGGGTTCACGAGACCTTTTCCTTCTGTGGCTCTTTTAAAAGGATAGCAGTAGTTTCGCTACCTTTCAGGCTCAGGGAATTTGGGGTTGGGTTTTCCCTTTGCATCTTATTTTGTTTTTGTTTGATTTTGAGTAGTGGTTGGGGAGATTGTAAGAGAAAAGCTGTAAGCTGGGGAATTTCTTGCCACTGAACTCAGGGTTTCCCTACCTTGGAACCACTGTGGCCGGAGTTCTAAAAGACAAGAGTTCCCCTAAACTTTCTGAGCTCTGAATAACTGAAACCAGCTGTTTCTTCTCTTTCTGTCTGTTTCCCAATAATAGGCTTGGGTAACAAGAAATTAAAACAGAAACCACTACTGTGCTCTGAAATAAGAGGCTCAGAGACACCCAGGAAGGTCCTGCATTTAAGAATCTTAGCTCACTGAGACCAGTCGCTACTCTACGTGTTTGTTGAACGCTGCCCTGGGAGTGGGGGGCCTGCAGCCTGGGAGTGGGGGGCCTGGGTTCCCACCAAGGGTCCTCGTGTTTTTGTCTCTCTGAAATTCAGTTCTCACCAGTGAGACAGGGCTCCATCCTCACTGGGCATGTATCAGAATCGTCTGGGATGTTATTAAAAAATACAGATGGGGGCCGGCCCAGTGGTGTAGTGGTTAGGTTCACACGCTCTGCTTCCGCAGCCCCAGGGTTCATGGGTTCAGATCCCAGGCATGGACATACACACCGCTCATCAGGCCATGCTGTGGCAGCATCTCTCATACAAAGTAGAGGAAGATGGGCACAGATGTTAACTCAGTGACAATCTTCCTCACGGAGAAAAAAAGATGGCTGGGCCCCAGCCCCAGAGGTCTCCATTCATTAGGACAGAAGCAAGGCTTGGGAAATACACATACACATATACATACAAATATATTGTTGGAGAAATATTATTTAGACAGTTGTTAAAGAAAAGTAAGACAGACTTTATTCGAGGGGACTACTACAATGGGGCTTTTCCATAGGGGAAAGAAATTGAAATAAAACAAGGAAAAGTGGGAATTTATAGCCAAGGAGCAGGGTGAGGGTCAGTAGATGGAAGGGTAGGGTAATTTTTTTTAAGTTGACATAAGAGGATTCTTGCTGAAGGTGGGCCAGGGTGATCAGACATCACCTAAGGGATGGGCGGGGGTAGAGAGGCGTGAGAAATTTGATCAGAGGGAATCAGCTATAGAAGGTGGGGAATTCTGGCTAAACCCACTTAGCAGGATTCTTGCTAAAGCTGGACTCTACATGGACAGAGATGGAAGCCAAAGTTCAGGCCTGGTTGAGCAAGGCCTCAGAGCAGCCTGCCTGAGGTTGGGTCAAGAAGAAAATCTGTGTCAATATACGTAGTGGCACGTGTGCATACAGCAGGGTGCAGAAGCCACGGGACCAAGTGCTGTTTGAGGTTATATTTCAGGTCCACTGGTCCACTCTTCTCCCCATTAGAAACCAGAGCCCCGAAGGACATCACGCTGGGGGTGTCCACGGGCCGAGGCCTCCTTCACGGGCAGTCCCAGACTCTAGATTACAGCAGGCTGTGGCGGTTAGGTGCCCACCCCTGGGCCCCTCTGGACTCCATCACAGTTCTGCTCTCTTCTTGCCGTATGACCTTCAGGAAGTCACTTGGCTCGGCCTCTGTTGCCTCATGCACGAGATGGGTGATAACAGTGCCCACCTTTTAGGTTTGTGATTGGGATAGAACAGGCTCATCATGCGTGTGAAGTGCTGGCCCAGGATAGGTCAAGGACAGTCCTCTGTGTTAACTGCTCTTAGTTCTCAGAAATGCCACGGGCATGCAGGGATGAAGGGAGGAGGAGGACTGCGCTCGAGGTCTAGGGCTGGAGAGGGAGTCAGGGTCACAGTGTGAAAGCCCCCGTGGCATTGCTGGATGCTCTGGTCTCTTGGACAACTGTCTAGAGTGGAGGACAGCTTCCTGCAGTCTGGGGTTCTCGTGGCAGATTCGGTTCAGATCTGTCTCACCCTAGTTCACCCCGAATCTTGATTTTGGATGGGATCCTGGAACCTAGATTTCAGGAGCCTATTTGCTCTCTAGTCTAACTTTGGGATGAGAGATTGGCCACGCTCTAGGCCATGTGGAGAATACCAAAGTAAGACTGTGTCAGAGAAGGAGCTTGGGGTAGACAACAGACGGGGGCCGGCTTCTAACCTTGTGGAAGCCACGTATTTTCTTAATATATTTAACCAATATAACAGTAAAAGAACTTAAGGTTTTTTTTTTTTTTTTGAGTAAGACTGGCCCTGAGCTAACATCTGTGCCCATCTTCCTCTACTTTATATGTGAGACACCTGCCACAGCATGGCTTGATGAGCAGTGTGTAGGTCTGCACCTGGGATCCGAACCAGCGAACCCTGGGCTGCCGAAGAGGCGCACGCAAACTTAACTGCTACACCACCAGAAAGGCCCCAAGAGATCTTTAAACCTTATGTAATTCTAAATGTAGATGCATTTTTATGTAGTTCTAATCAGTATGCAAACTCCATTCCCTGTCGCTTAACATTTTTTGTATAAATATTTTCATATATTACCACTGCTTATATTTTTATCATGTTTATTATTAATATTGCTTAAATTCCCCCTGAGCATTTCCTGAGCATTTTTTTCTGATTTCACTGTCTCATTCTCATAAATAGTACAGCTACAAACATCTTTGTCCCTATGACCCATGCCCCGGCTTTCGATATGTGGAGCACATCTCTCAGAATTGAGTGACCAGGTCAATACTTGAGAGCTGTTTTACGTTTAACGAGCTTGCTCTTCAGAAAGCCAGTTCTGAATCAACTGACAGTGGTACCAGTTTCATTTCAAGCCCATGAACATAAGATTTTATTATTTTTCTCTTTCTCTATATCTTGGCTTGTTTAATAGGCTTGTAGGGAGACCTCAAAGTTGTTTTCATTAGCGTTTTTAACTGCGGAGGATTTTTCCATCTATTTTTAATTTTCCCAAGTCTTTTCACACACAGGTGGCATCTGGTTTGCTTGACGGGGCATCTAAATTGCTGTTTTATCCAATTCACATTAAAATAAAAGCTGATTGCTGCCATGTACAGATGGGGGGCATCGTCATGTTTAATGGTTTTGGTATCTGTTTACATAAAGCAAGTTTGTAGTGTATACTGGGTCAGCAAAGGGTACCAGATCGGGGGTTGGCAGGCAGAGAAAGCTGTTCGAGAAGATATTCTAGTTGTTTTCAAGGTGGTGATACATGATGGGGATAACACCTGTCCTGTTAGACCTGGGTTTGTGTTTTCTGGTTGAAAAAAAAGGTACTTGAGTTTTCTTTTCATTGTCAGTTTTTCCTCTGTTTATTAAATGTATCATAAAAAATAATAAAATTCTCTGTCACCATCATTATTATACATATTACTGTATCAAAAGGCCGGTATTCCTTTCTGTGCTGCATGGCTAGAAACTGATAGGCTTATGTGTAAGTTTTTGTTTGAGCAGATTTCTAGGGGCCACATCAGAAAAGCAGTGTTCATCTGAGCTATCCCCATAGGCGCAGAGATATCCCTGATGTATGGAGACAAAGCACAGAGCGGTGGGCTCACCGATGGGACTTGGCTGTAGGCTGTGTTTGCTGAGTTAAGATGGGAAATCTGAGTTCTGGTCCTGCCTCTGCCACTTAGGAAAGGTGACCCTGGGCAAGCTGCTCCGTCACTTTTCCTCATCCTCCAAATGGGAGTGAAATCTGCCTTGGGAGATAGAAGCAAGATGGCAAGGCTGCAAACACTCTAGAAAGGGATGCATGGAGTGTGGTCTGCAAATGCAAAGACCTTCGTCCCTTCTGTCTGTCTGCTGCACTGTTTTTTTTAACCTTTTCTTGGATGAAAGAGTTGGGTCCATCTTTTGCCCTGCAGCCCTCCAACCGTTTGAAACCAGCAATCCTGTCCCCACTTTCCAGGACTCCCCTCTCCCTTTAATTTTTGGGGCTTGTGTCATGTGACAGTGTCCCCAAGCTTCCAGGTCCTCACCCTAGACAGTAGCCTCTTAAACCGTGGGGCCCCTGGGCTGGCAGTGCCATAGAGATGGCCACATCTATACAGAGCTCTGGAGAAAATCACCACCCCTATTTTAGGGAATTTCGAGTAACTCTAGCACTGTGTTAACTTCTTTGATAGTCATATCATAGTGACTAACCGTGAGTTCACAGTTAGCTTAAACCCCATTTTTTTAATCCATCCTGTTGCTAAACAGCATTTTCCTCGTCCTAGACTGGGGAAGATTTTTTTCTAAATCTATGCGAAGAACTTCACGTTTATCCCATTTCACCAGTTGCATTTTGTTACACTTGGCATGTCTTGCCAGCCTGTGCAGATTTTGAAGGTCCTTCATGGTCTGCAATTAAAGTCACAATTTCCCCCAATCGCATGCTCAACCTGGTGCTTCTTGTCTGATAACCACAAACTCCTTAATGCCAAGTTAAAGGGTATGGACAAGGGCCAATTAAAACAGCAGTTGTTCTTCAGGTTAATATGGACGCTTGATCAGCAGTTATTAGGAGAAATCATTTGACCAATTATGAATTTACCTGCTTGTCATCTGGCCTCCTCATTAACCTCTCAAGAAAATGGGGAAGAACTCAAAACCCCCAATAAAGCATTGATTCATCATGGTACCAAATTTCCCTGCTCAACCACCAACTGTGTAATGCATTCAGAGAGGGAAATGAGATTTGCTGGAGTTGAAGGCTGGGAGAGAAGGAAAAGGCTGAGGTCATGACTGAAAGTGGAGAAGTTGGAGAAGAATTTAGATTGGGGTTGAAGATGACAAAGAGTGTGGTTTTGAAAATTACAAATGGAAGCATTTACCCCAGAGAAGTTGGCAGGTGCTACAAATCACGGATTGCCCTGGATTGCCAGTTGTGGAATACGTACAGGGCCTTATTCGAATTGCTCCTGCTGCCTCTAGCTCATGCCTGTGCCTCATCCTCTGGCCAGAATTATACTTTCAAAATGAAAATCTGCATCTCCACAGGGTGAAGTTCAGATTCCTTAGCATGTTGCCACCATCTCATCTCATTTCCCAACAACCCCTCACCCCCCTCACCAGCCCTGCGTCCTGTCATGTGCTTTTGAATGAATCTTGCTGGGTCACCTTTTCCTGAGGTCCCAGGGTCCCGTAGGCAAGTCCTCTTCTGCGCTGCTCTTGCATCAAGCTTAGACCCCTATCAGGTCCCAGGTCATGCTGTGGCTGTTTTGTTTTCACCTTTTTCTTCTTTATTGGATTGTGAGTCTCTGTTGGACAGGGACCCTCCTCCCTCTTCTGTTTATCTTCATATCTCCAGAGTCTGGCAGGCCTCCCAAAGCATAGGAAGGCAGAAAGAGAGAGAGAGAGAGAAGTGAAGAAGGAGGGAAGAGGAAAAGGGGAGAAGAGGAAAAGGAAGGAAGGAAGCAAAGAATGGAGGGAGGGAAGGAGAGAGGAAGGGAGGACGGAAAAACAGGCCAGCCCAAATCACTCATGAACTGGCAAATAACGAGCAAGGTGAGTGTGGTTTTTTGAAGCGTGGGGAAACAGTGGAGCCCAGAGGACACGTAGGAGGTAAGAAAAATCGGCCCAGCTGCAGAGATCAAAGTCCTTGAACTAGTGAGGAGAACGGAGGTTCTGTTACCGAGGAAGGATGGGAAGGAATATGCCCTTGTTGCTCCCCTCCTACCCCCCTGAGAGCCAGCCCCAAGTCAGCTGGCCTCTGGGTTGGCAGGTGCCGGCAACAGAATGATCCAGAGTGGGTAATGTGTGCGGAGGCGGCAAGCTGAAAATGTGCTAGAGTCTCAATAAATGTTTTTTGAATTACATTGAATTATAGCTGGCGATAATCACAACCTTTCTGGTTCCTTCCTTTGCAAGGTAATGGGGAGGGATGCTTGGAGAGAAGGGGAAGGGCTCAACCGTGTGATGGATTGGGCAGTCCTGAGCAGGCAGGAGACTGGCCCTGCGGGAACTGCGGGCTCAAAGGGCTTGGGCTGGGAGGGGGCGCTGCATGGAGCCAGTGGGGCCCAGCTTGCCCAGAAATGCAGGCCTGGCTCCCTGAGACTGCAGGGTCATTGCCAGTTAGCTAAGTGGCTGCTCCCAGCAGGCCTTTGCAGAGGAAAGGCATGTGTTCTCCATTTTGTTGATGTGGAAACGGCCAGAGGAAGTGACTCAGAGACAGAGTGGAAATAAAAAGTGTGTCTCGTGACATTCTGGCTTCTGCTAGATCCCAAGGGCTTGTGTGAGGCTTGCTTCTATGCTTCTGTGGGGTTCTCAGAACAGACGATGTCCTGTGTGTGAGCAAAGAGTAGGAGGTGGGGCAATCTTTGAGGTGGACAGGTGGATGGAGGAAGGTGGGTGTTGCAGAAAGGCAGCCTCAGGGCACTGGAGACAGAAGGGGCTGCCGCGACCACCTGCTCCTGGGCTAATAGGCCAGTTTCATTTTTTACAAGTGGGGACTGGTATGGCGTTTCTGATTATTTTGTTTGCCAAGTCACAGGCATTTAAAAATATGTGCTGGGGAGTGTGAATAAGCAATCTCTGAGTCTCCAGAAAATTCCACAGGATAGGTAATTAGCCTCATACCCCAAAAGAGGAAACTGAGGCCTAGCGAGGCAACCCTGTCCAATCACGCACCTGGACAAGAGCTGCAGAGACTTAAGGCCACCGTGATGCCTAACTCCAAGTCTATCGTGAGTAACACCCCAGACTTGTGCCGCGTGGCAGCCCCAAGGACATGAGTTTCAAACCCAGGTTCATGTGAGTCAGATGTGTGCACCTTCTCGCTGACATCCTGCTTTCTGACTAATGGTGCACTTTCTGTGCTCCCTAAAGTATGGGCAGAGCTTTCAGTCCTTAAGACACTGCGTTTGACCCTCGGGACCTACAGCATTTGCTCTCACGTCTGGCTCCACAAGAGGCCAAGCTTCGATGTCAATTGCCAGAGACTATCACTGTCATTTCATAAATGAATGAGCATTGGAAAACCAAAAAAAAGTTGGGAAGATGATATTAGAATAAAAGGCTGCCCTTCAAATGGAATACATTGAGTTTTATGATGAATTCTCTGCAGTGTCCTTATTTTTCCCAGACAGCAGAGCCAGTCGGTGGCAGAGCTGGGCACTAACTCCTAAGCACGGTGGCAGGACATGACACCAGCCGTGTAGTGTTTGAAAGTTCTGCCCATGATTTAGGGAGCATGGAAAGAGCACCATTAGTCACAAAGGCACCATGATGTCAGGGAGAAGGCGCACACAGCTGACTCATTCAAACCTGGGCTTAAAACTCGTGGCCTGGGGGCTGCCATACCGCACACCCTGGGGTGTTACTCTGCCACTTACCAGTTGTGTCATCTGGTCAAGGTCACCTCACTAGGCCTCAGTTTCCTCTCTTGGGGTATGAAGCTAACATTACCTATCCTACAGAATTTTTCTAGAGAATTAGAGATTACTTACGTGCACTCCCTGGCACACAGCATGTATTCAGTAAGGCATAGCATTACCCTACAATGTCTTCAAGTAAAAGATTGTATTTTTCTGTGATATTGACCCCTGTTACCCCGAAATCTTCCCCATGCCAGGAACACAGCCACACTGTCACAGGTGCAGTGAAAACCCAGGGATCTGAAGGGACTTAAATCCTGCTTTAGTCTCCCCTCCTTCAGGCAGGTGAATGTCTTGCCATTCAGGAAGAGTGTCATTTATTTTCTTCCTGAAGACTTCAGGGACTCAGAGATTGTACAGCCTCCCTTAGTACCCTTTGCAGATTTTGGCCAAGATGTTCTTATAGCCAATCAAAACTTTTCCTGTGTTAATTTGAGCCCATTTCCTTGTGTTTGTTATTCTTTGGCTTGCACTGGGGCAGATCTGGGGGTTAAGAGGCAAGCTGGAGCCCATGATGGCTCGGAGCCAGGGTTTTTGCTAGTGAGGCGGGATGCTGTCTCCTCTGACACTGCTCCGAGGGCCTGGGGTGGGCGAGGACGCAGGGAGGAGGCGCTGCCAGGCGGGAGGTCCAGGTCTGGGCTGGAGGAAGGGGCAGGGCTTTGGGCTCACAAGTTGAGAGTCAGAGTATTTCGTGAATATCAAAAGCCAGAGACAAGCTGCTGATGAGAAATTCAAGTACTCGGGCAAAATCTCGAGCAATAGGCAAGTTCTGTTGTCAGAAATCATAGCTAGAGTCAGTGGGTTGTTCTCATCTCTTCCTAACTCTGCGTTCTGTGTGTGTTGGGAGCTGGAAATCAGCCATGGGGAGAATATTTACACCACGGAAATTGGCAAACGCTGCAAGTCAGATTTTTTTTCTTCTTGGAGAGTCACTGCCAGGAAGAAGATATGGAGAGTACAGATAATCAGACAAGATTTTGGAAAATAGGCAAGTAATCACCATGATTACTTGAAAGGATAAAGCCTTTCATTTGCATCCTGCTTTATTACCCATAATGACTTTCACTTATGTTTTCACACTTCATCCTCACAGTCCTTCCCTAAGGACAACACGACAGCAGCGTCATCTCCATTTTATAGGTGAGGAAATTAGGGCTGGGAGGTGAAGTAACTCACCCAAGGTTACAGAGCTGGTCAGAGAGTGGGCAGGCGGAGTGGCTGTGAGAGAAGCCTGTGCCTGAGGTTGAGGGTCGTGTTCTCCAAGACCCTGAAGACAGGGGGCCTGAGGCCTTCCTCACGTCACACCTGAGGTGCTCTGCTTCAGAGAGTTTTGGGGGATCCTCTGGCGGTTCATCATCGGTCTGTACTGACAGGTGAGAGTTTGGGGTGCCTTGAGGAGTTGTCATGTGTTAGTAGAGATGTGGGTACTACCTTTCTGGACTGGGGTGTTTTGACCAAACCCTGAGTCTCTCCAGGACCTCTCAGGACCAAGTCCTGGCTCGGGAAGGGGTAACGCTCTCTGAGCCAGGAGGGCCTCAGGATTTTGCATGAACTGGGGAGATTCGGTGCTGGGCTGGCACAGTTCTTCCTGCATAGAGTTTGTGCCAACCTTTGTAGTATCAGGCGATTCTACCTTCTTCAAAGGCAGGTGGGAAAGTGAGAACAACTTTGAACTTGGATTCAAATCTGCTTTGTGATCCAAGTTTGCTACTGAACAAGTACGAATCCTTGAGGAGATAGCTTAAACTTTCTTGAGTATGTTTTCTCATCTGTAAAGTGGGCATGGTCATCCTGCCCTCCTCCCAGGATTGTTGTGCAAAGCTCTTGTGTTTCTTTTAAAGTTTTTAAAATGTAATTATTTTTGGAATAAATAGCTCGAGGTTACTGCTGCAAAGGACTAAGGGCAAACATGAGGGACTTGCATCAGGTTGAAGGTAAAGGTAGATCCTGGGTGACTGAGAGGACTTTGCTAAAATCTATCAACTGGAGCCGTGCTGACCACTAGGAATGATGGCTCCTGAACCAAGGGAAAGTTGATGGAGATAAGAAACCAGTGTCCCCCAGGCATGCTGGTGATGGCCTCAGTCTGGGTGGGCTGCGCTCGGTCAGATGCAGAATGTGAGCATTTCTCTTTGGTCAGGGCAGGCGTGGGGGCTCACTCCTGAGTGAGCTAGACACTGCCCAGTCAGGCTGGGTAAGGGGCTCAATGATCAGACTGGTTTCTCATCATTAAATTTTTTTCTTTCTAGACTTTATTTTTTATAACAGTTTTAGGTTCACAGCAAAACTGAGGGAAAGCTACAGAGATTTCCCATAGACCCCATGCCCCCACACACGCACAGCCTCCCTGACTATCAACATCCGGCACCAGAGTGGTCCCTTGTTACAACTGATGAACCTACATTGACACATCATTATCACCCGGAGTCCATAGTTTACGTTAGGGTTCACTCTTGGTGTTCTCCATTCCATGAGTTTGCAAAAATGTATAGTGATATGTATACACCATTACAATGTCATACAGAGGATTTTTACTGCCCTAAAAATTCTCTGCGCTCCCTATTCAGCCCTCCTTTCCCCCATCCCCTGGCAGCTACTGATCTTTTTACTGTCTCTGTAGTTTTTCCTTTTCCAGAATGTCAAATAGTTGGAATCATGCAATACGTAGTCTTTTCAGATTAGCTTCTTTCACTTAGTTATGTGCATTTAAGTTTCCTTCATGTCTTTTCATGGCTTGATGGAGCATATCTTTTTAGCTCTGAACAATAATCCATTGTCTGGATGTACCACAGTTTATCCATTCACCTACTGAAGGACATCTTGTTGCTTCTAGGTTTTGGTAATTATGAATAAAGCTGCTATGAACATCCATTTTTTGTGTGGACATAAGTCTTCAGCTCCTTTGGGTAGATACCCAGGAGCATGATTACTGGATCATATGCTAAGCAGATGTTTAGTTTTCTAAGAAACCACTCAACTGGCTTCCAAAGTTTGCACCTCCTCGTTACCTGTTTATATGCACTTGGCTCCTCAAGTTTAAAAGCACCACATTTCATCGTCCCATTGGCGGTAGCTATGCAGGTTTAAAAGCACCACAGCGGGGCCAGTTCAGTGATGCAGCAGTTAGATTCGCTCATTCCGCTTTGGCGGCCCGGGGCTTGCCAGTTTGGATCCCGGGTACAGACCTATGCACCGCTTGTTAAGCCATGCTGTGGCAGGCATCCCACATATAAAGTAGAGGAAGATGGGCACGGATGTTAGCTCAGGGCCAGTGTTCCTCAGCAAAAAAGAGGAGGATTGGTGGCAGATGTTAGCTCAGGGCTAATCCTCCTCCTCAAAAAAAAAGTAAAAGCACCACAGGGGTCTAGTCCCTGTCCGCCTGCCAGACTTTGCCCCAGTCTCTGTCCCAGGCAAAGGTTTCTAACTCACCAGCTCTATCTCTGCTCCTGCGTCCTGCCTTTCAGAGGGGGCTTGTCTCCTTTACTTTTCTCTTCAGCCAGTGACAGACATAATGTGTGACAATGGAGCTTCTCAGATCACACCATGCAGACCTCTTGAATTTTACTGACATATTATTTCTCCATAACTGTTCTCTCTCAAACCCTTCCCCAGCACTGCGGGGAGTCCCTGGGAGTGTCTCCCGTGTGCTCACTGGCACCGGCACCCTTTGGGTGAGAATGCTGCCTGGCCAGGGGGCCTCTCCTGATGACACTCCACCCCCTTCAGTGTGGATGCCCAGAAGCCACGCGGTGTAACCGGTAGATGTGGGTATAATGCCCGCCTCCTGCCCCACGTCCACATTCCCACCGGCCAACATGACAGCACTGATTGTGCCCCTGGTTTCTGAATGGCCTTTGGAACATGGGCCCTCTGGCTTCCACTGGTAGGATCTAGTCCCTGGTGACAGACACCATATTCCACTCCATTTCCCTCCCACCCCACACCTGTTTCACAAAACTGCCTCATGAAGCCCCTGCCTAAAAAGTAGTTTATACAAACAACTGTCCAGGGGTCATGGGGCCCCTGGCTCCACAGACACAGCAGATCTGGAGTCTGGGCCCAGCTAGTGTGTGTTATTTACCTACCTGTATCTATATGTGCCTGTGTGTCTCTACGACTAGAGTGTATGCTCTTGAGAGGTAAGACAGCCTTCCCTCATCTCCCTGTCCCATCGCAGATCTGTCATTGTTCCCTTTGGTATCCCCTGGGCCTTGCCTTTTCAGTGTTCTGTTTACATCTACTGCCAGCATCAGCGTCTTTGTGCCTGAGGACTTTCTCTGGCTCCTAGTCCACTCTGTCCTTGTACAGAACTGGCTGGAAATGCTGGGAACAATGACTGTGAGAAGTGGTGTATAAACACCCAGATCCCCCCTTCCCGGGAGAGGAGCTCCTGTCCTGGCGTCCAGGGCTCCCCGCAGAACTGCACTGCAGGGGGTCAAGGGGTCACTCAGCTGGTAACCCTCCCGTGGCTCTATTCCGCTCCCTGTCACGCATTTCCTACTCCCCTGTGGGTTTCCTGGAGTTGCCCTCAAGCTACTTTCTCTGGATTCCTTATTGAGGGTCTTGGGAAACTGAGATACATGCCTGGTACAGAGCAGAGTATTGGCACACAGAAGTGCTCAGTAGATATTCATTAGAAAATGGCATGGATGCTTCTAGAATATACACATTAGTCTCCAGAATAAGGCAGACCAGATAGTCTTTTCTCCATCTCTCTTGTCCCAAATTCTGGCTTCCCTTTGTGTGGCGCTCTGCCCATTGTCTGCCTGCCCCTGGTGGAGGGGACATGTCCTGCTCCTTCCCTCATCCTCACAGCATCTCCTTTCTGTCTTCATAACGCACATTGGCTTTTGAAAACGAGTGACTCCTTGAAGTTAATGACTGTCTACATCTTCCTGTCTAGGGCCCAGCACAGTGTGAATGAATGAACATAGGCTTGGATTCCACTTCTAAAATCTATCACTCCACATTTGTATTTTAATATTGTCAACACCATCCTTTTGCCCCCAAATCCTGGTATAAGACTGTCTCCCTAAAATCATAGTACCTTGTTAGAAGGGAGAGATTGTCCTGTAAGAAGGGGTTCAGAATGAGAGTTAAGCTAGGTCTAGAACCGAAGTTCCCAACCCAGGCTGAATGTTAGAAAAATCCTTGGAAACTTAAAAATACCCATGCCAGGCCTCCCCAAAGTCCAACTCAGTGGCAATCCTGAACATAGGGCCTGGATTTAGGCTTTCTTGAAAGCTTCTCAGGGGATCCTAATGTGGAGCCAAGGTTGACACCACCATTCTGGAGAGAGAACTTCCACTGCCTCCTTCGGGTGCCCCTGCTTTAGACCAGCGGGGAGTAAACCCTACAGAGACGGGTTGAATCAAGAGGCCAGGACCAAGTTTGCTGAGATTCACTGTGAATCTCACCTCTTCCCCTCTCCCACCGAGCAGAAGACCCCTCCCACCTGGTGGAAGACCTTCCAAATTGGACTGCTGGAAAGCAGATCCTCTTGAATTCTCCTGCATGCAACAAATGATGTGCTGTAGGATGAATTCCTGTGGGACTGAGGCCTCCTGCCCGGAAAGTTCCGGCTGGCAGCTGAGGTGGGGGCAGACAAAGCCGTCAGCTGAGAGCCTGGCCCCCACCTGGGCCCGTTCCTGCCTTCCCCTTTCCACTGCCCTCCAGGCCACCCATTCTTCAACTCTGTTTCTTCTCGCTTTTTCCCCTTGTCCCTGTTTTTCTCCTGCTATTTTCTACTGTCTCGCTCTTCGCTTTTTCTGCTCAGCTGTGCCTTGGAACCATGCTGCGGCCGCCTCCTCTCACAGCTGCGTTTGCAAAGTGTGGGCCCCTTGCCTAGGAGTCAGTGTGGGAGGAGAAATGTGATGGAGAGAGGGGGCTTCTAGAAAAGAGAGCTCTCAGCCAGGGAGCTCGAGGTCCGGGGGGGTTTATACCCGAATGTTTATGCAAACTGCTCCTTTATGCTTCAGCTTTCCCCAGTCAACAAAGCCGGATGCCTTTAAGGGCAGTTCTCTGGAACAGGAGAATGTGTGGTTTGCGTAGGTCTTGGAGCTTGGTGGGTGCTGTCCCTGGGAGTTGAGGCATGTGGGCCCACATGGACTCATTTCAGGGCTGTCCCTCTGCTGTCTCCGCAGGACTGCGATGTGCCGATCCTAGCTGCCGTCTGAGAGGATGTCTGGGGTGTCCGAGCCCCTGAGCCGAGTGAAGGTGGGCACATTACGTCGGCCGGAGGGCCCCCCGGAGCCCATGGTGGTGGTGCCAGAAGACGTGGAAAAGGAAGACGTGCGGATCCTCAAGGTCTGCTTCTATAGCAACAGCTTCAACCCCGGGAAGAACTTCAAGCTGGTGAAATGCACGGTGCACACTGAGATCCGGGTGAGTGTGGCAGGCAGTCCTGCTCTGTCCATTTGTCTGTTCTCTCCCTTGCCTTCCTTGGCAGCTCAGCAGCCGTCTTTCAGGCTAGCAGGCCCTCCTATACCCACCCCGGGCCGGGGGCGCCAGGAGAGGTGTTCTCAGCCTGCAGGACCAGGCCCCCTCTCTCGGGGTCTGCAGCCCACTTCACAGGTAGCCTGGCTGACAAATTTTATAGCCTCATTCGAACCCCAGATCATTTGCTTGGCCTTTGATTCAACTCATTTCAACTCATTAACTATTTATGACATTTGAGGTTCTGCAAGGGCCGTAAGAGCCCTCACCCTCAAAGAGTTTATACTCTGTTGGAATTGGAGTTAGAGAGAGACACAAGCGATTTTATTGAAAATAGAACAAAAACTGTATAAGACATGTGCCGCGCACTTAGAGAAGGGAGCTGAGGGGCCATTTAGAGGAAGACAATGAACTAGAGATGCCCCAGAGCAGGTGGGTGGATGCCAGGCCATTTTTGAGGCAATCCTTCAGTGGGCTCATTCTCATCCAGGGTCACGGAATCCAGTTTGCAGATCCAAGGGCCCACTGTCACCAGGGCGCCTAGACACCAAGAAGCCAGTTCACCTTAACCAAATGGATAAGAACTTGTCACCAGAAGGAGAGTTACATTACACTGGTTGATTTTAAACACCTACATATATTGAACAATTACTGCGTATCAATCCCTCTGCTTATGTTATCTCATTGAATCCTCCCAACAACTCCATGAGGTGGATACAATGACGATATCCCTTTCCACTGCCCAGAATGTTCCTTTCCGATGATGCAAAAGAAAGCCAAATCGGTTCTGAAAAGGTTGCTTGGTGAGTTTGTAATTTGCACCAAGGAAGCAAGGGACTTTCGGGAAAACTGACCAGGTCTGAGAAAGCTGGAAGAACTATCTCCAGTCTTCTCATCACCTTCCCCTGCCCTAAAAGTCAGTAGCCCCCAAACTCAGCGAGTGTCTCTTCTGGTCGGTGCTGGCAGCAGCCCCTCCACGTCCGTCCCTTTGGCTGCCGTCTGTCTGTTACACCACACGCTGTGCTTCAATACGCCAGAGCAGAGTGGAATGGACGGGCTCGCTGCCTTGGTCAGTTATCACAATTGACTATGGCTTGGTTACCCCCTCTGTTTCCTGTTACTGATTTGATCAGGGCCTTGTTTGCTCATCTTTGGGTTCCAGATATGCAGGTACAATTGTGTCCTGAGAGTAAGCTCTAGGCACCTTCTTCCAGGAGGGTGTTTTCATTTCTCCTTAACTGTCTCCTTCTTGAGTCTTCCTTTGGGTGTGTCATCTTTGCAGGTAGCTGACGCCATCCATGGTGGGTTTTACTAGTTTAATTTTCAGAAGTTAACCTGATTTCCAAGTTTGAGGACACCTCCTTGCCCTTTTGTGCTGAAACCCAGAGAACATCTTGTTGGTCCAGATTAGGACATGTTCTGTGGAGTGATGATGAAAAGGGACCCTGAAGGATAGGTAGATTTAAAGTGGCAGCTGAGGAGAGTAGGGGGCTTTGCAAGAGGAGGGAACAGCAAGAACAAAGGCCAGGAGGCCTCTGTACAGTGAGTGCTTCGGTTTCACTGGAGCATGGGTTATATTTAGAAAAGGGTCTGAAGTCAGGATCAGAAAGGAGAGTCGATGGCAGATAAGGGAGGGCCTGGAATATCAAGCTGAGGGGCTGGACTTGGACGGACACCAGGGAGAAACACACCTATTTTAAGCAGGCGAGACGCTTCCCTGGAGCAGTCTGATGTCTTGCTGGGTGCTTACAGGGAAAAGTTACAAGAGGCCTACGGAAAGGGCAATGGGGCCCAAGCTCAAGAAGAAAGCCCAGCATTCGAGGCATTATTTGGAGGGGTGTGAGAACAGGGGTGGAGCAAAACAAAGAAAGAAGTGAAGGCCTTCTAGGAATTTATGTTCAAGCCTTCTGATTTTTCCTGTTTCCAATCTGTCCTGCAGGCAAAATGTCACCTGCTTATTGCAAACAGCCATGGCTTAAAAGGCACCTGGACCTTGAGCCAGATACTCCACCCTTATTGGTTATACGGCCTTAGACCCAACACGTAACCAAGCTAGCTTCAGTCTCCTCGCTTGGGGACCAGGCCCACCTGCAGCCTTGTTGTAAGGATTAGAGATGATAGGTGAGAAGCACCAAGCATATAGTAGGAGCTCAATCATTGGAAGCCATGGATTGTGTGTATATTAGGTCATTACCCTGCTCAGGAATCTACAAAGGTTTCTAACTGCCCAGAGAATAAAGTTCAAGCTATCTTCTTTTAGTGTTTATCCACTTATCTGTCATATATTCAAATAGGGAAGTAAGATGATCAAATTTGTGTTTTGAAACAGTACACAGTGTCCTGCAAGATGTTAAGAAGTGTGTCTTAGAGAAGGGATTTTGTGGTCAAAGAAGTTTGGGAAATGCTTGGTTAAACAATTCGGAACAAATTATTTTGCAACAGGACTTCTGAGAACCTAAGTCGGCTGATATGTGTGGTGGATCACTAAGAAAGGGCCACAGAGGTGATTTCTTAAGTAAGCCATTTCTTACTTGCCTAAGAAATCCTTCTTTTAAAAGTTGGACGATTAGTTCTCTAGAAAATCATTTAGGAATCTGTTCTCCCTGAACTCTAACAGCAATACAGAAAGGGCAGGAGAGAGGAAAGGCTGGTGAAAGGGAGATGGATGAGGAAGCTGTGGCCACGGTGCGGGTGGGAACTGATGAGGCTGAACTAGAGGAGTGGCATTGGGACAGCTCTGAGTGCGTCCAAGGAGGTAGCGTCAACAGAACCTGATGATTAACTAGATGTAGGAGGGAGAGAAAGGAAGAAGACAAGGATGACTCAAGCTTTTGCTTGGGCAACTGAATGGGTGTTAGTACCATTCATCGGATACCAGCAGAGAAAGGAAGGGTGTTCTGAGATTTCAGCTTTATGTGCGTTATGTTTGAAGTGTGCATGAAACACCCCATAGAGGAATATGGGCCTGGAGCTTAGGAGGGAGAAAGGACCTAGTGATGAGGATTTGGGAGTCATGATGCAATGGATACAATGCGAATGGATAGCATCACCCACAGAGAATGAGCAGAGCAAGAGACAGAGAGTTCTAATTAGGAAACCCTGGGAAATAAACTTCTAAGCTGCCAATAGAGAAAGAAGGGAAAAGGAAGGAAAAAGAAGAAATAGCCAGAGAAAGATGAAAAGAGCCAAGAGCACAGACAGGGAGACAAAGACAGAGGAAACTTTGATGGAAGAGTGGTTAGCAGTGTCAGACACTCAGGAAGGCCAAGTCAGATAAGGCTAAAAATAGGTTCATTGGCTTCAGCAACAGGTGCCATGATGACATTTTGCTGTGCAGTTTCAGTGGAAAGATGGGGGCAGAAGCCATTGTACAGTTGGTTGGGGAATGGAGACAGTGAGTACAACCAACATCTCAGAGAGGTTTTGATCATGAAGGGAAGGAAAGAGGAGAAGGCAAGAGGAACAGTGTTATCAGCAGAGGTAACAGCATATATGAAGGTCCTGAAGTGGGACAGCATATGGCGGGTTTGAGGCTAAAGGAGCCCAGGGTTGGCTATTTAAACCATGTTAACGATTTTAGATTTTACCGCATTTCTTGTGGGAAGCCACTGATATAATTTAAACATATGAATGACATGAAATTGTGTTTTTCAAAGATCACTTGGGTTACATAGTGGAAAATAGAGTAGAGGAAGACAAGAATAGATGTGGCGAGATGTTAAGTGGCTGTTACAGTGATCCAGATGAGAGATGATGGTAGCTTAGATTAGGACTGTAGCCATGGAGATGATGATGATGGTCATGATGGTGATGATGATGTTGATGTTGATGGTGCTGGTGGTAGTGATGACGGTAACGATAATGGTGATGATGATGGTGGTGGTGGTGATGATGGTAGTGATGATGAGAGTGGTGTTGATAGTGATGATAGTTGTAAATGACGATGGTGATGGTGATGCTGCTGCTGCTGGTGGTGATAGTGGTGATGATAGCAGCTAGCACTTTTGAAAGCACATTAAATTCATTATATTATTGACTTCTCCAAAGAACCCTATGAAGCACATACCATTATTATCACCATTTTATACATAAGAAAGCAAGGTACAGAAGAGTTGAGCAAATTGCTAATAAGAGTGGAGTCTGTTTTCAAACCCAGTCAGCCCACCTCCAGAGACTATGCTGTTAAACACCATGGTCTGTGGAGAGAAGTGAGTATAATCTAGAGAATTTAGGAGATGGAAAGGAAAAGTTTTGCTCATGGATAGGAGATGCAGGAATAAAGAAGAGGGAGGTGTCAAGAATGGCAGCCCTGGTTCAGGTGGACAGGGTCCCACTCCCTAAGATGAAGAACACTTGGGGAGAATTAACTGGGGAGTGGGGATTTCACAAGTTCAGTTTTGGACCTGTCAAGTGCAATTGAGATGCTCTAACATTTTCACATGAACATGTTGAGTAGACTATTTGATACATGATTCTGGAGGAGAGAACTGGGCTGGAGATAGACAGTTGAGTGTTGTCAGCCTCTGGGTGGTAATTGAAGCCATGGATGTGGATGAGATCATTAATCAGAGTCCTGAATAATTTCATTATCCATCCACGAATATTTGTTGCGTCCTCCTATGTACCTGGCACCATGCTGGTTGTGGCCTGTTGGTATCATCACACCTCAAAACACAGAAGCGCTCCCTGCTTTCATGGGGCTTCCAAGCCAAGGATGAGCCTGACATTGACTAACACTAATGAATAAACCTTTACAGAGGCAAGTGCTCTGACAGGAAGAAAGATGTTCTCTGAGAGCGTAGAATTCAAAAGAGCTGGATTCAAACGTCAAGGAACAGCTTTGCTCTTCAGGGCCTGTTTGTGGCTGCTGTGTCCCGTCGCGTAGGCCCAGACCCAGCTCCCCTGCCTGAGAT
Source organism: Equus asinus (assembly GCF_041296235.1). NCBI lineage: Eukaryota > Metazoa > Chordata > Mammalia > Perissodactyla > Equidae > Equus > Equus asinus. Next base: position 64,601,888 of record NC_091792.1, on the reverse strand, counting down.
CCTCCTGGAGCAGCCCCTCCCACCTCGGCTTCCTGACTTCTTCTCGCACTCTCCTTCCCTAGCTGGGCTTCGTCCTTTGATGGATTTTTCTACTTCCAGCTCCGTATCTTCTTTCGTCATCCTCCCTGTGCCCGAAATGCTGCCACTCCTTTCAAACTTCCCTAGCACTTGTCCTTTCATAAGAAAAATCCTGAAATTCTGACACCCCCATGTAGCTGTGTGTGGTCAAATAGAAGCAACTGAGAATCAACTGGCACAGTTCATGTGGTAGCACATTTCCAAAACACAGTGACTCCGTTCATACTTGCTCATCTCATGTTTCCTCTTTATTCTCAGCTTCTTTCTATGCAAATGTAATAGCCTCTTGATGCTTTCTCTGTGCTGCTAAAAGCTATGTAAATAAGTGCTGGCCCTTGTGCCTAGGACCCAGCAGAAATTAGATAGGTGTTGAAGAGAATTGAGCAACATGCAGAATGAGAAATCTAGTTTGCTCTTCTTGATTTTCCATTTCCCTTTTGTTTGGTATTCATAGGAAATTGTGTTTGTTTGGGAGCTCTGAAGCTCTGTAGCAAGCGGAGGCTTATATCATTATGTATTTCTCTAACATGCTAATTTGCTTGTCTGGGAGAGAGGTTAAGATAACACTTTGTAAACAACTAGCAGAGTGCCTCCCAGACATGCCCACACAGGGTGTCTCTCTGACTCTCACAGCCTCTCCTTCATTCCCATTCTCTCTCTCTGTGTCTTATTCTCTTCCTCCCTTCTCCTTTCTCCTTCTCCTCTTCTCTCACTCTCTGCTGGGTAGGTTGACCACATGCCCTGTTGTCTCAGACGGTCCTAGTTTACACACACTGTCCAAGGATGACCATTAGCAGTGCCCCTGCCAATCTCAAAAGCCTCATGATTCAAAGGGTAAATTATATAGTCACCTCATTCTAAGTGCCATATTCACTCCTTTCTCTGCCTGGCACACTGACTTGCTGGTTCATGGTGTTTTCTCTCTCTGGCTGCCCCCAGATGGCCCACTCTCTGCATGGGCCCATGTTTGTCCATCATCAGACCATCTGTGTCCACACAGAAGGCCTTAAGCAGAAAAGTAGGCACTTGTCTGTGATATGGTATGGTTCCGAGGGTGCCGGCAGGGCTCCACATCTAAACCCTCTCCCTCAGCCAGCCTCAATCATGCTGAAAAGCTGCGTTCAAGATTCGTCTTTGTTTTGCCCCCAAGCGTTGCCCCACTTAGAAGCCACGTTTACATCCCTGGAAGAGACAGAGACTGCACCATTCTTCCCCCTTCCCGCCCCGTCCAGCTGCGTCCTTTCGCCTCACAGCAGGGCTTCCAGGCTGCAGGGGTGACCCACAGGTGCCACTTACCTCGTATGTGAGTAGGGTAGTGTCCAGTCCCAGCCTATTCCAGAATGCATTCAATACAAATAATGCATTCCAGAATATTCCCAGAGAGGCAGATTTCAGATATTGTGACCCATTGTTCCTGCCCTATACTCGTCAGACATTCGTCCCAGTTAGTTTTGAGTTTAAACCTATCACTTACCCAGACGCAGAGTGCTTTGGACTGAATGTTCGTGTCCCCCGGATTCATATGTTGAAGCCCTAACTCCCAGTGTGATTTTAGGAGGTGGGGCCTTTGGGAGGTGATTAGGGCTAGAGGAGGTCATGGGAGTGGGGCCCCCATGATGGGATTCGTGTTCTCAGAAGAAGAGGAAGAAACCAGAGCTCTCTCCCCTGCCATGTGAGGACACAGTGAGGAGATGGCTGCCTGCAAGCCAGGAAGAGAGCTCTCAGCGAGAACCGAATCTGCCAGCCCCTTGATCTTGGACTTCTCAGCCCCTAGAACTGTGAGAAATAAATGATTGTCATCTAGGCCCCCCACTTTTTAATACATCTGTGGTGTCCTGTTACAGCCAGTTCATTGGCTCCGGTTGTTTCCAGAACAATGCCTGCTGCCCTCCAGCTGTCCCTAGGGGCAAGACCACAAGGTTGAGGTACAAGAGGAAGGGAAGGCATGATTACCTGCCCTGGAAAATTGCTGTTTCTAAAAGAAAGGTTACCCTGAAGAGAATAAATGAAGCCACATAAGGCCAGCCCCCCGTGCATGAGAACAGTCCCTAAAAACCTGAGAGGAAAGGTTTCAACCAGGAAACCACAAACCAGTACCACAGAGACACTCACAGTTATATAAAAAAGGGACGTTCAGAGGGACCTCCTCCTTTCTGCACCCCTCCCCACTTCCTGTGTGTGCCCACCAGGCCAGCCCCCACCTCCCGCCCCCCAGACGCCTGCAGGGGCACACACGGGGCAGACATGCGCGCTCTGGGCCTCTCTATTTGTCTGTGTGCCTAGATGCGTTACATCGACAAGTCTGCAGTCAGGTGTCTGTGGTTACTTTTCTATTTTTAATCTGGCAGTTGCATTGCTGAATGTCCCTGTTAGATAGAAGCTTTGATCACATCAAAATGAATGCTTTCAGAGTGATGTTATGCTAACTTTTATTATTTTGTTCTTCAATCACTTTTTAAAAATTATCCCTTGGGTGTGTTGAGAACTCGGAACCTGTCTCACTATTGTGTTTGTTTCCTGGGGCGGCAGTAACAAACACCACCAACCTGGCAGCTTAAAGCAACAGCAGTGTATTCTCTCATGGTTCTGGAGGCCACAAGTCCCATATCAAGGGGTTGGCAGGACCACACTCCCTCTGAACGCTGTGGGGTGGAATCCTCCCTCTCCTCTTCCAGCTTCCGATGGCTCCAGGCGTTCCTTGGCTTAGGGCTGCATCACTCCACTCTCTGTCTCTGTCTCCACATCCTCTTCTCCTCTTCTCTCTGAGTGTCTCTCCTCTGTGTGTCTTTTATAAGGACACTTGTCATTGGCTTAGGAGCCACCCAGATAGTCCAGAATGATCTCAGCTTCAGATCTTTAACTTAATTATATCTATAAAGACCCGTTTTCCAAATGAGGTCAAGTTCACAGGCTCCAGGGGTTCATGCGTGGCCATATCTTTTGGGCACCACCATTCAACTCACTATAGCCGTCAGTTAGGATCACAGTGTCTGGCGCTGGCCCCCATTCAGGCGTACACAGAATGCAGGTGAGCGTGAGCACTTTGCACGCATATGCACACCCACACTGAAGCAAGGTTAAGTGTCAGGAAATGACCCTGGGGCCTGGGCTGTTGAAAGTGTACCACTCTTCCCCACTGCTGGCTGGGATTCTCAGTGGCCAGGTAGCCTGTGGCCTGCCCGTACCCTGGCATGATGTTTCATGTGACACTATGTGTTGCCATAGGCTGGTCCCTTGTCACTCCACAGGTGATCTCATGCAGTCACATAGCTTGAAGTTCTATGAGAATCATACAATTTGAGAATCAAATTCATAATTCTCTCCTAAAACTCCGCTTCTCTTCCAGTCACCCCTGGCCCCATTAATTGCAGCTCTGTTCCTTGAGTTAATTGTGTCTCGGGCTATAGACCTCAGAGTCATTCCTGAATTCTTTCCTTCTCTCATACTCTGTGGTCAATCCATCAGGAAGTGTTGTCAGCCCTGCCATCAGAACATATGTGGATTCCGACCACTTCCTTCCCACCACCTCCACTGTCTCTCCCCTGGTCCAGGCCATCAGCATCTCTTACCTGGAATAATGCATTCACCTCCTAAATGCTTCTGCGCTTATTCTTCTGTGGTCCATTCTACAGGGAGCGGCCATGGTGAATTTTCAAAACACAGGTCAGCTAAGGGATACATTTGAGGTACAGCTTCGATCATATCACTGCTCTACTTAAAGTCTCCAATGGCTACCTGTCTCGCTCAAAATAAAATCCAAAGTCCTTACCTTGGCCTACAATAGGAGTCGGTAAGCAACGGCCTACAAGTCAAATATGGCCCGCCACTCATTTTGTAAATAAAGTTTTATTGGAACACGGCCACATTCACTCACATATGTATTGTCTATGGCTGCTTTTAGCTACAACGGCAGAGTTGAGTAGTTGTGACAGAAGCCATATGGCTCGCAAAGTCTAAAATATTTACTGCCTGGCCCTTTACAAAAAAATTTGCCCAGCCCTCGCCTGGTCCTCTCTGAACTTTTCTTCCATCACTTTCTTCCATGCCTTCTCCACCTCAGCCCCACTGGCCTCTTCGCAGTCACTCAAATGCACCAAGCACACTGAGGCCTCGCAGACGCCTACCTTGGGGCCTCTGCGCAATCTGGTCCCTTTGCCTGGAAGGTTCTTCCCCCATAAGGCCATCCCTCTCTCCCTTACTTCCTCTGGGGATCTATTCAAGTGCCCCCTTATCAGAGAGGACTTTGCTGGCCACTCTGTGTAGTGTAGCAGCCCCCTGTCATTCTGCTGCCCTTACCTGCTTTGTTTGTCTTAGCCCATATCAGAACCTGAGGTACTATTATGCTTGTTTATTGTTTACTCCCCAATAGAAAATAAGCTCCATGAGAGAGGGATTTTGCTTTTGTTTCCCCAATTTGCTGAATAAATTAATGAGAGTTATTTAATGATAGGCGGATGGATGGATGGATGGATGGATTCCCGTTACAAAGACAACAGAGACTGGCTACAATTCCATGTCTCAATTCCAGATTCCAGCAGGGGAGAGACAGTTTCTGATTGACCTGGTGGGTACAGCGGTGGCATCTGGGGTCTGTGGCAGTAAATGCCCAAGAGGTGCTACGAATAGGGCAGGCAGATTGGTTCCTATAACCACTATGTCAGTCTTCCCAGGTGAGGCAGAAGATCCGAGTCACCAGGGAGTTTTAAAAATACCAGGTTACCAAGTCCCATCCCAAATTCACTGAATCACTGTCTCAGGGGTGCTGGGACCAGTGACTGCCCCAAAGGACCCACCCCTGGCTGCAGGATACCCACCTGACTCACGCTCTCTGGGGAAGGATTAGCAATCACCTGGGTGGTGGGGAGCCCAGGGTATGGGGTCATGTTACAGGGTCTAAGAACTCACAAGATACTCAGAGTCTGTAAGAGTCTATGAAAGAGTGACAGGAGAAGGCTAGGTGGGGCGGAAGGGAAGAGAAAGTCTGTAGATGGGCAGAAGGTGGTTGGAGGTGGCGCCCTAGTGCTCCCATTTACCCCAACCCAGCACTGTATCGGCCAGTCAGTCTCTAAGCAGAGGTGGCCTCCTGGAGAGCAAAGGCTAGGTCTTGTTCACCATTATATCCGCAGTGCCTACAGAGAGCCTAACACAAAGTTGGCACTCAGTAGATGTTTGTAGAATGAATGGATGAAGGAATGAACGCACTGATGCCTAGCAAGTACTCAAATGAGACTGGTGATCTCCTAGATCACTTGATATAAAGAGCAAATAAGAAGTTGATGGAAGGAAGATTGGCTTTCATAAATGATAAAGTGTAGGAGGGTTAGTAGGATTTCAGCTGATCTAAAATAGAATTCCCTGTATATTCTTGGGAAAGTCGCCTGACCTCCCTGGGTCTTAGTTTCTTCATTTAAAAAGAGAGTCAAATTAATTGATCTCTGAATTTACTCAAGGCTCTAAAGTTCCAGTCTAAGTTTAATGAGCTTAATAAACATTTGAGTATCTGTAGAGCTGTAGATTTTATTTTTATGGCTGCATCTTTCACATATGAACTTCTAGAATCTAGAAGGCAAAATATCTGTTCAACTTAACCTTCAGCAAGACCTGAGTGGATTTTGGCTATTCTTTTTCTCTCTGGTCCTGTGATATTTACTGTCTAGTCGAGATTTTTAGTTTTAAGGTTTTATATTTTACAGAGAGTTTATTCATCTCTTAAAAGCTGAGCCAGTAAGTAGGGTATGAAGTGTCCACTTGGCAGCGCACGAGCCAAGCACGTGGGCATAAGCTGTGGCATTTGTCTCAGGTTGGGAGATGATGTCTGCTCCTATCATTTAACTATGAATTTTTTATGCCCAATCTGTAAAACCAAGGCTATTATAATACTAAATTTAAATGTTTATTTTTGAAGAGATTTTTTATAATTGTAAAATGAATGCATGAAGGATATACATGAAAGGAAAACTACAAACTGAGATCTCTCATGAGCATTGATGCAAAAATCCTAAGCAAAATATGAGCAAATCAAATCCAACAATATATAAAATGAATACATGTTCATTCAATAATAATAATAGCATTTTATTTAGCACTACTGTGCATAAGGCACTACACTGACCTCTTTACTTGTATCATCTCGTTTAATCTTCACAAGAACCCTATGAGACAGGAAAATATTTACATTTTACAAATGGAGAAACCAAAGCAGAGAGGTTAATTTGCCCAAAGTCACAAAGCAAATCAGAGAGGAAACAGTTTCTGACTCCTGAGGCCATTCTTAACTACGACAGTATATACGAAAGTTCAAACACAAACCCAGAAGAATGCATACATATATGTGTATGATTGCACTACCCCAAGACAACACTGTGAACAATTTGATGTATTTCATTCTGGACTTGTTCGTTTCTGCTTCCATCACTGTCATATTTAATATATGATCATATATCTCCCATTTATTATAATAGAAGCATTTTCCAAAAGTTATTCCAAGCTCTTTATACCATTTTAAAAACTAGCATATAAATTCTGTGTGATGCTACTATCATTTGCACAGCCCTTTTCAAACTATTTGGATTGGCTGCTTGTTGTGGGCATTTTGCTATTTTAGAAGTTTCTGCGGTGAGTTTCTTTGCACACCTGGTATTCATGTATTTTGAATCATTTCTTCTGTTTGTGCTCTGTCCTGGTGAGCTCAGGCTGCCGTAACAAAATACCACAGACGGGTGGCTTCAACGACAGAAATGTCTTTCTCACAGTTCTAGAGGCTGGAAGTCTGAGATCAGGGGCCAGCAGGTGGGGATCTGGTGAGAGCTCTCTTCCTGTTTTGCAGATGGCCACTTTCTGGCTGTGTCCTCATATGGCAGAGAAAGAGCTTATCTCTCTCTCGTCTCTCCTTATAAAAGGGCACTAATCCTCTCGTGAGGGCTTCACCCTCATGACCTAATTGCCTCTCAAAGGCCCCACCCCAGCTACCATCACGTTGAGGGTGAGGGTTTTAACATATAAGTTTGAGAGTGACACAAACATTCAGTCCATAGCATGCTTCCAGGCATAGAATTGAGTCAAAGATACGAACCCTTTTCAGGTCCTTGATAGAACACATATATTGCTTTGGTATCTGCCTTTGCACTAGGATGGGAGCTCCCGGGGCAGGGACTTTGTCTCATGTGCTGTGTCCACAGCACCTGGAACGGGGCCCGATACGAGGGAGTGCTCAGGCTGTGATTGTTGAATGCATGGATAGGAATCATAGAGAGGCATTCTCATGTAACTTTTGGTATATGCAGAAGAAAATAGGTACTGAATAGATGAGTCAACGTTTCTCCCTGGGGGCTGTTCCACACCTCTTGGAAGGTGGCATTTAGAAATGTGTAGGGGCCTCCTTTTTGGCTGTCACGTTGTCGTCATTGACAGGATGACTGGGGCATGGGACAAGGCATTCAGTGGGCTGCAGCCATGGGTATTGAATGGTCCCACACAACAGAAAATCGTCCAGCCGCAAATGCCAACGATGCCTGTCGAGACTCACTGAGGCGAGTTATGGAGCATTACAGTGAAGTGAAAGCCCCTAACCCATCACTCTATGAGAGAACTAAAACTTCATCAGTCATGCTGAAGTGACTCGTATGACCCACCCCTCCCATCCTGAGGCAGACGCTACGTGCCGCACAAATGACTCAGGAAGCCATTACTTTAAGAGGTATTTCAGTAAGGGGACTTTTTCAAAGAAGTACATGAAGTCCACCTGGTACTTTCCTGACTGATTTGTAATGTTCTTTCCTCCTAAATCTCAGCTTGGCATCAGGAGCCCTTCCTTGTGGTTTATTAGTAAATTCGAACATTTGACGGAATAGCTTATTTTTAACAGAATATTTTTATTTTTCAGAGAACCTCTTCTGTTCAAGTCATTTAAAGAGAAGGCCTCTTGTTGCCTTTGCAACCTGTGTTTGCACTTTCTCAGAGTTTTACTTCCTGTCTCCACATGTAGCCGAGGGAAAAAGGAAGGAGCTGCTGCAGCGAGCTTTGCCCTGGGAACATCAAACCCTTCACGGCTTTCTTGCTCTAAGCAGGAGGAAGTCCTTTTTCTCTGCGTTGTTTCTTCCCAGCCACCTCCTTCATGGCCGTGACCTGACGTCCTGCAAGTCTCTCTTATCCCACTTCGCCCGCCTGCTGCTGCTGGGCCTGTCTTCAGCTGGGAAACAGTCTCAGATCCCTTTTCCAGAGACTGCTTTCTTCCACCACCTGTGCTCCTTCTAAAGAGCTAAATGGCTGTTGGAAGTTCCTGGCAGCCATGGCTCCCTCCTCTTCCCTTGGCGGCTCCTTAGTCAGTTACTCTTGTGGAGGTGGCTCTCCCACATCACCAGGTCCCACTCTGCCAGGGAGAGTCTGAGAAGCCTCTGGCCCAGGGACCCTTCAGGCTCTCAGATTTCTGTCTCAATTATAGACTTCTTGAGTTAATTAATCCGGCTCCCGGTTGACTTGACCCTTGAGCCATGCTTACCCCTTCCCCCTTGCCTGCCCATCATGATGATGACCACCATTTATTGAGCTCCTAGTCTGTGCCAACCATTGTGCTAAGCTCTTCAGGTATCTGTAACCCACATGAAGCTGACCAGCTTGCTTCTTCCTTGAAGCCAGTCTCAGTAGTGCCCCATTCCAAAAAATACTAGCCTATCATCTAAAAAGAATTGAAAATCAGTTTAAATGTTTACTGTAATCTCTTTGAGATGAAAAAAACATCACTGGGGAATCACTTTCAAGACAGATAGCAAAACTTCTTAAAATGCTCATACCTATTTCTTAATGTTAAGTTGGGTTGGCTGCTGTCTGGAAATATCATTGCTTGTATTTTCAGAAATTCCTGAAATCCAGCCCCAGAAGGCTCTTATCTTTCTCCCCCTCCATTGCTCATTTCAGGATTCATTCTTTTTCTTCCCTCGGTCACTCTTTGCTTCTTTCAGGGTAAGTCAAATCCAACTGGATCAAGACCTTTGCACTTCAACCTCCCGCATTACCAAGTTCATTCTACAGAAGTTCAAAACTTGAGGATGCACAGAAAAACCTCCTTAGAAGATGGAGAGGGGAGTGCCGTGTGCTTATAATTTAATATCTGCTCTTCTCACTTACATTAAATGTTATCTTACCTAATTCCACCAAAAGCCCATAATGGAAGGGATATTTCCCCCATTTTGCAGATAAGGAAATGGAGGTTAGGTGACCTGCCCAACACACACAGCCATGGCCGGATCCAGTTGACTCCAAAGCCACTATCATTAATCACCACACTCCTGATCTCTTCAGAATTTTGACAGCAGGTCACAGTCCTTCATAACCCTGACTTGTCATCCAGAGAGCTGGCACCTATTCATTTACTCGTTCATTCATTCCTCAGATATTTGAGGACCCATTTTGTGCCAGGCACTGGGCTTGGAATCAGGGATGATATTATAGTATGTGAGGTTTGGCTTCTGACCTTGGACTTGAAAAGTTGAAAAAAACAAATGTGGACAGTTATTTTGGTTCTAATTAGTGAATGTCTGTATTAGTTTCCTACGGCTGACATAACTAAGTACCACAAATAAGGTGGCTCAAAACAGCAGAAATGCATCACCCCACAGTTCTGGAGGGGAGAAGTTTGAGATCAAGATGTCAGTAGAGCCGTGCTCCCTCTGCAACCCATAGAAGGCTCCTCCCTTGCCTCTTCCTGGCTTCTGGTGGTTTGTGGCAATCTTTGGTGTTCCTTGCCTCATAGGCAGCTCACTCAGATCCTCCATCTTCACACAGCATCCTCCCTGTGTATGTCACACTCTATGTTCAAATTTCCCCTTTTTATAAGGACGCCAGTCATATTGTATTAGGGCCCATCCTAATGACCTCATTTTAACTTGATTAGTCTGTAAGACCCTATTTCCTAATAGGGTCACTTCCTAAGATACTGGCAGTTAGGATTTCAACATACCATTTTGGGGGGGGGGACACAATTCAACCTGTAACAGCATCTTACTAGGAGGAAACAAGTCCTGTCAAGGCAAGTCAGGGAGGGCTTCCCAGAGGACCTCCCAGTGCTGCCTGGGCCTTGGAGGATAACTGGCGGCTCAGGCACGGAGGCGAGGAAGGAGCGAGAGGGGACCAGGCGTCCTCCAGGCAGGAAGAGCACGCTGTGCTTGGAGAAGAAAGAGAGGAATTCTGGGAGGCTGGAGCTCAGAGCACATCCCAGTGAGAGGGGAGAGGAGGCTGGAAAGAACACATTGGGGAAGATTCCCAAGGGCCTTTTATGCCTCGTGCTAGGGAGTTTGGTATCCTAGCTTATGGAAAATGAGGAACCAATGAGAGTTTTGAACAAAAATCACCCATTTGTATTTGCCGTCAATCTCAAAATGACACCTTTTTAGGTAGAATTTAGGCAAGACTTTTCTAAACTAAGGCTTTAATTTATTAAAACTTTAAATTCAATCACCTTTTTAAAAAGGAGCATTTCGTCATCATAGAGCAAAGAATAAGGAGGGTGAGGTAAAACAAGCTTGGAAAGCAATGCGAAGGCCAGAGCCGCAGGTGGAGGTTTGCAGGCAGGAAGCGTGTGGGCGAACCGCTCCCGAAGCAGCTCGCCTGGAGGGTGATGGAGGAGGGACGGGCAGAGGGAGCGGCTGGGCTGTGAGGCCACCACGTTGCGGGAGCTCTGGACCTGGGACAGCCCAGCAGACCTGTCTGAAATTGGGGTGAAAAGACAGTGCCTTTAAACCCCTGAAGTTACCAGTCACTGGTGCAGGCTGCCCCTGGAAGGAGCTCTGACCTTATGCAAGACGTGGGCGATCCTAATGGAGGGCGGTGGGGCACTCAGCTGTCATGTTGTTAAAGACCAGCCACTAGCATGAACTATGTCTAATAAGCTCAAGAAAAAAACCAAAAAGATGAAGTGTTTTATAAAAAAAAAATAGGTGAGCCTGAGAAAATCGTGAGACTACAGAGTCTACTAAAGAAGTTATAAAATGTGGCTGAGGTCCCAGGATAGACAATTAGGTGAAAGGAACAGAAACAGAGACAAGGAACAGCCCCAGTGAGGTCACCTAATGTTAGATATCCTTGTGAAAACAAGTTAATTTCAAGCCATACGGCACACTATATACAAAAATCAATTTCAGATGGAAAAAAAAAATTGCCTGAGTACCAATAAAGGAGAGAGAAAGTGGAGTGAGTAATTAATTGCTTGGGTGACCTTTTTCTTTTTGGAAATAAATTATCCTGGGCACGGGAGAAGCATTGAGTCCCACTCCTTCTTTGTTTCTGACCTGTAAGTTACAGGAAATGCCCGAGAATAGGGAGAGAGACAAAGGCAGTTTGGGGTCTTCACACTGTATGATAAAGCAAGTAAGTCAGTGTGAGCCAAGCAAGAAGAAAAGCCATGGAAACTGCAAGAAAGCCTGAGAGGCTGAGAGCCCCGAGCAGTCCGAGGGCCTGCTGTTCAGGGGCCCTCATATGGGCGGAAGGAAAGGTTTTCCCGTAGCAAAAAAGAATCCTGGGCTTGTCTAAATAGCAATTGATAAAATTAAGACAGGTTTTTTTTTTTCTATTATGTTACATATGGCAATTTAGTGAGTACATCTTATACTGTGTTTTTAAAAAGTGACTTATTAATAGAGAAAGAAATATTGACTCACTGATGGCAATTCATGAGCAGTGGGCAGAGGGCTGCTTTTGCTTCTCCCACCATTTGCTTGAGAAGCTATGTGATTATTAGTGAAAAGACAGCAAAGGGTGAAGGAGGCAGGGCTGCTGCAAACTCCCTCCCAGGGAGATCATGTCAAGCGTCAAAGTTTTTTCTTCTTTTAAACTGGGTCCCCTCAATTTAAGGCACTTTCTTCTTTCCGCCGACTAAGTAGGAGCTTTATGAGCGGGGGCTCTGTGTGTGTACACTGGGGCTCCTAACTATGGCTTGCAGAGTGGGTATGTCCTGGATAGTTGCTGACGGTTTGAATGAAAGAACCATTCTGCAGCTTCACAGAACCAGGGTAGAGGACAGCAGGAAGCAGACAGTGGCTTGCAGACGTTGTCATCCTACTAGAAGTATGTGTCAGAACTGGGTTCACACTCTGGGTCTGTCTGACTGCAAAGTTTCTACGTGACCTGTGGTTGTCAACCTTGTTTTTCCCCAGGTACGCCTGAAGGATCGGCACACTTTGCAATGCAGTTCTGACACAATGCAATTCTGGAGCTAGCACAGACTTCACAGGTTGAGGGCACAGTTCCCCACAAGACACCCCTCCTCAGAACTCCATTGCAAGCTCCGGGGTTACCAGGTCACCCACATTTGTGACAAACTGGCTATAAATTTAGGGGTTCCTTCTATCCCTTCAGGTTCAATAATTTGCTAGAACAACTCATACAACTTAGGAAGGCGCTCTACTCATGATTACAGTTATATTATAGAGAATACAAATCAGAACCAGCCAAACCAAGAGTCACGTAAGGTGAGCTCTGGGAGGGTCCCAGAAATGAAGTTTCTGTGTCCTGAGAACATGTCACCCTCCAGCCGCATTGGTGTGCATCGCCAACTGGGAAGCCCACTTGAGCTTTGGAGTCTAGAGCGTTTTGGGGGTTTCATTATATAGGTATGACTGACTGATGGATTGATTGATTGATTGATTAAATCATTAGCTATGTAATTTGACTCCATCTCCAGACTTCTTCTCTCCCCGGAGCCAAGCTCCCCAGAAGTAAGAACAAAGACCAGATAAATTCTTTATTATACAACGTACCTCCGTCAGTAGCCAGCAGGGTGATGGTGGAGGTAGGAAGAATGCCCCCTGGTAAAAATCTGCTCAGCATCAGGCAGCCTCGCAAACAGTGCATTTCATGCTTAGAAAACCCCCAAGTTCTCCCTTACCTGAAGCTGAAATCAATCTTCCTGTGAAAATCTGTTGGATGAAGAGTCTCAATGAATTTCCACCCCCAGGATCTAGAGTTAACCTTTCCTCTCCATCCCTACAACAGAAATCGGTTGCTTTTTAGGAGGGAACCTAGAAAAGTTTTGCACAAGCTGTGCCCTGGAGAGTTTCACCAATCACAGAGCCAAGAGCTGGTTTCGGTCGGGGACTCAGCGGAAGCGGGGCTGCAAAGCCCTGTGTGGCCTGACAAAAGTCTTATTTGTCCATTTGATACGGTGCCTTTACTTTTCATATAGCTGGGGCCCTCCCTCACCAGAGTCTCTCTCTCTCTTTCTATTTTGAAATTATTTCAAACTTATAAAAAAAGTTGAAAGAACAGTACACAGAACTTCCATATCACCTTCACCCAGATTCCCCAAGTGTTCAAATGTGTCGTTGGCCATATTTAGTAGCTCTATCTCTTCATAAACACATGCACACACACACACAATATGCCCATTATCATTATTTTTTTTCTGAATCATTTTAAAGCAAGTTGTTGCAATACTGCTCCATCAGCAAAAATACCCCCGTGTTTATTTCTCCCACACAAAGACCCTCTCCTACAGAACTATACTGTGACCATTTAAATCAGGAAATCAACATTGCTACTTTACTACCATCCAAACTATAGAGACGATTCAAATTTCACCAACTGTCCCTACATTGTCTCCTTTTCCTAGCCAGTCCAGAATACGCATTGCATTTAGTTGTCAGATCTCTTTAGTGTCCTCCAATCTGGAAATGTTCCTCCGTCTGGAAGAGCAGAGGCCTTTTATTCTATCTGTCTGCATCTCATGACTAGACTCAGCCATGAACTCTTGGCAGGAATATCTCAGAAATGACATCGTGCTCTTTCTTCTTGGTGTGCCAAGGTGGCAGGCATGCTCTGCTTGTCTGTTCTACCTCGGGTGATGTTAGCCTTCAGGACCTGGTCCTTTGTGTTTCCCAGGTTTTCCTTTGTATTCAATTAGTATCTGAGGGGGGATACACAGAGACCATGTCACTATCCTTTTCATCAGCAGACCTCCACCCTTATCGTCCATTGGAGAATTGTGCCTGAACCAACCAACATTGAGTTTGTTGCCAAATGCTGATTTTCTATTTCCATCCTCTCTTCTACATTTCCTAGTTGGTCTTCTACTATAAGAAAGAACATTTCCTTTTCCCCCATTTATTTATTTATCTATCTGTCTTAGATTCTATTCAGTGGGATGTAATCCATTCCTATCATTATATATTTTAATGCTTAGGTTGTCCCAGATTTGGCCCACGTCACCCCCTTTAAGCTGATACTGATTCCTTGTTATATATCCCCAACATTCTCTAAACACTTCCTTATTTTCTAGCAAAAAAAGATATTCCAGGCTCATCTTGTGCGTTCTTTGCCCCAGCCCTGGAATCAGCCATTTCTCCAAAGAGCCCTGGATCCTTTTAGTGAGAAGGATGTTTGAAAACTAAGAGTCTGTGCTTGGTATGCAAATGACTATCAGAGTGGCATTGATCTTAGTCTCTCAATCCCTCTCTCTCTCTCTCTCTCCCCAGCCGTGGGTTCTCAGCAATACTTCCAATTCCAGTCCCTTATCTACGGGTCCTCTGTAGCCTTCTCCTCTCCATATTTCAAGTACTTTCTCCAACAGTGAGAAACACATGTCACATTATCCTCAATATATTTACTCCTTGGCTCAGTCATCCTGTGTGTAACCAATCTCCTAACCCCTCCAGACAGCTCCGCCCTGGCCCCACCTCCTCCTTCGCTCTGCTCCTGGCTCTGCAGCCACTGCCAACACCTCAGCTCCACTACTTTGAGCCCTGGCCAAACTACCATGTCCAGGGGAAGGAAAAAGAAAGGAGATAAAAGGTAGAAGAAGAGGAAACTAGAGTTTTGTTTTGTTTTTCCAATCTTTGTTTGTTTTTACAAAGGGCCTGAATCTACAAGAGATCACTGTGTTAAAATAATGCTAAGGTTTTTTGAGTATTTACCTTGTGCCAGATTCTGTCCTGAGGAGTTTCACCTAATTTAATCCTCATAAAACCGTTCAAAATAGATATTGTTGTTTTCTCTGTGTTATAGATGAGCAAACTGAATCCAGAGAGCTTACACATGTTGTCTAAGGATGTCTAGCTAAGTAACGGTGGGAGGATGGACACTATAGACATCTGACCCCGGGGCTTGTGCTGCTGGCTGTTGCTGTGCGGCATTAAGGCTGTCTGTCTGAAAGGCAACTGTCTGCTCCCCAACCCTCTCCCATTTGCAGAGAACAGATTTGTTCATTAAAATAGCGCAGAGATTTCCAAAATGGTGGAATAGCTTGGCTGGACTAATCTTCCTGCTTATCTACAAAATTAAAAAGCAAATTACCTTGAAGTCCCTGCAGAACGACCGTAGCAAGCAGAAACTAGAGGGAAACCTGTTCTTGAGAGCTGAACTGCAACTAATGAGATTTGTAAATTTGTGATTTTTTGACTGAGGGCACTTTCCAATCTGAGAGGGGCAAGAGGAGCAGAAAGCTGCAGTCTTACTAGATTGAGGCATCAGAAGATAGAACTTGTGGCTAGCAGAGCAGCCAGAAGATTGGGGGAAGTCCTGGAAAGAAACGAGCCACAGGGGGTAGCCCCAAAATAGAAAATTAATTTTTTTTAAATCTTAATTTACAGAAGCATCAAGATACATAAACTACTTAGGAATAAATTTAACAAAACACCTGCAAAACCTATACACTGGAGACTATAAAACATTGCAGAAAGAAGTTGAAGAAGAGCAAAATAAATGGAGAGATATACCATGTTTGAGGATTGGAAAACTTGATGCTGTCAAGATGTCACTTCTTCCTCACTGAGCTATAGATTTAACAATCTCAATCACAATTCAACAGACGTTTTAAGTAGAAAGTGACAAGCTGATTAAAAAATGTATGTGGAAATGGAATGACCTAGAATGGCACAATAATCTTGGGAGGGAAGTGGTGGAAGGCTTATGCTGTTTGACTTCAAGATCACCTCGAAAGCGGCAGAAATGCACACAGTGTGGTATTGGCATAGTATGGACAAAGATCATTAGAACAGAGATGAGAGTCCAGAAATAGAGCTAAACTTCTATGGCCAATTGATTTTTGACAAAGGCAGCAAAACAATTCAATTGGAGAAGAAAATCAACAACCAAAGCTGAGCAACTATAGTTCTGTATGAGAAAAAACATTAATCTTGATCTCCACCTCACACCATACACAAAAATTAATTCAAGATGGATCACTGACCTAAAAGTAAAAGTTAAAACTATAAAGCTTATAAAAGAGAACAGGGGAATATCTTCATGACTTGAAGGCACGCAAAGATTTCTTAGATAGGATGCAGAAAGCACTCACCATTAAAAGAAAATTTTGATAAACTAGATTTTATCAAAAGATGCTGATAAGGAAATGAATAATAGGCACAGTAGAGACCTGGGGAAAATATTTGTAAAACATATACAAAGCACTTTTATCTAGAATATATAAAGATCTCCTACAACTCAGTAATAAAAAGACAACACAAAAAAATGGGCAAAGGATTTGAACAAACACTTCACAAAGAAAGATATATGAATGGCCAATAAGCAAGTGAAAACATGCTCAACATTGTTAGTCATCAGGGAGATGAAAATTAAAAGCACAATGAGATGCTATTCCTACTCACAAAAATGGCTGATATTAAAAGGACATACCACAAATGTTGGTGAAGATGTGGTGTAAAGACATCTCATATATCACAGTGGAAATCTCAAATAGAATAACCTTGGCAGTTTCTTATAAAGTTAAATATACATCTACCTTTGACCCAATAATTCCAAGTATTTACCTAAAGGAAATGACAGGATATGTACACGAAAAGACCCGTACATTAATGTTCATAGTGATTTTATTCACAATAGCCAAAAATGAAAAATAGCCCAGGTATCTAGCAACAGGATAATGAACAAACATATTGTGATTTATTTAAAAAGTAGAATATTACTCATCAATAAAAAGAAAGAAGTTACTAGTATATACACATGCAACAGCATAGATGAATCCCAGACATTATGTTGAATGAAAAAAGCCAGATACAAAAGAATATATACTAACTCATTCCGTTTATATGAAGTTCTAGAATAGGCAAAACTAATTGAAAGTGGGAGGAAAAGATGCTGCCTGGAATTAGGGGTGGGAATGGGCCATGAGGGTTGACTGAGAAAGGATTATGAGGGAGCTTTCTACAAGTCTGGAAAAGTTCCATATCTTACTTGGTATGTGGATTACACAGTTGTAGTCACGTGTCAAAATTGTAAAGCTAAAATTTGTGCATTTTAACGTATATAAATTTTACCTTAAAAGAAGAACTGTAAAAAGTGATAATAGTTCAAGGATAGTTGGGAACAGGTGGTGGAAGAGATGAAGCAAGAATGGCAGAATTGGTAATCATTGCAGCTGGGTGATGTGTACACAGGGGTTTATTGTACTATTCTATTGACTTCTGTTTACTTCACGTATATTTGAAATTTTCCATAATTTCAGGGGTCCCAGCCCTGGGGAAATTAGGCACAGGCCAGATAAGTTTCAGGTGGGTCAGGGAAGGCTCTAAGTTTAAAAACACCAGAGGCTGAGACTCCAAGTGGGCTCAGGAGTGATGTGGGGGCTCTGGATAACATAATAGGATGACCGAGTGGCCAGAGGAGTACAGAGGGTCAGTGGCAGGAGAAATGGGTGAGAATAATGACAAAATGGCCAGCTTCACAGCCTTGAGCTCTTCTTGTTTGCATCCCTCTCACTGTAGGTACCACTGATCACAGCGTTCGTCCCCATCCCAGGACGGGTCACAGTTGTGATTCCTGTGCTGATTTGCTACAACTGTTAATGTGTGCACTCTGTGCCTCCGTCTCGCCATCCATCTCACGGAGCCATAGCTGATTGCTGCGATGGGCATGTGCTTTCCTAATGGCGAAGGGATTTTTCAGGCTTAGGGTCTTTTAGCTTCACAACTCTGTGGAGTTGAAGAGGGCTGGCAGGAGGCAGGGCTGGACCGAAACATGTGGGTGCCCAAGCAGAAGAATTACTTGGTGTTCCTTCAAAACAGTACTATTTAAATAGTAGTTTGACATTTTATTCGTGAAAATAAGAAGAAACTGATTTTCTTCTAAGAAAAATAGTATACCCCTTTCTTTTTGTTCCAATTAAGGAATTGATTACATTTGATTTACTAAATTAGACAATTTCTGTTACAAGAACATAGAATCTAAATAATGCAGTGTCACTCTTCTTCCTGGTCAGACAGCAACCCACTGTGCACTGTTCAGTCTCTAGGCTGGTTGTGTGTGGGCCTGGTGGCATGCACACTGCAGAGATGCTCAACAGAGTTGGGCCGGTGCCTGCGAGTGTTTAAGTTTGCCTTTGAGGGTACTCTCTACTCCATCGGGAGTGGGCTCGGTTCACCAGTTATGTGTGGAATTGCATGAGAAACCTGAGTTAAACTGGAACCAGTGTGACTCAGAACCAGGCAGGGCCTTATAAATGGGCCTCCAGGCAGCTGCCCAACGGGCCTCCTCTTAATCCAGCTCTGGCTCTAGGCCAGGAAGCCATGGCATCAGGCTGTGGGGCAGGCTCACCTCTGGTCAGCAAGAAAGCGGGAATAAGGAAGACACCTAATTTCTTGTCAACACTCTATTTCCTGTGGCCATGTTTCTTATGTGGGAACTGTGCCACTTAATCCCTTAATATGAGTCCTGTCCTTCTGTCTTGCTCAGTTCCACTATCCCACGAAGCAGCTTAGCCGAGTAAAAATCCTCAGAGACCACCAGCCCAGAGTTCAAAATCCCAGCTTAATTCCATGAGCTGAGTAACCTACATGAATTTCCTCATCAGCCAGATGGGGATATAACATCTACTTCCCTGTGTGTAGATTCAATTCAAAGTGCCTGCTACAGACCCTCAATAATGATGGCTAAACTGGAAACCATTCAAAGGGTGCTTTTTACATGACAGGTGCTCAGTAATTATTAATTGGGTTTAGTGGGAATGAAATGCAGAAGCACAGAATTCAAGGTCTTTGCCTCGCTGCATCTTTTCCTTCACTTCTGCTCTCCCCTCTCAGTTCCTCTGTCTCTGTCTTGTTTTGCCAATTTGTTCATTCATCAGATAGAGCCCACTATACTCTAAGCCTTGTACTAAGTGCTAGAGAATCAGAGATAAATAAAACATTAAGGTGGAACCCCACCCTAGAGAATCACACTCTCGGGGGCTGCATGAGGACCGTGGGGCACCCCTGAGTCATATCCCTCTCTTCTCCTCTGTAGGAGGTCATTGCCTCCATCCTGCTGAGTGGGCGGATCGGGCCCAACATCCAGCTGGCTGAGTGCTATGGGCTGAGGCTGAAGCACATGAAGTCGGATGAGATCCACTGGCTGCACCCGCAGATGACGGTGGGTGAGGTGCAGGACAAGTATGAGTGTCTACACATGGAAGCCGAGTGGAGGTAGGAGAGGAGCCCTGGGCTCTTAAATGGGGGGAGATGAGTAGGGAGTGGGGAGGCCCTGGGAGGTCCTTCCTTGAAGCACTTCCCAACCTCTGAGAACATTCTGGAAAATCTGATTGGCATTTTATGTTTAGTCCTCCTGCAACATCCAATGGATGTATTTGCCAAGGCCTAACATAGGCTCACAGCACATCCGCTTCTCAGGGTAGATACCCAGGAACGTCCCCAATCAGGATGCTGTTGGTGCTATGGAGGAGGAACAGAAGGGTGGGAAGATGGAGAGCCAGGCCAAAGGCTGGTTTGTGAACCTAAGGAAAACAGCTGCCATAAGGAAGAAGAGATGGAGAGTCACGACTAGCACTGATCACCCCCTGTGGGCCTCCCCTCTGTCTTCCATGATCCTCCACCCACCCACAGAGGAGGGAGAGAAGGAGCAAGTGCTAAGTCGGTGGCCAGGAGCCCCATGGGCAGCCCTTTGCTTGACCAGCTTCCCTGTGTCAACCAGACTCTGAATTTCCTGTCCCAGGTATGACCTTCAAATCCGCTACTTGCCCGAGGACTTCATGGAGAGCCTGAAAGAAGATAGGACCACACTGCTTTATTTTTACCAACAGGTAAAAGTACTTTATCTTCCTGTCCCCAGGGTCATATTACACAACCTCTCCTAGGGAACAGGAAAGACAAAGCCCAGATTTTGGAGACCCCAGTCCAGGAAACTTCTCTTGGGGACATTCTGTGGTCCCTGGTCAGCTGTCCAACCCTGCTTCTCTCACAGATAATCGAGTGCTGGCTCACCCCACCCATATGCATAGCTCCTCTTGGACTTTCCTAGTGGCTGTTTACTGCCCAGGAGACCTGGCTGCTGAAGCAGTCAGAGCAGGTCCAAAGAGAAGGTGGCGGTTTTAGCACACAGGCTCTGCCATCTCACACAGCTGGTTTCAGCCCAGCTGTGCCACCTACTGACCTGGCATCCCCAGCAACCTAATTGACCTGCGTGAAGCTGTTTCCTTTTCTATAAAATGGGGATGATATTAATATTACCTACTTTATAGGGTTGTTGTGAGGATCATATGCTATCATTAGTAGTGTGCTAGTAAAACAGCTCTCTGAAGAAAAAATCCCTGATTTGTAGCACATGTCAATTTCCACGGTGTAAGTACTCCCACCATGGCCTATTTCAAACTAACAATATGACGTCAATCAGCTGCCGAAATTTCGGAAAATTTAATAACTGGCATTCATAAGCTGTTTCTATCTGCTCCAACACACCCCTGGCTATGATGCACATAAAGTGCACAGGACCTGACACGGAGGGAAAGCCGAGTCAGTGTGAGCCGCCATCGTTATGCTCTTAGCTCCCTCCTGCGTCTCCCTCCTGGTTTGCTGGAGACCAAGCCAGACTTTTCTTGTACAGTAGATGACATCTGTCACTACTTACCAACAAGGCTTTGCATAAATTCCTGACCCCTCCCAAAAATCTCAGTTTCCTTATCTCCAGAGTGAGGGTCGGGGAGGGGATTCTGAACTCCTGCCTCACAGAGCTGTGAGAGGACATGTCTGAAAGTACCTCAAAAACCTGAAGGCCACGGCATGTGGAGGCATGATGGGCCCTGCCTGGGGCTCTGGAGGGCAGCAGAGGCAGACCGGAGGGCAAGCCTCCCCACTTCTTCTCTCCATCTTCCCATCCACATTTGCGTGTGGTGGGGTGCATGAGAGAGAGCTTAGGGCGGCAGGATGGTGTTTGAGGCACCTGCCGTCTCCTGGGGCCTCTGCTCAGAGAAATGAACAATGAGGGGTGGATCTGAACCTTGGCCTTCCTCCCCACCAGCTCCGGAATGACTACATGCAGCGCTACGCCAGCAAGGTCAGCGAGGGCATGGCCCTACAGCTGGGCTGCCTGGAGCTCAGGTATGTGGCCTCTAGGCCTCCCCTCCTGTGCTAGGCTCTTGGCCTGCTCCAACTCTCCTGCAGGGTGGGAAGCAAGAGGGGGTGTGTGAGAGCTGGAAGGGGACAAGTGATGGTGACAGAGGAGAAGGCCCTGATGATAGAAGTGCCAGCTCCCTCTCTGGTTAATGTCTCCTGTCTTCCTGTGGATACCGTGCTCTTTTCTCCAGGCTGCCTGCTTTTTCCATCTCTCTGCCATTCAAGAGATTCAGTAAATGTTTCTTTGAGCACTAGGCGAGGCTCTGGAAGACTTTCGAATGTTGGGATTTCCATCTGTATTGTTCACTGCTGTCTCTAGCTCCAATAGGCACTAATTACAGTATGGAATTAGCAAATCATCCAGAGATGCCTTCAAACTTACGGTGTTTTGGAGGTGACAGTGTGTGTATAATTGATCATAGTACAAGGCAGAATGAAAATGTGCCAAACAGACATACATATAGGAGCCATTGATCCTGCCTGAGGGCATTGGGAAGAGGGGGTTTGAACTGCTCCAGGAAGGAGGAAAATTTCCCTGGGTAGATAATGGGGAGTTGGAGGTGGGGGAGTGTGCATTCTGGGCTCAAGGCTCAGTGGAAGGAAAAGAACAGACTGAAGGATGGTGGGGGATGAGCTTGGGGAGGTAATTTAGAGCTGATGGTGGAAGACTTTGAGTGACAGTCCTAGAAAGAGGCCTCATTCTTGGCTTTCGGGAGCATTTGTGGTGGAGGGGGGTGATGCCAGACCTGTGCTCTAGCACTTTCTTGCCCAAAGCAGTGCCATTCAGTTTCGCCATCCCTCAACATCAACCCGCCCTTTGCAACCTCCCATCACCTTTTCTGTACCTTTTCTCTGTCTTAGAACAGTGGTTCCAAAATCTGGTTGCGAGTCATAATCACCTGGGATCTTATTAAACTAGAGGTTCCCTAGCCCCTCCCTTGGAAACCAAGTTAGTCAAGCCGGTGACTTTAGGATACACGTTTTTTGACAAGCGCCCCAGGGGATTTAGATACAGGTGTCCTCCTATGAGTTGATGGAAGGACTTTCAGGACCATGGTCAGGGAAACTTTCAGGAAGGATTACTTCTGGGTTGCTGGAACGGTGGTCCCAGGGTGAGTCCTGACCCTGTCTGTGACCTTAAAGTTACAGAGAGTAGAACTCTGCTGTTGCTCTGCAGAGTTGGAGGTCACTGAGGAGTTCTGTCTCCTAGAACTCCTGGGTCTAAGAGATATTGCTGGGAGGTCCCCAGGGAGGGCCATGGGATGGGAAAGGGAGGCTCCCACTTTTGTGACAGAATAAGTCAAGGACAGCCTTGGAGGGCTCCTCACTGCTTTCCCACTTGGTGACTCTGTCTTAGCAAAGGAACACTGGAGTCCTCTGAGCAGAGGACATCTGCAGCCCGTGATGCAGTTGGAGGACAGACCACCTTGCCGCAGTCAGTGGTGGTCCTGGGAGTTGTGTGCTTGTGGATCAGGGGCTGTCTGGGAAGCTTACTTTACTACATGTGTCCTCTTATTTATGCCTTCCAGGACCACTGCATCTCCTTTAACCTGCATCGCATCTCACAGTCTCCTCTGCCCTCGGAACTTAGTTTCAGAAGCTTCCCTTTCCCTTTTATTCATGGATCTCAGACCTAGGACTCTAGTATCGCCTTGAAACTCCAATCATTTAAGTCACCTGTCAAAATATCATCACTTATAGTGGTAAAATAGTGGCATAGAGAAGACCTATTAGCATTCTAGATCATGTTCTTATTTCCTCAAATCATTGCCAAACTATTATTGGTCATAATAATAATAACTATTATTACTTTGCACCAAACACTGTGTTAAATGCTCTGGAGGACCCAGTGGGTCATCAGACATGGCTCCGTTTAGAGTCTTGTCAGGAGCAGACAGTCTGTGGCGTCTGCTGTCTTGTCAACTCGGGATTATTCCAAAAGCCAGCTTGTTTTATGACAGAGACGCATTGTTTCAGGGCTCCCGAGTCTGCAGAAGAAAGTCAGATAAATCTTCCTTTTCTTGTGGGTTGACCTTTGAGGTCTAGGTTATATGATGTTAGAGGGAGGATGTGGGAAACGCCTATTTCGTATGCTTAATAGAAGATTTTCAAGCCCATAATTTTTAAAGTTGAATACAAAGCTATACATTGTCATGGACTATTTTAAAGTCAAGTTATGACTGTTTCTCACCAAAAGAGATAGATACATTTCTGAAAATCAAAGCATAATGCAGAATTTTCCAGGGCTGTGCCTTTTTTCCTGAAAAGTTTCTGATGTCTTCTTAACATCATTGCCTGTGTCACCTGCCTACAGATATATGGTGTCTCCAGAAAAGTAAACGTATTCTTTCCTGGCTAAAAAAGAAGTATGATATGTGCACAAGATAGGAGGTTAGCAAGATGAATCCTCGATGGACTCAGTTCATATGGAGGAGCAATTGAGCATAACACTGAACAGCAAAGGGTCTGACTGGGCTGCCTGGAGCTGCATCTGGGTCTTCCATTTACTGGGCAAGTCACTTAACCTCTCTGTGCCTCAGTGCCTTCATCTGTAAAATGGAATGATAACAATAGTAGCAACTTACGGGATTGTTATGAGGGATGAAAGAGTCAATGTATTTAATGTACTTAGGAAAATGATAGGGACAGAGCTATTCAACAGTTATTCATTATTTGTACTAATTATTTTTTTCTCTATACTCTTATTTAGTATTTTTATTTATTTATTTTTAATAGGCTTTATTTTCTAGAGGAGTTTTAGGGTCATAGCAAAATTGAGTGGAAGGTACAGAGATTTCCCATTGACCCTCTGCCCCCACACATGCACAGCCTCCCCCACTATCAACATCCCCACCAGAGTGGTCCATTGGCTACAGTCGATAAACCTGCATTGGTACATCAGTGTCACCCAGAGTCCATGGTTTCCATTAGGGTTCACTCCTGATGTTGTGCATTCTATGGGTTGTGACAAGTATATAATGACATGTGTCCACCATTATAGTATCATATAGGACAGTTTCACTGCCCTAAAAATCCTCTGTTCTCCACCTACTCATCCCTCCTCCCCCCCCAACCCCTGGCAACCACTGATCTTTTTACTGTCTTCATAGTTTTGCCTTTTCCAGAATGTCACATTGTTGCAATCATACCCAATTAATTTTGTATTGATTTATTGGAGGGGCTTTACAAATGCCAAATACATTATTTTATCTGCATGTCCCCCTATAAGTTGAAAATGTGAAATCATGATCCACATGCTAGAAATTAGTACTTGCCCCATACAAGGAACCAAATACCCTCCCCTTCACCTGAGACGGCCGAGACCATTGCCCACCCCCAGCAGAGCCCCAGAAAGCTCTGACCTAAAACTCAGAGTGAATGTGTAACCCAATAATAGTTAAGTAGTAACTGATAAATAGGGTTTAGAGAAAGAGCACTCAGCTTGCTTCAAAAGGCATTTTGTCTCACAGTTAATTTATAAGTGTTGGTGATGAGTTAATATTTTGATTGCTTTTTGGAAGAAAAACACAAAACTGGATTTCGCATAGGTATTTCTTTGCTTTCTGCTGTCCTTACCTGGGTATGCTTGTGCCTTCCCATAGGCGCCCCCTGTCCACCTGGCGTTAGCCAGTCAAAATGGCAGACCTGGGCTGGGGAGAACCAGCCAGGCACTAAAGGGCGCTCCCAGCAGCAGCAGGTGCAGCCTGGTTCAACGATGGCAGTTGGGGCAGGTTGGGGATCATCGGGTGCTCATTGACAGCAGCTGAGATGGGGCTCAGCACAGAAGATTGTGAAGCTCCATCTCTGGGAAGAGCAATACATCTGATAAGCAGTAGTGACTGTTTCTCCTGGACATCCCAATATGTTCAACTGCTCCAAACGTTAGAAACACACAGATCATGACACACTTGAGCGATTAGGCACCTTTGTCAAAGGTACCACAACAACTGAACTTCGGAGCATGAGGGAAGGGCAATCAGTGACTTAGGGAGTGAGTTGGGCCAGCTGGATTTCAAGAGGTTGGGATGACTTAGGTATATTACCTGAGCTTCCTTTTTCCTAATAAAGCATTTTTCCATTCAAGACCTCTTTAATCATTCTCAAATTGCTATTATTTTTCATGTATTTTCATTCCTCATTGTTCATTTCAAAATTTTTTTACCCTTCCATTTAGCCTATCCCAATGTTTTTTTTACTAAGACTTATTTAAATATCCCAGTCCTCAGAATTCTTTCAGCCATCCCTAGTCTCAAAGCTCAGTCATTCACTCATTCATTCAACAATTATCATAAACCAGGAGTGACACTGAGACCGCTGTGGTCTGGGGCGGGGAAGCGGATCTCAATCCCCTCTGTCTGGCACACGCTTCTTGTTCCCCTTTTCAGCCTAGTAAACTCTTCTTTATTTTGGCAGCTTTTGAAAGTTTACTCAGCCAGTGTTGCCTGCTTACCCTCTGCATTCACAGAAAACCTCAGGGCACGCCTGTCAAGTGTTGATAATAAGCAGTATGGCCACAGGCTCTCCCTGCAGAACCAACTCAAAGGTCTCTCCCTCTGGAAGCCGTCCCTTCCCCACGCCCCGCCCACCTGTGCTGCTCTACACCAGCGCGCTGTGCGGATGCATCACGCTGTCCGGAACTGATTGGCTCTTAGGCACTGGATTCTGAAATCCTATTGGATCCTTGAAGTTGGGGTTGGTGCTGCCTCCGCTTGGCACATAATGAGAGCCCAGTACATACTTAGATGAACGGATAACCCGGAAAGACATAAAATCCTCTTCCCTGGAGGACATCTGCCAACATTTATTCTGTTAGAATGAAATAATCGCATACGGCAAGCCAATTTCTTCTGTTACCTGGCAGTACATTTTGCAGCTCACTCAACCTAACGGGAATTGCGGATGGCCACGCTGCCTGTAATCAACACCGCCCAGGCGTGCTCGGAGGCTTTCTAGGAATGGGAGGGCAAGCAGGCACCACTGGCTCGGTAAACTTTCTAAAGCTGCCACGATTGACCATGTGGAAATTCTGGGTCTTCACTGCAAGCAGCCTTCAGGCGGAAGGAGGAGGAGGAAGATCTGCTATTCAGGGGAGAATCCTGGAGAGGCTTCTCATGTCCTATAACTGAATGTCCTCCCTGCTTACCTGTTGTCTGGCTTCCAAAGCACAGATCTGTCCTTAATCAGCCAGAATACTCCCTCTCAAGGAGCGTCTGTGGTCCCGCTCTGTCACACACCCAATAGCAAGAAGTAGAGTTAGGGAGAGCCACTCTTCCTAGTTTCCTAAGTTCTCTCCTTGGATCAAGCTCCTAGGGCTTCTCAACCTCAGCAATAGGGACATTTGGGACTGGATAATTCTTTGTTGCAGGGGGCCATCCTGTGCACTGTAGGATATTTAGCAGCATCCCTGGTCCTGAACTCTACACGTTAGATGCTGGTAGGACCACCGCTCTTCCCAACCAGGTGTGACAACCAAAAGATCTCCAGACATTACCAAATGTTTCCAGGCTGGGGAAAGAGATGCAAAATTGGCTCTGGTTGAAAACCACTGAATTAGACCATTGGTAGGCCATATACTCGAACCACATTTAGTTAGGCCCTCCAACAATCACCTTTACTGAATTGTGCTTCAACGTTATACTATTGGTGTTTACCAAAATTGCAACAGGACAAAGAAAACCATATAAAATTGGCTTCTCATTTTTTTGGTAAAACGAATATTGCAAATATTAGTTTTCCTTTAATCATTGGTTTGCAAACTTTTTAATTTAAGAAATGAAATGCCCATGTTATTGTAAATGTTTCCTCTTGATGAATTATGCACTTAATGAGGTCTGCTACCCTGCTTCCAGGACAACCAACCCCAGGTTTGACACATTCTTTGTCTCATTTATCTCATTGCCTGATTTCTCTCTAGCCCAATTTTATTTAAATATGAAAACTTCATATCCTTACATCTTTTCTTGAAAAGAAATAGGCTACAAATTCATTTCAATATTATAAAATATAATCCACCAATGTTTACTGAGCTGTCATTAAATATTATTAGTCCTTAATACTCATTTTAATGTGCTCTTCCTTGATTCTATAAGAGAAATTTTATATGAGACTTTTTATGTTTTTCTTTCCCTCCATTCCAACTACTGGCATTTGAAAGAACTCGGCCTACCCTGGCTAGAAAGAACCACTTGTCTTATTGTGCCCCTTGTACCACAAAGCTGTTCTTTTCTTTCTTATTCTGACTTTGCATCTCTTTTTCTCATCTGAGTGAAGCAGTTGGAGTACCTGTAATAGAGGATGATGAGCTGGTGTGTGTGTGTGTGTTGGGGGCTGGGAGAAGAGTGGTCTATTTTTTAATCATAGTGAATTGTCTAAATTCATTGCTTTTGAATCATAAGTTATGTGCCTTTCTGCTTATAGTATCAGTAGCATGAAACTGTTCCCAGGTGTGTTTAAGGAGACCTGGGCTAAAGGAACAGTGAGTTACTGTAATCTAAGATCAAGAGTATGACAATGTCTGCAATGGTCGCAGAAATTACTAGACACAGTAATCCACAGTGATCCAGGAAGGGAAGGGAGGATGACACAAGTGAGGACATTGGCTATTTAGTCTCTACTTAAACAACAATTGCTATAAATAAATAGTACATAAAAATCTCCACCAAGACACACATTTTAAGGGGAAATGAGACTTAAAGAATATGTATTTAAAAAATTAATAGTTGTCATTCCCGGTAGTAGGATTATGGATTATTTTTTTTTCTTCTTTTGTTCCATAAGTTATAAAGTTTTCATATGTACTACATTTAACAATTATTTACATGAACACACAACATACACACATATACTATTTCAGAGACAGGAAATGAGGGAAAAAGAAATCACAAAGGGAACCCAGAGCCTAAAGGTGGAGGTGGGTGTTTTCAAGCTGACAGCTTGAATGTTGGCTGCCTTGGGTCATTTGTTTTCAAAGGCCACAGATAGAACTGCTGTTTCCTCCTCTGCTCAAGTCCCAGAGCTGGGCCTCCCAGAGCATAGGGCTGGAGTCTTTCCTAGGAATGAAATTTGCAGGTTTTCCTCTTCTTCATGTTTTTCTAAATATCGAAATTTTTGACTCTCCTAACTTTCTCTCTCCCCATGGTTCCCACATCTGGCAGAGAAAGGGGGCTTCTAGGCCAATGTGTGGGCATTGAGTGATCCAGCTCTGATGGCTTCATTCTCCAGCCATCAGCCTTTCCATGACTTCTTTCTCTCCAGGAGGTTCTTCAAGGACATGCCCCACAATGCACTCGACAAAAAGTCCAACTTCGAGCTCCTAGAGTAAGTCCTGGGACCACCCTGCCTCTCCTCCCTGCTTTTCCTGCTGCCTGGCTTTTCCTACTTGCCCCAGACCAGAGCCTGGCAGGCCCTTCTCCCGGTCCTCAAACCTTCTCACTCTCTCTGATTGGCCAGAAGTCCTGGGTTGGGGATGAGGGAGAGTCAAATGCTGCTTTTTTTCTCCTTCTTCCAGGAAGGAAGTGGGACTGGACCTGTTTTTCCCAAAGCAGATGCAAGAGAACTTAAAGGTGAGGAAACCAGTGGGCGAGGGGCCCAGAAAGACCCCCTCGTGCTGGTCCCCAGGACTGGAGCTAAAAGGACTGGGCTGGGGGTACTCAGGGCAGCCACGGTGTCCATGCTGCCTTGGGTCATCTGGACATGGGACCATTAAATGCATCCAGTGGGCCCTTCCTGTGGCTGGGGATCAGGAAGCCTGGCTCCAGTTCCACATTGGAGGCCAGTTAACTTTGTGGACTGAGCCCTGGGGATGCTCCCTCCCCTGCCTCCCTCTCAGGGCCGTGGGGAGCCTCCCTTGAGACAATAGTTTGCAGCTTTAAGTAACAGATTGCTGCTGCCCTTGTGGCAGAGGCATGGGAACTGTCCTGCAGCAGAGGCAGGCTTTCCGTGAGATCCTAAGGAAGGGATCAGAGCCCCTGGAGGAGCAAGGCCCCACTCACCACTAACCATCTCCCACAGCCCAAGCAGTTCCGGAAGATGATCCAGCAGACGTTCCAGCAGTACGCCTCGCTCAGGGAGGAGGAGTGCGTCATGAAGTTCTTCAACACCCTCGCGGGCTTTGCCAACATCGACCAGGAGACCTATCGCTGTGAACTCATTGTAATGACATGCCCTCCTCACTCTCCCCTGACCTGAATTCCTGGCCTCTTGAGAAAGGGGGCCATGAGGCCTACTTGGGGGCTGGGAAGGGGCTCTGCTTGCTTGTAGGTTCACAAGCAGCACGGCCTCACTGATGGGCCCTAAAATGCAATTAACGTTAATCCACTTGCCCGAGGAAGGGAACTGAAATCTTGGCTCCAACTCTGGATAGGGCGCAGAGTGGGCAGGGTATTGAGCAGGGGGTAATCTGTATGCTAAGGGGTTAAGGATAGAAGGAGCTGAGAGCCCAGGAGACAGTGGCCTGTGTCTAACTTAGTGAGCTTCTTTTCAAGTTTCTGAAGTATGGGGAGTGCAGAGCTGGGGCCACAGTTTCCTCTCTCCTTTTATTCCAGCAAGGTTGGAACATTACTGTGGACCTGGTCATCGGCCCGAAAGGCATCCGCCAGCTGACAAGCCAAGATACAAAGGTAGAGAGAGACGGGGCGGAGTAGGGGACGGGCGGCGGGGCTGGGGGGGGGGGGCGGGGAGGGGGGCAGGGCAGGGTGGGAGGCCCTGCCCAGTCCCAGGCGAAGCTGTCTTCTCCTTCTTCTGCCTCCCACCCTGGCCTGCCTGGTCAGTTCTTCCTGCCCCGTAGCTGAGAGCAGAGAGCCTTGGTATGAGTAGCTATAGACAATGTTTGGGATAGATAACAGCATGGGGACAGATGGTTCTTCACTTCCCTGTGACTATCCCTTGCATGGAGGCTGGGGTGTGGGGATGGTTTGTGGGGAGCAGCACTATTATTGCTCTTCTGGCTCGGAGGAAAGAGTTGCACTTTCACTGGCAAAATGGGGTGATCATTCCCCTGGGAGTCAGAAGACCTGGGTCTAGTCCTGGCTCTACCACCAGCTCGGCATATGACGTTGGGCAAGTCCTGGCTCTCTCCAGACTCATTTTCTTTTCTGCAAAGTGAGGAGCTTGGACTCAATGATCCTTCTAGCCTTAATAGTCATTGATTCTCTCTTCACCCCCCCTGAAAGACTCCCAGTTCCCAGTTCTTCCTTACAACGCCCCCCATACTGACCAGTCTGCATGGCCTGATGCCAGGACTAGGATGGTCTGAAGGGCCCCCCTCTTTTCCTACAGCCCACCTGCCTGGCCGAGTTCAAGCAGATCAAGTCCATCAGGTGCCTGCCCCTGGAGGAGGGCCAGGCAGTACTGCAGTTGGGCATTGAAGGCGCCCCCCAGGTGAGCATCTCTGGGCACCTGAAGTTCTGAAACAACGGGGTGCAGCTGCAAGGTGGGGTTCTTGCTCAGGCCAGCCTGGCCAGGGCAGACAGGAGGCCAGGGCCTCCCTGGCTTCTGGGATCTTGTTCGGAAAACTGCACCTAGTTCTTAGACAAAATACTAGGGTGATGATAAATTATAAGGAAAACATATCAGGAAGCAAAGTTATTTAAAAATATGTTAAGAAAGAAGTTCTTGGGGGAGATTCTTGGAGGGGTCAAGGTGACCAGAAATCAAGGTATAAATCATAGGCCTAACTTTTAACAAGTGAACAATGACTCAGAATCAGGACCTCAGGGACCCGGGGCTTTTTATGGGTGGAAGAATAAGAGAGACCTCAGACTGCAAACAGATTGTCCATCTCTCCGTCATCTATCTGTCCCCTGCCTCACTCCCTCCCTCTTCCCTTTTCTCAGTTTGAGCAGCTAGAGGGTACAAGGCATTGTGCTGTGTATGCACTCAGAGACCAAAACAAGTCAGACCTGGAGCTGGCCTTCCTAGCGTTTAGGGACCGTCAGTGGGAGGGATGACAAGAGCGCCCCCTGGTGGCTATAGAGAATGCAAGCAAAGCCCCACAGGAGGGAGCTGATGGATTCGGGGAAGTGGGTGGGTGGCAGAGTCCTGCTCCTTCTGAATGTGCAGTGTCTTCTGCAGTCCTCTGGGGTAGACTCTAGCCAAGGCTCTGGGGTCTCATCCTTGGCCGGTCTCTTCTCTGCAGTCCTTGTCCATCAAAACCTCCTCTCTGGCAGAGGCTGAGAACATGGCTGACCTCATAGACGGTTACTGCCGGCTGCAGGGGGAGCACAAAGGCTCTCTCATCATTCATCCCAAGAAAGGTGCGTTTCCACTCAAAGGTAAAATGGCCCGATGGCAGGTGGCAGCACAGCTGAGCCAAGCCCTGAGGCAGAGTGGGAGAAGCTAAGCCATTGACCAATGTATGAATGAAGAGGTTTGGAAGTGTGGGGAGGTGCTCACCCAGCCCCACCTGACACAAGGCTCCCCGAGGTCCTATCCCGGGTCCTCAGCTCCAGGCCTCAGCCCTGTCTGTCTCCCCTGGCCCTGCTAGCCGAGGGTGACATGGGTGCCAGCTCCTGGAGAAGAGGGCTTTGCAGTCCCCGGAAGATCAGAGCTATTGCTAGAACATGACTGGTCCCTCCCCTGTGGGTGTGTCTGTTTGGTGGGTGGGATCAGGAAGGAGGGAGCTTCCCGGAAGTCCAGAGGGCTGGAACATGTGGATGTGTCAAGAGGAAGCCCAAGAATTTCTTCTACAAAGAGGATTCCAGTTCAGGCCAAAGCCGACCCAGCTCCACTCTGACTGTCAGAGAGCACAGAGTAGCAGGGAGGGGGCTCCCTGGTGTTGGCTCCTTGGGGCAGTGGGGTGAGTCATCCCTCCAGGACCCTGTGTCCCAGCTCCGCCTCTTCCTCCCCTCTCCCCAGATGGTGAGAAGCGGAACAGCCTGCCCCAGATCCCGGTGCTGTGAGTACAACTGGAAGGCTGGGAACAGCCCCTGGGCTCAGTCTATGTCTGCCCCAGAGAAGGCAGAACAAACAGGGAGCCTCTCCCCCGTAGTTTCTGGTTTCCGGGCCCCAGGGGAGAACACTGGAACCCCAGTATTTCACAAGTGGTGATTTCTCACCAATAAACTTCTCCCAGTAAATTCTTGCAGAGAATTTGTGCCCTTGGCATCATCTTAGGGGGCACTGCTGCTGTCCTCTCCCTCCTGCCCCCCACAGCCTGGGCCATGCTTCCATGTTGTTGCCATCAGGACAGGCTGCTCCTCCAGACAGGCAGGGGGCACAGTGCAGCCCGCCCTCCAGGCACGGTGGGTGGGAGAGGGTGGGCGGAGGCTGCCCTGGGGGAGCGTTGCCAGGCTCTGAGCTCACTTGGCTCCTGCCCTCCCATCTCCTCCTACAGGAACCTGGAGACTCAGCGGTCCCGCCTCTCAGAAAGCTGTAGCATAGGTGAGCCTGCCCGCCTGCCATCTTCCTCCTGCACCCAGAGGACTCTCTTCCACCTGCTCTTGTGACATCGTCAAGGATTCCCTCGAAGTTACAGAAAAATGAACTTTCCCTATGACCTCTCAATGATGGCTTAAGATATTATTAATCATAATAGCTAACATGTATCGAACAGTTCATACAGGACACCATGTTTGTCTCAGTCAGCTCAGGCTGCCATAACAAAATACCACAGGCTGAGTGGGTGGCTTAAAGGACAGACATTGTTTCTCACAGTTGTGGAGACTGAAAGGTCTGAGATCAAGGTGCCAGCATGGTCAGGTCCTGGTGAGGGCCCTCTTCCTGGCTTGCAGATGGCCACCTTCTGTGTGTCCTCACAGGGTAGAGAGATGGAGACCTCTGGTCTCTCTTCTTCTTGTTATAAGGGCACTAATCCCCTCATGGGGGCCCCAGCCCCATGACCTCATCTCAACCTAATCACCTCCCAAAGGCCCCACCTCCAAATACCATCACATTTTGGGGGTCAGAGTTTCAACATCTTAATTCAGGGGAGACACAAACATTCAGTCCGTGACAGTGTTAAATACATCACAAGTATTATTTTATTTGGTTTTTACGACATTCCCCAGAAACATTCATTTCACAGAAAGGGAATCTGAGATTAAGGGAGACTAACCAACTTGCCCTAAATAACACAATCAGGCAGTATCGAGCAGGGACTCAAGTGGAGGTACCCTAGGCTCTGTGGCCACTGTGAACCCAGGGACAGCAGCCCCGGTTCTCATCTGGCTTCCCCATCCACCCCAGTGATGTCAGCCTTGATTGCACTGGCCTGCACGTGGGAGCCACATGCCTGGTTCCTGATGGTGCCCGCTGGGGGAATCTTGCCCAAGGGATGCCCTCTTTCTGTCATTACAGAATCAGACATCTATGCAGAGATTCCAGACGAGACCCTGCGAAGGCCGGGAGGTAGATCCTTGACCCCACCATGTTGGCCACAGCCAGGGCCCTGTGTAGTAACATTGTGCAGATGCATGTGACACCACAGGGGGACTTTCTTTCCTTCCTTCTTCTCCCATGTGTGCCTGATACAGGGACAAACCTGAGTGAGGCACCTTTGGTATGAAAGCCAAGATCATTCTTTGTATGCCCACACTTTGACCTTTCGTGTGCCTGTGGTGTGTGGGGGGATCTTAAGAGCATGGACATGGCACCCAGCCTTCAGAGGGAACAGGGCAATGGTTTTTCCCTAGGTCTGCAACAATGGAGCCTTCTAGACTCCCTTTCCCAGCCTAGCCCCTGGATCTTGGCTGAGGTGTTGTTGGGGGATCCGGTAACACCTGGGCAGGAGGGAAACCAAGGCTGGCATTAGGACCTGTAGATGCTCAGATTTCCAGGGGTGCCAGCCGGTTTCAACGCTCTTGGACTGTCTGCTTTCTCCATCTGTGCAGGCCCACAGTATGGCATCGCCCGGGAAGATGTGGTTCTGAGTCGCATTCTTGGTGAAGGCTTTTTTGGGGAGGTCTACGAAGGTGTCTACACAAATCACGTGAGTTCCGGAGTCTTTCCTGACACTCCCTTTCTCCTTTCCTGTAAGATGAGAGAGGAGCTTGAATTTTCTAGAGGTGGAGGCAGCTGCCATGCTGTGTGGATCTTCATCCACTTGGCACTTGCACTATTCATGAAATACCAAGGGAGTAATGGAAATGGGAGTCATTTCTCAGAAGAAGAGCAATACCAGGGTCAAAATAGAGCCGGTGTCTGGAGAGCAACGATTGACTCTTGGCAGGAGAATGTGGTTCTGAGAAAAGGAGGGGTGGGATCTGAGGCCAGAGTTGGTCACGAGGCCGCTGAGGGGGCGGGACGAGGCTCGCCTGTGTGGTTATACTTCTGCCAGGCCTGGGGGAAAAGCAGAGCTGAAGGAAGGGGCCCGCAAAAATGTAAAAACCAATCACAAAGAGAGAGAAAGAGACCTGGAGCCACATCCGATGATGGCTCTGCACGTACTTCAGACAAGGCCACTAATGCTGTGCAGATCCCTGGCCCCTCAACCTCAGTGTCCTCATCTGGACCACCAGGGGCTTGAGTTATCTGACCTTGTCTCGAAAGGCAGTGGGGAAGAGGTGGAGGGAGGCTAGAAATGGGAAGAAGAGGAAAGAGGAAGGAAGGGGGAGAAATGTGCTGTGCAGATGTCACCAGGCCTCCCTTGGCCGGCAGCCAAGCCTGTGGGAAGACCGTGTGATGCTGCGAAGGGGCCGCTCTCTTTTGGGCACCGGGCTGGACCAAGGGACACGGAACATGCTCTCGTTGCAGAAAGGGGAGAAAATCAGTGTGGCTGTGAAGACCTGCAAGAAGGACTGCACTCTCGACAACAAGGAGAAGTTCATGAGTGAGGCAGGTGGGTGTCCCCTGGGGAGGGGCACGGTCCTGTGAGCTGGGAAAGACCACTGAGACTCACAGACCTCCAAAACAGGAGGGCGCCCGGAACCCGGGAAGGGAGGCTGTGAACAGCGCTGGGACCCACATGCAGAGGAGGGCTTTCACGTCCCGTTTCTCCCAGTGGGGCGGCCAAGCACATTTCCCAGATGGGACCTGAGAGCCACCCCAGCCCATCCCTCTTGTCCCCAATTTCAGTGATCATGAAGAACCTCGACCACCCGCACATTGTGAAGCTTATCGGCATCATCGAAGAGGAGCCCACCTGGATCATCATGGAACTGTATCCCTTCGGGGAGGTGAGCTGAGGTGACAGAAGGGGAATCCTGCGATGACAGCTGGGCCACAGTTGGGCAGGGCCTCCAGGTGGGATGCATTTAGAGTGGAGGGGCCCTTAACTCGCAGCTTCCTGACTTCTGTATTCAGCTGAAACAACCCAGAGACCTTTTGTAGAGGAAATTGCTGGAAGGTCTCTCCAGCCTGGGTTCACCCTCCCGCCCCTGTGCCTCCAAAGAAGGGCCAGTGGCTGCCTGCGGCCTGGCCCCCTGGCTCATGCTGAGGCCAAGCCAGGGTCCTGATGGCACCTTCCCCCTTCCCACAGCTGGGCCACTACCTGGAGCGGAACAAGAACTCCCTGAAGGTACTCACTCTCGTCCTGTACTCACTGCAGATTTGCAAGGCCATGGCCTACCTGGAGAGCATCAACTGCGTGCACAGGTGGGCTGGGGAGGAAGCCGGGCCCCTCATCTGATCCTGGAGAGGTCGGGGTAAAGCGGCCTTTGGAGTTGCACAGACCTGTGTTAAATCCCCAGCATTGGTCCTGCCTAATGTGACAACTTGAGCACCTTCTGTGAACTATCTCCTCATCTGAAAAGTGGAAATAGTGATATATACCTCACAGGATTGTTATTAAGAGTGAATCTCAAGTCCTAGATATCTGATTATAAGTCAGTGCATGCTAGCCCACTTCCCTGTGGGTTCTGAGAGATTGGTTCTCTGATCACTCTGAGCTGGCTCTCCTCTGACTCGCTTGTTTGGTGGCACAGGCTCAGGCAGGAGGGACTTGGCCAGGGCCACACTGGGAAGATCCTGGGGTCTGGGCCCTTCCAGCCTGTGCAACTAGCACTCCCCTGATACCCAGCACCCACGGGCTGCCAAGTCCAATCCTCCGTTTGGCTGTGGAACCGGCCCCTTCTCCACCTGGCTTTGTTCCAAAGGAGGCCCCTACCAGGGGGGGACGTGTTGCCCAGCAGGAGACCGGGGCTGCTCTCAGAGTACTGGGGTGGGCGGGTGAATTCTTCATACCAACACCGCTGACATCTGATATGTGGCCTTCTTGGATGATACTATGCAAAGCAATGTTGGAGGATATAAGCATTCATTCATTCATTCATTCACTCATTCAACAAATATTAGAGAACTCCTACCCTGTGCCTCCAGGTGCTCTCCTGGGCTCTGGGAGAAAGTCACAATCAAAACAGACAAAAATCCCTTTCCTGTGATGCTTCCCCTCTGGCAGGAGGGTGAGACATGAATCTTCTTGGGGCAAAGGTAGTGGGACAATAGATTTGTTCCTGTTTGTCTGTGTGACGTTGTGGTCGTGCTATGAAGTCATCTTTTCAATAATAAAGACAAATGATAGGGTGTGGAGCCTGCCTGTGAGAAGCAAGCAGACGAACCACTTGGGGTTAGAAGTGAGGCCAGGAACATGAGGTAAATTGAGTCAGTGCTTGCACCCTGGGAGTGAGAGCTCAGTCTGGAGTTAGGCTGCCTGGGCCGACCCTGGTTCGCACCAGGAACCTTCTGCGCAGCTTCCTTCAGGTCCCTGTGCCCAGGCTCTCCTCTGAACCAGGGGCTCCGGGGTCTCCATGTCACGACTCAGGGTCTGGGAAGCACGTGGTGCTTCCGGCAATCCTAGTGCCCCAGGGGCATTAGCTATAGCCGCTGCTGCTGTAGCTGCCACAAAAGCCTCTCAGTCCTGTGGAATTGCAAATGGGAGATAGAGCTCAGCACGAGCTGGAAGATGGCCAAGGGCCTCGTGTGTCGGGGGGTTGGAGGGCCAGCCCGGGCTCCCACCTGAGCTGGGCTGCAGCAAGACCACTCTCTGGGTCAGAGAACGGGTGGCCCACAGAAGCTGCCTAGCTCTGCTCCGGAGACTGGGTCCCTGGCCAGCACTCTTCTCCTTTGTCTCTCTATCCATGTGTCTGTCTGTCTGTCTCTCTGAAGCATTCTGAACCGCCTCACCCTCGTCTTTGCATCTTTCTTCCAGGGACATCGCCGTCCGAAATATCCTGGTGGCCTCTGCTAACTGTGTGAAGCTGGGGGACTTTGGCCTCTCCCGATACATTGAGGACGAAGAGTATTACAAAGGTGAGGGGGGGCAGCATTTCTGCCTCTGCTTTGCCCCTGGAGGGGTCACTGCAGCCAAAATGCCAGAGGAAAGTCTCTGGTCAAGGGTCCATAGGTCCTCGGGTCTCTGGAGAATAGGCTGTATTTCTGGATAATTCTGGATCTTTCTTCCCAAAATATCTCCTGTCAACCTCTTTGTCCACCCAAAGCCTCTGTGACTCGGCTCCCCATCAAATGGATGGCCCCCGAGTCCATTAACTTCCGCCGCTTCACGACGGCCAGCGACGTCTGGATGTTTGGTGAGTGGAGTCTCGGGAAGGCGTGGAGAAGGGCTTCAATTCTCGCCTCCGTGACCAGGCTAAGAGGGGCTGCAGGGAGCGGGGGTCTGGACCCCCACCCTGGGCTGCAAGGGTTCTGTTTGCTGCAGTCACAGAGAAGTCCCAAAAGTGGGGAGGCCAGTGGTGGGTTGAGGGTGATACGGGCTAAGGGCCAGCCGGGGCAGTCTTGGTTAATCTTCCTAGAACAGGTTCTTGAGACAAATGTGTGCTCCACCAACCAGCCCCAGGGACTAATGTGGGGACACCCGGGAGGGGACCCTCAAAGGAAACACTGAGGTTTGCTCTGAGAAGGAGATGTGGGGAGAGGTGATAACAAAGCCAAGTGATGGACAGACAGCCCCTGATGGGACACACAGCCATGTGGATTATCTCTCTCGGTTCTCCAGGCTGACCCAGTCAAATCTCGTTATTATTATTCCCGTTTTCCAGATAAGGAAACTGAGGCTAAGGTGAATAGGGGCTTGCCCGTGATAACACAGGCAGCAAGTATTGGTGCTGGTGTTCCACTCCGGCTTTCTGATAGAGGCTTCACTGCCTCCTAAGAGAAGGCATTGGTGGTCCCAACAACGTGCCTTTGACTGCCCCCTCCTCATCCCGTGGATCTAATAGCCCCACGTGGAAGGGGTCTGGGGTCTGGAGGGGGGGCCATGGTTCACTTACAGATGCAGGTGATGGGTCCCTCGGTGGACCGCCATGGTGGGCAAGATCCCAGGGATGCTAGAGGCGGGGTGGGGAAGATGGGAGCTCCTCCCAGCAGGGACTGAGTACTGACTGCCATGGGGTTGTTCCTGGGGAGGGCCGACTGGCCTCTCCAGGCACAAGTTCCCCCCAGAGCAGGTCCTGACCCTCCCCTCCTGCCCTTAGCCGTGTGCATGTGGGAGATCCTGAGCTTTGGGAAGCAGCCCTTCTTCTGGCTGGAGAACAAGGATGTCATCGGGGTGCTGGAGAAGGGGGACCGACTGCCCAAGCCCGACCTCTGCCCGCCTATTCTCTACACCCTCATGACCCGCTGCTGGGACTACGACCCCAGCGAGCGGCCCCGCTTTACCGAGCTCGTGTGCAGCCTCAGGTGAGCACAGAGCGAGGGGTCAGGGGCGGTGGGAACAGGGCCCCCGGAACGCGAGGCTCCTCTGCGGCAGCGCCTACAGGTTCGCAACGTACCTCCTAAATAAGATGCGGCCAGTGTCCTCGTCCCCACCTTACGGGCGAGAGAAGTCAGGCGCAGAGCTGGCGACTCCCCGCGGCGGGGACGGGTGGGGCCTGCCCTCTGACCAGCACCGAGCCAGGAGTCTGGGCGGGTGAGCCGATGCTCCCAGCAGCAGCACGTGCCGCCTGTTACGGAGGCTCGGCAGCTCCACCGGGGACGGAAGCTGGAAACCGAGTTCACCACAGACGGGAACTCAGGCATGGCGAGCCTGGGTGAGCCCGCGCGGCCGGCGGCCCCGCCCCCGAGCCCAGCGCCTGGCTCCTAGCATGCGCTTAGAAGTGTGTTTTAGGTTTGAAGGGAAAGCACTGAAGTGCTGTGCTCTTTGCAGCGGTGAGGGGGCGCATCTGACAGGTGCTGACCTGGGCGCAGGACCGGCTTTCCCAGCAGCACCTTTTGCCTCTCCTGCCGCCATTGGTCGTTCTTCTCAGACAGCAGGGAAGGGAGGGGCTTTTGACCGTTAAGACAGTGACCCAGGTCACCTCGCCCTTCTGAATAGAGCCTCGGTGGCCTGAGGGTCTGACCCATCTCAGCTGCCCAAGAGCCATTATTCCCTGGGGACTGAGAGGTCCCAAGTGAGGGGTGCTGTCCAAGTACATTTTAGAGGGTCCCCCTGTTTCCTTGGTGGCCTGCCTGCTGTCAGTTCCTCTTTGGGTGGTCTTACTTCTTTTGGGGTCCTTTAGGGCAGCGGTCAGCACACTTTTTCTGTAAAGAGCCAGATAGTAAATATTCTGGGCTTTGCAGGCCATACCACCTCTGTGGAAACTATTCAGCTCGGATGCTGGAACTCGAAAGGCCCCCTAGGCAATGCATAAATGAGTGTGGTAGCTGGGTTTCCATAACCTTTATTTGTGGACACTGAAATTTGAGTTTCATCTAATTTTCACATCACAAAATATTTTCTTCTTTGCATTGTTTTCTGTTGTTAAAACATAAAAACCATCTTTAGTTTGGGGCCTTACAAAAATAGACAGGGCTGATGTGTCCTGTGGGCCCTAAGTTGCTGATCCTGCTTTAGGACATCTAGCGCTCGGTTAATGTTCAATACGGCAGCTTTAAACACTGTAGTCAACATGCTGGCCTTTTTTTAGGACAAGAAAATAGCTGCTGGAAACTGCCTTGGGGGAGGTCCCCCAGGGAGGAAGCTGGGAAGGCCCAGGCTGGGACAGAGGGAAGGGCACTGCATTGATTCGTAGGAGCAGGGGCTCCAGCACAGTCTGCAAGACCTCCAGCTTAAAAGGCCCCTCTGTTGCTGTCTATCCCTCCACTAACACTCCTGATTAATTCTAGACTCATCTGTGGGTCCCTTATAAGAGAGATTAGAGAAGTCAGAGGGTTCCAGGAGAAAAGTATTCGAAAGGTGTAGCTGAGAGGGCTAAAGCTCTGGGTGATGAGGGTGGGGGTCTTAATTCACTCTTGGGGTTGAGAACCATGAGGAGCTGGGACAGGGGTCTCTCCCACAGCGGAGAGGCATGCCCCCTTAGAGGCACCGGGCCCACCCCTCACGTGGATGGAGTTGGGAGCAGACTTTTCAGGTGTGATCTGAAGGATCCCAAAGACCCAGGGACCCCAGGATGCCTCCCTCAAACCACAGCCTGACAGTCGCCCATTAGAGTTAAGAAAATAGTAGATGAGTGTTTCCCAATCTTTTGGGGTAAGAAGGGCCCTTGTAATGTCAAATTTTGAGAATTCCTCCATGTAACAATAGTTACACTTTTAGAATCTATTGATGACAAAATGGAGTAAACTATATAATGAATTTGTTATTACACGCAGTATAATGTATATACATCTGAAAACACATTACCAAATATTGCATATTTAGTAGTACTCTTAAAAATGATTAAAGAAGACAATCTGGGTGATACAAACACATTTTATTTAACACTTCTTGGAGCGGGCAGTCTCCATTCCCAATGGTCCAGAAAACGGCAAAATGGAGTCAAAGGCAGAAAGCTCTTTTAGGGTAAAGAAGGAAGAAGGAAGAGAAAAATAGAAAGTGAATGAGGAACAAGGAAGTATGTATAGAGCCCAGAGTCAGCTTGGCGTTTGGGATGTGCTGACTGGGCGGACTGTGTTTCTGGTCAAGCAGAGCCTCTAGAAGGACACGAAAGTTCTCTAAGTTTCAGTTTGCTCACATGGCACCCAGACAGGAGCACCTCCATCTTGGGCCCAGAAATTTATTTCCCCAGTCCGTAATACTTGGTCTACAGACCATCCTTGGTGCACAGATGAACATGTGAATTCATGGACCCCTGCAGTCAGTCCGGAGTCCTCTGGGGTTGGTGATTCCCAGGTTGGGAACCACTGGATTGGGTAAGAAGGGCGAGAATCCCCATAGCTAACCTGGCGGGGAGTCCACAGCCTTTTCCCATGAGCACACACCAGGAGTGCATTGGGGGGATGTTTAGTGAGAAACGGGAGATGGAGAACACAGGCCTCGGTCATGAAGTTGTCTGGGACCTTAGAAATCTATGTGAGGGGTCAGTGCCAACAGGAGGCACAG
Organism: Equus asinus; assembly: GCF_041296235.1. Lineage (NCBI taxonomy): Eukaryota > Metazoa > Chordata > Mammalia > Perissodactyla > Equidae > Equus > Equus asinus. The sequence continues at coordinate 64,560,275 of NC_091792.1, read as the reverse complement.
GGATGCAAGAGGCGTGGGGAGGTGAGCTGGAGACACGCTTCCACTGCCATTTTGGGCTGGGACTGGCTCTCCAAGGATGTTTTCCCACAGTGGATCCATTCCTGTGATCCTCCCAACCTCAGTGTGGGAGTGACCTCAGGTTCCATATCCCCACCTATCTCAGACGGGTCTCCCCAGCCCACTCTGCAGAGGAGATAGAAATTGGATTCAGCGGTCCTCCTCCAGGCCTCTCTGGGCCTCTCAGGGCTTTGGTGAAAGGCAGAGAGGAGCCGCCAGGAGGTTTTTTGGGTTTTTTTGTTTTTGTGAGGAAGATTGGCCCTGAGCTAACATCTGTTGCCAATCTTCCTCTTTTGCTTGAGGAAGACTGTTGCTAAGCTAACATCTGTGCCAGTCTTCCTCCATTTTGTATGTGGGATGCTGCCACAGCTGGCTTGTTGAGAAGTGTGTAGGTCTGTGCCCGGGATCCAAACTCATGAATCCTGGGCCACCAAAGCAGACTGCACAAACTTAACCATTATGCCACCAGCCCAGCCCCCCCAGGAGTATTTTTGACTTTGTTTCTCTCTCCTTGTCTGACCTGACTCCTTGGCAGTGACGTTTATCAGATGGAGAAAGACATCGACACAGAGCAGGAGAGGAATGCTCGCTATCGACCTCCCAAAATCTTGGAGCCCACAGCCCTCCAGGAGCCCCCACCCAAGGTAAGCCAAGCCCTGGCCTCGCCAGTCCTGTGGGTCACAGCAGAGCTGGGGCCCCAACTGGTTCGTTCCTGGCCTGACTGTGACTTGCCTTCCCAGCATAGGGAGGATGTGCCCCCACAGTCGTCTCAGCCCTTCAGCCCAACCGCCCGTCAGCACTGAGCTCAGCCCCTCACATTGGTGCCCTGGCAGGCGGAATATGAGACAGCAAGAGAGCAGACACCTTGTGGGGCAGCTGAGGCAGGAAATCACCCTGCAAACATTTCCCTCAAGAGGCTGGAGCACTTTTCTTTCTGGTGGTTTTAGGAACAAATGAGATCCCCCTGAGGGCACATGATTGGGAGTGTCCTTGGGTCCCTTAGGTCCAACCTCTGGGTCCATACCCTCCATGGCATCTTTGGGCTCGGGAGCCAGTGCTCCACCGCCATCCATTAGGTGGGCAGGTTTTGAGGGACCGTTCGTGTTTTAGTCTGCTCGGGTGCTGTAACAAGACACCATAAACTGAGTGGCTTAAACAGCAGGCAGTTGTGGACGCCAGGAAGCCCAAGATCAAGGTGCTGGCAGATTCAGTGTCTGATGAGGGCTCTCTTCCTGGCTTGCAGATGGCTGCCTTCTTGCTGTGTCCTCACATGGCAGAGAGAGTGACAGCTCTGGTGTCTCTTCTTCTAATAAGAACACTAATCCCATCATAAGGGTCCCACCCTCATGACCTCGTCTAACCCTACTTACCTCCCAAATGCCCCCCTGCAAATATCATCACATTGAGAGTTAGGGTTGCAACATACGCATTTGGAGGGACACAGACATTCAATCCATAACAAAGCCCTATCTGGTCCAGGGCCCTTCCTCACTGACCCCCCTGCCTAGCATGCCCCAGTTCCTTCCCTCACTCAGGGCCCCGCTCAGTTGTCATCTCCTCCAGGAAGCTGCTGTGAGTGCCTGAGCCCTCAGTGACCTCCTGTCTCTGAATGTCCATGGCTGTCGACGGGTGGCTTGGCAGGTGCCCCCACATCTAGGAAGGTTACACACACAGAGACTGGGAACCCCTCCAGTTAGTGATGGCCCCCAGGAGGGCAGAGAGGCTGGCCCCTTTGTACCTTCTCATCGTTCAGCATGTGGTGGGTGCTTGTAATGGATACAAATGACTGTAATGATAACTTTGCCCCTCATCTCTCCTTCATTCTGAACAAGCCTGACCTGTCTCCGACCCAATATTCCCCTTGGTGAGCTGTGGTCCCTCAAGGAGAGACACATGGCCTGAGTCCTCTCTGTGTTCTCTCCCCAGCCCAGCCGCCCCAAGTACAGAACCCCTCCACAAACCAACCTTCTGGCTCCCACACTGCAGTTCCAGGTAAACATGTAGCCGGCGGGCTGGGAGTGTTTGGGGCCCTTCCTCGTCTAGGTCCTTCCTGACATTTCATCCTCATGCCTTTGAGGAGCAGCAGTCATCTGCTCAGGTAACGGAGATGGCCTGTTTTGGCTCTTCTTTGGTATCTAGAAAAGAACTCGAACTCAGAGTACCCAGAGATCAAAAGACTCAAAATGCGATTCTACCGGGCTATCCTCAGCTGAGATGTGCCATCTGTCCACGGTGTTTGCTGCTCCGTGTGCCTGCCTACAGCTCCCTCTTCTTGTCCAAGGCCTCATTGGCCTCCTGTCCTAAGCAAAGCCTTCTGAGAAGGAACCCCAGGCAGCTGGGGATAGTTGATATTCCCCAGAGAATGGAGTTGCTCCCTGGGGCTCCCCACAGAGGGCCTGGCCAGAACCTAGTGGCCAGTGAAGAGAGAGCAGGTTCCATCCGAGCTTTCCTCTCTCCTCCATCATTGCCAACCATGGGAACTCCTGTGCTTTAGGGCCCTGTCTCAGAAGGTCTCTGTCCTGTGTCACTCTCTTGCATCTCAGTTGTAAGGAGCCCAGGTCACTGTCTTTTCTTCTCTTACATCGCTCAGCTCAGAGTTGCTGCTCAGTAATGGAGCATCTCAGTCAGTAGAAGCGTGTCTGTTTATTTGGTTCTCCTTACAGAAAGCTGATGTCCCACGGTCATATATTTCTCAAGGAAACACCCCAGGACCAAAACAACCCCGACCAAGAGCTAACAGACAATTCTTCTTCATGTGGAAAAAAACCTCAATGCAGAAGATAAAAGCAATGTCCCTAGAATGCTGTTTAAAATGCTGATTTAAAAATGCCCGCACACACATATGTGTAGGCCAATCATGTGTGTCAGTTTGTAACGTGACCGTGAAAAGTGAATCCTTTCTGAAGAGTCCTGAGGGAAGAGACGTGTTCTCAGTAGATCTGTCACTTGTGTGGACCCATGGTATGCAGAGCGTCTGGGGAGGGCTGTTAGATGAATAAGGGGCCACGGTGGCTGCACTGACTCCTAGCTAACAGCCGTATGTGTTGCTCCACCGTGCCTCTCAAACAGGGCCAGCAAAATGCTCACACCACGTGCTTTATTAGCTCCTGGAGAGCAAGTCCTGTTTCTCCCATGGTGCTCATGTATCGTTTCTCTGTGCTCGTGTTTGTAGCAGCTAATTGTCCACCTTCTTGCCTTGTCCCTGTGCCTGGTGCTTCTTTGCTTCTCCGGAATAGGTCCCCGAGGGTCTGTGTGCCAGCTCACCTACGCTCACCAGCCCTATGGAGTATCCATCTCCTGTAAACTCGCTGCACACCCCGCCTCTCCACCGGCACAATGTCTTCAAGCGCCACAGCATGCGGGTAAGAGGGCACTGCATGCTGGGTCCCAGCCCGGACTGAGGAGGCTGATGGAGGGAGGTGCCTGGGACACCGGGAACCCCATGTCCTCAGGCTCAGGAGGTGCCCTCCATGTTTCCATGCACCAGTCAGGCCACGGAGGGGCTCTGTGACTCTCTCTCCTTTGCAAACACATCAGAGGCTGGGGGCCAAGCCAGGCTCTGCTCCTGAGGACACCAGCTGGCTCCAGACCTGCCCCTGCCCAGACTCTGGTGCTGCGGCGAATGATATAAAATCTCCCACTTTCCCGAGCCCTGGGGGTAGTGTAGAGGCTTGTGGGCAAAGGGCAGCCAAGCCTAAAGGTGCTAGAGAATAAAAGATCCTGGATGTTCTGCTCTGCTCTGCCCTTCCTGCCTGATTGCTTTGGTTGCTAAATCTCTCTTGAGTCAAAGGAAAGGCTTCCTTGTGGCTGCCAGTCGTGCTGCTTTTGTAAAAGTTGCTACTGTACAAAAAGGAGCTTGGGGGCTAGTGTGCAACAAAGCCCCCTCCCCAGTCACCTCTTTGTTGTCAACTGCCGATGTATTCATGCAAGACATTTCAAGTGCAGTATACATCACTCTAAAAATTTGGGGGAAAACTGCATGTTTATTACAACAGATTTAGAAAATAGAGGAAAGTATGTTGGTATATTCTCTGTGATTACTCTTAATTTACTAAAATTTTGAAACGAGTTAGATAACTTACAATTCTAGGCAGCAAGATCTGTTGTGGAATCAATTTTTTCCCTGATCTAGTGCATTTTTCTCTTTTACGTTAATTTAACCAATTTCTATCTTAGCATATACTTAACAATAAAACTGCATTTTTGAGCATGGACTATAATTTGGGCAGTGGTTGGTTCCTCCGCCCTTCTGTCCTTAACTCTTTATTCATAATTAATTGAGTTTTAGTGAGTTTTGCTTTAAAACATGTCCCTTTAGAAAGAAGCTATTTTGCACGTTTGAAGGGTGGTGTTGCCTTTGTCAAACCCCTGTGTGACCGTAAGGACTTCCTTTAGCTCCCTAAGGACAGACTGTGCAGCAGGAAAAAAGACCTTTCGTGTCAAGGGTTTAGAAGTACTTGCCATAAGAAAAGTCTGCCTAAAAGAGCATAATGAGCATTTCTTTAAATAAAGGAAAAAAAGTTAAAAATATGAACTCCATTTTACGGTCTACGCAGAAACACCGGGAAAGCCCCTCCAGGTAGAATGCTGACACGGCATAACGGTGCCCTGCAAAGCACTGATCAAAAGCCAGAGGGGGTTTTCTCAGGAAAACAGCGTTTCTACTGACTGACTCTATTGCCTGACTCATCTGGGATTCTGTGAGATTCCACACCAGAGTCAGGATGGCAGTCATCTCCCTCTTGAAGACCTCACGACTGAGGTTTAAAATAATAGTAAAAATGCAATAAACAGCGCCTTTGGCAGGGACACCCTGCCGAGCGCTGTGCCCGGGGCTGAAGGGAGAACAAGGCAGTCCTGCCTTCAGTGAGCTTACAGGTGGGCGGAAGGAGCACGCCAGGTGCACACTCGCCTGCAGTGAAGCCACCGGGAGTGGCACACAGAGATAGGGCGAAAGTGCCGTGAGAGTCCCGAGGGGAGAGCAACTCTTTCCAGCTTCTTTTTTCAGCTGGGCCTCGAAGGATGGGGACGATTTGGAGAGGAAGAAGCTGGGATGTGGGGGATGAAAGAGGAAGAGGCGTCAGTAGGAGCCAAAGCTGAGGGATGGGAAACCACAGGGCGGGTGCAGGAGCTGTTTGCCTAGAACGAGGAAGGGTGTGTGTCGAGGTGGAAATGAGGCTGGCAGGATGGGGGGCAGACAAATTATGGAAGGTGTCACAGCTTGTGAGAGTCATTTTAAAAAACCACAAAGACCTGATTCCTTTTAAGAGTGACCAGCAATGTAAGTATCTGTCACCTGATAAGAATATCTGAGGTACATTTCAGACAAGTAAGCCTTAAAGACATTCAATATTTTTTTTCTACTTTCTCTCCCCAAATCCCCCCAGTGCATAGTTGTATATCTTAGTTGTGGGTCCTTCTAGTTGTGGCATGTGGGACGCCTCCTCAAAGTGGCCTGACGAGCGGTGCCATGTCCGCACCCAGGATCCGAACCCACAAAATCCTGGGCCGCTGTAGCAGAGTGTGCAAACTTAACCACTCGGCCACGGGGCCGGCCCTGACGTTCAATTTTTTTAAATCTCATTTTATTATGAGATTGGAAGACATAGGAACAAATCTTCCAACACATGTTAAAATATTTGGTAAGGTGGTGATCAGACCTGGGGCATACTAAACATTTGAGTGGTGGGCATCTTCTTTTAGCACTTACAAAACTACACAGTGCTTTCTTGAGTCTGGTCAGGCGTCCCACCGGTATTTACTTTAGTCTTCCTTAGACCCTACATGTTTCCTATACCTGGAGGGCCCTAACTCTCTCTTCAGAATGTTCGACACTAGTTTCTCTTTGTTACTATTTGCCGAGAGCCTGGGACGGCTGTCCCACTGTGTTTGCAGGTGTTGGCATTTAATGGTGGATATTTATAGCCTTAAAATTCCCTCATTTTGGAGGATCAGCCTCTGTGAGATAAATCTTATGTATTTTTTTATCAATTTTATGATTATAAAATACTCTTATGTTCTGAAATTTGTGTTCTTAGAAGGTCTAACTCAGTAGCTCTCAGCTGAGGTGATCTGGCCTCCAAGGGGGCACTTGGCGATGCCTGGAGGCATTTTTGTTACAACTAGGGAGGTGCTACAGGCATCTTGTGGCTGGAGTTGCTCCTAAGCGTCTACGACATATGGGGAATCTTCCCCCAACAACAAATTATCTGGCTCCAAATGGTGATGGTGCTGAGGCTGAGAAAGTCCCTCTAGCTGTTGTTTACTTAGCCCCAGGAGAACAGGGACATTGCCTGCTCTACTGTCACTGCCCTCCCAGCGTGCCCAGCCTATGCCTGCCACGTAGTCGTTTCTTAATAAATAGCTGTTGAATAGATTAACGATCAAAGACTGTTTCAGCAAGAGATCTAACTTGTGGAGAGAAGCATAGTTAGCAATTGAGAGTGGTAATTGAAGCTCCATAAGCTCTAGGGAAAAAATCCCAATATAACTATTTTTAAACAGTGCTGTTATATTCAAGTGTGTTTTAAAGAGTTTAGTGGGGAAAATCTTTTTAGAGACTTGGCAGAGATTATGGCTCGTTAAAGTAGATAGAGAGTAATTTTTAGCATTTTATGCGAGTGACTTGTATGTAAACTGGCCACTTCAAAGGAAGGCTCTGAGGGGCCTGCTGGCCTCGAGGTCATAGAAAGGTTGTGCCCCTGGCAAAGGCCACCTGGGTTTTATGCAATCCAATAAATGCCACTTACGCTCATGAGCCCAGGTGGCCCAGGGGATCGTGTGCAGCAGAAAAGAGGAAAGCAGTTTGAAGGGCCTGAGCAGCTAATTAAATAAATGAACCCTGGGGAAGACAGAGGGAAAGAAGGAACAAGAAAACATGCAATGCCTTCTGTTTCAGAACTAGCAGGTAAAGCTACGAACGGGTCCAAAGCCCCACCGATGAGTTAAAACAAGGGTTAGATTAATGAAGTGATGGGGAGAAGCATTTATTGCATATCTAGAGACTGTACTTCTTTAAATTTTGTTCTTCACTTTATCCCTTCGCTCATGCATTCTTTGAACCTTTGGCTCAATAACCTGAGCTGCTATCTTAAGGAAGAGCGTGTTTTAACACAAAAGTGCAATCAGAAGGTCATGGCAGGCTCCACCCCACACGGATGGCTTGGCGGGACTGCATACCCTGAGGCTGGAGGCAGCGCCTCTGCTTCTCGGAGCCCCCAGACCCACCGCGTGATGCTTCCCTGGGGATGGGTGCTCAGGCTGTCTGAGGCTGGCTTTGCATTTCTACCTTTAAGTGACAGCAACCATGACAAACGCCAACTGAGAAAATGACCTTAGGGCAGTAATTTGAAAATAAAATTTTATCAACAGATTATGTAATCGTTCGAATACAGTGCATGTTAACCAATGTGTTCTCGGGTTTGGCATTACGCTGCAACACAGGCATGTGCTTGGGGCTGGCAGGCCCCATTGTAACTGTTTGCATACGTGGCTGTGGATTTAAGAACAACTTTACAAGAAGAAAGCAGCTGACAGGGCCAAGGCTTGTGGCTCTTCAGGGGATTGTCCCTCCTGAGTCTGGGGACTGGGCTCATTGTGTCCTCTCCTCTCTCCCCGCTGTCCTCTCAGGAGGGGGACTTCGTCCGACCCAGCAGCCGAGAAGAGGCCCAGCAGCTCTGGGAGGCCGAGAGGGTCAAGATGCGGCAGATCCTGGATAAGCAGCAGAAGCAGATGGTGGAAGATTACCAGTGGCTGAGGCAGGAGGAGAAATCCTTGGTGAGCAGCCGCTGGGCCTGGGTGGGAAGGGGCACCATTCCCTGCAGCACCGCTGGACACACTGTCATGCAATTGCTTGCATGGGAGAGAGGTCCACGGCATCATGTCAGTTTGTGTCCTGTTTCGCCTCCCCACTGACTAGAGTGAATGCTCTCCATCATTCAGGGGATTTTAGTTCCAGAATCCTAAGTCCTTTGCTTTGGTTTCCTCCTCTGCAGGACCCCATGGTTTACATGAACGATAAGTCCCCGTTGGTAAGTCACTGGGAGAGGTCTCTGCCTTAGAGTGAAGGCCAGGGGACCCCAGCTCCAGCACCCTGGGTCTGCCCCTCTCTCCCTTTCTGCCTCTCACATTGGGAGCCTGTCTTTCTCTTTCCTCTGATCCCCACGAGGCTCCTTTCCTGAGTTCTCACCTGATCGAGACCCTCAGCACCACCTTCCTCGGCCACAGCGCCCCTCAGCCTCCTGGAAAGGGCAGGCCCAGCCCTGGGTCACTTTTCATCAGGAGCTCCCCAGAGCCCCTGTGACTATGACCTTGAAACCTCTACATGCACAGTCAAGGGCTGGGGAACAGTTGAGGGGGGAAGTGGATTGTCCCCAGAGCCACGTTAGTGACATGTTCTCTTTCCTTCCTTGCAGACCCCGGAGAAGGAGCCTGGCTACAGTAAGTGTTCACGCCCTTCCTTTCGGCGGGAGTTTCCTCTTGACATCTTGCATCGAGCTGCTTGCTGACTGCCCCTGGCAGAGAGCAGCAGCGTCTAGTTGCCGTTTTAAGAAACGTTGAGTTGCTTTCTCCCCTTCCCCTCCATCTGTCGGCCTCACTCCCTCCCTGCCTAGTGCCATTTCTCGTCTCTCTCTGTCCTCAGTCCTCTTCCCAGTTGATCTCCTTCTTGCGTTTATTTGGAAGAGCTGGTGATTCTTTCTTCCTTCCTAGCTCCCACTCACTCTGTTGGAGGCTTTATGGAGAAAAATAAAGTAGCTCCACCCGCTTCTCCTGGTAGATCTCATCTTCCCTGGGCCCAAGGGATGGAAGAGAGAAAGAGGGGCAGCCGAGCCCACAGGATCTTTCCAGAAGTCTCTGCTGAAGGGGGGAGGGATGAGCCAGCAGTGAGCCAGGCTCATCATCATCATCTCAGAGGCCTGGGGCTGATGGTGGCGATGATGATGATGATGATGACAGCAACCAACGACAATGACAACAGTCACAGAGAACTAACACAAGCCAAGCATGGGCCCAAGTTGCTCACAAATGTCAACTCACTTAATCTCACAGCAGCTCTATGGGATGGGTACAATTTATTATCATGCCCATTTTACAAAGGACATGAAACCAAGGCACAGGAAGGTTAAGTAACTTATCCAAAGTCACACAGCTAGTAATTAGCAGAGCTCAGCTTTGAGCCCAGGCTCCAGGTACCTTCTGAGCTAACCCTCTTATGTGACAGATGAAAAGTAAGGCCCAGAGAGTATAAGTGAACCGCCCTAGGTCACACGGCTCTTTGGAGGTGGAGATGAGAGTATAACCAGGTCTCCCGACTTCCACTCCAGGGCTCACTCTCCCAGCAGCTCCACAGGGCTTGTAGGTGTCTTCACTGATCAAAGTGGGAGTGAATAGTGTGGTTCTGCCATTTCACTCCCTGGACTCCCAAACGCTCAAAGCAAACTACTGGGGAATCCTCGCAAATCTACCCCCTTAGCTGCTGTTGCCCCGGAGTGGGGGCTCCACAGCCACCTGCTGCCTTCACAGAGTGAAGTTCTTCCTCCCGGGCTGTCGAGGCCAGTGTGTGTGCTGTCCTCAGGGCCCGGTGCCAGGGCAGGGAGCACAGGCTTGCCGGGGTCGGGACACCCACTGCAGTCACTCCATCTCTGCTGCGACTTTGGCTTTTTCTTTCTGTAAGATGGACAGCAGTGCTTGTCCCCAAGAAAGGGAGGACCAGGTTGACCAGAGCTTCTTTTCCCTGCCTTCTTCCTGGAATTCAGGGTTAATTGTTCTGGGTCTCCCGGTAGTAGAGGAGAGAGGGTTGGTTTGGTTATCAGGAGTCACAAAGGGAAGGGCGAGGATGCTGAGAACTCCCCCTACTCACTCCCCCTCTCCCTTGCAGCGGAGTTCACGGGACCCCCACAGAAGCCACCGCGGCTGGGCGCTCAGGTATGTGTTGGCTGTGCCGAAGCTGATAATGAATTGGAAGCAGGGCTTCACAAGACTGGAGGCCGTGGACTGAAAAGATTTCGGAGGCCCTCGGAAATCATCCAGTCCAGTATCCTCATTATATAGCAGAGGCCCAGAGAGGTGAAGTGCCTCGTCTGAGGCCACACAGCTAACCCATGAGAAAGCAAGGGGAAGACCAGTCTCCCGTCTCTCGTGCCCTCTCCCCAACCTGGAGGAAAGCCCATTGGTCCAGCCCTTGGAAGAGGAGGTGTGGGCCCCCTTCTTCTCTCAAGCCTGCCTGCTTGGCTTCCAGCACCCACTCTGTTCCTACGGTGGCCTGAGACCCTCACTCTCGGACAGTGGCTCACAGCCTTGGCTGTCCATTAGAATAACCTGAGGAACTTCCAACACCACCTGACCCCCATGCCCCGGAGGTGGTTCGGTTGGTCTGGTGTGAAGCCGGCCACCAGTCTTCTCTAAGGCCCCCTGGCAGACTCTAACGTGAGAACCACTGCCCTGGAAGCAGAAGGGAGGGCAGGGCACTATCATTTCGGAGAAGAGTCTTTTCACATTGGGCTGGTGGCTGAGTTGGCACCGGTGGTGCCTGCCCAGGAAAGACTGGTGCTGTCCCCCTGACTCACAGCCTGCCCCTCCGGCGGTCTGCTTCTCTCCCCGCAGTCCATCCAGCCCACAGCCAACCTGGACCGCACCGACGACCTGGTGTACCTCAACGTCATGGAGCTGGTGCGGGCTGTGCTGGACCTCAAGAACGAGCTCTGTCAGCTGCCTCCCGAGGGCTACGTGGTGGTGGTGAAGGTGAGAGCCAGGGGCAGGAGGCGGGGACAGCAAGGTGCAGGCTGTGCATCGCGCCCAGGAGGGAAGCGGGGAGGGGCTGAGCTTCCTTGTCTGCCTAGTAGGTGCCTTTCCCAGGAAGACCCCCAGTACAGCAAGGTGCTCAAAGGGAATCTAGTCCCAGGTAGCCTTGGAAGGTGGGTCCTGTCCCAGAAAGGCTCTTCCCAAGGGAAACCTGAGGTTCTCAAAAGAAAGGTGACGGTCACCCTGCCCCTTTCTCTCCCAGAACGTGGGCCTGACCCTGCGGAAGCTCATCGGGAGTGTGGACGATCTTCTGCCCTCCTTGCCGTCATCTTCACGGACCGAGGTGGGTGTCGTCGTCCCAGAATGTGCCATTGGCTGTCTCCTCTCCCCTTCACCTCCACCTGCCCCAGCTGTGTTCCACACAGGAGGCTCATGAGGGCCCTGAGCAGCCTCATCTTGCCTGCTGGGCCTTCAGCAGTTGGCTCTGACAGCACATCTGAGCGGGTACCATAAGCAGCTGAGCTGGCACCCAGAGACTCGGCCAGCTTCCCATGGCGAATGTCCTAGTTTAGTCTTAGATGGCTCCAGCGACTTCTCAGTGTGTGAGGATATGCAAAGGAGCACACAGCTGCCCTTCCCCTCCCGCGCTCCTTTATGTGGTCACCCTCCATCCCAAGGTTAAGGTGCCTGTGCCATCAAAATAGCTGTTAAGGTTTCTTTAATGAGTCATTTAATCTCATTTTCTTTATTTAAGTGAGAAACAAACTATCAATGAAAACCAAAATGGAGTCTTGGTGCCCTACATGTAGGTGGGGCCTAGGGTGGGCAGAATAATGCCCCTGCCCAGACGTCCACGTCCTAATGCCCAGAACGCATGACTGTTACCTTACATGGCAAAGGGGACTTTGCAGGTGTGATTAAGTTAAGGGTCTTGAGGTGGGGAGATTATGCTGGTCCAATGTAATCACAAGGGTCCTTGTAAGAGATGCAGAAGCAGAGGTCTTATAAGAGTCAGAGGAGGAGATGTGATGGCAGAAGCAGAGGTTGGAATGATGCCATTGCTGGAAGGATCCACAAGCCGAGGAAGGCAGCGTCAGAAAAGGCAGGGAACAGGGTGTCCCCTAGAGGCTGCAGAAGGCATGCAGCCCAGCTGTCCCTTGACTTTAGCCCCATAGGACCTCTCTGACCTCCAGAACAGTAAGAGAATAAGTGTGTGTTGTTTTAAGCCACTACATGTGTGGTAATTTGTTACCATGGGAATACGAAACATACGGTGCCTCTGCACATTTGTTGGGTGTCTGTCTGGAAACCAGCCATAGACCCCAGCAGAAACCCACAACCCCTGCCAGGCTGTAGTTTGATCCACCATCCCCCAGTGGCCAGGGACGTGGCACAGGTGACCCCCACACCCCACCACTGTCCCCAGTGTCTGTGACTGCTCAAGATAGGACGATGCAGGAGGGTGTGGGCATTTCCTGGCTTCCCTCTGGGTGGCGGCAGCAGCCCACAGAGGAGCCCCAGGCCAGCCATCGTCCAGTCACTCATTCCACTTGAGCCCAGAGCATGTGCTCAGCGGTGTGCTAGGCTGAAGATACAGCAGTAAATGGAACCCTACAGCTCTCCCCTACAGCCCAAACCACTGGCCCTGATCTCCTGATTTGACAGTGGACAGCTAACAAGTGAATAAACACACTTGACCACTGACCATCCACTTGAATGTTGGACCAGCAAGAGGGGACATTGCCATGAAGGGAGGAGGGTCTGTGGGGCTGGATCAGACTGGGCTGGGGTGGGGTGAGCTGGGGTCCGGGATGTCTGCAATGTCTGACCTGGCTCCAGTCCACATGGGTTCTTGGACTCAGCCCAGGCCCAGGTCTGACTTGCCCCCCAGAGAACTTCCGACTGCTTCGGCCACTGCCCAGGTGGACACTTTCAGGGCTTCCTCATCCTCCAGGCCTAGACTTTGCAGCCTCTCAGACTCCCAGCCTCTTCCACGCACTCTTTCTACAGATTGAGGGGACCCAGAAACTGCTCAACAAGGACCTGGCTGAGCTCATCAATAAGATGCGGCTGGCCCAGCAAAATGCTGTGACCTCCCTGAGCGAGGAGTGCAAGCGACAGATGCTCACAGCCTCCCACACCCTGGCTGTGGACGCCAAGAACCTGCTCGATGCTGTGGACCAGGCCAAGGTTCTGGCCAACCTGGCCCACCCGCCTGCAGAGTGACGGAGGGTGGGCGCCACCTGCCCGCGTCTTCCGCCCCGCCTGTCGTGTACCTCCCCTGCCCCGGCCCCCGCCTTGCCTTCGGTCACGTGGGTCTTCTCAGGGGGAAGGCCGAGGGGAGTCCTTCTGCCCTTGCCACTTTGCACGACCCCCTCTCCCCACCCGACCCCCAGACTGTGCTGCTCAGGCTGCAGCTGGACAGAGGGGCCTCAGGGCTGTAGATACCAGGGGATGACAGAGAGGGCTCAGAGGGGGCCCTGCTGCCTCCCAGCCACTCCCTCCTCACACCCGCCAGGCCGGTTGGGCAGGGGGGGGGTCACACTGGTGTCCCTAGTGGCCACAGTGGTGTTATGCATGGACATGGCAGGCCCATTTGGGAACCAAGCTGTTCCTTCTCCTTCCTCTTCCGAACTCAGAGGTCCCCCCCATGCACAGAGGGACCAGGGAGGGGCTTTCTTTTGGGGTGGGTGGATGGTGAGATGAGGGATGGACCTGGCTTTCTTGTACAGTGTATATTGGAATTTATTTAATGTGAGTTTGGTCTGGACTGACAGCCGTGTGCCCCCCTGAGGGGGGACCTGGGACACAGTCCAGGAACAAGCCATTGGGAGTCCCAGCACAGGACGCTGTGTTGTCAACATGCCAAGCGTTGGGGAGAAGGGGAGAGACGAGGCCAAAACAGGACTTGGACCACAGTCCGCTCTCTCCCTCGCCCCTCCTCTTTCTTCCTTCGCTCGCCACCTCGTCCTGTCCTTCTTTCTCTCCCTTTTCTTACTCCTCCTTTTCTCTCCCCCTTCCTCATCCCCTCCCTCCCTCTCTCTCTCATGTTTGTGCAGAACACTCTTTTACGTTCTTTCTATTTGACTTGTGGATGAATTAAAATTGTACCATTTGCTTTGTGGTTTGATTGTTTTGTCAGTCTGACCTGCTCTTTGGGGAATGTTGACCTCAGGCCACAGCCCTGGAAGAAATCAATTGTGCTCCTGTTGGGTGCAGATAAAGGGCGATGCTGGGGCTCAAACCTGGGGCTGTGGGGTGACACTGGGCAGCGGAGTCAGTGTGTGCTCCAGCCCCTTTGCCCCGACGCCCGACCAAAGGGCCACTTTCCAGTGGGGTCCAGGACAGCCCCATCCACGGCCACATGAGGAATGCCAATGGTGCCCTCCCAGTTCGCACCAAACAATGAGGGCTCTAGGGGGCTTGGGTGGTCCTGGGGATGCTGAGGAGGGGTCCCACAGCTGAATGAGCTGCAGCTTCAGCTTTATTTAACCTCTTTACTCACATGCAAGATGGATGGGAGATGGAATAACATGAGCGAATGTCACTGCACCAGGAGACCAAGTCTGGGAGAGCCAGGAGGGAGGAGAGGGCAGGCCAGGGGCTGCTTCACAGGATCAGAGAGGAGCCAGAAACCAGAATGGGCCACTGAGTGGGGGTCTTGGGAGAGAACTGAGGAGTGGAGGCCTGGGCTGGGGTGTCTTAGGTTTCCCCTGGTCTGTCAGGAAGAGGCAAGTGGGGGGTTTGGAAGGAAGAAATCCCAAAGCCCGAAGGGAAACTGGAAGCTCACCCAGCTCGACTTCCTGTCCAAGGTCTCCATTCTGTCCAGAGAAGCCAGTGCCCATATCTGTTAGCTGCCATGGTTCCCCCTCCAGGGGGCTGGACAGGGCTGGGGAGAGGCTCCAGGCTCCCGCACGCGGCTGACAGCCTTGGATTGCTGAACTCCAGGGGGAGAACAGGCTGCACGGAGGGTCAGAGGACATCACCGGGCTTTGGGACAAACAGGGAGAGGGAGAGCAGGTGGGGGAAGGAAGGAGTCCTGCAGCTTGTGCATTTACACAGCAGTCTCAGGGTCGAAAGCAATCCAGCTCAGTCACCCAGAGAAAACATCCTGAGTGCCGACCACCACTCGCCCTGTGGAGGGAGGGAGGCAGCAGGCTGTAGGGTTGGGGTGGGTCAAGAATGGCCAGGGATGTCTTTCCAGCTTGTCCATGTGCATTTAAGCATAGATGGTGCCCCTGCAGACAGGGACTCTCAGTGCTGCCAAACCTCTTGAGGCCGGCTGGTGCTGAGCCAATTTGCAGCAGGGAAGGGGAGGGGCTAAAGGGAAGGAGAGGCCAGGGGTCCGCAAGAGCTTCCAGGTGGGTGGGATGGCCCAGCATCCAATCATGCATCCCTCCTCAGCCGCACCTGGGCCCTGCCTCCCCTTCTTCCCTTCTGGAAGCACCTCCACCACTCCACTGTTAGACCAGACAGCTCATACTCCCTCCTCCACCTGGTTTAAAGATGCTCCAACCTGCCTCCTCCCACTGCTCCCCACTCTGGAGCACCCCTCAGCCTGGCTGTTCTCCCTGACACTTTAGGCTCATTCCTGAATCCAAAATGTTGTTCACAGCCCTTCCAGCCCTGAGGCACCGTCTCCCATCTTCCCTACTCTCCCCTCCTTTAAGGTCTGTGCCTCTTCACCTGGCCCCACCCCCACCCTCAGCTCCCCCTGCTTGTTCCTCCTCCATATGAGAATCTTACACAGCTTCACATTGTCACCACCATACTGTCAACTCTGCAGAGCAAGTTCCTTCTTTTCCTAGCTCCTCAGTGTCCAAAACAGAGCTCTGTGCCCAGCAGATTCTCAGCACAGGGTACAATCATGTCAAGTGAATTGTTCCAGGAAGTCTTGGATGATTGGGTTCGTGTTGGGACTCCACGGAGGGACACCCGCAGTCAGATGGAGTTGACCCCAAAGGCATACTCGAGAGGCAGCAGCAGTTAACGACAGTCAGCAGTGCCACCTTTGGGCCAAAGCAAAGACGTGAAATCAGATCATTCCAGCCAGGAACGGAGGAAGAAAGAGTCCAACGGTCCCCAGGAAGCAGACGATGATAAACAACCAGAGGAATATCCTATCGATGACCATGGCCACATACTTCCAGTCCTCCTTCACCTGCAGGTGGAAATGGGCTCAGTGACAGTGGCCAGGCCTTGGAAAAGGGGAAGTGTCCCCCCCATGCACAGCCCCTGTAAGGATAGCACTGGGGGCAGCAGCGGCCCCACTGAGACCTTGGGAAGCTAAGGGGGGAGGGGGACATAGGGCTGTCTTAAGACTCAAACAATCCCCTCATAATGATTCCCATCCTATCCCACCCCTTTGACACAGCCCAGAGCCTTCCCATAGGCTCTCAAGGTCCAAGAAAGGGGGGTTAGAGGGACACAAGGAGGTTCTAGAACCACCCAGAGCCAGAGACCCTCCCAGCAGGCCTGCAGTGATTTAAATGCAACACTCAGCAGTTACAAAATGGGGAAGACTTTGCTGGCCCCATGTTACCTCCTTGCCCACTCCCCTACCCACTGTAGGAGACGCAGGGGGCAGGTAGGCGAGGGTAGGCATGGCCCAGGGAAAGTTGGGGGGATGAGGGTAGGTTGTGGAATTGGGGCTCGCAGCCCAGGCAGGTGGCTCTAGACTCCTAGCTGCTCCTGGATTAGATAATGATTAATTTTCTTGTCTACTCAACAAGGGCCATCCAGTAATAACCTCCGGGCCTCTCATCCTTCCCAAGGTTGGTAAGATGAATTCTGCAATCCTGGGTGGTCACTTGCTCACCTAATAATGCCAGATATGGCAGGAGCCGGGGAGGGGAGCCCACCTGGTACAACCAAGAGTGCTTAGGGTTTGTGAGTGAATAGTAACGTTCACAAAATGCCCAGAGCCCGCTAACAAGGAGGAGGAGGAGGAGGAGGAGCAGGAGGAGACCATCAGGACAGAGAAGGAAAGCTGAAAACACAGCAGCCTGATTTATTTGGTCTCTCCTGGTGACATGCCCTGGCCTCCCTCTGCCCCACCTAGAGGCTCACCATGCGAAATGGCTGCCATGAGGATGGCATGGGAAGCTCTGAGATCCTCCTCTCTGTCCTGCTGTCTCCCAGTTAGGCTTAGCTGGGGCTTTCTTGACTGCTATTTGGCCCCTGCCAATAAATGTTTTAAGAGCTGCCAGCTAGATGTTCTCGCTCAGTTTATTCCAGCCTCCCTATGACTGATGCACATGGGCCCTCATGGAGTAGACTGGCTTGGACCAAACTAACACCTGGGGTGAGATGGTTCCCAACTAGGCTGGTAGATTTACCCAGGCAAGGGGCCCCTCACCCAGCCCCAACTCACCGAAGAGTCAGCATCCTCTGACCGCAGGTGATCAGCAATATAGTGCACTCCTTCCAGTGCCTTCTGTATGCGAGGCGACAGCAGAAGCCCATCCTCCTGCAACTGGGTCTCCACTTTACGGCCTGAGGCCCCTTGGTGCAGACCACCATGGCTGTAGAGGACACCCAGGGAGGGGGATGAATGACCCGCACACACCCATCTGTCTTCCTCTTCTTCTTCCCTCTCCTCCGCATCCATGCTCATGGTCTCCAGCCAGTGATAGGAGGGGCTGAGCTTCAGATCTAGGGGGTCATGGAGCTCCAAGGGTGGCGGGGGCCGGTTCATCAGAAGCCACCGAGGCACACAGCCCAGAAAGGCCACTCGCACCCAGTGGGGCATATTATGGGTGCTGGGGGAGCGGTGGTGGACATTGAGGACAAAGACCGTGATGATGATGGAGAGGGTGACAAAGATCATGGTGAAGAGCAGGTATTCCCCAATGAGCGGGATGACCAGAGAAGTGGAGGGGATGATCTCGGTGATGAGCAGCAGGAAGACGGTGAGCGAGAGCAGCACCGAGATGCACAGGGTGATCTTCTCGCCGCAGTCGGAGGGCAGGTAGAAGACGAGCACAGTGAGGCAGGAGATGAGCAGGCAGGGGATGATGAGGTTGATGGTGTAGAAGAGGGGCAGGCGCCGGATGACAAAGTAGTAGGTGACATCGGGGTAGATCTCAGCACAGCAGTCATACTTCTTGCTGTTGTAGGTGCCTGTGGCGTTGATGATAGCCCACTCGCCACTCTCCCAGTAGTCCTTCAGGTCCACCGTCTGCTCCATCTGCTCCAGGTCGATCTTGGCCTTGTCATACGTCCAGGAGCCGAACTTCATCTTGCAGTTCTGCTGGTCGAAGGGGAAGAAGGTGACGTCGATGCTGCAGGAGCTCTTGTAGATGGCCGGGGGCACCCAGTGCACAGTGCCGGTGGAGAAGAGGTGAGCCTTCGTCATGTGGGTCACCGCAAACTCTCCATCTGCACTGGGGAGACGAGAGGAGCTGGGGGGCCCTGTACACCTCGCCTGCCCAAACCAGGATGTTCCCCACAACCAGCAGCAGGGGGACCCCAATAACAAAGCCAGACCCAGCCAAGTCGTTGGGTTTTATGCAAGTGTATAAGACTGTCCCAGCACACACTCATTTATAGCTCCCTCAGTTGTCTTTTCACGCACCATCTTTTTTTTTTTAAGATTTTATTTTTTTCCTTTTTCTCCCCAAAGCCCCCTGGTACATAGTTGTATATTCTTAGTTGTGGGTCCTTCTAGCTGTGGCATGTGGGATGCCGCCTCAGCATGGCTTGATGAGTGGTACCATGTCTGCGCCCAGGATTCGAACTGACGAAATACTGGGCCGCCTGCAGCAGAGCCCACAAACCTAACCACTGGGCCACGGGGCCGGCCCCTCATGCACCATCTTTTTAAATACAAAAGTAGGAATTCTGAAGAATATAGGAATGTACCAAGAACTTAAAAAATAACCCTTACCAACGTTTTGATGTTACATGTAAGTATTTGATTGTCATACGGATCATACATATAACATTTTTACATATTTGTGATCATGAGGTATCTGTAGTTTGGTTGCCTGTTTGTATTTATTTCACACTTTAGAGTGATAATTTATGAGTATATTTCCTCCCCCTAGCAGATGGTGACTAAGCCCCTCAGCGGGGGCCATGTTTTTCCACCTGGGATATCTAGCTCCCTCAGAAGACACTTAACATCTTTGAGGGTCAAGGAAGATCCCCTTGGACCCCATCCAGTTAGCAGGCATTTCTGAGCCAGCGCCCCCACTGGGGCCTCGTCAGGAGCTCCGAGCAGAGGGAACGTGAGAGTCACGCCTGCCCCTAAAGACCCCGGGGGAAATGAGACGCAGCCTGGAAACCCTACAAACACGGGAGGCAGTTTGGCAACAGCACTACGAGAACAGCCGCAGTGCTCCCCAAGAACTATGGGGGGAACTCCCTCCTTGCTGGAGCGAGCAAGGTCATCATGAAAATTTCCATTTGAGCAAGGCCTTGACGACCGACGGTAGGATGCTGCGGAGAGCTGGGGTGGAGAGCGTACCCCTAGAGCGTCAGCAGGAAGAAGGAGCAGAGGCGGGGAAGGACAAAACTCTCGGGGCGTGCTTGGGCTGCGGAAGCTGGGCAGGAGTGGGGGTGGGGCGCGAGTAGGAGGTGGTGGGAGATGAGGCTGGCCGCGTCGTGGGACCTAGGCATGTAAAGGCCGTGAGGGCGCTGGGGACGCTGGAACAGCGGTGGCCAGTTGGCAGGGGCTTCCTGGGAGCCTGAGTCCCGGATTCCCCCTGAGCAGTGGCGCAGTGGGCTCAGCGCCCTTGCCGTCCCTCGTCCTCCAGTTCCTACGGTCAGTCCGAAAGGCAGGGGAACCAGACGACTACGCAGGCAGAGAGACGTGTTTCCCACAGAGAAGTTCCAGGTTAGAGATATAGGCAGGTTGGAAACGGGAACTTTGAGAGTAACAAACGGATCAGGTCAAAGGCTAATTTTTTTTAAGGTGTTTTTGTCCTCACACACAATCACCACCAGATGGCAACACGCGCCCCATTTTGAGGAAGGAAAGCTACGCTTTCCCGATCTTCCTGTCAATCTGGAGTGGGATGTCTGGACAGAAGAGACCCTTCTTTATATGTCCGCAGGAATTTGGTTTGGACCTTTGTCCTATCAAAAGAATTTTCTGTTACAGTCAACTAACACTGCCAAAGCTTTATTGGCAATCCTAAAACTCCAGGCCATATCTGATGCTGGGACTTTGCTTCTGACATCCGCCAAATGCACAGGAAGCAGACACTAGAAGGATCCTGGGTGCCGGCTCCAGAGAGATGTGGGGTGAGGGGTCCGTGAGTCCAGCGGCAGCAGCACACACAGGACTCCTGCAGCGTCAGACCTTCCAGATCATCTGTGCTGGATGTGTGTTTACAGCGGCTGGATGAGAGGGCTTTGGGCCTGACCAGGACTGGGCAGTGTGAAGGAATCGTTGTTGTTCCCCTCCAATCATCTGGAAACCCCAAAACTCCAGAAGTGAATCTTTGCCCCTTTATTTTATGGTTTAAAAATAGCTTTTCCAAACTTGGGTCAAATGAATTGGGAAGTGCTGGGCTAAATGGGTTTCTTGGCTGAGCAACTTCTAACAATATTTAAAATGCTATTTTAAATATTAAATTTCTTGAATTCTCCAAAGGGCTGGGGCTGGGAGGAAGCAGGAGAACGCACAGTGTTATCTAAAGTCTTTGACCACAGGACCATTTTTCACAGCTATACGTGTCTCCGGGAGCCAGTGCTCCTTAGAGCCCCTCTTTAGAAAGCATTTTTAGAAGAACATAATGCCAAACACCTTTTAATTGTAAGTTCTTGAGCTCTAAATGAAGCATGACCTGATACCAAGCCCAGAGATGAAATTATAGCTCTCTACATCTTCTATCAAGAAAAACAACTGTTTTTTTGGTCCAGTACTGCTCTCTTTACACTCCCCGCCTTTTTTTAGCTTCTAGTCATTATGCTTGAAGACTGGTCCTTTTTGGTCTCTAATGCAAGGCAGCTATAATTAATATGATTTTTTTCAAAGACCCATACCAAGTGAGTTCACTCACTGCAGAGGCATCACCCGAGATGCAGCTTACCTGTGTCAACAACACTGCCAGCCTGCAAAGCTCCAGCCCGTCGGCACTGTTTTCAGAGCCTGCACCAACCACATTTTTCAAATAATACTCCCACTATAATACAAATAATCTGTGTCCCACTAGAACAGCGCCAGGCGCTGATATATAGTAGATGCTCAATAAATTATGGTGTATGAGTGAGAGAACAAAATGAAAGAAAGAGAGGAATCAAGAGAAAAGGTGGCAGGGGTGAGGGTCAGCAAAGCAGGAGCTGAGAGGGAGGCAACCTCCGAAGTCCAACCCAGCCCAGCCTCACTTTACGTGCCCCTTGCAGGACCCTCCAAGGGGCCTCCAGGCCCCCAGCCTACTTGTTATAAAGGACGATGTCGGGAATCCAGATCATCTCCGAAGGCACCCGGAGGGAGGTGATGTTGCCAAAATCGGCCGGGTTCCAGCGCAGCTTGTAGTCGCTCCACTCCTGTGCGTGGAGAGGGGAGTCACGTCATGGCCCTGCCCTGGGAGGGGCAAACCTAGCGCAGCCTGGGGACAACCCAGCAGCCGGACTCAGGAGCACCCAGAGCTCCTCACCCAGCCCCACAGAACAGAAAGGGCGGCGATGCCAGGACAGGGTTCTGAGCTGGGAACTGGGAGTCCAGTCGAAGATGATCAATCTCTAATACTCAAAGTCTCAGGCACACCCAGACGATAGGTCACCCTAGTTCTTCCTGTAGTGCTCATTCTGGACGCCCTGGCTGGACAACCCTGGCAAGCTACCTCACTCATTTGTAGTAAACATTTTTTAGTGCATCACAGTTTGCAAAGGTTTTTTTTGCACCCTCTGTCTAGGGAGAGCCTCAGTGGGAGAGCTGGGCAGGGAATGCCGAGCAAGTGGAGGTATTTCCCCACTTAACAGATAAGGAAACTGAGGACCAGAGAGCTAAAAACAACCTGCCGGAGTTAGCTGAGAAAGAGGAATACACCAGTGACTTTTACACTCTGCTCCAGAGCGCCCCCTAGGAGTCCCAGCTGGGAGAGGATGCTCTGGGGCCCAGCCAGGCTTCCACCAGCTGGTCCAAGAGAATCTGTTTTCTCCCCAAAACCAGGTTAGTGTTATTCACTCTCTGAAGTTTTCCTTTACGGATGGTTGCAAGTGGCGATTACATGTTGATTTGCGTATTTGTTTATTTCATGCCTCTGTAGGTTCCCTGAAGCAAAGGACAACCGTTTCACCCTGCATCGCGAGCACCAAGCCCCTGGTAAATGCTCAACACTGAACGTGTGTCCAGGCAATGAGAAAACGGCTCCTCCCTCTAACTTTGGATGGTCCTCTTTCCAGGAACGTTTCCCATGTCTCTTCTGGACCTAAAAGGAACGACCACCCCCAACAGATAATGACTCGTGTTGACACACAAGCTGTCCTTTGGCTCACGGGGGCTTATAATAATTAAAATAATAGCCACTGCCATTTATAAAGCCAGCTTCATTGCAGGCCCTTTAGATCATTCTTGCTAATCTTCACAACAATCCTACAGGTTAGGGGGAGGCAAGTGAGGCTCAGGGGATCTGCCGCTGGTAAGTGGCAGCAGTGGGGCTTGAGCCCCAGCCTCCCAGACTCCACGCCCGCCCTAAGGCCAGGGGCCGTTTCCCTTCTGTGCAGTGACACACCTTGAGAAGGCTCCCTGCACGATGGCTTTTCCCCTCTAAGGATAGTCGTGTAAGGTTTACACAAACACATCAACCCGGGGAGGGACCTGGGAGGGAGTTAAGGGAAACAGGCACATTGCCAGGAAGCAGGCACAGGAGAGGAAAAGCATTGGTCTCGCCCAGTGTTCACCAACAGCACTCACATTCCAGTTTCATAATTTTTACCAACATATGTGTACCGCCTGTATTATCATTTATTTAGTGTTTTCCTTTAAATTGGATCACTATTTTTAAACTTACATACATTTTTAAATTGTTTGTTTGTTTGGGTTTTTGATTTTTGTGGGTATTTTTGAGGAGGAGGATTAGCCCTGAGCTAAGATCTGCCACCAATCCTCCTCTTTTTTGCCTAGGAAGACTGGCCCCGAGCTAACATCCATGCCCGTCTTCCTCTACTTTATATGTGGGATGCTGCCACAGCATGGCTGGATAAGCAGTGTGTAGGTACGTGCCCGGGATCTGAACTGGCGAACCCTGGGCCACCAAAGGAGAATGTGCGAACTTAACTGCTGCACCACCAGGCTGGCCCTGACATTTTAAAATTTTATGTCATTGATATTACTGGAAAACCAAGAGAATTTGAAAACATCCACTAAAATATAAATATATGACTATTACAAAAAGGTTTATGAGCCAACCAAATTCATATCACAAAACTGCCACTGGTACCCAAACCATGCTTGGGAAGATGCTGGCCCAGCAGCAGTATTGACGGCTCATCTAGAGGAAGGCTTAGGTGGACAGCGGAGACAGACTTGCAAAATAAGAAAGATAAAAATGTTTGTAAAATTGTCAGGATTTCTCAGAACATCGATGAACAATTTTGAAAGGGATTGGGCTTCATAAATGTAACTTCTTCCCCATGGTCCATCATCTCTCAAGTTTTCAGTTTCAACCAACATTTTGGGGGCATCTCCACCAAGATGGTTGTATTAATTGGCAGTAGGTTGCCAGTGTGGGCAATAGATTGCATTATCTCCATTTGACAGACGAGGAAAGTGAGGATCTGAGAGGTTAAGCAATTTGCACAGCATCACAGGCTAGACAGAGGCGGCCCTGGCTGGCCTGCCTCCTGATCCAGTGCTCCTTCCTCTCCTCCTCACTCCAGCCCCTAAGCTGAGGTGACTGGCCCCTGGGGACAATTATGTCAACCCAGGTTCTAGATCTGGCCCCACACTGCAGGACTGTGTGACTTCCCAAGACCTTTTACTGCCCTGGGCCTCAATTTGCACATCTGTAAAGATGAGCCCTGTGACCCCCTAACAGCTCCAGGGTGAACAGCGTCTGAGGCGTCTGCTCCATGCCTTTGGCCTAAGCATCCAATTATAAAAACTGAATGGCCGGCATACAGCCTGACACCATCTAGGGCCTATGGAGGCAGGAACAACACACCTGGACACTTACAGAAGGTAAGGCATTCATTCAAAAGATTCAAAATGAAGATGTCAATCAGAATTCTGATTCTCATGGTATTCTGCATGCCAATCTCTGAGACAGAGGGTGGTTAGGTTGCCAGGGGCCCAGGGAGAGGAAGTGGTGGGAAAGTAGGCAGAGGGCTGGGTCCTCTTTCTCTCGTTCTCTCACCACCTCCACTTTGGGGCCCGAGGAAGGGGCTGGGCTGAGTGCGAGGGGTGAAGAAGGGGAGAGAAAATATTCAGGTTCTGCTGGAGCCTGTGCCCCACGTTCTGCCCCCGAGAGCGGCACATCAAAGAGGGCCACACATTCTCTGCCAGGATTGATGCCGGGCCAGTTTCCGAGTCTCAAGAGACCAGACGCTTCATTTTCCGTCTCTTAGGACCCTTGCTCTGGAGTCCCTGAGCCGCCAGGTGAGGAATTCAACTCCCCTGTTGGAGAGGACACACAGATAGACCCTGAGAGTGGCTGGAGAAGGAGAAAGGTCGAGCTGGGCCTGGCTTCCAGAACTTTCCAGAGCCTTCCCAACATCCCTGCTGAGGGATGGACACAAGTAGAGCCACCTTAGACCCTCCAGAGTAGACCAGCCACCACCAAATATCACCAAGTAACCCCCGTAATCAGCATGCAAAGCAGAAGAAATCACCCAAGCTCCTGGCTGTAAAACTATGAGATGTAATCAACTGTTGCTTTAAGCTGGTAGGTTTTGGGGTAGCAGTAGCCAGCATGGACATGGAACACTCAGCGTTCTCCCATAGAAGTAGCCTGGGGTTCCAAGTCAGGACCCCCTTTTCTAGCCAAGCTGCACTCTGCTTCTCGCTTTCCTCAGCTGTAAAGCAGGCAGAATGAAACCTCCCCTGGGTTTTCAGTGATGACTCAATGATCTGATCTACAGTGGTAGCAGGGAAATAGGAAATGCCCACTACCAGAAAGGGGACCACTTGGCTCCTGCAGATGACAGTCTCAGGCGCTGGACTTGGAGCCCATCCACACAAGAGCTCAGCCCCTTGCAAGAAGCAGTCTGCGACCAGCTGGCTTTGGGAACATCCCAAGTGGCAACTCTAAGGTAAACCGTGAATTCAGACTCCTGTGTCAGTGAGAGAGTCCTGGGAGGGTCTGGGGTCAGTGGGTTCCCGCCCCCGCTCCTGCTTCGGCTCGGGGAGGGACCCTCACCTGCTTTAGCCAGACGTTGGTGGTCATCATTTGGTTCTTCTCATCCTGGCAAAGAGCAGAAGAGAGAGTAAGAACGATAGAGTGATGGAACCAGCCCCAGAAAACAGGGTGGAATGGGACGGGCTGACTCCAGCCCCCACTCACCAGAGGAACCTCTTACACGATACTGCAAGCTCAACCCACCCAAAACCCCCTCCGAACGCTGCCTCCCTTGCTCAGATTCTTCAGGACCACACAGGCCACTTGGGTCTCCTGTGCTGATGTCAAGTGGAACAAGCAGGGTGTCTAGAAAACCCACTGCTGCCAATCAATGCCTTCTCAGGAGGGGGCTCCAGAGCTGAGACAGTGCGAGGGAGATGTGGCATCCCCGGGTCCAAGGGACGATGCTTTAATGAGGTGGGCTGGGGGCCCTGGAGGGAGAAGAGCCGGCACTGCGGAAAGAGGGAGCATCCCAGCAAAGGCACCCGTGGTCTGGGGACTGATCCCAAGGGGGCAAAGGATATTAGGACAGGCGCACCACATCGATGAGCTGGGCGATGGACAGCCCGAAGCGCACGATCACCACGTCGGAGGTGTTTGGCACCGGCCGCGCCCAGCGGTTGTAGCCCCTAAAGAGGTGTTTGAAGAGGCGGTCCTCGGCGTGGGTAGGCGGGGCTCGCTGCACCGATGCTGTGGGACAGGAGGGAAGAGTGAGGTCTCCAGGAGTCCATGGTAGGGGGTGCTGGGCCCCCTCTCCCATCAAATCAGAGCCACTCAACCTCACTGAGCCTCAGTTTCCTCATCTGTAAAATGGGGACGCTAATCCAGAATCCATCAAAAGCACTGTTGAGGATTAAATATAATAATGTGTGTTAGAGCTTAACAAAGCCATCAGCACATGGTTGGAGCTCAGGAAACATCCGTAACTCTGTGACTATTAGATAAGAAGGTGTGAAAACAAGTGCTGGAGGCACAGGAGTGGGGAGAAGTCAGACCTGGAGACAAGACTCAGCCTTGAACTGAGGAAGCCCAAGTGGGACAGCAATACAGGGGAGAGGCCTGGCCCGTGTGGGGTGAGCTGCAGCGAGAAGAGCTTCATGCATTACGGTGGCCTTTCATTGCCATCCACTTGGCAGTGAGCAGCTAGCTAATTGGGAGATCCTCTGCTGCTTCAGCGTCTCCCCCACCGCTTCTGAAACCATGGGCAATTGCTCCTTCCTAGCAGCTAGGCAAAGCGTCCCAACATTGTCCGATGGAATCATTCATGTCTGTTTTCAGTGTGTTCTGCAAACAGCTTCCCTCCTCCAAGTTCTGCTGCCTGAGCAAGTCGTGACCCAGTTCTCTGAATCCAGAGAAGCCCATCAGGAACAGTAGTATTGAGTGCCTACTGTATCCCCAGTGCTACTGTACCCCACAAACTGTCATTCATGTGATCCTTGCCATAGCCCTGGGGGTTCACAGTACTGTTGGCATTTTGCAAAGAGGAACACTGAGCTCAAGGGGTTCAGGGTCACCAGCTGCCAGTGTCAGAGCTGTGAGTACCCCTCCACCTCCTCTCTGTGGAGCAAGCTACTCACTCAGAAGTCCCCTGCAGCCCGGACAGCTGCCATAAGCCCCCCAGCAGGATTTTCCTCCACGTGGCCATGAGATTTGTGGTGACGTGACATCCTAGTGATTGCACCCACTCACCTGCTGGGATCAGAAGGAGCCACCACAGGCCGAGCTTCGTCATGGGCAGGCGTGCAGCGTGTGAGAGGCCCATGGCTTCAGAAGAGGGGTCTGGCTGCCCCTGGACCTCACAAGGAGGGCAGGCCAGGGCTTTGCTGTGGGTCGAACCTCCAACTGCTTCCCCAGCACGGCCTCAAGGAGCTGGCACAGTAGAGCTCCCGCCGGCTTCCGAAGGGCTCCCTCCACCGCTGAGCCTGAGCAAGCCCAGGAAAGGATTTTCAGGGTCACGCATCCCTGACACCATGTGCCTTTGCTCCTCACACACCACAGAAATGTGAAAAGAAAGCAAATAGGCCTCCCAGGAGTTGAGGATTCTTGGGCTCTCCCGGGCTTAACTGAGGAACCAGCATCCACCTCTGTCTGCAGAGTCAACTAGCTACTCCACCCTAAGATAAGCCCTGACCTGCTGGACAGAGGAGAGCACAGGACAAGACTGAAGTCCCCATAGCTTAGTCTCAGGGTCTCATCTGTAAAATAGGGAAAAATGTACCACAAATGGAGGCCAATAAAAAGAATATAGGTACTAGTCACGATAGCCAAAAGGTGGAAGCACCCAAATGCCAATCAGCTGATGAACAGATAAACCAAAGATAGTATGTGCATGCAATGGAATACTATGCAGCCATAAAAAGGAATGAAGTGCTGATCCATGCTGCAATATGGATGAAACTTGAAAGCATTATGCAAAGTGAGAGATGACAGACTCAAAAAACTACATATTATGTGATTCCAAGTATATGAAATCTCCAGAATAAGTAAATCTTTGGAGACAGAAAGCAGATTAGAGGTTTGGGGGTCCCAGGGAGAGGGAGAAGAGGGAGTGACTGCTAATGGTACAGGTTTCTCTTTGGGGTGATGAAAATGTGCTGCAATTAGATAGTGGTATGGTCGCACAACTCTGAAGACACTAAAAAATCACCAAATTGTAAATTTTAAAAAAGCAAATTTTATGGTATGTGAATTATATCTCAAAAAAGCTTATTAAAAAATAAAGACTCTCTGGGTTAATAAGAAATAGCCAACTCTCTTTAGACTGTAGGGAAGATGGCATAGGCCAGCACATGGACAGCTGATTCCAAAAATGGTTCTAGTGATGAGAAGGACACTGATGTCAAGATGTGGGTGAAGTGTTGAATGTTTCGTAAACAGGAATGTTTGGGGAAAAGCCGTATTTTTAAGTTAGTGTATTAACATACACAGAATGTGATTTAAAATATGTGTCATTTGAATAATATATTAAACATCACCCTAAAAAGTTTACATACTCACTTTAGCTTTTGGGGTTTTTTTGACAGCCCTCCTTCTTGGGAGAGTGGGGACGTCGTATGTCAGGCACACATTGTATGTGTCAAATGCCGACTGTGTGTTAGGCACCGGCCGTGTCCTCGGACATGACACCGACTCTCAGCACAGAGATGGGGCACGGGGTGTCCATCTGGGATGATGAAAATGTCCTGGAACTAGATAGTGGTGGTGGTTGCTCAACATTGTGAAGATACTGAACTTCTCTAACGGTAAATTTTATGTTCTGTATATTTTATCACAACTTAAAAAGAAAAAGAATATGAGTGAAAGTGCTGTAAAAACGTAACCGCCAAGCACGTGGGGAAATCATTATTATTAGTGATGGAGTCTTGAAACCTCTTCTCTCTGGCTCATTCTCATCCCCCGGGCCACTATGTCCCAACTCTTCCAGCAGCATTCCATCGCTGGCGCTCCACACTGCTCCAGCTGTCACAGCACCCCCTCCTGGCCTCCTTGGCAGGACAAGAACTTGTAAATGTGGCTTTGAGTCCTGGGCCCACCACTTGCTGAGCAGCCTCATGCAGGACACAGCCCTGCTGGGATTTTGTCTCATCTACAGGATAAGGACGGCACACTCTGTCCTGCCCACCTCTCGGGCCGAGGGCGAGGAGCAGAGGGGGTCACGCCCACGAAAGCTCCTGAGGGCTCAGTGAGGAACTGGTTGCTTCTGTGGTCATCAGGGCACACTGATGGCTTGTGTCAAGTGGAGGAAGAGAGGGTGTGGGAGGGGTTTGAGGTGAATCTCAATGCGTTCGAAGTTCTGGAGCATATTTATTATAACAAGATTTTCTGGAGTGTGTTTCGGGGAAGAAGGTCCTCCTGCCTCAACTTTCTCAGAAGGTTTCAGCTCTAAGATTCATTAGACATTGACAATTATATTCATCTCTTGTTCCCTCAGGAGAATTTGGCCCTGATCGCCAGTCACCCTTACCCTTGATGCCATGCTACACCGCATCCTTGCCCCAGCTTTCCTCATTTAGTCCTAGCTCTCTCAGGGGTTCTTGGTTCCTTCCTGGCTCCAAAAAACCCTAGACAGCAAGTAGAAAAGGCCAGTGGTCCCGGAAGGTGGCTTCTTTGGAACGTCTAATGAGCACCCAGCAGAACAGCCCACAGCTCTCCCAGAAGTCCCCAGGGTCCCGGGGGGGCGGTGGAGCAGGGGATCCTGGCAGTAGGAAGCTTCCTCCATAGATAGCGCCCCATACACAACCCCTTCTGGAGCTGCTTCCCTGCAAACAACAAATGCTGGAGCATCATTGGCAGGAGCTCTCAGATGGGAGTGCAGCTTTATGCATATGCAAACTAATATCTCCCTGCACGTTGTGAATAATGTTTATGCAGTGTCTGTCCCAGCCTGGGCCTCCACAGCTTCCGAGGCACAGGTGAGTGGCAGTGGCCAGGTCTGAGGGCTCTCGCCCTCACAGGAGCAGGGGCCTGGCTCCTGGGGGGCTCCCTACAGCAGACCCATTACAGCAGAAACAAGCACAGCTAATCTATTATTACCAATGCTATAGACTGAATGTTTGTGTCCTTCCCACCCAAACTTGTATCTTGAAGCCCTATCCCCAATGTGATGGTAGTAGGAGGTGGGGCCTTTTGGGGGGTGATTAGGTCATGAGGGTGGAGCCCCCATAAATGGGATTAGTGCCCTTATGAAAGAGACCCCAGAGAGCTCCCTCGTCCCTTCCACCATGTGAGGACCTAGCAAGAAGGTGCTGGCTATGAACCAGGAAGAGGGGCCTCCCCAGACATCGAATCTGCCAGCACCTTGATTTTGGACTTCCCAGATTGTAAGAAATAAATTTCTGTTGGTTATAAGCCACCTAGTCTATGCTATTTTTGTTACAGCAGCCCATGAACTAAGACAACCATCTTGCTCTTTCCTAATCTTTTTTTCTATGTACATATAGATCACCTGGGTTATCTCTGGGTGCAGGAATTAGAGGCAACTCTTACTTCTTTTTGAAAATTTTCTATATTTTCCAAATTTCCTATCATAAGCATGTATTAGCTATTAAATATTATAAAGTATTTTTAACTGGGCAGTGACATCTGCTGTTCATTTTACATGTCCTCCCCCATCTCACGAAGGAGGGGCCTCTCATCCCCTGAAATGCATGTAGATCTAAGACTGCATTCCTCCATCAGAATGGAGTGCAAGTAACCAAAGTCAACTGTGTAAAAGGGGGATGCCACCCAAATACCCATCGATGGAAGAACGGATAAACAAATGTGGTATATACATGCGATGGAATAGTATTCAGTCAAATTCACAGAGCCAGAAAGTCGCGTGGTGGTTGCCTGGGGTTGGAGGAAGGGGGGAGTGGGGTGTTATTGTTTAAAGGGGACAGAGCTTCAGTTGGGGAAGATGCAAAGCTCTGAGGGTGGGTGGTGCTGATGGCAGCACAACAAAGTGAATGCACTTAATGCCACTGAACTGTACACTTAAAAATGGTTAAAATGGCAAATTATGTATATTTAACACGTTAAAAAAATACTTGGAGAAAAAGACAGGTAATAAACACTCAAAACTCATCCAAAAAAAAGAAGTCGGCGGTGTTCATAAAGAATCACCTTAAGGCTGAGGCAAAAATGAGGCCAGGAAATGGAATCCCAGCGCTGAACTCCTCATGTGGGCTCCCAAGTTGGGACAAAGGTTGACAGGGGCCTTTGGAGAAAACCGGAAGTTCCTATTGTGAGCTCGTTGAGGTGAGGACTATGTCTTATTCATCTTTTATCTCCAGTCCCAAGCAGAGCCTCTCGCACTTAGCAGGGGTTCACCGTGTGAGTTCCAGGTATGTAGGGCCACCTGTGAAAGGTGCCAGGGGAGGAAGAGGGCTCCAGAAGAATCTGAAGGAGATCAAGGCTTATGGCTTAGTTTAGAGAGCAAGACTGTCAAATATTCATGCCCATAGTCCAATTGTTTATTCTTTTCTTTATTCATTCATCTTTCCACTTTCTCATCTGTTATGGAGCCAACAATGTGCCAGTCATCAGGGACAGGGAATTGAGCGGGTGTGGTCTTGAGGGGCACACAGTAGAGAGGAACAGAAGGAAGAAAAATTCTAAACTCTCACCTGCTCATCCACCCCTGTTAAGAGGCATAACTCTATTTATTCAGTCCCATTGGTTTCAAAGCCATGCAGAGAGACCCCAAGCTCCCAGAAGGTCCCTTCCAAGCTTTTTACAACTCCCCACATTGGGAAGTCCCTCCCTGAGTCTGATTCTGTGTAAGCATCTGAGGGATGCTTGAGTTGAGTTGAGTGAGTTGAATTGAGATCCTGGTGTTACCACCAAAGACTAAATTTCATTAAAATCCAGGGGAAACTACAGAGCAGCTGGAGTTTTTTCTCTGTCTCTGCACTCACTCAGAACCTGACAACCACAGGGCTGCCTTCCTGGTTCCTTTTCTCTCTTTCATCCTCTGCCCTGGAGGACTCAGCATTCTCACTTGTTACGTTGGGATGTCGGTGACTTATATATTACCTGACCTCCTCTATGACCCCCACCTAGAAGCTTTGTTTGCTTGTTAAAGTGGAGAGGAGTTCATCTCTACCATCACATATGCTTGAAGATTCACTGCTTTGTTTTCAGCCGGCTGAGAGGAAACAGGGCCAAGCAAGTGCACAGAAAGAGGATTCCAGGGTCCCCTTTGCTGATAATTCCTAGAAGATCTTCAAAGAACAAATTGCATATGTGTAGTTTTAAGGTTTACCAGACACTTTTGCACCTTTGACTTCATTTAGGCCTCATATCACCCCTCGGAGGGTATAGGAAGAGATATTATTATCTCTTTTATGTAAATTTTTAAAAATACTGATGTTCAGGAAATTTGGCTGATATGCTCAAGACCACATAGTTGAGAAGTGATATAGTTGGGGTTCAAGCTCAGGTCTTCAGCTTCTACACTATAATGTGGTAAAGTGCTACCCCGTGGTACCAGCTAGGAGGGCAATTTTGTAGAGCCAACTCGGCCAGTGCTTTCATGTATTCCACAGATCCTAGCACTATGACCATCGTTGCTGAGCCACTATCTGAACCGAGGTGAGTGGCGGATGGGTGCTGCAAAGGGAAGAGCGCCCCATCCCAAAGCCAGGCTCACCTAGATCTAAGGCTCTAAGAGCTTCATCTATGTGCAGCTTCACTCACTCCTCCTTCCAACCAACAGTATGGCCGCAAATCCCAAGGCTATATGATCTGTTTCACCTTTCAACCAAGCACACTAAATAAAAGAAAGGTTTTTTCCCTATTAGTGAGAATAGGGGAAAGGAAATAGAAATCCAGACATGCTGAAATTACATCTTATAAAGATCCAGCAAAAGATGTCCCGGACCCTTTGGAAGAATGTGCAAAGGAGATTCAGCCAACACTAGAGGACACATTCCTACAAGAGGCCTCAAATTTGCATCCCTTGTAATTAGCCCACTATGATAATTTCATTAATTTGTCACTGGAAACCAAAGGAGAAATTGTTCCAGGTAATTGTCAGTAATTAGAGTAACCTTCCACCTCTTATTAGAAAGACAATAAAAGAGAAAGAGCCCTGGGCACTTTGATCCTCTAAGTGGCTGGGTTGGCAGGTTTTGGGGAGGGAGTGGCAGTGGGGTGATGTCCCTGATTGCAAAGTGGGTCTGGGTGAATGGGGTGCACAGAGAAACCTATACAAAAAGTGTTGCCTATGTGAAGGGCTCAGACACCAAGATCCCCACTGAGCTCGTATTGCTGCTGACATATGAGGGTATCACATGAGAACACACCCCCCTCCCCCCCCCCCCCCCCCCCCGACCCAAACTCACAGCAGCCTCTCTCACCCACTTCCTGACTCCTGGTCCCCTTGAAGTCAAGGTAATTTGGCCTCGCTTCTGTGTCCACCTTCCTACTGCAGCTGGTTTTCAACTTCTCACCCACCAGGCCATGTTCTATTCTATTCACAAGCGCCACCTTCTCCAGGAAGCCTGCTTGGATCCCATCAACCCCTCTTGCCATCCAGCAACACAACTCCCAAGCATGGGAGTCCCAGCTCTCCCACAACCGTTAATACCCCCAAAGAAAGCCCCTCGATTAGAGGGAATGATAATGTTTTTTTCTTGCAAATAATTTCATTAGAGGTGCTTAGGGAAAGAGGGCATATTTCTAGCTTTTTATATCTGTTCTGCTCAATAAATTGATCAAGTGTAGAAGCTTAACAACTCAAGGTTGGGTGGAATCTTAAAGGTCATCTGGATTACCACACCAGCTGATGTAAGAGTCCTCCCCACAAATCCCAGCCTCAGAAAAACCCCAGCAATGAGGAACTTACTACTTTCCAAGTCAGTGTGTGTTAGTCTTTGTGAAAGGATATAGAATATTTACTAATGAGTTAATAAATGACAAAAGAGTCATAGTGGTAATCAAGACATAGAAGCAGATTCAATACAGTGGCGCTGATAACTCTTGAGACTGAGTTACCCTCACCAGTGGGAGGGGTTGACTGTCACTGTGCTCTGGATAGCCCCTGCAGGGACAATGAGAAGACTAAAATTTTTCTAGGAGCAGGTGACTTCCAGCATTCTGCCAGACTCCCCTTCTAAGTACCCAGAAGCTGTTAATCTGCTAGTACCCCTTTTACCTCGCCCTCACAATGTTCCCACACCCCCAACGTCCCCAAACACAAGCCTTGGGGGCACCTTTCTCTTACCGGTGGTCACAGAAGAAGGCAGGCCATTCAAAGAATACAGAGAAGGAGCTTGGCTTGGAGGTCCTGGGCAGCTGACAAAAGTCCCCTGAAACAGAGAGGCAGCTGCAGAGTATAGCTGGGTGACTTCATTCCATGGTCACACAGATGCTGGGGCAGGACACACCTTGGTGGATGAGGAAGACCTGACTCAGAGGGTCAGGTTTGCTTCCTGGGGAGGCTGGACAAGTTCTGCAGGCCCAGTTTGCCTGGGCTCCCAGCTCTGGCAGCCAGAAGGCTTCATGCAGGTGCTACTGAGGAGGGCGGCATGGAGAGCTTGGCACAGAGGCTTCTGCAGGGAAAAGCCAAGCCAGTCCACAGCGGGGACCACTGGCTTGGTAAGCACACAGACTCACGTTCTCACTCTCTCTCTCTCTCTCTCTCTCTCACACACACACACACACACACACACACACCCTCTCTGGAGGGGAGGAGGAGGAGCCTGTGACTATTCAATCTGTGTCCAGTGAGGACAGACAATAGACTTCTTTTCCTCTGTCCGGTTACTAGGATGCTTCGCTCTTTGCTCTTTGCTCTTTGCTCTGAAGGACCCTGTGCTTCAGTATCCCTGCCTGGGCCCCCTGACCTTGCCCACAGGTGGGGAATCTCCTGGGTCCTGGGTCTGTCTGTTGATAAAGCAGAATAGTTTTAAATAAAATAGGACCAAGGAGAGAGCCCCCAGATAGCCAGCCGGCAGTTCTCTCCTTCCCCTTCTCCCCTGGAGGAACCTCCTCTCCCCGAACCAGGCTCCTGCAGGCACACCAGGCCACTCACGCTGCCACCTGGTTTGGCTGCAACTTGCCTGTCACTTCCTCCACCTCCTTGCCGCCAACCTTGTCTTCAGTTTCCCAGAGAAGCAAGGTCATCCTCCTCCGAACGGTAAACCAACCCCTTGCCTCCTTCTCTCGAGTATCAGACCAGGAGTCCTGTTCCTCCTCCCATGCACGGCAACGCTTGGCCCCGTGATCTTGACAGTGTCCCATCCAGTAAGCCACCCCAGGCTTGCTCACATCTTCACCTCTCCCTCTACTTGTCCCTTCCTCTCGGCCCATAAACTCATCCTCCATCCTGAAAAGACGCTTTGGGTTCTGCCTCCCTCTTAAGCTACTTACTATCTCATCTCTTATTTTGTTAAAAGCAAAGGGCTCCAGACATGACTGCCAGGATTTGATTTCTGGCTCTGCTCCTTAAAAGCTGCTTGATTTAGGGCAATTCTCTTAAGCTCTCTGTGCCTCAGTTTCCTCATAAATAAAAGGAGGATGTGAATAATGGTTCTTACTTCATAGGTTTGTTATGAGGAGGGGATGAATGAGCATAAATAAAGGGCTTGGAATAGTGGAATAGTACTGTGTATATACATGCATATATATATATATACACACACACATATAAATATATATATTTACAAATGTGTACATGATTGCTAATATTATCCTTTGAGAAAATTGACATGAAATACAAAAACATCAAAGAATACCCAGATCCCTACTATCCATAATTAACAAATGTTAATATTTCACCATATTTACCTTCATATTAATATATATTTGTATGTATACATGTATACACATATCTCTCTCTATATAAATGTATATGTGTATGTGTTTAGTTATATAAGTATTAAATGCATTTATTCTTCTGAGAGAAAGACAGGAAGACAGAAGGAAGGACAGAAAGAAGGAAGGAAGGAAGGAAGGAAGAGAGGAGGAAAGAAAAAGGAATGAGGAAAGAAACAAGGAAAGAGAATAATCATAGTTTATATCAATCAGCGTTCTTGGTTGCAAGCAATAAAAACCTATTGGTTAATTTTTAAGCAGAAAATTATTTTATTAGAGGACAATGAATAGTTCACAGAAGCACTTAGAAAGCTGGAGAACCTGCATGGTGCACAGGTGAGAACAAGAGAAACACCAGCCCAACTGAAGCCAACATTACAACCCATCACCTGCATGGTGGGCTTGCTGCTGCAGAACTGGGTGAAAAACTTTGCACTGTCTGTCACTGGTACTGCTGTCACTGCTGTCCCTGGAAACCAGCCATTCCTGCTGCTGCTGCTGCTGCTGCCACTACTGCCAGAATTATTTCTCCTCTATCCCTGCTTCTTTGTGTCACCAGCTCCTGTTACAAAGGTCAGGACAGACACATCTGATTAACCATGTGTCCAGGAACTAGATGTAAGGAAGGCTACAGAAACAGGAATCTGGTGTTTTGAATGTCTACGTGGAAGGCAGGTTCTGCCACCTTTCAGGTGGGAATATTCTCAAAATATTTGAAAGGAGTTTAAATGCTGGAAAGCTCCCCAAAATTTAGTTCTTTGGCTCCTAACATCAATGTACACCCAACTTTCTATAATTATACCTTGAAAAAAAATGCTTACGTTTAACTGTTCTAAAATTTGTACCTGGAATTTGTTTTAATCAGGTATGGTAAGACATGCAGACATAGAAATGATTGTCATGAGGGAAGAAGTTTATATTCACAGATCCCTAGAATCAAGAGTCACGATATGCCATGCAGAGCCACATGGGGAAGCACCAGAGCCAGCCAGGGGGCAGAAAGGGCAAAGGAGGAAGCATGGCCCAGAGCCTTTGTTAGAGTTTCTGTAGGAAAGACAAGATGGAGTAAGCAGCTTAGGATTGGATAGTTTGAATAATTTTGTAAGGCTGTGGAGATAAATGTGTTCTCTAGCTGTCTGGTACCCAGCCCCGGGGTAACTTAGTGCAGGCAGAATTTTGGCTAGATGTGTGAGAGACAGAGATAAAGGAGGTGGTTGGGGGTCTTGACTTGGGATTGGCTGGAGGGTTTGTAATATGATTTCTATATGCCCATGAGAGCTGGATCAAAAGGGAGATGTAAACAACTTTGGCCATTAGTTTGGCTCTGTAAGTAATGGAGGCCAACTAGACAAATACAGAATTTAGGAAAACACAGAACACTAACACAAGGCAGCCATTCCTCACAGAAATAAAAGTGCTCATGCTAACCCCAAAGGGACAAAGCCCTAAGTCTCATCAATTACTCTATCCAGCTCCAAGTCTAGCTTCGCTGGGCAATGACCAATCTTGCTCTAATCTTGACACATTGTCATCTTGAAATTCTGTCTCCTATGGAGTAAATCATAACGTTCATCAAAAGCATGCTGCATACAAACTAATGGGATGGGCAGAAAACAAAATAAACCAACAAAGTAAGGAAGAAAGTATAAGCAGGCACAGCCCTCATTGTTGTAAAAGATCATTAGGTTAGAGTTGGTATTTATAGTTTTCCCCTCTACCCATTCTCCAGAAGAAGCACCTATTCTGTAAAAGACAAATTGCTACCTCCTCCATCATGGAAGGGGTTTAATGTAATCATCTTGCCACTAGGTGAATAATTTGAGTCTCTGGGCTCAGGCACCCTATCTGGAGCTCAGGGTTTGTCACTGCTGCTGGGGAGCTGAGCATTTGGCAGTGGCAGCAGTAGGGATCACATTGGGAACCAGATCTGTAATTGCAACCACCTCATTAAGTTTACAACGATCCATTGACATTCTACAAGACCCATCCATGTTAGGTAGTGTTTGGTGGTAATCAAAATTACCATTCCCACATTGTTCTGGTCTTCAGTGGTGGTCCTAATTCTTACGTTTCCCCCAGAGCCACGGTATTGATTTTGTTTATATTTTGTTATGGAGGCTTCCTCTTGGTTCTTCCTCCCAAGACTGATGATGATGTGTCATGTACTGAGAAGTTTTCTCAACTCAAATCTTGGCACCCAAGGTCCAAACCACTTCCCAGACACCTGTAATCAAGATGATAGTCCTCCCACACCAATGTATTCCTCAAGGCCTTGGAGAAAGGAGTGTCATATGAGATCTCTCATATTAGGAGAAAGATGGCAGGTTGTACATAAAAAAATCCACTCCAACATTTCTATTTCCCCAAGTCTTCCATTCTGCTGTACTAATTTCTGGTATCTCATAGTCAATTTGCATGCAGTACCAACTGAACAAACTGTCAGTACCACCCTGTGATGGGTAATTTTATGTATCAACTTGACTTGGCTAAGGAATGCCCAGCTAGCTGGTGAAACATTCTTTCTTGATGCGTCTGTGAAGGATTCTCTAGAAGAGATTAGCATTTGATTCAGTAGACTGAGTGAAGAAGCCACCCTCACCAAAGCAGGTGGGCACCATCCAATCTGTTCAGGTCCTGAATAGAGCAAAAAGGTAGAGGAAGGCCAACTCCATTCTCTCTGATTGAGCTGGGACCTCCATTTTCTCCTGACTTTGGACATCAGTGCTCCTGGTTCTCGGGCTTTTGGACTCAGACCAAGACTTATACCATTGGCCCCCACCCCTGATAGTCAGACCTTCAGACTCTCAACTCCAAGTGAATTACACCACCGGCTTTCCTGGGTCCCCAGCTTGCAGAAAGCAGATTGTGGGACTTCTCAGCCTCCATAACTGTGTGAGCCTATTCCTATAATAAATCTCCTCTTACATATTTATATATCTATCTCCTATTGGTTCTGTTTCTCTAGAGAACTCTCACTGATACACACTTGCAGCTGTTCAAACTTGTAGTCTAAACCAAAATCTCTAGAAAATGCATCCCCATCAGTCAGCCAAACCTTATTTCAGCTTTCTGTCCTTGGCCTAGTACCTTAAGAATCCATGTCTATGCATTTTCACCAGATTGCGGACACGAGCAGAATCTTGCAGTTTTGAGGTGTATTTAAGTCTCCTTCCAAGTTTTTCCTTGGAACCTGCCTGGTGGGACATGTGGAGACCTGACCCTGGTTCACAGCCAGAGGCAGTGTGGAGTAACTAGGGTGGGACATGAAGAACGTTTGGCTTACCTGGTACATGATAAGTCTCACTTCTCCCCCATCAGTGCTGTGAATTAAATTGATGCAATAATTAGGCAAATCCCAGAATCAAAATTTGAGTTTGGGTTTCAGCCATCCACTCGATTATCCACGCATTGCCTTTTATCTCTGAATGTACCTTCAGTGTATGTTTCTTCAAGCGTTTCTCCTGTAAAGTGCACACGATGCTAAGCTTTCTCAGTGGAGAGCACTGGAGAGACATGCAGGAAGGTGAGAGAGAGGTTTCTCACAATTTCTGGCACAGGCCAGGTGATCTTGTGGCCCTTTCGACATAGAAACCAGAGCCCCACGTGGCCTTCACACAGCCACCTGCCCAGACTCCCTTGGTGAGTCCCTACACAGCCTGCGTGCGGCTGACTGTGGCCAGAGGGTGACACTTGAGAAGACTGCCGGAGAAATAGTTTATGGAACAGAAGGCTAGTGGATAACCAAGAGAGTGATTGTAGATAAAGAAAAGAGGCCCGAGGACTGACTTTAACTTAGAGTCAGGAAACGAGGAAGAACCAGCAAAGGAAACCCAGTAGGAGCAGCCGGTGGAAGAGGAGGCAAACCAAGCAAGAGTTGGCCCAGAAGCTGAGGACAGAGAGTGTCTGAAAGAATAAGAATGAGCAACTGGGCCCAATGCTGCTGATAAGTCAGGTACGGTGAGGACTGAGAATGACCTACGGATTTCACAATGTAGAGGTTTTTCATGATGTTGGTGAGAGGATTTTCAGCAATGGGGTAAAGACAAAAGCACGATTCGAAAGAGTTCAAGGGGGAAGGGGCCAAGAGGGCTCAGAGATGATGAGTATAAACAATTCTTTGACAGACTTTTGCTTTAAAGGGGGGGAAATCAGATGGTAGCTGAAAGGACATGTGGGTTCAATACATTTACTTATTTTTTTAATGAGCGAAGTTATAGACTGTTGCTGTCTTCGTCAGCTTGAGCTGCCAGAACAAGATACATGGATTAGGTGGATTAAACAGAACTTATTTTTCCCAGTTTTAGAGTCTGAGAAGTCCAAGATCAAGGTGCCAGCAAGATAGGTTTCATTCTGAGGCCTCTTCTCACGGTGTCTCACTGTGTGCTCACATGACCTCTTCTTTGTGCGTGTGAAGAGCAAGAGAGCAAGCTCTCTGGTATCTCTTCTTATATGGACACTAATCCCATCATGGGGGCCCCACCCTCATGACCTCATTTAACCCTAACACTTTCCAAAGACCCACCTCCAAAGACCATCACACTGGGAATTAGGGCTTCCACATATGAGGTGGTGGCGGTGGGGGGGGGGGGGGGGGGGGGGCGGGGGACGACTCATTCAATCCATAACAATTGGCATGTGAATGAGATGATCCAGTAGAGGAGATAACTGATGATGGAGAAAGGGGGGATTGTCCTTGTGCCTACAAGGGTACCAAATCTAATGGCTCCATGAAAAAGTTGGCCTTAGACAGAACCAGAGGCAGCTGATCAGCGTATCTGGAGAGAAAGTGGAGTAGAAATAGCCATAGGTATGGCTTGGTGGGTCAGTGGAGGGGTTGGAGTTGGTGGCAGTTTTCTGAATGCTCCAATTTTCTCAGTGAAATAAGAAGCAAAGACACTGGCTGAGAGTAAGGATTGGGGAGAAGGCACCAGAGACTGAGGAGAGAAAGGAATTTGTCGTACAGGCTTCTGGGAGATGGGAAGGCAGAGCAGACTGGAGAAGAGTAGTAGAGTTGTTGGGTGGAGAATGGTACAGACGGACGAGGCGACATTATTGTTGTGAGTCTTCAGGGAGGATCTGGGAGCAGCGATGAGAACTGAAAAGGACCTCCCCTTTTCTACCCCGCCCCCTGTCCAGGGGTACAAGGGCAGGAGGGAGAAGAGCAGAAACAGGTGCCTGAGGGGAGAGCCAGGCTTCCAACAGAGCAAGAAGGAGAAGAGAATAGAAAAGAGGTTGGGGAAAATGGATTTTGCTGATGATGAATCTCAAGTTCCAGAGGGCATAGTGAGTTCCAGAAGGTTCCAGAAGGCACACTAGAATGGTTTTAGCAATTGGTGAGGCGTGAGAGGGACCTAAGCTGGCTGATTTAAACAGAGAATATATTTAATGACAGGATATTGGTGAGGCAGCTTGGGAGCTTGGAGAACCAAGCTTGGAAAACAAGCAGTAGCCAAGGGCAACACCAAAATCACATCACAGAACTAGACTGGTGAGGACACTGCTGCTGCTGCTGTCGCCGAATGCCGAGGGCCATGGCGCCTGCACCCTCCCCGCCAGCTGGGGACCCCTGAAATTGCTCACCAAAACCCTCCACCTCTGTGCCTGTTCCCCTCACCAGCTCTGCTGTAGAGTCTGGGCTGGATGCATCTGATTTGCTGAGCTTAGGTCACATGCCTTTACCCTAGCTTCATGGCGGGCTGGGAAAGTGAGCACACGCATTTTCAGATTCTATGGTCAAAGTGGCTCTTCCTTCTATTAAGATGCATAAGGTGGATATGCCTTCCAGTGTTCTTATTGGGAACCACAGAACTTCCTCTCAGTTATACAAGCAGAAGGGGATTTATTACAGGATAGTGATAACTCAGAGAAGTTCAGGGAGGACAAGAGAAACAGGCTTGGAAGCTACACAGCCAGAAAAATGCAGTGACAGCAATCCACGCCATGGTACAATTTTAAGGAAGCCATCACTGTGCCACCCTATCCACACCAAGTACACCCAGAATGAGACTGGAGAAGCTCCATCTCAGCCTCCCCAGAAAAACTAGACGTTTCTGCTATTGCCATCACTGGAAGAAAGTTCTCGTTGGCACAGCTGTTGCTTCAGGTTGCTCATTCCCATAGGCAAATCTCAGGCAAGAACATTGATTGGCAGAGCTCATATCATGTGGCCAGCTTTAAGGGAGCCTGGCAAACGTGGTGTTTGTGGAGTCTACCTTGAGAAGGTACAACTCAAAATGTGAGAACAGTCAAAGTAGAGAGAAGACGTTTGAAGGATGCTGTGCATGTCTCTGAATGACAGATGCCCACTGCAGGGCAGAATTTTCCAAATGTAGGAAGAGGTTATAGATGTTGGGCAGCCAAAAAAATGACAAATAAAAAAAATGATAAGTAGCCACTATAAATATTCCAAGCCTCATTCCTCTCATGGCCCCAGAAGGAACTCGCAACTCCTTAAATTCATCATGCCACTAAAATGGAAGCTTTGTGGTAGTCCTTATTTTTGTCTGTTTTATTTGCCAATGAATCCCAAGTGCCTGGCACATAACAGGTGCTTAACAAACATTTGCTGAATGAATTGAAGAAACTTATTTGTTGCATTAAAGACAGACAAAGCTTCGGGTGTAATGTGGGTTTAGAAAACCACCAGAGACAACTTTTAACTTGATTCAAACACTTACAGCAGGAGAAGCAGCAGTGTGAACACTTCTCCCAACCACTAGGAATTAAACAGAGATTTAACATGACGTTGCAAAACTAAGGTCAAGCAGGAGGCGGGAAAGCGGGCACAGTGGCAGGAAATCCCAAACTAATGAGTTCACTGTAAGTTCATTACAAATTTAGTGATTGACGCCAGATGTAATTTCTGAATTTTCCCTACTACATTAGCCATGTTTTATGATTCCACGCTATGAGCTGGAACATATTTTATAAATATTAAAATTAGCAGACATAAGGGTTACGATTTACATTTCAAAAAGATATCCAGTTTCCATAGCCCAGCTCAGTGAGCTCTTATCTTCCTGTCCCTTGGGTGGCAGATAACACAGGGGCAGTGTGACCCAGGAGAAAGAGCAGAGCGCAGTAAAACACAGTTGAGACCTCTGATCTTTGCTTGAGCAATTCAGCCAAGAATTTCTGTAACTCACAAGGTATTATAAAATATTCCAGACCAGATCAACCTACTAGTTTACTGTCCCTGAATAAACAAAGGTCCCTGTGATAGCTTCACAGTCTCTGCTTAACTAATGATGACTCCCATCTTAAAGCGGAGTCTCATAGTCTAAGTTTCTCAAACGGGGATTTATAAAATACAGTTCTGTGTGTCCTTGTTCTCCGCTTTGCCACTTTCACAAACACACGTGTGGATTCATAAACGATACTGC
Organism: Equus asinus; assembly: GCF_041296235.1. Lineage (NCBI taxonomy): Eukaryota > Metazoa > Chordata > Mammalia > Perissodactyla > Equidae > Equus > Equus asinus. The sequence continues at coordinate 64,517,509 of NC_091792.1, read as the reverse complement.
ATTAGTCAGGTAACAGAAATCACTCTGGTTATTTTAAAAAGAGATTTAATACTGGAAATTAGGAGCCTACAAAATCTTTGAAACGAATATAGGAGTGAGCTCCAGGCTGGGCCTTTAAGAAAGACTCCCAGAAAACACCACCAAACTAGAGGCTGCCACCTCTGCCCCAGTCAACTGGCCACCGCTGGGACTGAGTTCGAGAACACACAGCTTAATGGGGATCAAGGGCTCTGGAAGCAGCCCCAAGTTCTCTGGTCTGAACAACTGAGTGAATGGGGATGCCATTTAGTACGACAGGGCACACCCTGGAAGGAACAGGCTGAGGAGGGGGCAATGCAGCAAGCGTTCTGTTTCAGTCACGATGAGTTGGAGACACAGGCGTTCAAGAGGAGATGCTGAATAAGAAGTTGGACATGCAAATGTGGGGACCAGAGGAAAGTATAAGCTGGAGACAAATTTAAGAGGTTTCGTACTACACAAGTCATGCTGCAATCTGCTTTCCTTTTATAGACTCATTTTACTCTTGAGACCACCGACTTCTTCAGAGACCGCTGCATTCACTTCTTGCCCTCTCTCAGTCTTCAAACCCAGGGCAATCGATCTTCCAGCTCCAAAAACGTCACTGCAAGTGTTCTGAAACAGGTCACCCAGGGCAATCCAAGTCCAACATCGAACGGGTTTTTTCAGTCCTCTCTGCAACATCGGGTGTGGTTGACTACTTCCTGCTTCTTAGGAGGGGTTACGAACCATGGTCATGGGTCACCAGAATAACACTGGCCAAAGCAGATCCACTTCTCCTGTTCATCCCATTGGTGATTGGCAGACGCAAGACTGTTGTAGATCACGTGCCTCTTGATTTCAGCAAGGTATCTGAAGACCTCTCACAACATTCTTCTAGAGAAATGGGGGAAATAGCTTGGATAAATTCAGACGACACATTCAAAAGGGAGGTCCCCAGCGTCTGTGTCCTGAGCGGTGCTCTCGGCAAGTTGGAACCCCAGGCCAAAAGCACGTTTTAACTCACCGAGCTACACTCCAGTGGTGTGAGGAAACCAACAACCCCTATGCAGGCGCAGCTCAGACAGCCCTAAGCAGACAAAGCTTGTCGTTTTCCAGAAACAGAAACGAGCCAATCGTGTGGAATCTGTGATTTAACATAAAGCTCACACATTTTTAGGCAGCATTAGTACAAGCAGAATGTACAAAGGGGTAATAAATAGTCCAGATTTATTTCTTCTAAGTGTCACTGCACAAGGGACTGGATTGGAGGTATTCTGGGTTGGCACACGATACCTGGAGCATATTTTATTCTAGAAATACATTTTGCCTTGACAAAGAGTGTGACTAGAGGAGCAGCGTGGTCAGCACAGCGAGGGACCTGTAACTGGATGCACCGAATACCGCCTCCCCCTCCCCTCCCCCCCCACCGCTAAGGAGTTTGTAGCCCTGGCTTTTTCTCAGGCCTCCCTCTCTCCAGGCCTGCCTAGGACTGGTGAAAGTCTGGCAAGTTCGCGGTAAGCGGTCAGCCGGTCCCGGGAGGCGCGGGGCTCGGGTCCGCCTCTTCAAGCAGCCGCTGTGGGAGCGCGAGGGGACTTCGGGCCATCGTTTCAGGCCACAGACAGCACTTCAGCCCTAGGAAGGATTCTAGCCCGAGTCTGGGCGCGCGGACGGAGGCGAGGCCCGGGAGGGGGCGGGACCAGCAAGGGGCGCCAGGCCTGCGGGCGGTGTGGGTGCGGGGCTGGGCGGCCAGGGTCAGACCAGGGGGAGGGGCCAGGGGGCGGGGAGCGTGAGTGTGTGCGTGTTGGGGGACCCAGGGTCGGGCTACGGGGCGGGGCGGAGGCCGAGGTCGAGGCGGGGCGTGGGCAGAAAGGGGAGCCCGGCCGGTGGGCGGTGTGCGTGGGGGGGGGCGGGGGGCGAGGCCAGGGTCAGGCCAGGGGGCGGGGCGGAGGCCGAGGCGGGGGCGTGGCCGCTTCGGCGCCAGGCCGTGGGGGGGCCGTGGGGTCGGAGGGTCGGTTGGGAGGGGGCAGGATCAAGCCAGGGGGCGGGGCCAAGCCGAGGCCGGGAAGGCGGGGCGGGTTCCCCTTGGGAGGTCCCGCGACCCGGTCCGCGGGCACGTCGTCGGCGCGCCTGGACCGTGCGGGAGAAGCTGCAGGAGACCATGGCGCTGCGTGCGGCCGTGTTCGACCTGGACGGGGTCCTGGCGCTGCCGTCGATCGCCCGCGCCTTCGGCCGCGCGGAGGAGGACCTGGCGCTGCCCAGGTGAGGGGGCGCGGCGCCCGCGGCGTGGGGGGCGGCATCCGTGCCCAGAAGTTGCCTCTCAGGACTTTCAGCCCTGGTTTCAGGTTGCTGGAGGGCGAGAGCCCTGAGAAAAGTTCACACAGTTCCCGGGCCCTAAAATACCAATGTCTATAAGAAGATCCATTGTCTTTCTCGTTGCTAGGAAGTTAAACTTCTCTAAGGACTCCAGAATTGCCCTCTAGGTTGAAAGCTTTGCCTAAAGTGAGGAATTACTCGCTGAGCTGTCTGCTGCCTGCTTAATTCTACATAGTGGAATGAGTTTTAGGGACGCGCGCTGAAGTTTAGAAGAGACGAAAGTTCTGTGCGTTGCAGGTTTCCTTATTAGAGCAAACTAGATAAACAGCCCCCAAAACTAATCACGGAGCAGTAGTCAACTAGGAAGCATCACCAGTAAGCGTGATGTTCAGGAGATCTCAGTGACATCAGAAAGTATGTTATAATAAGTGAAGAGAACAAACCCGTCAGTCAGACTGTAAAACTTTACTCCATGGTTTCAAGTATGAAAAAAAGCTACATGTAGAAAAATGTCTGGAAAATACAAAAAAAGTCCCTGGGATGGGATTATGAATGATTTTCTTTTCTACTTCTTTGTATTTTCCAGTTTTTTTACTTATGAACATATGTTACTCCTACAGACAGAAGGAGGGAAAGCATATTTATTTAAAAAGTTAAAAAAGAAAGAAAGATGACCCTGGCAACACCCAGGGAAGAGTGAATTCTAAGTGACTGGCAAGAATAAGGACCAGGGTGGAAGCTTTGAGAGTTCTGCCCCATCTAAGGAATTGTAGAATTCTTGTGATACCAAAGGCCAACATGGCTTTTTAACCTGTTATACTATGTAGATTGTAACAGACTGGTGTCTGCAAGCATGCCAAGCCAAAAGGGGGTTCAAAATCTACAGCAGCCCTCACTTGCAGATGTAGAAATTGAGGCTTAGCCGGGGGGGGGCGGGGGGTTAACTTGATCGCACAATAACACACATAGGTGGCTATGGAACCAACTTTTCTGCTTCCCAGTCTAGGATTCTTTTCTGTCTGGTTCATTGTGACTTCCCACCGCCCTTGGCAGTTGTTCTGGGAAAGATGTTAGTCTGTGGGGGGTGAGTAAATACATCAATTATGAATACTTGTGAGGATACAGGTGAATATTCTTGAGAGTATATTTGTGAGTGTACAAGTCACACGTATACAAGTTTACAAATGTGGGGTATTTAAAATAGCAGTGGTCTCTGACTCAGACCCAGATTAAAAATCTCAGTTCCTGTCACTTACTGCTGAGTGATTCTTGCTTAACCTGTTTTAGTCAACTTATCAAAGATCTTAGTCTTAATCTTAAAATAAGAAAATACCTTCCTCTTGTAGGGAGGAAGAATTATTCTTCTGCCCTCTAGGTTCTTCTGGCTGTTCTAAGAATTAAATTGACATGAGACAGAATAACAGGAGAAAACCAAAGAAATTTAGTAACGTGTGTACATGGGAGAAACCCAAGAAAACTGAGTAACTTGCCAAAATGGCTGAAGTCACCACCTTAAATATCATCTTCAGCTAAGGACAAAGGGGGATGTTGTGGGTAGTGGTTTAGGACTTCAAAGGACAAGGTAATTTACATAGAGATATTGTTGGTGTCGCAATCCAATGTACACATCAGGATAGATGCGGAGAGGGCTGGTGGCCACTCTGAGTTTATTATAACCAGCGTTTCAATATATACATAGCTTACAGCTGTTAAACATACACAGGTGTTCTGGATGAAGTGATTAGTGAATGCCAAGAATTCTTAGTGATTTCTCAAGGAACCCTCCCTCAGCCTCTGTTTTGATATTATCATGTTATTGCTGTGCTTGTATATTTTTATCTTGGAGCAGGCAAGGCCTCCTAGGCAATGGCTCCTCCTGCTCCCGATATCAATATCGTGTCTCCATCTGTGCCCCCAGGCGACCGATGCCTGGCTTAGGTTGCCTCCCCCTGGAGGTCTTACCCCTCATTGGCTAACTGGCCTTCTCACCTCCAGGTCACAGTTTGTTGGCAAGCCCTTTCCAGTGATTATTAACCCTTCCTGCGTCAGGGGCAGCTACAGATAGGAATGCAAATGTTTGATAAACATGTTTGCTGAGCCATCTATAGACATCGAGAGAGAACTTTGATAAAAAATAGTGGCATAGTGGTTAGGTTCACAGGCTCTGCTTCGTGGACTGGGGTTCACAGGTTTGGGTCCTGGGCGCCGACCTAGCACCACCCGTCATGCCATGCTGTGGTGGCATCCCACATAGAGTAGAGGAAGAGTGGCGTGGATGTTAGCTCAGCTACAGGCTTCCTCAAGCAAAAAGAGGAGGATTGGCAACAGATGTTAGCTCAGGGCCAATCTTTCTCACACACACACACAAAGCCCTTGCTAGGTGCCTTCCTGTCTGCCATACCTATAATTATCTATGGTGATACCTCCTTTCTGGAACAGGCCTTCTGTCTTAAATTCTTTTAGGCAGTTGGGGGAAGGTCAAAGTTTCTTTCTGAATCTTTTGTTCTTAAAAATAATCAAACCAGAGAGACATATTTTGGGATGATGGATTCTGCTCCCCACACCCTAGAAATTATTATGAGAGTTAAATTAGGTAGCATGTAAGGTGGATGGGCAACTGTGTTCCTGATACATTTCTTTTCTTTTTTTTAAATATTGGCACCTGAGCTAACATCTGTTGCCAGTCTTCTTTTTTTTTTTTCCCTTCTTCTTGTTCCCAATACACCCCAGTACATAGTTGTATATTCTAGTTATAGGTCCTTTTGGTTGTGCTATGTTGGACACCCCCTCATCATGGCTTGATGAGCAGTGCCATGTCCGCACCCAGGTTCCGAACCAGCGAAACCCTGGGCCGCCGAAGCAGAGCAGGCGAACTTAATCATTCAGCCACGGGGCCGGCCCCTGATATGTTTCTTTATTTACAGAAGTCTCATGCATTTGCAAAGTGATGTGTTGGACACACTCCCTTTATCTAGTGTGGCACTGACTTACACACTCCCATTGTTGAGATTGTTCCCAGCAGCCATAAAACAGGTTATAGCAAAGCTAGCTGACACCAGAAGGTCAGAGTCCATGACTTTGACCTTGTTAGCCTATGGAGTCTGTGAACCAACCATGAAGGTGTTATCAGAAGGTGAGCCTGAAGGGCCTGCCTAGCACTGGGCATTTTCAACAGGCTTGGCATCGGTATGAAAGCTGAGTCATCTACAGATAGCCAAACTCCAAGATGAAGGCAGTGCCATAAGAGGTGCAAAGTTCTTAGGTGATTCAAAGGAGGGAGAGATTAGGTGAGGAAAGCCTTAATGGAGGCAGACCCTGGGAAGATTGACAGGAGGTTGGTGGGAGAGATGTGAGGGGGGAGTTTTCCAGGTGAGGGGAACAGCATGAGCAAAGGCTGGGAGGTGGAAAGCATGGCATGTGCACAAGTACACAGAATATTCCAGTCTAGCCAGACGGGAGGGGAGTCGTGAGAGAAGTGGGGAAGTTGGTTGGGCCTGCATTGTAATGTGACGTGAAAGGCAGACTGAGCATGTACCTGCTTTGATAGCCGGTGACTCTCTGAGGAGCTTTTGAGTTGGGGTGTGGAGGGAGTAAAATAGTTGGTGCTCTAAATCAAGGTAGCTAATGCTTGGGGTGGGGGATCAAGTGCCTTGGGAGGAAGCAGGAAGCTGATGTTCACAGTGAGATCTGAGAGCTTGGCAGCTCAGAGGGGGAGCACTAGGGAGCAATGGCAGAGGTTGGAGCTGAAACAAACAAGACCTTCTTTGAGCCGGCAGTTTGCAGGGTCATTGGCACAGAAGATGAGGAATGTCGGCTGCAGGGCCCAGGAGAGGAGAAAGGAAGCCTGTGAGTTGGGTGCTACAGCTGTGAGGCGAGGAAGGGGTGAGGGTCCTAAACATCTGTAAATAGCTGTCTGAGAACAGGGCGATGGGCCCAAGCAGCTGTCATGAACTCCAGAAGTGGAGAGATGGTTGAATACCTGGGGTAAAACGGGGAGATGCGGATTCCTCCAGCATCAGACGGTGGAAGGAGAGAAAGGGAAGCTCAACTCTCCTTTGTGGTCATCCAGACCAGGGTGCGCTGAGGGTTAGGGGACTGGAGATGGTGGTTACCATGGCAACTGAGGCTGACAGGATCTGGAGGAGCCAGGGTGGTTCCCTGAGATCCACATCTGACGTGTAGACAATTGTGTGCTTCGGTTAATACCTTCTCACACAGCTTCATTGTGGAGGGTCTGCCCACTGCCACTGGCCTGAACACTGGGGATAAAGTGCCAGTTTCATTCAGAAATGTGTACTCTAGAACCTGAGGTGCTTCCCATGTGCAACGTTCAGTAAATATTTTTGAGCAAGAAAAAGAAGTGATCAGCAAATACAGAAAGTATTTGAGAACCGGGACTTCTTATTCGTATCCCAAGTACTATTTCGGGAAATACTTATTGAATGCTCCAGGAGCTTCTGGGGAGGTTCCCAGATTCGCAGTAGCTTTTCACACCTCTGGGCTTTTATGAATTCTCTGAAGCATCTTTCCTCTTTTTAAATTTCACATATGGGTTTTAATTATACAAGTAATAGAGATGAATACATTATTATGGAAATATTCAAATGCACAGAAACATGTAGAGTAAGAAATGTAAGTCCCTCTTCACCTTTCCCTATTCCTCGCCCCATCCCGGACATAATCATGGTTGATACATAGTTCATTTATCCAAAATCAGCGTTTTTTCATAATTTTTTCATAATTCATAATTCAGTACAGCAAAACCTGGCCTAACTTCATTTGACCACGAAATCTGACCTGACCTCATTTGATAGCAAACCTGATCTGACCAAGCATGAGTCTGTTTGTCATCATTGTCTGTCCTGCTGTGACTAGTCACACATCTCACTGTAGAAATATTAACAAGTTTGATTGAGAGGGCTGCGCCAGACCTCCCAGAGGTGTTACTTCGTTTATGACATATCCCCCCTTGCAATCTGAAAAATTCTGACATTTGAAACTCATCTGGTTCTGAGGTTTCAGATAAAGGATTGTCTGCGTGTTGCTTGTTTATATGAATTTGCAGACACATTTATGCAAAGATTGGTAGGTAGGTAGATTAGGAGATAGGTAGGTTTAAAAACAAACAATAGGATCATAGTACACATATTGTCCTAGGTCTTAATTTTTTTTCTACTAGATTTACTTAATTATTTTACTTCACTTAACAGTTGGACATCTTTCTGTGTCCATTTACGTATATCTGCTTTTCCTTTTTTAACCGCTCCATAGTATTCCACAATATGGAAGGCCATAATTTATTTAAACGTTTTCCCTGTTGGGAGACATTTAGTTATTTCCGAGTTGTTACTGTTACAGTGTCATTGCAATATTTCTGTAGGGTAGTTTCCTAAAAGTAGTTTTCTACACCGGCTAAAAGTATATTTACATCTCAGATATTGATAGATCCTGCCACACTGTTCTACAAAAGCTGTCCCTATGCTGACAGTACCCACGAAGGCCAGCCCTGGACCCTCCCTCCAGGGGAGATGACCCTTCTCAACTTTCGCCAGTTAGATCTGTGAAAAATGTTATCTTCTTGTGTTAGTTTGCGTTTTCCTCTTCACTATTCATTTTTATCGGCCGTTTGTATTTTTTTCCTTTAGTATTAATCTGTTTATACCGTTTGCCCATTTTTGTATTGGATTGTCACTTTCTTCTTGATTTCTAGGAACTCTTGATTTCTACCATGGTGTTTTATGTTTTCAACTTAGCGTCTCATCTGCTATTTCTTCTTCTTTCTTGTGCTGTCTTGATACAATCTCCACTCGCTTAGTTTTGCCTGTTTTGATGCTATGTCAATCAGTGTGTAAAGATTTGTGCCCTTTGTCAATATAAAAGTGCCTAGTAGGGACTGCTATTTTCTAAAGGGGTCCAGTCAAATTAGACTCTTACCAGGAATATCAGAGAGTTCCAGTTTCTCCACATTGTCATTAGTACTCAACATTGTCAGTCTGTTTCAATGTAGCCATTCTGGTGGGTATATAGTGGCATCTCATTGCGGTTTTATTTGTATTTCCCTGATGATTAATGATGTTGAGCTGCTTTTTGTATGCCTCTTGGCCGTGTGGTGATTCTCCTGAGTGAAATTCTCGTGTAAGTCACTTGCCCATTTTTCAATTGGGTTGTCTTTCTCTTATTGATATTTAGAATTTCTTTATATATTCTTGATACAAATCCTTTGTCATATATGTATGACATGCTATATATGTAGCAAATAAATTATATTGCAAACATCTTCTCCATGTATATGGCTTACCTATTCACTTTCTTTTCTTTTTTGTCTGAGGAAGATTCACCCTTAGCTAACAGCTGTTGCCAATCTTCCTCTTTTTGGTTGAGGAAGATTGTCCCTGAGCTAACAACTGTGCCAATTTTCCTCTGTTTTGTATGTGGGATGCCGCCACAGTGTGGCTGCCAACAAGTGGTGTAGGTCTGTGCCCAGGAACTGAACCCGGGCTGCCAAAGCAGAGTGCACCAAACTTAACCACTAGGCCACGAGGCTGGCCCGTGTTCACTTTCTCAATGATGTCTTGGATGAACCTGAATTAAGAAGAAGGTCTTAATTTTAATGATATCTATGCTAGTATTTTTTCTTTTATGATTAATGCTTTTTGTGTCCTTTTAAGAAATCTTTGCTTACCTAAAGGTCCTGAAGATATTCTGCTTATTTTTATTTTATTTTATTTTATTTTGTTTTTTGAGGAAGATTAGCCCTGAGCTAACTACTGCCAGTCCTCCTCTTTGTTTTTGCTGAGGAAGACTGGCCCTGAGCTAACATCCGTGCCCATCTTCCTCCACTTTATATGTGGGACACCTACCACAGCATGGCATGCCAAGCGGTGCCATGTCCGCACCCAGGATCTGAACTGGAGAACCCTGGGCTGCTGAGAAGCGGAACATGTGCTCTTAACCGCTGTGCCACCGGGCCAGGCCCTATTCTGCTTATTGTTAGGAGCTGGATTGTTTTAGCTTTCATGTTTAGGTCTGTGATCCCCTTTAAAATAATTTTTGTATTTGGTGTGAGGTAGGGGTGAGGTTCCCTCTCCCCACTTATGGATATCCAATTGTTCTAACATCATTTGTGGAAAAAAATCTTTTCCACTTTAAATTTTGGTAGCTCTTTTGTTGAAAAATGAAGTGACCATATATGTGGAGGTCTATTTCTGCACTCCCTATTATGTTAGGTCAATATATGTGTCTATCTTACAATAATACCACCTTGTCTTAATTATTCCAGCTTTATAATAAATCTTAAAATCTTGTAACATAAATTCTTCTTATTTGTTCTTCTTCAAGATTGGTTTGGAGTCCAGCCCCATGGCCAAGTTCACATGCTCGGCTTTGGCAGCCCAGGGTGTTGCCGATTCAGATCCTGGGCACAGACATGGCACCACTCATCAGGCCACGCTGAGCTGGCATCCCACGTGGCACAGCCAGAGGCATTCACAACTAGAATCTACAACTGTGTACTAGGAGGCTTTGGGGAGAAGAAGGAAAAAAAAGAGATTGCAACAGGTGTTAGCTCAGGTGGCAATCTTTAAAAAAAAAAAAAGATTGTTTGGCTATTCTGTGTCCTTTGTGTTTCCAGATAAATTTTATAATCAATATGTCAATGCCCACACATAAATACAAAGCCTGCTAGAATTTTGATTGGGAGTGAGTTGCATCTTAAATCAGTTTGGTGAGAACTTTTGTCTTAACAGGATTAAATCTTCTGATACGTGAACTTAATATGTCTCTCTCCACATATTGAGGTCTTTAATTTCTCTTAGTTTTGTAGAGGTCTTAAACCTCTTTCATTAGATTTGTTTCTGTTTTTTTTTTTTATGCTGTGATAAGTGGTATTTAAAAACATTTTATTTCCAATTGTTTCTTGTCATTTATATATATTTTTTGTGAGGAAGATTGGCCCTGAGCTAACATCTGTTGCCAGTCTTCCTCTTTTTGCTTGAGGAAGATTGTTACTGAGCTAAGATCTGTGCCAGTCTTCTCTGTTTTATGTGGGATGCCACCACAGCGTGGCTTGACAAGCAGTGCTAGGTCCTTGCCTGAGATCCAAACCTGCAAACCCTGGGCCACCAAAGCAGAGCGCACAGACTTAACGACTATGCCACGGGGCTGGCCCCCGTCATTTATTTTAAACCATATCTTTCCTGTTCTCAAGTTTTTAATTTTGATCTATCTTTATGTTGACTGGAAATCTTTCTTGATTTTTTTTTTCCCCAGGAAAGGCATGTGATGGTAAACTGTTAGTTTTACATGTCTGAGACTCTGTTGCCTTCACATCTGGAAAATAAGTTGTCTGGGGATAGCATCTTTTGGCAATTGTTTCTTTTTAGCTCAATATCTAGTGAGTATTGCCCCACAATCTTCTGACACTTAAGATTGTAGAATAGAAGGCTAATGTCAGTGTGAATTGTTTTTCTTTCGTGTATAATCTGTGTTTCTACACAGAAAGTTATTTGTTATACTTTTTTATCCTAGGAATGGAAACGTTTCCCCAGCATATGTCTGCTGTGCTGCTTTTTTCATTAATTTTACCTGGTACTTGGTGAACACTTTTGATCTAAGGACTTAAATTTTTCTTCAGTCCAGAGAAATTTTCTCCCATTATTCCTTTGACTGTTGCTTCTCTGATCTGTCCTTCTGGAATTCTTACTGTTTGTTTTTTGAAGGAATTTGTCCTTCACAGGTCTTATCTTTAATTACTTCATCATTTTACTCTTTGTTCATAGAAAATTTATTGTATCTTTTGATTCATTAATTTATTTTTCATTTACTTTTTTATTAAAGATTGGCTCCTGAGCTAAGAACTTTTGCCAATCTTTTTTTTTTCTGCCTTTTCTCCCCAAATCCCCACAGTACATAGTTGCATATTCTAGTTGTGGGTCCTTCTAGTTGTGGCATGTGGGACACTGCCTCAACATGGCCTGATGAGTGGTGCCATGTCCACACCCAGGATCCAAACCGGGGAAACCCTGGGCTGCCAAACCAAAGCATGTGAGCTTAACCACTTGGCCCTGGGGCCAGCCCCCACTAATTTATTTTGTGTAATAGCCATATCACTGTTCACTGTTTTTAATAAGCACCCTTAAAATTTGGAATTCATGTTTTCCAATCCAACAATGTTCTTATCTCAAATTGCTTTTTTATTGTTATTTCTGCCTAATTTTGTTATAGATGCATTGGTATCTCCTTCCTCTATGGTTATATTCTTCCCTCAGTTCCTCTTCCTTAATTAGCCTCCATTCTCAAGGCACAAAAAATAGTTTTCCATTTTCTTGTCACTCATTTAGTGTGTTACATTTATTGGTTTATAGGTTGCCTCCCTTGTTCGCCTTTGAGCTCCCTAAGAATAGAGTCTTATTTTTCCATTTTATATCACATCATTTAGCACACTGCCTTGCCTGCCTTAGGTGCTCAATAAAAGATTGATGAGTTAAATTGTGTATTGCTTCTTAATGGTGGCAGATGTGGAAGGGCATGAGAGGTTTTTTGAGGTGATGAAGATGTTCTAAAACTGGAATGTGGTGATGTTTGCACAATTTTATAAATTTACGACAAACCGTTGAATCATTCACTTAAAACGTGAATTTGATTTTATATAATTATAATTTAATAAAGCTATTTAAAAAAAAGGCTGATGGCAAAGGTGTGGCAGAGCCAATGCTGTTACTGGAAAGTTGAGGAAGGCCTGAAATAGAGGAGTATATCTTTTCATATTTTGTCCAGAGTTGATAATTGTTACCTGAAAGAGTGCTAGTCAGATAAAAGGTAGTTGGCTGTTATCAGAAATGAAATTCTCTTGAGAGAAATAGGGCAGTGACCACTCTAGCTACTTCCTGGAACAGCCCATCTATTTTAAATTCTTTTAGGCAGTTAGGAGAAAAGTCTAAGTTTCTTTCTGAACCTTTTGTTATTAAAATAGTTAAGCCCAAGAGACACATTTTTGGGTGGTAAATTCTGATCCTTCACGTTCCTGCCTTTGAAACTTCAAGAAGTTTCACAGTCCAGAAGCTGAGTTGGTGGATTGTTCCATCTCACCGAACCAGTCTCTCAGTCCTGATGATAGGTCAGTCCAGTTAAATTCATTTCAGAAGGCAATGATGCACCTGGGCTACCAAAGTTCAGCCTATATTGTATAAGCAGGCAGTCAGGTATTTAATAAGAAGGATTTGTGTGGAAACAAAAAGAAAAAACAATGTTAATGGTTGGAGCAAATTATAAACCAGTTTCTGAGCCCAGGGGACAGCCAGTCAAGAAGATTTCTAGATATCAGGATCAAAGCATCTTTTGTTGTTTGAAATGTCTCTGATGATGTCGTCAGGGGTTCAAGTATTTTTTTGAGTGCTTTACACTGCAACAGGCATGAAGATTGTCTAAACATGGGCTATCTTGGTGCTCTCACTTACATTTATATCAAGTTGTTCAGCTTCAGTTTGCAGAGCTTCAGGAAAAAGGGTGGTTCCAGTTCTCAGTGATTCCAAATGAAGGGGATCGAGTTTGGAGATTTGTAGCCAGGTATTTCAGGAAACTGGAAGAATTCAGGCTCCTGTCCAGTTTACAGGTAGAAAACTGAAACCTTGAAGACAATTAACAGAACTAGGATCTAACATTCTCAAGAGTGTATTATAGTTTCTACTGAAACAATTTTTCTCCCTAAAATCATCCTCATTTTTACCAAAGATAACCAAAGTAAGACTCTCTGATTTGCAAACCTAAGTCTAATTTCAGTAAACTTGGCCCAATCACTTATATAAGTACAGCAGATTAACGTTTGATCATATTGGCTCTTTTAAATCTGCTTTGCTGTAACTTTTCATAAGGAATCTCAGATTGAACTTCAAAGGCCTCTCAAGGCCAGGAAAGCCAAGCCAAGGACTTGTTATCAGACTCTGCCTGCAATACTTGTAGATTTGGGTGAATTCTTCTCTTCTTGAGGTTCCCAAAAAGATCCTGGGGTTCCTGCACCTGCCAGGAGGTGACCTTCTTTACTTACTTGGTAAGGTTGCTGTGAACCCTTTAAGCAAATTACCAGGCCAATATTTCCTAGTGGCTTTATTTGTTCAACCTTTGTCCTTAAAGATATAGATATAGAGTCAACCTTTGTTCCTTAAAGCTCTCTGGTCATATTCTAGTCTATGTATGTCTCTCTCAAATGTGATATTCCAATCAAAGCTTTGGTAATATAACCATTGTTTCCAATTGTGTCCTGTTATAAGAGAACAGATTCTTATTGAACTTATACAAATAACTATATTGCCATGAAAATAAGAATACTCACTGAGAGTTTCTGAATTCTGGAGGGATAATGTAGGTAGAAAAAAGATAAATGTTACAATTCTGTTTACAAGAGTATAATTTACCAAACTGCTGTTAAGTCATAGCTTAAGAGAAAAGAGAAAAGAGTCCCTTAAATCTGAAAAAAAAACCTTAAAAAAATCAGCAATATTTCAAACAAAACTCATAAAAATTATAATCATCCTGATCAGTTCATTCAGTCCTATATAATCAACTCTTGATCTTTTGTTAGAAGTTTTATAAAGCCATCAGTTTCTCCTTTAGAGTTCCATAATTTTTTTTACCCAGCTCAGTTTTATGATCTGCAAGTTTATCAGAAACCTGTATTCTAGAGTAAGTGTCAGTGTCCTTTCCATGAATCTCTCTGAAGATGAAATACATCTGCAAAAGCAGAGTAAAACAACAACTATCTGCAAATGACAAAAGACACAAAAAAGGCAATTGACAAAGAAACTTGGCTATTCTGTGTCATACAACACTTCAAGATAATAACTAGAATTATGGCTGACAACCAGGACAGATCAGAATTTTTGGAATGTTACATAATTTTCTTTTTTTTCCCCCTTTTTTTTAAAAAAAAAAAAAGATTGGCACCTGAGCTAACATCTGTTGCCAATATTCTTTTTTTTGCTTCTCTCCAAAGCCCCTCAGTACGTAGTTGTATATTCTAGTTATAGGTCCTTCTAGTTGTGCTTTTTGGGATGCCATGTCAGCATGGCTTGATGAGTGGTGCTGGGTCCACACCCAGGATCCAAACTGGTGAAACCCTGGGCCACCAAACTGGAGCTTTGGAACTTAATCACTCAGCCACGGGGCCAGCCTCTGTTACATAATTTTCTAAAACACTTATATCAATAACAGTTATCCACATAATATCATAGATCACTGTGAAACAATGCTTAGTTATCCATTTAACTATCATGACAGTTAAAGATTTTGAGGCCAATGCAGGAAATTAAATAGTTGTAAGAAAAACCTTAGCACCTGTGATTTAAAGACCTGCTAAAAACAATACAGGAAATTTATTTTCATAAAACATAAAATTTCTACCCTTCTGGTAGGATACTCAAAGAAAAAAAACTTTCGTAATCTTTTTATCAAGAGCAGACTAAAAGTTCAAGGAAATTATCCTTTCTAATTTTGTACCAGATTACTTTTGATATTAAAACTCATTCACTTAATTAGATTTACTTCAATCTTAGCCAACTTGACCATGCACAACTCTTTCTTCAGGGTTCCTTCTCCACAAACCTTCTATAACTTTCTTTTTACATTCAGAACTTGTCCCATGCCTTCCTTTTTTTCCCTCCTACTACTTTGGGACAAATTTATCTTTGTTAACAAAACAGACAAAAATATTTCCATTCTTTATACCTTCTTTACTGAAAGCATGTATCTTACTTTCCTTAATACAAAGATGTTTTCCATATTAATTTTTAGTAGCTTTAATTACATACATTAATTAGAATGTTTTAACCCTTATAGACCTTAGCGAAAACTAAACAGTAAGCAATTATGAACTTTTATATTGGCATTCTAAACACTTTTCATAATTTCTAGAAATTTTCTTCGTCATAGTACAATTTTTAATAAAATACATGTTTACTAATAGACCCAAACATCTTTTAGTTTCTTTGTAATAGGAAAGCAAAAGTAGATAAACTTAGACATGTTTAGCAATAACGTTTCAGTATATTTTCTTATTTGAAAATGACCGAGGCATTCAATGAATTTTCTATCATTTAATTTCATCTGGCAAAACTTCAAAGTTTCAACTTACAAGAGAAGTTTTGAAAGTTATCTTAAATATACATGCCATAACACATAAAAATGTCACCCAACACTTTTATCCTTTTCACATCTATTTAGTTTACTCATTCTCAATAATTATTTAGATTGCCTACAAAACTTCATGAGATATTGGGCAAAATTAGCTATCATTTTAAGTTATTATTTTTGCTAACCAGTTTTGTAATAGAGATAACATCAGTTTATTTGACCAATAAATGTAGAATAAAGTCTGCATGTCTGCATCATATCCAATGCTAATAACTATCAGGACATGTCCATTTTAATCAAACCAACAATTTTAAATAAGATTTTATTTACCAAAGATTAATTTATATCATGTTAACTTGAAAGACATTTGGGTTAGTTGCTGTTACATTTAGAAATAATTTACATAAGCGCTTACTTTAAGCCAATTGAGTAGAGCTCTTTAGAAATTATACCATCTGGAGGTAAAATATCACTCATATATAACATATGTATAGACGCACATACACAGACTCCACAGCTGCTGTTGTAAAGTTACTGCCGTGAATCAGGTATAGTAATATAAGTCTCCCTAGATATGAATCTAAATTTTGTTTTAAGCATTTTTACTAATATTTGTGGGGAACACACTTAAGATGCTAGATTTTTGGCATGGGTGCTCTTATGGCTGTTTTTCTTTCCTTTTTTCCTTTTTTCTTCCTTCAGTCTTAGGAATTGGTGATGGGCTAGATATTTCCTGGAGAGTTTGCAAGCTCTTTGAGATAAAGGAAATGGGTGGAATCTGAGCTGCCTCTGGAGCTGCATTTCCAGTCTTGCAAGGATAAAAGAGGTTGACCCACTGTTCCAGCTACAGTTTTTCAATTTAGAAGTTTTTCCAATTTAAGGATCCATCCTCTGACCTTTGACAAGTAGAATCTTAATAGCTACTCAAACCAATAAGCATTTATGGCTTAACTATGGATGCAAGAGGTGTCCTAAAAAGGGAGTGTGAAAGAAGCACCTCTCGTAAGATCCAGGAAGTTCACTCCCAAAAATAGTCCAGGAAAGCAAAGACTTCTGCACAGGCGGTAGTGCACTAGCAAGCAGTGAAGGTTGAGGCGACAAAGCCCCCCAGTGGACTGGGATCCCCCTCTCATGACAAACTCCCCTGAGGGCTGATAAGCTGGACAAAGAGAGTATGGTACACGCATCCTCTAGATGGCAGAGACCAAAGAGGTCACAAAGCCAAGCTCTCAAGACACAGAACAAGACAAAAAACCCTCATCTAATATGCACAGTAACAGCTTTAGCTAAGCCTTGAGTCTCTCAGAGCCAAATTTATACCTAGGAGGGAGGTGCTGTGGAGTTGCGGATTGCATATGCTTTGCAGAGTACCTCGCTGCACAGACATTTTCTTGAGGTTGGTGGGGGTGAACCCTTGACTCTTTAAAGATTTCTTTGTTTCCCGGTTCGAAAGCTCAAAAGGAGCCCAAAGTGGCCATTGTAATTTTAAATTATCTGGGGTTATCTTGCCAGCTGTTTATAGTGAGCCCCATTTTAGGGGGCTTTTCCCAAGGTGGCCACAACAAACGAGGTGATTTCTAAAGAGTTTGTTACAATCACCGAGAAACTCAGTCCCCAAACAGCCAACTTTAGCAAATAAAACAGTCAGACATAGACAAACATCAACAGACACTGAAATCCAATACTCTGGGACTCTAACCCGATCCTTTGAGTGCCCTGCAGCTGTAACCCTTTTGTATTGTCTCCATTGAACCCGCAATCCCAGCCTTGGGACTTTAACCCAGCAAAAATCTCTCCAGTGGGGCCTCTAACCCACGGTCCTAATGAGATATTAGACAGTTTTAGGCACAGGTGCATTTTACTGAGCACACTCACCAAAAAGACTTCTGATCCTGGAACTGTTTACTTCTCCCAAAGGAAAAGAAAATGCCTTGGGGCTTGGAGTGCCACAGCGGAAGTGGGAATCCAGTCAGTTGAGCCTCTAGACCAGATTGTCTAGGCGGCCACTTAGGGTCCATGAAAAGACCCCACACCCTGCCTGGGGCTCCAGAGCCTTGGGCCGGCCATGTCAGGACCTTGTCCTTTCGTGGTTGCCAATTGTTACCACGCGAAATTGGGGCTCACTTGCCCAATGCACATAAACAAACCAATTAATTACAGCATCAGCCTTTGGGAAAAGAGATCAGCCTTATTCTGTGAAATCAATCTGCAGGGAGACAGGGGGCATGTGCCCTCTGATCTGTCTCTGTAATTCAGGATTTGGGGCAAAATTTAAGAGGTTAGGGAGAATGGGCTGGCACACAGCAATGCTGGTGGCACAGGCTTTGATGGGTGGGCCTCAAGCATTTGTGGTAAGGTTTTGAACATTTATGATAGGGTTCTAAACATTTATGATGAGGTTATAAACTTTTATGATAGGGTTCTAAACATACATGGTGAGTGGGGAAGGAATTTTAACACGGGTTCTTCCTGAATGAGGGACCCCTCGCTTCTGATCTGAGTTCGACTTTCAAGTTCCACTCGTGTCCCCACACTTGGGTTCCTCAGGAAGGAGGATCTTTGGGTCCCTGGTCATTTCAGGTCAAGATTTCTTCTTTTGCACATGCCCTGGCTATGTGTCTTTGCAGATTTTCTGAAAGGCAATTCTTAATCACTCTGTTGATAAGAGATGGGATCAGTTAAACTGGTCCTGGAAGGCCTCTGTTCAGTCAGGTGGCAGCCTCCCGTCTTATTTTCTGCCTTTTTATCTATTCACTAATCTCAGAAAGTAATCCATTTACAAAAACTTTTGAGGGTCCCCCCGGGTTTAAGTAATTCAACTGTGGCCCTTAATTTTAAACATGTTTCTTAAATGACCTTATTTAATTCAAAGTTCCTGATAATTATCATTATTCTAAATCTAGTTTCTGTTCTCTATCCAAATTTTGTTTTTAAGTTTTTCTGCTAATATTTGTGGAGAGGAGACTCAAGATGCTAGATTTTGGGCAAGGGCACTTCTGTAGCCATTTTTCTTTCCTTTTACTGAATAGTTCTAATTGCAAGATGGTGTTTGAATTCAAAGACCCCTTCTCAGGCCTCACCTCAGGCCCCAGTGGGTGTTGGGGCCACACTGTATTACAAAAGAAAAGGTATGCCCCAACACCTCCATAAAATCCCCAGTTACCTGTGAACATCCTAAAGGACCAGAGGGAGCAGTGCCTCTTTTCTTCAGAGTCAGAAGACCCTCGTAGAGTTAACTTCTAAGGGAAGTTTGTTACAGTCACTGAGAAGCTCAGACTGCAATCAATTCAGTTTAGATAAACGACATTAATACACAATAATGTACAGTATAGTTCTACATATAGCATAGATCCTGATGCTAGCCAGACTACCAGGAGTACTCAGGGCCAGACCACCAGGAGTGACTCACAAATGAACCTTTTATCGTGTCTCTAATTATCTTGGGTGGTCCAGGCCCAAGATTTGGGACTCAGCCTGCCAGGATTCCCCAGAATACAAGTCAAACTTTTATTTCCAGGGAATCAAAGCAGAGAGATGAGATAAGGGACAGTCACTTTCTTAAGGTTACTCCCCCAGAGCCCAGAAACGTCTTGATCCAGAAGCAGTTTCTTTTCACAAAAGTGAAAGCAGCACCAAGGAGCCTGTAGCGCTCCTTGGAAATAGGAATCCAATCAGCTGTCTCTAGACAGTAGTCTAAGCGGCAGGTTAGGGTCAGCAATGAGAGCCGCATCCTGCTGGGGGCTGCAGAGCTGTGGCGGGCGGTCACAGGACCACGGTCCCTTTGAGGTCGTCAGAAATTGTTTCCAAGCAAGCGCTCGTTGCCCGACGCACATAGAAGCCAATACTTTGGCACCAACTTTTGAGAAAAGAAAAGCTTTATTGCAGGGCTGACTGGCAAGGAGACAGGAGGCAAGGCTCTCAAATCTGTCTCCCTGATCCAGGATTTGGGGCAAAATTTAAGGAATTAGGGGCAGAAGCTAACTGGCTGGTCTCGAATCGGGCCATGTATGGTAATCAAGCTACTTGGGCTGCTGGAAGCTGACTTTCCTTGTTGAAAGACTTCTGACTTCGTAAGGGACTCTGGTGGCAACATTTCTGAAGATTCTTGGTTCTGATGTCATCCTGGGCGGTGGGTTCCCACCTGGCACATGCTTGGGGCTGTCTCCGCTACTGAACACCAAGTTTCATTAATCAACAACATGTTTTAAGGAAGCAAAACGAGTTTAAGCTGGTCAATTCTTTATGCGCTGTTTCACTCTTACTTGGGAATGGTAAATAATTTTAACTGGCTTGTCAATTCCAGTCCATTGTAATTCAGGTGCTTGGAGCACTGTATTAAGAAGGTTTGTAAATCAGTGTCTAGACTCAGTGGAATAGGAATGTGGTGATGGGTTATTAAAATTGGCCAGAGTGCAGGGGAGCAGGGGTGTGTGTTTGCCACGTATGTGCCATCCTTTATCTGTCTGATGTCACCCAGCCAGCCATGTGAGTGTAACTGATCCACTATTTGGGGTGGGAAATTATCAAGAAGGTGGAATGGGATCTTTTCTTTTGTAATGTGGGGAAGGGAGCAGATAATTTTTTGGTCTTCCTCCCTCTGCGTCTGCTACTTCTTGGGGCCGTATATAAGGGATGAATACGAACCGAGGTGTATTATTTTGCCAGAGCTGCCGGAACAAAGTACTGCAGACTGAGCGGCTTCCACAACGGCTCCTGAGGCGGGAAGTCCAAGGTCAAGGTGTCAGCAGGGTTGGTTTCTTCCAAGGCCTCTTTTCCTCGTCTTGTAGATGGCTGTCTTCTCTCTGTGTCTTTACACGGTGTTCTCTCTGTTCATGTCTGTGTCCTGATCTCTTCGGGACACCAGTCATGTTCTGTTAGGGCCCACATGAATGGCCATATTCTGGCTTAATTACCTCTTTAAAGGCCCTGTGTCCGAATACAGTCACATTCTGAAGTACTGGGGATTAGGACATCAACGTGTGAATTTAGAGGGGCACAGTTCAGCACATAACACGAGAAAGCTTTTTAAAAATTAGATGAGGCTAAGATAAAATAGAAACTATATGTGCAGAACCAAAACCAAAAAAAGTAATTCCTTTTGAAGAATATGAACTAATAAGCAGTCCTTTGGAGCAGTGCCTTGTGCAAATGAGCTGAAAACAGTAATGACTGCCTGTCCAGTCTTGATTTTGTCCCTTAAGCGGCAAAACCGGAAGCACCTGCAGTTGAAGAGTCTCTGCTAGGTGGTCCCAGTGAGCAGCTTCACCTGTGAGCGTATTTATCATCTAGTTTGTGATCTCGGGCCCCAGCTGGATTGCTCCTCGTGGGCAAGGATCCCAACTTCCACCTAGCGTTTCCTCACCCCTGGCAGAATGCCTTTCTAACAGCACTTTGTCATTGGATGTAAATAGTGTCTCTTCCCTACACGTCGCCGTGATGAAGTCTGGACCGTTCATGATGTTGTTTCTTTGTGTTTTCCAGAGGCTTTCTGAGTGAAGCTCTGAACTTAAAAGGCCCAGATGAATCTATTGCCCGCCTCGTGACAGGAGAGATCACATTCTCCCAGGTAAGGGGACACCTCATAGACCCCCTTGAGAAGGTGTTCTGTGCCTCCATGCCCATCTCCTACGCTGACCATGAGCTCTTTGAGGGCAGTGCCGGGTCTGCTGCACCCTTTACCCCTTACAGCACTTAACTTACAAAACTGGGCTGGAGGCCCAGAGACACAGAAAGAGACACTTAAGACTGGCTTGTTGTCTCTTTGGGCCAACCAAAGGGACACACTTGAATGACTGGGAAACCTCCAAGTCCTCGAAGATCTATGCCAGGGAATTACAACAGCCAGAGTAGCTTTTTTTCCTCTTGAGTTAATGGTAAATAATTTATTATGTGGTAACATACATATATTACATTATGTGGTAATGTACATAATATACATTTCCTCTTAAATTATGTGATAAAATACACATAACGTAAAATTTACTATCTTGATCATTTTTAAGTATACAATTCAATAGTGTTAAGTATATTCCCATTGTGCGACCCTCACCACCATCCATCTCCAGAGCTCTTTTCATCTTGCAAAACTGAAACTCTATATCCCTAAACAACAGCTCCCCATGCCTTCTTTCCCCTGGGCCCTGTAACCCACTGTTGAACTTTCTGTCTCTATGTATTTAGCTCTGCTAGGTACCTTATATAAGCAGAATCATACAATATTTGTCCTTTTGTGACTGACTTATTTCACTTAGCATAATGTCTTCAAGGCTTATCCATGTTGTAGCATGTGACAGGATTTCCTTTTTAAGGCTGAGTAATACTCCATTGTATGGATATACCACATTTTCTTTATCCATTCATCCATCCATTGACACTCTATTTGCTTCCACCTTTTGGTTATTGTGAATAATGCTGCCGTGATCATGGGGATGCAGATATGTCTTTGAGACAGTAATTTCATTTCTTTCAGGTATATACCCACAAGTGGGATTGCTGGATCATATGGTAGTTCTGTTGCTAAGTTTTTGAGGAACCACCAGACTGTTTTCCATAGTGGCTGCATCCATTTACATTCCCACCAACAGTGCACAAAGGTTCCAATTTTCCTACATCCTTGCCGACTCTTGTTATTTTCTGTTCTTTTGATAGTAGTCATCCTTAGAGTAGCTATTTTCAGACAGGGCCACTGTTAATGGGGCTGTTAATTAATAACTATATAATGGGTCAGACATCAGGATTTGAATCATAGCTCCCACTCACAGACTGTGTGACCACAGCAAGTTGCTTAACCTTGCTAAGTCTCAGTTTTGCCATCTGTAAAATGAGAGTGATAATACTGTCTATTTCATAGATTGTCATAAAGCTTGACAAGTGCCTAGCACAGGGCCTGGCCCATAGTAAGTGCTCAGTAAAGAGTAGTTAAAATTCTTACTACAACTTCACTTATTTCTTAACAAAGTAATCAGGATCTAAAACCACTTGAATTCTCCATTAGTGCCTTGAAGAAGAAAGGCTACTGAGAATCTACTCTCTAAGCACACAGATAAAACAGTCTATATTTTAAATTTTTTTATCAGTTACAGCCCACTGTAATAGAAAGCAAAAGCCCACCTTTCTGTGAAGGCAAGTGTGGTCTTAGTGTGGGGAGTATAATGAATTGCAGTCCCTTTAAAGCTCTCTCTCACTCACACACACACGCACACACATACACACTCCTTTGTGACAGCTGGTGAATGAAACTGTAATGATACTGTTGGGAACAAACATTACTGAAGCTTGGATCAGTAAAACAGCTGCAGCAGGGGCCAGCCTGGTGACATAGTAGTTAAGTTCATGTGTTCTGCTTCAGCAGCCTGGGGAACATGGGTTCAGATCCTGGGTGCGGACCTACACACTGCTTATCAAGCCATGCTGTGGTGGCATCCCACATGCAAAATAGAGGAAGACTGGCACAGATGTTAGCTCAGGGCCAATGTTCCTCAAGCAAAAAGAGGAAGATTGGCAACAGATGTTAGCTTGGAACCAATCTTCCTCACCAAAAAAAATAATATAAAAAAAAAGCTGTAGTAATATTATTGAAAGGTAAGGAAAGAGGGAAGTGCTATGTATTTTCAGTGAACATAAGAATTACAGAGTGAATTTCTAGTAATTGCTATGAAAACCCCGAACTCATTCAGACTTATTTAGTCTGTACGTAGCTTCTAGGAAACTCAAATCAGAGAAAGAGGCCTGGGAAACCAAATTATACCATGATAAAGGCTACTTAAGGGTTCAGTCTGTCTTTTAAAAAGTTGTGTCTTAGGAATGAATATCCTCTTTTAACTTTTCGTTTCCGTGTACTATACAAACAAAAATACACAAAGTGTACAGCTTGGTGAATTTTCACAAACTGAATACAGTTACGCGCTGCATAATGACATTTTGGTCAGTGATGGACCACATATATGATAGTGATCCCATAAGATTAGTACCGTACAGCCTGGGTGTTTGGTGGGATGTACTATCTAGGTTTGCGTAAGTACACTCTATGATGTTCACACAACGAAATCGCCTCACAACCCCTCTCTCAGAGCGTATCCCTGTCGTTGAGATGTGTGACTGTACACCCATGTCACCAGCGCCCAGATCAAGAATTAAAACATTATCAACACCGTGGCCACCCTACCGATGCCCCTTCTAGACACCACCCATCCAAGAGTAACTTCCATGCTGACTTCTAGCCTTATAGATCACTTTGCTTATTTTGTACTTTATGTAAATGGAATCAGGCAGGTGAACTCTTCTGTATCTGGCATCTTTTCCTCAACGTTCTATTTGTGAGAATCATAGATGTTATTGTATGCAGTTGTAGATAGTTTCATTCTCATTGCTGCATGATATTCCATTGTGTGAATACTCTCCAATGTGTTTATCCATTCTGTTCTTTTTTTTCACCCTGAGTGAGATGGGAAGGCATTGGGAGATTTTGAGCAGCAAAGTGACATTTTCTGACTTACATTTTTAAAACCTCACTCTGGCTGCTGTGTGAATAGGTCAAGAGCGCAAAGATCATTGTAGAGAGACTACTTAAGGAAGCTACTGGAAAATCCAGGTGAGAGAGGATGGTGGCTTACACTAAGGTAATCTTGGTGGAATTGGTAAAAAGTGGTCAAATTCTGGAAATATTTTCATGGTAGGTCCAACAGGTTTTCCTGATGGATTGAGTGTGAGGCATGAGAGAGGAGCTGGGGATGGCCCAAAGGGTTCTGGCCAGAGCAAAATGGAAGTGTGAGTTGCTGTTAATTGGAATAGGGATGCCTGCTCTGGGGGTTAGGAAATCAGGTGCTCAATTAGGATATTTTAATTTGAAATGCTTATTAATATCCAAATAGAGTGTATTTGGAATACACTATTTAGAACAGGGAGCTGGATATGCAAACCCAGAGTTCAAGGAAGAGGTCCTGGCTAAATAAATATATCTATTCATAGCATATCAGTGGTGGTTTTAACATCATTGGACTCAGTATGATCATGGAGAAAGAGAGTATAAATGGAGAAGAGAAGAGGCCAGAATCCCGGATACTCTAGTATTAAAAGTGAGGTTGACGAGGAGGACCCACCAATAAGAGATGGAGAAGGAATCTCCATTGATTAGAGGAAAATCAAGAGAGTGGAGCCTTGAAAGCCAAGAAGTTACCAAGTTTCACTTGAAGAGAGTGATCAGCTGTGTCAAATGCAGCGGATAAGTTGAGTAAGATGAAGATTGGCGAGCTCCCATTGGATAGAGCAAGACAACGTGGAGGTCTTGGGTAACCTTGGCAGAAGTCTGTGAAACGTGGAGGTGAAAGCCCGATCAGAGTAAGTTAAGGAAAGAATGGAAGGAAAGGATTTGAAAATTATGTGAACTTTTGATGCAAAGTGGGGCAGTAGTGGGAGGCAATGAGGTCAAGAAAGAGGTTTTCTTTATGATAACAGCATGCTTGTATGCTGATGGCAGTGATCTGGGAGGGAGGTAAATTGCTGATGGAAGAATAAAGAGGGAAGATTGGCTGGAGCCATGGCCTTGAAGGTGGAGAGGGATGGCGTCTAGTGCCTGAGTGGAGGGGCTGAGCTTTGATCAGAGCAATAGGCTGTTCTTCTGTGGCAAC
Organism: Equus asinus; assembly: GCF_041296235.1. NCBI lineage: Eukaryota > Metazoa > Chordata > Mammalia > Perissodactyla > Equidae > Equus > Equus asinus. The sequence goes on along the minus strand of NC_091792.1, from coordinate 64,492,448 downwards.
AGAAGGAAGGTGGAGTTCTTGGCCACAGATGCCTGGAGGTGGATATTTGTGATGATGGGAACTTGTGAAAATTCTCTTCTGATTGTTCTCGCTTCCTCCAATCCAGTCAATGTCCCTCACTATTTCTAGGATGATCTTCCTAAAATGCAAATCTAGTTGTGTAACTCTCCCATTTAACTTTTTTTTTTATTTGTACAACAGTCTGGGGCTGGAGGATTTTTATTATGTTTATGGAAAAGTGAATTCTTTTTCTCGTTTCATTAATGATTTTAATCTATTCATATTTTATATTTCATCTTGCATCAATTTTGGCATATGGGTGCTTTTTTTTTCTTTTTACCTCTTGATCCCCTTTATCCATTTCTCCCCCCCCCCCACCTCTGGCAACCACCAATCTGTTTTCTGTATCTATGAGCTTGGTTTTTTGTTTTTTTTATTTAGATTCCACACATAAGAGAGATCATACAGTATTTATCTTTCTGTGTCTGACTTATTTCACTTAGTGTAATGCCCTTAGGATTCATCCATGTTGCAAATGGGAAGATTTCATTCTTTTTTATGGCTGAATAATATTCCACTGTGTATATATACTGTATTTTCTTTATCCCTTCATCCATCAATGGACAGTTAGATTGTTTCCATGTCTTGGCTATTGTAAATAATGCTGCAGTGAACATGAGGATGCAGATATCTTTTTGAGTTAATGTTTTGTTTTCTTCAGATAAATACCCAGAAGTAGAATTGCTGAACCATTATGGTAGTTCTATTTCTAAATTTTTGAGGAAGCTCCATACTGTTTTCCATAGTGACTGTACCCATTTACATTCCCACCAACAGTACACAAGGGTTCCCTTTTCTCCACATCCTCACCAACACTCATTAATTCTTGTCTTTTTTATAATAGCCATTCTAACAGGTGTAAGGTGATATCCTGTGGTTTTGATCTGCTTTTCCATGATGATTGCTGATGTTGAGCATCTTTTCATGTCCCTATTGGCCATCTGGATGTCTTCTTTGGAAAACTGTCTGTTCAGATCTGCTGCCCGTTTTTTAATTGGATTGTTGCTTTTTCAGTGTTGAGCCATGTGAGTTCTTTGTGTATTTTGGATATTAACACCTAATCAGGTATATGATTTGCAAATATTTTCCCGCATTCAGTAGGTTGTCTTTTCATTTTGTTGATGGTTTCCTTTGCTGTGCAGAAGCTTTTTAGTTTGATGCAGTCCCACTTGTTTATTTTTGCTTTTGGTGTCAGATTCAAAAAATCAGGGCCAAGACTGATGGCAAGGAGCTTACCACCTGTGTTTTCTTCCAGGAGTTTTATGGTTTCAGGTCTCAGATTCAAGTCTTTAATCCATTTTGAGTTAGTTTTTGCATATGGTGTGAGATAGTAGTTGAGTTTCATTCTTTTGCCTGTGGCTGTCCAGTTTTCCCAACACCATTTATAAAGAGACTATTCCTTCCCCATTGTATATTTTTGGCTCCTTTGTTGTAAATTAATTGGCCGTATATGTGTAGGTTTATTTCTGGGCTCTCTATCATTCTGCTATTGATGAGTATTTCGGTAGTTTTCAGTTTGGGATCATTACAAATAGAACCGCTATGATAGTGTGTAAATATACCACAATCCATTCTGCTATTAATCGGTGTCTTAGTCTGCTAGGGCTGTCATAACAAAACACCACAGACTGGGTGGCTCAAACAACAGAAATTTATTTTCTCACAGCTCTGGACGCCAGAAGCGCAATATCAGGGTTTTGGCAGGGTTGGTTTCTTCCAAGGCCTCTCTCCTTGGCTTGTAGACGGCTGTCTTCTCCCTGTGTCCTCACAGTCTCGCCTCTGTTTGTCTGTCCTAATCTCTTCTTATATGGATACCAGTTAGCTTCAATTAGGGCCCACCCATGACCTCATTTACCTTCATTACCTCTTTAAAGACCTTCTCTCCAAGAACTGTCACAGTCTGAGGTCCTGGGGGTTAGAACTTTGGCATGAATTTTGGGGGTACACAGTTCAGCCTGCGGTAGGGGCATTTGAGTAGCTTCCAGTTTGAGGCTCTTAGAATAGTGCTGCTATGAACAGTTTTGTACATGTCTTTTGGAGAAGATAGGTAGACATTTCCATTGGGTATGTGTCCACGAGCAGAATTGCTGGATCAGACAGAATGCATGTGTTCAGGTTTAGTAAATGCTGTCAAAAGCTTTTCCAAGTGGTTGTACCAATTGACAGTTCCTCATCAATTCACTTTTACAGTGGGTGCCATTCATTGACGAAGACTGCAAGAAACGCTCTAAGAACTCTGGAATCAACCTCCCTGAGAAGTTCTCTATAAATCAAATTTTTGCCAAGGCAATTTCAGCAAGAAAGATAAACCACCCCATGCTTCAAGCGGCTCTCACTCTCAGAAAGAAGGGTAAGGATCCAATATTGGCCATTCGCTGACCCCCCACCCCCCACACCAGAACCCTTGGGACGGTTAGGTGAGAATACAGATAAATATGTTTTGAGATCACAAATCTTCTGGGCCTTGATGGAAAGCTATTCTTAAAACATAGCCTCAAAGTAAGTTTTATTAAATGGCAAAAAATGACACTATCAGAATACTGGAACAAAGAAATAATTTTATTTAATAAAGTGATTTATGCCAGAGACTTCCTTATGAGCAAAATTCTCTCCCTCCAGTGGCACTGGTAATGACCTAAATGACCTAACCTCTTGTCACACTGTTTAAAAAACAAGTCCTTTTAAGCAACTATGACTTTTAACCTCTGGTGTCAGAGTGGCTGAGCAATGAGCCAGCTGACATGGATTTAGATGGTGTCAGATGGCCTAGGACATGAAATCATATTCATCCAATAGGCATTTATTTAGTGTCAGAGCCCAGCTCTTCACAGGCGTATTTGAAATCCTTCCACCTGCTTCGTAGACTCACCTGGTTGTGGCTAAGCCATCCCATGTCCATATTTCTCACTCATTACGTGGAAAGGCTCTCACCATCAACTCATTCATGTCTCTTTTCCAGCATCTCTTGGCTCTTGACCTCTCTGGTTAGGCAGAAAAAGCCAGGGTACAGTGCTGTCTCTCTTTACATTTCTCTAGTTTTGAGATGGAAGCGCAGTGTCTGGCAGCCAAGGCAGGTGTTCTGAAATGCAGTGGAGCGGAGTTTGCAGTAACATGAACTGGAAGGGGTTTTGGAGTTTTGCAGTGGTAGTCAAAGGCAGAATTCTGGGCCTGGCTTAGCTCTGCCTTCACTGTGTGGCTCTGGGCAGCTTGTAATTTGTCTGAGCTTCTGTTTGCTCACCTGTAAAAGTGGGATAGTAAGATCTGCCCTGCCTGCCCCAAAGGTAGTGAGGATCAAATGGGCTGAAGAATGTCAAAACACTTCCATCAGATGAGCTGCCGAATGTCACCACCTTTTCCTCTACAATTGCGAAGAATTAAGGGAAGTGGTGTCTCCACCCAGGCTTCTGCAAGCCCTCCATGTACACAGCTCACTCCCATGTCTCTGTGTCAGGAAGTCTTTATGGGTTAAGATGACTCTTTTCCAACCTGTCAGTTTAAAAGCTGGCCTTCAGGAGATTGATGAAAGTGAGCTGATCCCTAATGGCCTCATCTTTAGGGCCCCATGTGGGGCAACCGGAGCTTCTCAGAGCAAAGTTTTGTAGCTGGTCCGTTCACTCATGACTTCTCGCTCAGGATTTACAACCTGTATCCTCACCAATAACTGGCTGGACGACAGCTCCGAAAGAGGCACCCTGGCCCAGCTGTTGTGTGAGCTGAGGCCACACTTTGACTTCCTGATAGAGTCATGTAGGATCAGAATGGCCAAGCCTGAGCCTCAGATCTACAAGTACGTGCTGGACACCTTGAAGGCCAGCCCCAATGAGGTAAGTAGACGCTTCCTTTCAATGGAGAGGAAAATTCTAGATATTACAATCAAGAAAAATTGAGGAGGAGTGAGCAGGTAGGGGACATCTGGGCCCCGGAAGGACAGTTCTAGGTCCAGTGGCAGGTTCCACTTCTCCCAGACTAGAACTTCTAAAGGACATTTACCCATCCCTTCTGTCTAGAAAGTTCTACCGGAGGTGTGCATCTGGCCCCTCTCTGTGGCTCTTACAGAACCTTGGTCAAAACGGCTATTGTCAAAAGCTGCTAGACTAGTTGCCTCAGTTTACCTATAAAGAAACATAGACCCTGGGAGACTTTCCCAGGACCAAAGGGCTAGCCAGGGTCATTTCTCCAAAGGGTGAGCAGGAATGGGCTCCACTGTGGCGGGCAGCAGTCTCCTTCTAGGCACCTTGTGCCCCCAAATTTATCTTCATACTATCTCTAGGTTATCTGTCCTCAAACACTGTTTTCCTTGTGTTCCCCTTCTCTACTCTTCAAAAAGGTGGCTGGACCAAGATTAACTTCCTTTCCCTGACATTTCTGACCCTTTCTCGTTGGCCCCACTTCACCCACGAGCTGATCAGAGGGAACCCTGGACTCTGTCATTGGGAATCCTTAGCAGGCTCAGGCCCCGAACCCTTCCTTGCTCCTCTTACACTTCGCTTCTGCTCTTCTCAGCCCCTGGATTAAGCACTATAACAGCGCTCTGGACTTCAGTATGCATGTAAATAAATGTCGTTCCATTTATGGCTTTGGGGTGGATGAGTTGCTTAGAAGTCCAGGCCAGCTGAAATCCAAGGTCATAAATAATTGTACCCAAGCTTTCTTCTACAACTGTGAAGATCTTTTTTTCTTTATTTCTTTTAAAATTTAAATCTTTGATCCATTCAGAATTTATTTTGGAGGAAGATGTGAAGGAAGGATCCACTTTTTTCCATGAACAGTTAAAATAATTAAATAATCTTTTTCCTCACCAATTGGACTCGGCACTTTTGTTAGAAACTAAATTGTCGTTTGTATTTGGGTCTGTCCTTGACTCTCTTCTAATCGTTGGTATGTCTATTTCTTTTCTAGTACCAGACTTTATTTTTTTTTAACCTTTCATAGCTTCATAATTTAATATCTGCCCTTACTACTTTTCCAGACCTTTTTTTGGTCTATTCTTACATGTCAATTTTCCTAGATGAATTTTAATGTCATCTTGATAAGTTTATATCCTTCCTTAATCTTCTTAAAGTTTCAGAATTCAGACTGAAACCAATAGTGAATGTGGGAACATGTATATCTGTCTGTGTGTCTGTGTGTGTGCTTATGTAACGAAATGTTTTTAATCCTAAGAGTAAACAGTTATAGGGAAAGAAAAATAATTCTTCATCTCATCATCATAAAATGACCCCCTTCACGTTTAAATGTGTTTCTTGTGTTGTCCCTCATGTGTAAGTTTGCTTTGGTCAAAGTGATGCTAGTATCCATGCTATTTGGATTCAGGTGGTTTTCTTGGATGACATCGGGGCTTATCTGAAGCCAGCCCGTGACTTGGGAATGGTCACCATTCTCGTCCGCGACACTGACACAGCCCTCAGAGAGCTGGAGAAAGTAACCGGGACGCAGGTAACTTCACATCTGCGCGGAGTGGATTTCCTGTCACTCATCTGTGTTTAGGCACACAAGAGACGAAACGAGGGAGAGGACCACCTCGTGTTTGGGGGCTTCATTGCTCCTGGCATGGTTCCCAGGTGTGGACTTCTTGGGAGGGAATCCATTACCTGGTGTGCAATTGGTATGATGTACTTAAAGAACTTCTTGTTTCTTTCTCTCCGGTCAGTGAACAGGGAAGCACTGCTCTGAGACCAAGAATCTACACTAGCCAGAGTTGGGGGAACCAAGACAAGAGTGGGGCTTTCAAAGGCAGCCCACTTTACTTTTTAGAGTGGATATTGAGAATTTAGCTGCTGGGCCTACCCCAGTCGGGGTAGGGAGCACCATCCTCACCTGGTCTGCCTGTCGTACTGCTGGCACTCAGATGTGGTTGTTTAGTTCCACCTGTTCACACTCTCTTGGAGACAGCTAGAGGGAGGGTCCTTAAGTAAAACCTATCCCTCACACAGGAGGATGGGACACCTGAATGATGCCCCAGGGGGCTGCCTGGGGATTAGTCTGCTCTGCCAGAGCTAGTGCACTTTTTGAGCTTACCTAAGATCATTGATCCCACTGAGTCCAGGAGCGACAGTGATGCCAGCGTTTTTCAGTAATGCAGTGCCTTGCTTGCATCATCGTAATGGGAGAGGAGGGGGGCAGTGGCGTATACATTTGACTGAGTTCACTGGATGTCAAAGGCATCACAACCATTTTCTCCAAGGGAACTGTTTTCTTTTTTAGCTTCCTAGGTACAGACTGGGTGGCTGAGAGAACAGTCTTGCTAGGAGGCTGGAAGTCCAAATCAAGGTGTCTGCAGGGTTGGTTTCTTCCAAGACCGTTCTGCTTGGCTTGTAGATGCCATCTTCTCGCTGTGTCCTCACATGGTCTGCCCCCTGCGTGTGTCCTGATCTCCTCTTCCTATAAGGACACCAGTCAGATTGGATTCTAACTCCAGTGGACTCACTCTAGTGACCTCATTTAACCTTAATTACCTCTTTAAATACCTTATCTCCCAATACAGTCACATCCTGAGGTCCTGGGGGTTAGGACTTCAACAGATCAATTTGGAGGGGACACAATTTAGCCCCTTTAACAGAAACAATTGACTTTTCATCTTTAACAAATAAATAAAATTGTATATCTAATAACTTCACAACCTTAAAGCATCTTGCCCAAGCTTGATTTGTCCTTCTGTAAGCCTAGAAATCTCATGCAGCAAAGAAGGCCCCCAGACTTGGAATCGGAGCATCCATCTGTTTGTTCCACTTACTAGGTTTGTCCCCTTGCCACACCTGAGCTGCAGACACCTGTCCTGTAAAATTGGGAAAGTAAGCCGTGTCCCACCTATCTTCTCAGGGGTACGGGGAAGGTATAAGGAAAAATGAAAGTTACTCCTTTTTAACCAGAGGAGATGTGCCTCTTGTTTCTTAGGAAGGCTGTGGGACTCAGTCATGCACAGGCTTTGTAAATTGTACAGACACACGGGAGAGCCATTACAGTAGACAGTCCCACCCTCCCCACTCCTGGAAGCAGTGGGACATCCCCTGGTATGTGACCTAGGAAGCCAGGGACGTATCAGAAGAAGAGCCCCAAGGGACACTGGTCCTTGGTCAGTGTCTTAGCACTCTGGCCAGACAAGGCTCATTGTCATCAGGGCACCAAGCTGCCCATCCCTACCACCACACCCTGGGTCCTCTCCAAACGCCACAGAGCTGGCAGGCTCACCTTCTGTTCTCCCTCTGAGGACGCCCCGGCAGACTCTCCATGTTTAAAGGGGAGGTGCATCTCGTAGTTTACTTCCCCCGTTGTGGCGGTCAGGAAACTGGCGAGCTGGGGAGAGCTACTGCTTGCTTACGTCGCACCTTTGAGACTAAAGATGAGAAATCTGGCAGTATCAGTCACTAACATGTCGCTCCTCATGAATACATGCACTTACAGGTGCTCAGCATCCTGTCCTTGGTCATTTCTGTCTCCAGAAAACGGACACCAATAAGTTACAGAAGCTTTCCTAAGGATGGGTGCTATGTTTAGGAATTTTCCTCTTTACCTACTTGTCATACAAAGGCAGGGTATCTGACCCTCCAGGACTCCAGAGGACAGGACTGGGGCCTGCAGGCAGAAGGCTCTTATCAGCTGAATCGTGTACCCCCCCAGATTCATATGTTGAAACCCAAACCCCCAAGACCTCAGGATGTGCCTGTATTTGGAGATAGGGTAATTAAAATTAAAGAGGTGATTACGGTAAAATGAGGTCATTGTGGTGGGTCCTAATCCACTAGGACTGGTGTGCCTATAAGAAGAGGAGATTAGGACACAGACACACACGGAGGGAAGATCATGTGAGGATACAGGGAGGAGACTGCTGTCTACAAGCCAAGGAGAGAGGCCTCAGGAGGAACCAATCCTGCCAACACTGGTCCTGGACTCCCACCTTCCAGATTGTGAGAAAATAAATTTCTGTTGTTTCAGCCACCGAGCCCATGGTACATTGTTATGACAGCTCTAGCAGACTGATAGGAAGGCGCAGAGTTGGATTTTGGCCAGCTTGAAGCAGAAACCCTTCCGCGCAGCCCTACGATGGTGGGATGGCCGCTCTGTGAACTTTGCTTTCCTGGCTGTGTCCAGTTTGAGCCTGGGTGACAACTTGAAGAACTGCTGTAGAGAAGAATTATATTGACTAAAGTCCCAAATCTCAGTGTTTTAGAGCAAATGGTTTTTGTTTCTTGCTTGTGTAAAGTTCAGTTGGTGGTGGCCAGGGGCTTTGCCTCACACAGCCATTCAAGGACCCAGGTTGACAGGGGACCCGCCATCTTCCACCTGTGGTTTCCCAGGTCACACCAGACGCTCAGCTGGAAGATGGGGAAAAAGAGAATGTAGAGAATTGCGTGGGGATTTTAACAGGCCAGGCAGACAGGCCACGCTCTTCTGTCTGCGTTCTGCTGGCCAGAACTCAGTCACAGGACTCCACTGACCTGGAAGGAAGGCGAGGAGATGAAGTGTAGCTGTGTGCCGGAGCAGAGAGGGAGAGGGCTTGGTCGCTCTGCGTGGGACTCAGGAGGCTGTGGCGTGGGTGATGGGGCAGCGCTGTGGAGCTGTGGAAGCGCCCCGAGGGCTTCACGGAAGGAGCCGCACCGCCCCTCTCACTGTACCTCTCTTACTTTCAGCTTCTCAAAACTGCAGCCCCGCTGCCCACCCCCTGCAGTCCAAATGACGTGAGCCACGGGTACGTGCCCATAAAGGTAAGTGAGCACTCTCTCGGTCAGCTGAGTCCCCTCCGCCAGGTCACCTAAATGACTTGCAGAGACGTTTGATGAATATTAAGGGTAGTTGAACATCCATCATTTATAGGGAAGTAGTATTTCTCACAAATATCATTCCTCAAAAACTGATAGAAGATGTGGATCGTGCCTCAGTGTATGCAAGGCAATGTGACCAATGTATCAGACCCCCACAAAAAAGCAGGCCACGTGGGGCCTTGGGTAGCCCGGGTTCTGAAGTTGTGTCCGCCTGGCCTGTATTCGGGGAGAACATTATCTCATCCAATGTGTATCTATCAAGCACTTCTTTTGTGTCAGGCACAGGCCTGGTACACGGGCTGCAGTGAGGAACCAGACAGACCTGTCCTCAGGGAACCCACAGCTAAGATAAAGAGAAGGAAATAGTCATTAGAAGGCCCAGAGATCAGGGCTATGGCAAGGCCAAGGCCACGTGCGGAGGAGCCCCAACTCCTGCCCTATAGTCTTGTGTCCAGCCCCTTGGAGAGGGTTATTCTCATAGTCCTCTGATGCTTGCATATCCAGCCAGTTTCAGTAGATTTTCATGGGACCTTGAAGGAGGGTGATGAGAGCTGCTTTACCACCCTCTCTGCCCTGACCCCAAATTAAAGAGCTGGAGCAGCAACCTTTGGGGAGCCCCAGCTGAGCCCATGCTCAGGTGCTATTCCAGCGATCTGGGTAAGAGAGCATTCCCATTTTCTGGCCTCATGGTGATTCTATTAACGTATCGTTTAAAGGATGGGAAGGTACCTGTGTTGCTGAGCTACTCCGCTGAGTCAAATAGGAAGCCACAGGAGCGAGCCTTTTAGTTGGGGTCCATTCGGGCCAGAGGTGGGTTAGGATCATTGGGTTGGACATCAGCACTATGACAGTTTTCAGTATAAAGGAGTATAGAATTTAAAGTGAAATTCCCTCTGTTTGCCAAGTACTGAAGGGAAGATTGTGGAACATATTCTGATAAAAAGATTGTAGTTCCTGAAAGCATTTGTGAAATGTCATCCTAATGTTTTCATGAGCAAAATGGCTCTTTGGGAATCGTGAATGGAGCTTCCAGTCTCTGAACACCAGCTTGGAGTAGTCTGAGATGTGGCTGAATAGAATTATTCCAAGTGAATTTCTATAACGTGACCCTTATTTTTCTCATTCATTTCCATTAGAAAGTTGAAGATATGTACTTTTGGGAAAAATAGGGCACTTTGACTATGTGTTGTGTTAGTTCGTTTGCTTGCCCTGCCAATGTAATGGTCAGGCTCAGTGCTATAACAAACAGTCCCAACTTCCCGTGGCTTAACAGCATGTCTGTCTCTTGCGTGCAGCCCAGTCCAGTGGGTTAGGAGCGGGCTCTCTCCACACAGACATTCAAGCGCCCAGGGCCTCTCTCTACCGGCTCCACCCTCCTCAGGGCCCAATCCATTCAGGGTCAGATAGGAAAGGAGGGAGGACCAAGTACGGGGGGTTTCTGTGGGCCCCAATGTAGCACAGGTTTCTTCTGCTCAAGTGCCATTGGCCAGACCTCAGTCACCTGGTCACACCCACTGCAAGGAAGTGAGGGGAGGTCTGGAAAACGCCAGCCTGTGCCAGGGAGAAGAGAAGAATGCAGGTTCTGAGCCCCAGCAGTCTCTGCCACACCCCTGTAGCCCAGAAAGGACCAGAAGTGTAGCAAACCTTGGAGAAAAATTCCTATTCAAGAGAAACAGCTTTTAATGAAATAATCATGGTATTCTGCATGTTAACTTGAATCTTATGCTCTGCGCACAATCAGACGCCAGTTTAAAATATTGAAAACATGTCAGATAGCACCAGAAGCTCTGACAGTATGAGGGTCTTTTAGGGAGGAAGGCAGAATTATTCTGTTGGGGGTTTTTTCCAACGTCATCATCTTCTCTTTAGGCTTCTCGTGTTCCGGTGAGAGCTGTCTGTTTTTATTGCACAGTCTGGCTGGTTGTCTCTTCTCAGACATCTTCTAGCGCTGAGACAGCTGGGTCGGGTGAGATCTGGCAGTAAAATGAGATGGCCCTGAGCCATCTGCAGAGAGACGCCTGGCCACCCAGCCGGGTGCTGTGGTCACTTCCCGCTCACTCTCTCTCCCACAGCCTGGAGTGCGTCTGCACTTCGTGGAGCTGGGCTGCGGCCCCGCCGTGTGCCTGTGCCATGGCTTTCCTGAGAGCTGGTTCTCTTGGAGGTACCAGGTAAGGGAAACTGGGGGAAAGTACACCCCTCAGGGGGAGGGGCGGGGAAAGACTAGATGGTGTGCCCCAGGCTGGGATGTCATTAAGAAGCTCAAACCTTACAGTGGAGCATCATCTCCAAAGTATGCCCATGATCCCTCGGAAATTTTGGGGCCAGAGATACCTCAGGACCTCAGAGCTGTGCTAGCCCATATGCCACCTTTGCAGATTAGAAAAAGTCAGACTTCTTGAAGACACTCTACGCTACCTGCTGGGAAATCCTTAATGAATTATAGAAATCTGCAAGGTCTTTGCTAGGAAAAGTGCTCTCTTGGCTGTGGTGTTAGATGCAGTGCACAAACCCCACCACTGTTCTTGGCAGCCCTATCCAGGTATGCTTGTTCCAGCCCAATGTCGAGGATACCAGATGGTGCCATGTGGCAATTTGGATTGAACCATTTACAAGAACAGAGGGGTAGAAGGAGCAAAGAGGGAGTGTCAGCAAAAGACAGATGAGACACACTGGAGTGTGCCTGAATTGTTTGCTTTCCAGATCCCTGCTCTGGCCCAGGCAGGTTTCCGGGTACTGGCTGTGGACATGAAAGGCTATGGAGAGTCGTCTGCTCCTCCTGGTGGGTTAGCTCTCTTGTCATGCCTTCTGACTGTCTGAGCTCTCCAACTTCACGGTCTTCCCCTGGTCCCAGGTCAGAGCAGGCAACCGCAAGGGGGTCTGGCTTCACCCTTTTCCTTTCCTGCAGTGTCCTGTGTTTATGTGCTTTGGGCCCCAGATGTTTCTGCTCCCCATACTCTGAATGAATACAAGAAACCCAATGGCCTGTGTCCTAAGGGAGTCTCCTGCTGGTCGGGGGGGATGTAGGATGTACCATCCATCTCCAGAACTTTTTCATTTTCCCAAACTGAAACTCTGTACCCATTAAACAACAACTCTCCATTCCCCCTCCTCCCTCAGCCCCGGGCAGCCACCATTCTAGTTTCTGTCTCTGTGAATTTGACTCCTCTAGCACCTCATGTAAGTGTGTCATATGGTATTTGTCCTTTTGTGACTTATTTGTGGCTTATTTCACTTAGCGCAATGTCTTCAAGCTTCTTCCATCTTGTAACATGTGTCAGAATTCCTTTCCTTTTTAGGGGTGAATAATATTCTGTTGTATGTATAGACTGCATTATTTATGCATTCATCCATCGGTGGGCACTTGGGTTGCCTCTGCTTTTTGGCTAATGTGAATAATGCTGCTGTGAACATGAGTGTACAAATATCTGTTTGAGTCCCTCCTTTCAATTCTTTGGGGTCTGTACCCAGACCTGGAATTGCTGGATCGTGTGGTAGTTTGACAGCCGGATTCTTAACCCAACATCTATGCATCCCAGTGGGAGTCTATCTAAGGATATGTGTTGGGGGCCAAACATCCAGGAAAGGCATCTAAGAGGTTTTTTTAAATGTAATTATTAAAATGTTTATTTTTGTTCATCTATAATGCAATCTTCCCTGAATCCCCTAGGCATAACTTAGTAATACAGTTCATCATTCAAACTAGAGCACTATTGAAAGGAAAAGAGACACTGTTAATAGGAACACACATAAGCTGAAACTATCCTGACCAAATTGGAATTCATGGTCATGTCCTAAATACAACTTTGTTTTAGTTTTTTTTTTAGAAAAACGTATTTTACATGTTAACTATTGTTGAAAGGTTATACATAACTTGAATGCTAAAGCCAAACGTAATGATTTAGAGAATACATACACATGTATTTCAGGTCATTTGTGTATAAATTTCATATCATCTGGCAATAGATTTTAGGTAACAATTAATTTTCCCTTAAAATTTTGAAGGCTTTTCCCGCTGTTTTCTGGCTTCATGTGCTGTGGTTGAGAAGGCCCCTGCTGTTCTGATCCACAAGCCTTTCTATGTGTCTGTTTGGGTTTTTTTCTTTATGCTTGACACTTTTAGGATGCTTTCTTTATCTGTTGTGTTTTCAGATTTTATAATACTGTGCTCTGATATGGGTCTTTTTTATCTACTTTGTTGAGTACATTTATCTATCTTGGAAATTTTCTGGAATTATTTCTTTGGTAATTTTTTCTTCTGTTTCCTATCATCATTTTTTTTTCTTTTTTCTTTCTGGACTTGCTGTTATTGTTAAAATGTCCATACTACCCAAAGCAATCTACAGATTCGATATAACCCCTATCCAAATCCCAAAGACATTTTTTACAGAAATAGGAAAAACAATTTTACGATTCATATGGATCCACAAAAGAGCACAAATAGTCAAATCAGTCTTGAGAAAGAATAAAGCTGGAGGACTCACACTTCTTGATTTCAAAATATATTACAAAACTGCAGTAATCAAAACAGTATGGTACTGGCATAAAGACAGACATATAGACCATGGAGTAGAATCGAGAGCCCAGAAATAAATCCACACGTATATGGTCAACTGAGGCTCGACGAGCGTGCCAAGAACATACAATAGGGAAAGGATAGTTTCTGCAACAAATAGCGCTGGGAAAACTGGATGTTCACATGCAAAAGAATGAAATTGGACCCTTATCTTACACCGTACACCAAAAGCAACTCAAAATGGATTGCAGACTTAAATGTAAGACCTGAAACTAAAACTCCTAGAAGGAAACATGGGGGAGAAGCTTCATGACGTCAGTCTGGGCGATGATTTCACGGATGTGACATCAAAAGCACAGGCAACGAAAACAAAAATAAACAAGTGGACTACATCAATCTAAGAATTTAATAAGATTTCTTTTCTGACAAAGGGTCGCTTGTAGTTTGTTGGGATATTTTTAATCTTGTGAATTAAGTGTGCTTCTTTTATTTTTAATCACAGAAATAGAAGAATATTCCATGGAAGTGTTATGTAAGGTAAGAAGGCTCTTTGGTAACATCTGTAACCTCTGTTCCATCCTGGTGTTCTCAGTGATAGAAGCCAGAAGTGAGGTGTCCACTGAAATCCTAGGAAAGCAGCATTTCGCAGCATCTGAGTATAAATTCTTACTGAAAGTTGGGGTGATTTTTCAAAATGATAGTATGTCAAGTGCTGTTCTAAGTATTTGACGGAAGAGGAAACTGAGTTCCAAGGAGGTGGAGGTATTGCCTGAGGTCGACAGCTGGTGAGCCAGCTGTGAACCCTGCAGTAGTCCCGTGCCCGTCCTCTCAGCTCCTCCGTATTGCCTCTCCATCCTGGGCATTTTAAAAGTCACTTTATTTTTGTGAAGCTGTTGGTGGCCAGACCTAGGGAGTTAGTGTGTGGATTGGTGGCTGTAATGGCGCTCCTACTGTAAGACAGGCATGAACACCACCGTCGGGGAGAGGGACTCTCATCTCAGAGCTTGCAGGGGGAGGCGGAGGCCGAGGTGAGGAGACTGTGACGCAGACCTCCGTCAGCCCTGGAGCAAAAGCACAGGCTGTGGAGGGGGGCGAGGGGAAGAAACGGCCTCCTGGGCGGCCAGGAGACTGGCGATGCCACTGATCACACTAAAGTTACAAAAAGCCTCCATGTTGGAGTCACACAGTCTGGAGCTCCGGCATCCGGCCCCACATGCAGGGTTTGGCGTCTCATGTGGAGAACGTGGGAAAAGCTGAGTCTCCAGCTCGGGTGGTCCTGCCTTCCTCAGTTCCCCAGGCTTTGCCTTTTCTGCTCTGCCACTTCTGGTCTTGCTCATATCTCCCGCAAAATCCTGCCAGGATCTCACCAGCCTGTATTATCTTTAAAAGTAGGTTTACAGAAAACTGAATGAAGATCCTTAATACTGCTTACCCTCAAGTGCCCACAAAAACTTCTTTTCTCAATGACATCCCTACAAATGTATTGAAAATCCTTTTTCTCAACCACAACTCCCAAAATTTGTGCCAGTTCATCAAACGACTGTTATTTGCTTTAGAATTGGGTACCTTTAAGGGACCATAGCCCTGTTCTCTGTGTGTCTGTCATCTTGGGATTCCCAGTTGGGAATGTTGGAGTGCAGCATGGCAATGATGGCGTCTTCTAAAGTCACTAACACCGGGAGGCTTGTCTCCACCCGGTTGTCCCTTTCACTGTGTGTGGCCTCGGGCGAGTGAGTCCGTTAACCTTTCCAGGCCATGCTGTCAGGTGTAAAGTACAATGAGTGGATGGGCTCCGTGTCCTCCAAGGCTCCTTCAGACCTGAGTGTGCTTCTCAGTTGGTGGGATGTGGAAATAATGCTGAACTAGTTTCCGGCCACACTGTGGTTAATTGGAAAGTGGAAAGAAGTGGCTGCAGGCAGTCCAGCAAGGAGGTTTCATCTGTGGTGTGCAGACCCTCAGGGTCCATGAACCCCTGGTGATGGATGCAGAATTTGAAGCAGAGGTAGCCCTGTGCATTTTCCTGGTGGAGGGCCCGTGGTTTCCATCAGATCCTTGGATGTCTGAGGAGACAGAGGAACCACTACATTTGGGGAAGGAGTGGGAGATATTACAACATACTCTGTCCTCTTCTTCTCCTTCTCTCTTTTTAAATTGAAGTTCCCTGAGATCAGGGAGCTTTGCCGTTCCCTGATTGTTGCTGCACCCCCAGCAATTAAACAGTGTCTGGCCCGCAGTCGGCTCTGAGTGAATGCTAGTTGGGAGGATCCATGTTAGAAGTGGGGAGCTTATTGGGTTGCGTGTGGTGGTGGAGGTGCTTGGGAGGGAAGGCATGGACTTGCAGGGCCTTCTTCCCACAGGATGAGGCAGCTGTGACGTGCCCAGGTGTAATTCCACACCTCCTGTCTGGCCGGACGCCAAAGCGCACCTGGCGAGTTTTCCAATAGTTGGTTACGTGGGTAGGCCCCTGAGACGGTCTGTGGGTCCAGGCCCTTCTTTCTGGAAACTGTTTCTGCAGAACCAGGGATCTTTTGGGGAATTGTGAGAATGAGGCTATTTCTTGTTAGAAATGCAGTGGCCCTAGGAGCTGTACCAGATTCTGGCTGCCCTGGAATTACTGACTGATTCCACTTTGACCTCTACGTGGCATCTGGAAGTTGCTGAAAAGCAGAACTCGAGGCTTTTAAGTTGCTTCCACGGCAGAGATGAGGGCTCAGCAAACAGCAGCAGGTGCTCAGGCAGGGCTGAGGAGCCAGAATGAGAACCCCGAAGTTAAAGGAATAAAAAGAAGAAAGTGGAGAGATGACATGAAGAAAACTTTAGTGCTGGGGTGGTTTTGGACAACACCGTCAATTGGGTGCCCTAAAGGGAGAATGCGAAAGGGGTTGCTGCATTCATTTCATTTCCCACATTCCTCCTCCATTGCTTCTCTTGCTGCAGGGTCTCAGGTCACTGCGGTTGCTGTAGCTGTACGCAATTCTGCACCCTACAGCCCTTAGAGACCAGAGCCTCCAGGACTCTCTCTTATATGGGACAGTCTGTGGGTTCTCAGGTCCTCTTCGAGAACATGTGCACGCTGCCCCTTTACTAGGCACACTATCAGGTTTCTGGAAACCTTCAGCTAAATTCCTCTTTAGTGCATGTATTAGTCAGCTCAGGCCGCCATAACAAAATACCACAGACAGGTGGCTTAAACAAGAGAAATGTATTTTCTCACAGTTCTGGGGGCTGGAAGTCCAGGATCGGGGGGGCCAGCATGGCGGGGATCTGGTGAGAGCCCTCTTTCTGGCCTGCAGACCACCGCCTTCTCGCTGTGTGATCACTGTGGGGAGAGAGCTCTGCTGTCTCTCCTTAGAGGAACATTAATCCTATAGGATTGGGATCCTGATCACACTAGGCATTAGGGCTTCAGCACCTGAATGTTGAGGGCACATAAACACTCAGTCCCTGACAGAGGGCCCGCATGAAACATCCAATAATTGCTCTCCCCTCTTTGGGGGGAAGGTGAAAATACAAACAAATGAAGTAATTACACCAATACTTTGTGCCTCCATTTTAAAAAAATAACCAAATTTAGGGGCTGGCCCTGTGGCCGAGTGGTTAAGTTCACGCGCTCCGCTGCAGGCGGCCCAGTGTTTCGTTAGTTCGAATCCTGGGCGCGGACATGGCACTGCTCATCAAACCACGCTGAGGCGGCGTCCCACATGCCACAACTAGAAGGACCCACAACGAAGAATATACAACTATGTACCGGGGGGCTTTGGGGAGAAAAAGGAAAAAAACAAAATCTTAAAAACAAAAAAAATTATCAGACTATGTTGAACATGACATTAAATTTACAAAAAAATAAAAAATAAATAACCAAATTTAACTGATGGAACCTGTCATCCGTGCTTTCCTTTTCATGCTCTGTTGGGGGCAGTGAGGGGCTTGCCCTCCGCTCCCCGCCAGGTGAGGCTGTCATCGTGACCCTGGCTTTTCAGGGCTGGCGGGGGTGGGGGTAGCGAAAGGAGTCAGAACAACACCCCTTCCTTTTGAAGCAGTCGCTGGTTGTAGACAGAACTCTGTGTCTTCCCCATTCCCGGTGAAAGGGGTTTCATATTGGTAGGTTCCCCCAGCGGCTGACTGAGACGAGGGTGGCGGATCTCTGAACACTTGTTAATGCTCTTGGGGCAGAGAATGCGAGGGCTGTGGGAAAGCCCCTTGTCTTGTCCCTGTCTCTGTTGTCCTGAAATTTCCACCTCCTTGCTTCATCTAGAAGAACTAAAAAATAGGTTCTGCCCAGAGGAGGAAAAATATCGCCTTTCATTTTGGAACCACCTGGAACGGTAGACGACGGAAATATACTCGCATATGTTTTCTAAGTCTCCAGACTCTTGCCAGTGCAGGCTCTGCAGCCCCCAACGAGGGCGTTTACCTGGAGAATCCAGAACAAGCTGAGATTACTTCTCAGAGGGTAGGAAGAAGGGAGGACTCATGGGGCTACAAACTATTTAAAATAAAGCTGTTGGTCTCCATAGTAAAAAAGGATGGCTTTGAATGTTTTGATTTTGAATTTTTGAAATCAGATAGACCTGGAGTCAGTGCCAGTTCTGTCACTACTCTAGCCGTGTGGTCCTGGCTTCATGAGTTAATCTGTGTGAGCCTCAGTTTCCCCATCTGTAGAGTGGAGGCACCGGTCCCTCCGTGCAGCCGTGTGAGGGCAGGGAAGGGCTGCGTGTGAGGCGCCCTGTACAGCACCTCTTGCCCAGCAGGGGCTCCTTCAATGCAGCCCTACAGACTTTTCTGTTATAACAGCAGAGGCCCCTCCGTTGGCTCAGGTAAATGGGGGATGGTGTTGACAAGTCAGACGGGAGTCTTGTAGGAGGAGTGGGGCTGGGAAACAGGAAGGTCAATGTGGCTTTCTGCAGGGGCTGAATGGCTGTCAGGTCTCTGACTCGTTCCCTCCCACGTCTGCCCTGTCCTCCCCTCCACCCCGTCCCTGGCAGGATTATCCTGCTTGTGCAATTGGCGCATGCCCAGGACAACGCCCCAGCCGTGAATCTGGATGACTCTTCATCGCCAACCCCAAACCTCCGAATGTGACTGTATTTGGAGATACTTCTCACACATCTCAGACACCTTTTCAGGCTCCGTGGTTGCTGGCCCATGTGGCCAGGTCTCTGCGTGTGTTGGGGCATGAGGGGCAGGAGCTTACCATCCTGGGGCAAGGCAAGCAGCCAGACCTCTCCAGAACAGTTTTCTTCCCCTTTCTCCCTCCAGGGAAGAAGCTGTGACTTCTGTCCTACAATGAATTGGGCCCAGTTAGGGAAGTGTACTGACATACCCTGAATAATCACTCTGCACGTTTGGGGCCTGCCTGGTTACTGTGTGGATGCTGGAAAGGGAAGGAAGATAACTCAAAAGCCCGTGAAACAGCAGAACGTTGTGTTGGTCTGCTTAGGCTGCCATAACAGTACCATAGACTAAGTGGCTTAAACAACAGGAATTTGCTCTGTCACCATTCTGGAGGCTGGAAGTCCAAGATCAGGGTGTCAGCGTGGGTTCCTCTGAGGCTTGTAGACCGCTGTCTTCTCCCTGTTTCTTCACATGGTCTTTCCTCCGTACCTATCGTATCTGTGTCCAGATCTTCTGTTCTTATAGGGACACCAATCAGATTAGATTAGGCTCTCCCCTTATGACCTTATTTTAACCTAATCCCCTCTGTAATGACCCCATATCCAAATACAGTCACATTTAGAGGTACTGGGGCGTTAGGGCTTCAACATAGGAATTTTGGGGAGACACACTTCAGCCCATGACAAAGGCAGACACAGTCATTCTAATCTTGAAGTAGCTGAGGCGGGTAAATACAGTTTCTGATTTTTTAATATTTTCTTTCTTAGGACATGGTAACCTTCCTGGATAAGTTGGTAAGTAATTATTTTGAACTGATTTCTTTGGATAATTCTGTTTGGGCTTGGGCCCTTAAAGAAAAGGTGTAACCTTTGAAGGTGTCAGCTGTTAGAGCCCTCGAGGGGGTGGCGAGGGCAGGGACACTCTGGGGCAGTGGGAGGCAGGGTGGTTGGTTGGGAGGAATTGCAGAGACAGAGACAGCAAGGTGTTTGGAGAAGAGCGTAGAGGTGAGTTCTTTTTTTTCTCCCATGGAGAAAAAAGCATCTTCCCGGGAATAGGATACTTCTGTTGGCTTTGAGCAAAGGTGAAGAGCCTTGAATCAAGAAATTTAGAAAACATCCTATAGGCTAATATTTCACAACTTTTAAAGCTTCCATCCCTTTTTTAATATCTAAATTTGAATGCCTTCATTAACGTTTTTGGAATGTCAAACTCTAAACAGATCAACAGCTGTGATCCGAGAACGTGCTTTTGCAGAGCCCACATGCAATTCCTGAGGCTGTGGTTTGCTAACAGCCTCCTCCCATCCTCAGTTAGGTCACGGTGGCAGAATGAAAACCCTGCAGCATGGCTGAGGGCAGAAAGGGCTAAACCAGGACGGTGACAGTGGAGGGGGAGCTAAGAGAACCTCAATGCAGTGAGATTTATCACCTGTTAATTGGATGTGAGAGTCGAGAGAAGAATCCAAGATGACTGAGGAATTCCAGTTCAACAGCAAAGTATGGTGCCAGACACTGTAGGAAATGAGGCGAAGATGTCGTGGTCCCTGCCCTCTGCAGACCCTCAGTCCCACGGAATTGGTTTTGGAATTTTTGAGTATGGTGGGGCATCTAAGAGGACTTGGCCTGGTGTGGTCCGCTCAGTCCTACTCTGTAATGACCTTCTATCTAGAAGGTTTCCAGCTGGCTCAGAATGTCTCTTATTCTGATTGCTAAAAGAGAGTCTCTGTTGTTGCTGGCCAGCTGGGTTAGGTGTCCTTCCCTGGTCATTATTGGGACACTTAGGAAGGAAGCTGGGCCAACTGCAGATGAGGTGGTCATCCACCACCTGGAGGTGGTAGTTGAAGCTATTGGAGTAGATGAGTTCCCCGACAGGCCTGAGAGCTGAGCAGTGAATACTCCCATGTAAGAGGTAGAGGCGGGAGTGGACTCAGTGAAGTAAGAAGAGAGTCTGGAAAGCGCAGCATCACAGGAGCCTAGGGAAGAAATGTCTGATGCTGCAAAACAGTCAGAAGGGTGAGAACCGAAAGGAAAAAAACTATTGCTAGTGGTTAATAGCCTTTAAGAGTCAAGTTTCAGTGGACTCAGGGGTAGCAGAGAAGAAGCCAGGCTGCAGGGACTTAAGAAGGTTGTTAGGGAGGCAGCAGGTGTAGACCATAGTGAGAAGTTTGACAACACAGAGGAGACAGAGGTACGGCAGGGAGCTGAGTCAAGGAACTGCTTCTCAAGATGGAGATGAGGCTGGGGAGCGTCTGAAAGGCCCTGATACGGCTGAACAAGGCCAGCAGGGTGGGTAGAGGAGAGAGCCCGATTTCAGGCTCAGGAGACTGGGATTTTAATTGTGGCTCCACCACTTACCATCCACGCAGCCGCCTTGGTCAAGTCGCCTGACCACTGTGAGGCTGTCTTCCCATTTGTGAAGTGTGTATCGGGAGGTTATTAGAATTCCAGACAGTGAGTGTAAACACTTAGCACAGTGCCTGGGCCACAGTAGGTGCTCAGTAAAAGGGAGCTGTCGTCATTCATTGTTAGCAGCAGCAGAAGAAAGGAAGGGGCAGGTAGGAAGGGAGAGATTGAAGATGGCTCTTGAGGCTTTAATGGTTAAGGGAGGGAAGATCCCAAAGGAGCAGGGAATAGAATCATATCACTCAATGAAAGATGAACTTGGAACACGAGATAAAGTCATACCAACTTTAAGATGAAAGAGAAGAAAGTAAAACAAATTTTGATTCGAGGGAAGGTGGAGAGAGAGAGGGGCCCCTACGGCCTCAGTCTTCTAAGAACATTTAAAAGGCCAGACATTTGTGTAGAGGCTATGTGGGGCCGGTATGTGAGGGATTGGAGGCTTCGGAAGGGTAGACGTTTGGAGCAGCTGCTGCGCCCTCACTGGAGGAGCCCCTAGGAAGTGAATGAAAAGGTTGCTGGCTGAGGGTTGGGCCTCAGGGGAGCCGAGGCCTTGGACTCTCAGCACCCCATCCCAGAAACCTGCCCACATCCGCTCTCTTCTTTATCCTGCTCTAGGGCATCTCTCAAGCGGTGTTCATTGGCCATGACTGGGGAGGCATGCTGGTGTGGAACATGGCTCTCTTCTACCCTGAGAGAGTGAGGTAAGAATTTGGGTAACACTGGACTTGAATTCACATTAGAATCCTTCCTCAGGTCTTGAACCCTGGAAAACTTCTTGAAAACGAAGAGGTTATCTGGGAAGATTAACACCTTAGCTCCCTAGTGCCCATTGACACATTAACAAGGAGGGCTTACTGAACTGATGTCTTAGGAAGCAAGCCTGTCCTAGTTGCCAGTAATGGGACAGTAGTAGCTGGTGGGAATGTGGGAGGAGGATGGTAGACTTTGCGGGGAGCGGGTGAGGCAGCAAGAGTGTCGGATTCCTAGAATCGAGTGCCAAGAGAGACTCCTGCTAAGGACAGGAGTCAGAAAAAGTGGCTTTCACTTTTTCCCTGGACTGGCTATATGACAAATCCTTTCACCCGTTAGGCCTTGATTTCCTCAACCACAAAGTGGTAATGGTAGGTCCCCTCTGACTGTATGCCCTGCACGATGCTGCACAGATGTCAGGATAGAATGGCGTTTCAGGGTCCCAGGGGGAGCTCTCAGATGCTGGCTGTTGAACCCAGAGAGTCAGGGGGCCTTTGTGCCCAAATCCCATTTGAGCTGGCACTTGCAGCTGAAGCCTGTCTGACCTCCCATTTCACCCTCAGATCTTAGCAAATTAAATAAACATCATCCTTAGCAGCCTTCTGTATTTCCCTGACTAATCCACTTACTTTTTATTTGGGTAAGTTTATAAGAACAGAAACACCAGAGAACTTCGTTCAGCTCAACGCCAGCTCGAATGGTAGGATGATATTGAAGACTGAAAAGAATCAAACATTTCCTAAAGTATTTGTAAAGTTTTCACACTCTTGTTCTTCTGATCTCTTCAGCTGCACTCTGTCCTCTCTCTCGTTCAAAGTCAAAATAAGAATTCAGTTCTTAAGAATTGGATTCACCACAAAGTTACTCTCCAGCCCGTATTGATGCCTCCTGAAGGACACAAAAGGAAATAGAGTGACAAGCATATGGTCTCTACGTGGAAGGAGGTGCAACACCTTCTTGTTGTTTTATTAAACATAATCTCTCTCTCCTGGGAGAATTTAAAGATACGAACATGAGCCAGGTGAAGTTGTGCCCAGAATAACCTCAGATCAAAGACATGTAAGCGTGCTCTGGTCTCCTGTTCCTCCTCTCACTGTTCTTTCGTTGGTTCTGGTCGTAGCGCTCCTGCTACGCTGCTCTCATCAGAGCAGCCCTGATTCTGCGTTCCTGAGAGGCCAGGAGGAAGCCGAGACCCTCCTCCAGGGCTGTCCACAATGGGACATGGCATCTCTTTGAGAATATTGCTGACAGCAGGGGCCCTCTGCCCAAGTGGTTAAGTTCGTGTTCTCCACTTCAGAGGCCCAGGGTTTCATCAGTTCCGATTCTGGGTGTGGACATGGCACCGCTCATCGGGCCATGCTGAGGTGGCATCCCACGTGCCACAACTACAAGGACCCACAACTAAAATATGCAACTATGTACTGGGGGGATTTGGGGAGAAAAAGCAGAGGGAAAACAAAGAAGATTGGCAACAGTTGTCAGCTCAGGTGCCAATCTTTAACAACAACAACAAGAAGAATATTGTTGACAACATTGATCTTCACCTTTCTAGCCAGAAAATGAGTGAGACAAAAAAAAGCCCACCTTTAGTGTGGAATATTCCTTTGAATCCTTGGTTTTGGTGTTCTTCTGAGATAAGCTGCGGGGACCTATTCAATATAAGGGTCAACTCACCTGTTTGACCAAGAATACCCTTTTATGTCCTTTCTTTGCCAATCACCTGGAGATTCTGCTCCCAAAGGAGGCTGTGGTTTAGCCTTTTCTAATCTTCTTGCCAGTTGGCAACAAGATTTATATGCTACCATCTCCTTTAGTGGTGATAATATTTTTTTATATATGGAATAAGCTATATGTCAAAGCAGTTAAAAAGAAAACCCTATACTGCTCTGAATATTTCATAAAAGCCAGAGTTTCTTGACTTGTGATTTAAGTAATGCTTAAAATAGTTCACTATGGTAGCATTGGAGACCTGTGGGTATCAACATAATTGTATCCTAATCTAACCTGTCCATAGTGGCTATTGGACATTTGAAATGTGGCCAATTCAAATTGAGATTACTGTGAGTGGAAAGCACCTTCCAGCTTTCAGACTTAGTACTAAAAAAAGAAAGTAAACTATTTGTAATTTTTATATTGATTATTACATGTTGAAATTATTAATATTTTAGCTATATTGGGTTAAATTTTAAATTAATATTAAATTTATATTAAATGTTAAATTAAGATTAATTACTATTTTAGATTAATCTCACCTTTTTCTTTTTACTTGTTTTAATTTGATTACTAGAAAATTTAAGGTGATATTTGTGGCTATCATTATATTTCTTTTGGTTGGCACTGGCTAAACCTTACCACTCCACTTCCTGATCATTTCATTTGCCCTAATTATCCCACGCTTCCTCTTTTATATCTCCCCCTAAATATTCTCTCCTCTCTATTTCTCTTCTGGGGAAAAGTTTTCCAGGGTAAGAATGGCATACGAATCCCTTACTGACCAGCCAGACTAACTAGTCCTGGTTAACTTCTATCAATGTTGTCTTCGCGGGGTCAGCTCCACCCCTCTCTTTTGTTCCTCTTGCTGCCCCCCGTTCCCCTTATAG
Source organism: Equus asinus (assembly GCF_041296235.1). NCBI lineage: Eukaryota > Metazoa > Chordata > Mammalia > Perissodactyla > Equidae > Equus > Equus asinus. The sequence goes on along the minus strand of NC_091792.1, from coordinate 64,468,249 downwards.
TGACTAATGCAGTAGACTGCTGGTGGTCTCCTTGCTTCAGGTTCCCCTCCCTGCTTCCATGGGGTATGTCACTGCTTGATGCCTCACTTCCTGACTGCGAGTTCCCTCCACTCTCACCTCTTCTCAAAGCCGTCCTGGTTTTCTTGTTTTCTGCAGCATGAAGTCCAGACACAGGGCCCTTCATGTCCAGGCTCCCCCTTGCCTTTCTGGCTTTATTTCCCAAGATTCCCCATTAAATACTTGCCCTCTGGCCACACAGACCCCTTGCTCCATCAAGCTCAACCACAAGCTTTGCCCTTTTCTAGAATTTGCTCATGCTACCTCATGATGTTTCCTTTACAGGTATCATTTCCCCTCCTGAATCTCCCCCACCCTTAAAGCCAAGTTCAAATACTCTGTTTTCCATAAGGTCTTCCATGATGCCCAAATCTAGAAATTCTTTGTCTCCTTAAACTCCCTTGGTATTTCGTGCTATTCTTATGGCTCCTATCACAGACTATCTCATAATATAGTCATGGGTATATTTGTCTAGCCTTCCTTATTAAATTATAATAAGCTCCTTGAGTATTGATTTTATATTTTCTCTCCCCTAGTATATAGCATGAAATTACACTTGACACAGTGAGTGAAGGAAGGAAAAATGAATGCCTTTTTAAAAACTAGAAAGAGATTGTAATGTCCACATATTCTAATCAGGTTGATATACTTCCTGTAACCTGTACGTGTGTGTGTGTGTGTGTGTGTGTGTGTGTGTGTGTGTGTGTGTGTGTCTAAGGCAAGTAGGTGAGAAATTCTGCAGTTAAGCAGGAAAAAAACCACTGGGCTGGGAGGCAAGAAATCTGAGTGCTGATCCCCTTGCCCCACACGCCGCTGGTATGAGATCTTGTGCATATCACTTTCCCGCTCTGAGCTTCGATTTTGACGTGTAAGGTCCTTTCTGGGTCTTGCAGACTGTCTGCTTACAGGGTCTGTGTCTCAGTGCCTCTTCTTTCCATAGGGCAGTGGCCAGTTTGAATACTCCCTTCATGCCAGCAAATCCCAATGTGTCACCAATGGAGATCATCAAAGCCAATCCTGTTTTTAATTACCAACTCTACTTCCAGGAACCAGTAAGTTGGGGCCCTGAGAGCAATGATCCCAGTAAGGTTTTTGCTCTTCTTTCCCCTTTCTCTCTCCTTCTCCCCATTGGTTCGATTTATCTCTGTCCCCGTTATTTTCTGTGGCACTACTCAGAAGTGGTTTTACAAATGGGCTCAGGTGAGACTTCCTCCAGAGCTCAGCTGGGCCTTGCCAGGTGATGGCACGTTTCTGTGTGTGTGCATTTGGGGTGGCAAGGGGAACGGGAGTGTGGGGGTGGCATACCGGGTTCTCCTGCTCTGAAATCATGGAGTGGGGGGCTCAGTGCTAGTTTGGAGCAGCCCCCTCTTAGTTCTTTGGCTGAGAGGCTGGCGAAACCCACCTCTTGATGGTGACAGCTCCTGGCCTTTTTCCGGGGAGCTGATCTCTGCCTACTGAGGAGTGTCGTCTGTGATTACAGAGAGCGCCAGAGCCTAAACACCCTGCACTAGGCCCCGAGTGTGCTCTGGGAGATGTGGGAGGTTTCTAGGGTCACTCTGTGTGCCACAAAGCCCAAGATGCCTTTCAAGGATGTCCCCGGGGGCTGGGGGGATGTGTGTGATGCGGTGTCACTGTCACCTTTCACTGGGATTCACTGAGAGCAGCATCATGAGTCTGGCCTGGGTGCCTCCGCTTCAGCTGCCCTCGTCTGTGGGAGGCACCTGCTACTCATCCGTTTGTGCGCTCTGGACCCCAGCGTCTAGCTACCTCTGGGTAATTCCAGAGAGGATAAAAGATGGTTCCTAACACTCCAAAGAGAGAAGAATGGATCCAGCGAATCAATAAAGAGCACGAGAGCATCTCCCCACACCTCTCCCCAGCCCTTGCCCTTCTGCAGTAGGAGGTACCATTTCCAGCAAGGATCATAACTGTCCTAGTTTTGATTCGGTGTCTTAACTCTTTACGAACGATTTTCATTGATAAAATGGTACATTGAAAGAGGAACTTTTTGATTCAGGCAATAACCAGACTCATTCAGTAAAACACCAGAAGCCTCCAGCAACGGCATGAAAAGCCCCTCCCCAGCAGCTGCACTGGATGGCCTTTGTGCTTCGGGTGAGGTGCAGGGAGTGGCAGCTTCAGCATCTCCCAGGGAGCTTGTTAGAAATGCAGACTCACAGGCACCCTTTGCAATCTGCCCAACAAGAATGTGTCTCAACAAGGTCCCCCAGGTGCCTCATGCACGTGAACTGCCTAGGGAGGTCCTCCCAGCTTTGACAGCTCGTCTTCTGTGACTCACTCCGTTTCTGCCATTCTCTAGCCCAGTGATTGTCAAACATCAGCATACATCAGAACCACCTCGAAAGCTAGTTAAAACACAGATTGCTGGACCCCATCCCCAGAGTTCTGATTCAGTCAGTTTTGTTGGGGCCAAAGGATTCACATTTCTAGCAAGGTAATGCTAATGCTGCTGGTGCTGGAGCCGTGCCTGGAGAACCGCACGGTGGCCCGAGGAAAGGGCTAGTCCTGCCATTTTCCGGGTAGTGGGGGGCCAACAGCCGTCCTCAGTGGGTTAGAGGCCTGGGGCAGCTGGTCCAGCCAAGGATTGCTGGAGCGGGCCAGGGCCGCGCTGACTGTCTCTCTAACGTGGGTTCCCTTTACTGCAGTGATTCTCAGACTTCTGGTCCAGGACCCTTTACACTCTTAAAAATTATCAAGAGCTCAGAGAGTGTTAGTTAATGTGGGTTATATCTATTGCTGTTTACCATACTAGAAGTCGAAATTTTAAAATATTTATTAATATTCATTTAAAAAGTAATAATAATGTACCCATGTTAATGTAAACGTTTTTATTTTTTAAAAAAAAAAAACTTGATTTTCCTTTAAACGTTTAGTGAGGGAGTAGCATTGTTTTACGTTTTTCAAGCCCCCTTCGTGTCTGGCTTGATGGAGACAGCTAGATTCTCTTAGCTGCGTCTGCATTCAGTCTTTTGTGATAGCACATGTGGAGCTTCTGGAAAACTCTGCTGTACGCTTATGAGAGCATGAGTGTGAGAAGGAGAAATGGCATGCTAGTATTATTGCAAAATGGTTTGTCCTGGGTCCTCTGAAAGGGTCTCAGGGCTCCCCCAAGGTCTCCAGACTATACCCTTTGAGAAATACTGCTTTTTCAAAAAAAAGTTCTATTAATGTAATTGTAGGCGATAGAAAAAGGGAAATAATAGTATCACTATATATTGTATTTTGATCAAACTACATTGAGTATTTATCAACAATATTCAGCTTATTAAAAAATTTTTATTATTTCTTAAATTGTTGTAAAATACATGTAACATAAAATTTACCATCTTAGCCACTTTTAAGTGTCCAGTTCAGTGGCATTAAGTACATTGACGTTGTTGTGCAAGCATCACCACCATCCATCTCTAGAGCTCTTGTCATCTTACAGAACTGAAACTCTGTCCCCATTAAACACTAACTCCCCATGCCCCTCCCGCAGGCCCTGGCCACCACCCTTCTACTGTCTGTCTCCATGGATTTGACTGTTTAGTTTCCTCACTTAGGTACCAAGTGGGATCATACCGTATTTGTCCTTTTCTGACTGGCTTATTTCATTTAGCTAATGTCCTCAGGGTTCATCCATGTTGTAGCATGTGCCAGAGTTTCCTTTTTTGAGGCTGAATAGTATTTCCTTGTGTGGATAGACCGCATTCTGTTTATCTGTTCATCTGTTGATGGACACTTGGGTTGCAGTTGCTGCTTTCTGAGTGCCTGTGGGCCAGGTAGTTCTGTACACAACAGCACTACGGCATTCTCTCCTGTCTTTTCAGCTGCGCAGGCAGAGGCTCTGAGAGGTTCACTAACCGGCCCAAGACCAGGTCTGTGTCTGGTTCAGGCTGTTGACCTAGTCTTGTTTGACTTCCCCTAAGCCATGCTGAGAGGGAGCTTGGACTTCATTCTGTGTGCCCTGCACGTCCACACAGAGAGGGGAGGAGCAAACCAGGGTGAGCTCAAAGTCCTGATTGAGAAAGTAAATTGCAGCCCTAGTATGGCAAAGTTGTTGGTTTCAAAGGTTGTTACGGTCATTGTGAAAAAGTCAGTATCTCTATTGCTTTGTTGTAGCAGCTGGGTTTAAAATCTGCAAGAAGGGTTTGTGGGATGGTTTTGTTCTAAAGAACCAAGCCTCTTGGCAGGGGAATGTTAGACATTCAAATTAGTGATCTGGTCACTGAAAGGCTCCCAGGAATGGGGTTTGGGGTAAAGCCAGCAGCTGAGGCTGGTCAGGATCGGCACAGAGCTGAGTCTGAAGGAGAAACCATTCAATTCACGGGCCCTGCCAGCATGTCTGCCGCCTGCTCAGTAAGGGCACGGACCGACTGAGCCACTTCCTCTCTCTGGCCCTCAGTTTCCTCATCTGGAAAAGGATGATCTAGTTGGATGTTTTTCAAACAGGTAATAGCTTCAAACTTGAGCTGAATTCAGGTCAATAAATTAAACATAGCGTGTAGGGCAACTCTTTCCTTAGGAGTGGGTGCTGGGAGCCCCTCCTTCCTGCCTCTCTCCTCCCAGCCCGGCAGGCGAGAGGAGTCACCCCTGAGTGCTCAAGGTCACTCCAGATTCCTTCAGCCCAAGGAAGCCTCCAGTGTGCGCCGTGGGTGCGCCCGGCCCTCCCACCTCCAGCTCATGTTTGCTGAGCGCCACAGGGTGCTGCTTAGACAAAGTCCAGGGTGGTCAGCTCCCCCAGGTCTCGGAACCCTTAGCCAGCGTACTCACTGTCTCGTCCTGGGAATTTGCCAAGTCTGGTGGAAACTAAAATTGAAGTCATGTTTTTCTTTCCTTGTCAGAGAAGGGATCATCGGCTTTGCATTTGTATAGTAAGATCGGATGAGGAGGAGGAAGCTCTGGGCAGCAAGACAGACAGAATCGGCTGGGTCATTTCAGCCTGATCTGTTCCATTTTTTAAATATTAGGATTCTTAATGTCCCGACTTAGCCTAGGGATATCTTAGCCCTTTAGCCCCCCAAATCAGGACATGTCTAGTATATCCTGTTAATCCTGCCCTCTTCCACCTCCCAGCACTGGTCCTCTTTACTTGTCCTTAGCAGTGTCTGTGTGTTTTTATTTCTTTGGGGAAGACCTGTGTGTGTGTGTGTCTGGAACCATGTAACAGATTTTAAGCACCAAAACTCACTTTTCAGTATTTAGCCAGCTGAGAAACTAGGGAATAGAGAGAAATGTGTTGAAAGGAAATTGTAGGTGGTAGTCAAGAGAGGTGGTTCCACCTGGCGGAAGGGCGAACATCCATGAACGGTTTTCTTCTGTCTCCCTCACAGCGGGAAGTCTTCCTTAACACCCAGTAACTTCTTCAGCCTACGAGACAGCTGGTGATTTGTTACATCGTTAATTTTTTAAATGATGCTTGCTATTTAAAAAAAAAAAGTTCTGAGTTGTGTAAAATAAAAGGTTAAATCCCCATTCACTCATCTAGAACTAGCCACTATGAGTAGTTTGCTGAGTATTTCCCGGGCATTTTTTTAAAATATGCTTTTAAGTGTGTGTGTATATGAGCCTATATATAATCTTACTATAAATGGGCTCATGCTGCTTTGGCATTTAACAGTTCTCGGACAGATTTTCCTGTCAGTATGTAGAGATTCACCTCATTCTTTTTAATGGCAGTTTGGGTCTTCATCATGCAGATGGACCATGGTTTATTTAACCAGCCCCCCATGGAAGGACATTATTTTGATTGTTTTTCACAGCTGAATAATACATTTTAAAAGAAAGTGCCACCAAGTGCTACCTTATTCACCAGCCTTTAACCATCAGGTTTTTGTTGTGCCTTCCACGGAAGCAACGTTTTATCTTTGTTTTCTTCAATGGGCACTGTCATGTGATACTAAGAAGAACCAGATACTGAGGGCTTGAGGTCCGGAGCACCCGTTTCCAACTTGGCTGTAGATTATCCTGACTTCAAACAAGTCGCATCTCAGCCTGAGGGTCTCCGTCTGTCAGACGGCCGGCCGTCCCAACGCAGTGCTGTTGTGGGAGGCAAAGGATTTGCCCCAGGCGAATGGCTTCAAAGGGCCTCAGGTCTCCTCACAGCCCTCGGAGGCCTGCCTCTCTCCCGTCTGCCTAGCCAAACACTTTTCTGGTTCTGCTGAGATTTCAGATGCCTCTATCCACCGGCATCTTCAGCCCCAGGACAACCACCCCATCCGCGGATGTGGAAGGAGGGCCTGCTAAGGGACTTGAGCATCCACAGATTTCGGTATCTTTGGGGGTCCTAGAACCATTTCCCCACGGATCCAAGGGAGACTGTACTTGAGCTGTTTCTAAGTTGATTCTCAGGAAGTCTTTATCCTTAAACAGCCTCAGAGCACTGAGACAAAGCTCCAGGGCTTGTGGAATTCCAAAGGCTTCGTCCTGGGAGCTCGTAGAACCTGGAGCTGTCTTCAGTTTGCCTGCCCTGGCTGATAGCTTTGGGTAATAGTGGAGCGGATTGTTCATCTGACTGTGGTCTGTAGGGTACTGCTCAGCTCCACCTCGAGCTGGAAGTGAATTACCTTGTTTGGTGCGTCTGAGCGTGCACTGGAAGGCAGAAGCATGGAAGCCACTATCCACGTGGTCATTTAGAGACTCTCCCACCAAAGTCTTTATCTCATACTCCTTCCTTGTTACCTCTCTTCTTCCCACCCATCTAGCCTTTGTTGGGTACCTGCTATTACCCTGCTAAGGCAGTGGCAATAAAAACATGAATAAGGTACAGTGTGTGTCCCTAAGAAATTCACAGGCTCCTGAGGCGACCAGATCCCAAACTAGACAGCTCTGATGCAATTCGATAACTTTAATGATGGAGATAATAATAACCATTTATTGGCATCCCTCCTATGTTTCAGGCATTGCAAGAAACAGGCATTAGCTCATATAACCCTTATAGAACTTCCATTTTATAGATGGGGAAACTGAGGCTCTGGAAGATTAAGTTGCCCAGTTAATAAGTATCAGGACTGGGGCTTGAAACCATGTTTGTTGGATTCCAAAGTCCATCCTTTAACTCCTTTGCTCAGGAGCACAGAGGGAGGAGCCCCATCCAACTGAGTAGATGGCAAGCTTGTCATTAGTCTGTGGGACCTTGTAGAAATTGCAGAGTCACGTGGCATCAGCAGGGCACACAACCAGAGTACGAATGTTGTTGTCTTCTCCCCTTTCTGGCCTTCGCCTTTGTCCTTATCCTCCCCATTGACCTGATGTACTTTCATGTGGACAGACAGATGTATTTGCCTGTTTGCTCTTTGATTTTTTTATTGACCGTTTTGGAATCCGTTTGCCCTTTTAAGGACCGTTTCAGGGGTGAAGCCCTGTCCAGACCTCTGGACCCATGGCGATTCCTTCACACACTGAGATACATCCCTGAGCTCATGAACAGCAACTGTTTCTGGGGTGAGGACTCTCTCAATAAATAAGAAATAAATTAGGATAAATAAGAAAGCCATGGCCACGCGCAGCGCTGACCAGTGCTTTCATCCATCACTTATAACACACTTGCTTCCGTGGCTGTTTCCTTCCTTGGCATCCATCATGTAGCAGAAGGCCACGATTGATTCTCCATCCCAGGAATCTTAGGAATGTGGGGGATTGTAATTAACACACTGACACCGCCTCCATCAGAAACTCTCAAACTGCAGATCCAGCGCTGCTTGAGGATAAGGCCTGCTTGCCTACAGTGCTGCCATCTCACGGATCCAGAGTTCGCACGATGTGCAAAAGGGCTGAGGGCTGCTGGCCGCTGAAATGTCTTGTAGACCTGGCTTATAGCACCCTCCTCTCTGGGAGCATTCCTAGGAGGAGAGGAATGCACCACCTCAGCCTCTACTCTATCCAGGACCAGTCACAGATGCTCCCAGGAAGAAGAGTGGTTGCTTCCCTGATCTCAGGGTGGTCCAAGGAGAGCACATTAAAGGCTCTGGGATCCAAGAAGGGTAGAGCTATTTTATTGTGATGGGGGGAGGTGGGACTTCATGGAAAAGGCAGTGTTTGGGACAGGCCCTGAAGGCCAAACTGAGGGAAGTAGGTGTTCTTGGTGGAAGTCACAATATGTTAGGCCAGCGAGGTGGGAAAGTAGGACACCCATTCAGCAAACATCCTGCAACCCAATTTAGCTGGTGCCTGGGTGTGTTCAGGTGAGCAGTTGGAAAGGAGGAGAAAAAAATAGATTGACACTATGCTTTAGATGAATGTTTGTGTCCCCCAAATTCATGTCTTGAAATCCTGACCCTGAGGTGATGGTGTTAGAAAGTGGGTCCTTTGGGAAGTGATTAGACCTCAAGGGTGGAGCCCGCATTAATGAAGTTAGTGTCCTTATGGAAGAGACCCCGAGAGCTCCCTTGCCCATTCTGCCATGTGAGGACACGGTGAGAAGACAGTTGTCTGTGAACCAGGAAGAGGGTCCTCACCGGACACCGAATCTGCCGGTGCCTTGATCTCAGACTTCCCAGCCTCCAGAACTGGGAGAATGTGAGCAATAAATGTCTGTGTTTATAAGCCCCCCGTCTGGTGTTCAGTGATGGCAGCCCGAGCGGACTAAGACGCACTGCCATACTCCTCGTCAGTTCCTGCCCGAGGGGTGGTCCTCTCAGACTGTGCTGGGGAAGGATCTGTAGTATTCCTGAGCAGTTGCCCCTGGTGAGTCCCTGCCTCAGAGACAGCTAACTGTCTTTCTTTAGACTGTTTCTATAACAGCTTTCAGGTCCAAGGGCTTTCAATTTCTGGAAAAGACATATTGGATTAAAATTTTTCCTTTATGGCCTAAAGAATCGTGGACCCAGGAGACCACAGCCAGTAGATTAGGATCCCCTGAAGGATCTTGAAGCCCCTGCCCCCCTCCACCCATTTTTATTGTCTGGAAATGCTCCTAGATGAGGGATTTGGGTAAGAGGGAAAGGGGTTGGGGAGATGAGGGAGCCAGACCCTGAGTTTCCAGCAAGAATCTCTCCCCCGACACTCACCCGCACCCTTGGGACCTCTGAGTTAGCATCTCGGCCCAGGTTGCCAGAGAAGAGACCCAGTATCTGTGGAACTGATGAAGCAAGTTCAAGTCAGAGAACTGTCCGGTGTGCAGGAGCCAGAGACCTGGAAATGGCCACAGAACTGTGTGTAGACCAGGCAATTCAAGGTAGCAGCACTCCCGTGAGGCGGTGAGACCTTGTAATTAGTGAGCACAAAGGGTGTGTCCCAGCTCCTTGGCAAAGGGGACCTTGCTGCCCTGTCATTGAGGAGACCACCCATGGGCAGTCTGATGGTCTGTAATAATTTAGGCCCAAATCAAAGGAGCGGGTTTTGAAGTTACTGCAGCAAAATGAGATGTGTGAATGGAACAGCTTTGGGCTTTTCCACTTGGCTTCTCGGAACCCTTAGAACCTTTCTCTTCTCGCTAGCTTCAGCCCCCAGCCTAGTCCTGTGCCAGCCCTCCCCACTCCCTGGAAGGGACTGTTAAAATTAATACATTCTCACTGTAGGAATTTTGAAAAACATAAAAGAAAGCAGTATCCATAAACCTTCCTCCTGGGGGACCACTCTTAGCATCTTGTATTTTATTTGAAGTATTTTGTATGAGTGTTGAAATAAATTTTTTTAAACATATGTTTCAATATGAAAATTCAGATTACTGCACTTCTAATGAAACTTGGGCCGGATGGGACAGCGACTGGGGGCTTCTTGCCTTCAGTCAGATTGGGGAGGGGTGCGGTTTCCAAGATACCTGTAGACTCCTTCATTGTGCTTTCCGATTGTTTCAGGGAGTGGCTGAGGCCGAACTGGAACAGAACCTGAGTCGGACTTTCAAAAGCTTCTTCAGAACCAGTGATGAGGTGAGGGGGGCAGGGGTGCAAGAGGGGGAGCTGCAGAGGTGTGAGGGTCTCTGCATGGCTTCCTTGGGGGGGCAGTGGGCTGTGTCGGGGTCTGGGAATCAGCAACTTGGCCCTCTTTTCTTTGACTTCTGTAGTCAGGGTGAGTGGGATCCTCACTCTACTGGTCCCCTCATTAATGGGGAAAGGTCACATCCTCCCTGTGACACACCAGTAGGGCTTCGAAACTATGATCAAAGAATGATTATAACATAGACAGTTTAGAAATTATACCATTACGACCATTACCATTTTAATATGCATCATTATTTATGAGAGTTCAAAACTAATTGATATCTCTATCTTCTTGAACAACCAAGGGAGCTAGACTGCTCTATCTCTGTAACCCCCTCCTGTCATGTGTTAGCTGTCACTGCCACCACTATGGTGTGTGGTGTGTGCAGTCGGCACCACCGAGACGTCCCTGTGGTTGCCAGTTTCTTTCCTGATCACTCCTGGCATCTCAGTCCTTTACACTGAGTTCAGTTTCTTTCTTCCTGAAGTACTTTGTTTTGTAGTTCTCTCAGTAAGAGTCTGTTAGTAGTAAAGTCATAATTTTTTTGGCCTGAAAATATCTTTATTTTGCTTTCAATCTTAAAGAACAGTTTATCTGAGTATAGAATTCTGGGTTGACAATTGTTTTCCTTTAGAAGCTTCTGTCATTGCTTGTGAGAACTCGGCCTCGGGTCTACCCTCTGGTGTGTTACTTGTCTTTTAGCTGTGTCTGATCTGGAGAGGTCAAACTCGTCTTTAAGATTTTCTTTTTAATTTCAATCAACAGACTTTTTTTTTTAATTTATGAAAGTTGTATTTGGTTCTTTGTCAAACCATTCTGATCTCCTTTGATGGACTCTTGTTCCAATCTTGTTTTTCAGTTCCTTCTTTTATGTCTTTAATCATTTTAAGTGTATTCATTTCTCATTCTTTTCCTCTCTTTCTTTTCCTCTCTTTCTCCCAATCTCTCTCTCTAAGTTCTGTTACTTGGTTCTTGGAGAGTCTTATTTTACTGTTTGCTATGTTTGCCATCTCTTGCAGTGGTGTGTGTGAGTGACAGGGAGACAGAGACAGAGTGTGTTGTAATTTGCGTTTGTGAGCTCACCTTCAGCAACCCTCCATCCACAGCAGTAGGCTTCAGCTGGGATTCAGGCAAGGGCCGTCCTGAGTGTGTTCGCCTGTGCTGCTCTGCCAGGCATCCTGATGGCACTACTGGCCAGGCTCACTTGTGCTATTTTTATTTTCTTCGCATCTTGGCAGTTCCAGGTCATGCAGGCAGTGTAAATTCAAACCCAACACTTGTGAAGGCAGGCTAGTAGCTATGAATTCCTAGGGGAGCTTTTTTTGGTTTCTTCTCAGTACCAAACTGAAGGGACCAACTCCTTTGACATCTCTCTGTTATGATGCATGGATTTTTTTCTAGTCCACCTTTTAACTGAGGACCCCAGATTTACTGGATTTACTGTGGAGGGACGAGGAGTGTCTCATTTTTAACTTCCCGTCTGCCGCAGAGCTGAGGTCTAACCTCTTGTTCCCATTGGGTGCAACACCAAAGGCCTTACCCTACCAAGACCTGCAAGCACCCGGGAGCAGCCTCGGCCTGGAGCTTCAGCTGCCTCTGCTTTGACCCCAGAGGACTTGCCCAGCTCTCTTGGGAGATGAGTGTGTTTGTATGATCTGTATGGTATTTGTAGGTCTTTTATTGTGACACAGTTTTCAGATGACCTGTTCTAGCCTTTTTCCTTTACTTCACTGATAACTTCATTTCTAACTTTTCTCCCTACAGGGTTTTCTCTCCACGAGCAGAGTCTGTGAAAGGGGTAAGAGACATTCTTAGGCAGGGAGGGAGACAGGAGGCTCACGGCAGGAACCAGCTGAGCATTAACTGTTTCTCCGTCTGACTGCTACGGGCAGAAGCAGCCACCTGCCCACCCTGAACTCTCACCAGCTTAGCATCGGTCCCGGCTGGTGAATAGCACTCGCCCCAATCCTGGGCTGACCACAGGCCTCAGGTTCCTTCCCCCCAGGGAGCTTCTGATTCAAGATTCCAAGCAGTAAGAGTTTGGAGGAATCTTAGAGCTCATCAGGGCAATCCCACCCTCTACTGATAAGGACCAAGACCCATGACAAGAACTGAGCTCTGCAGAGTCACCTGGTGCACAATGAGCAGGAGTCAGGCTGGTCCCCGGCCTAGAGCTCCTCTGTCGTAGTCCCCTGGCCTTTCCTGCATCCTGTCTCCACGTTCCAATCATTTCCGGTTCCGTCGTGTGAGGACCACCCTTGTTCTCCTCCTGGGCTGCATGTAAGTGAGGAGTCAGAGCCGAGAGCAGATGGGGGCGCCCCCGTGGCTCCAGGTCCAGCACTGCTCGCACGAAACCTTTCTTTCGCCCCAACACTGTGGCCTTGCCGTTATTCTCTTGTATTTCTATAAATGATGATCACTGCCACTCTTCGAGCACCAACTGTGTGCATCAAACGCTGGCCTAGCCCACTTTACATATATTATTTATAATCCTCATGAGATCCCTAAAGATCCCATGTTATCCCCGTTCTACAGATGAGGAAATGCGTCTCAGAAGAGTTAAGAACTTACCCAGAGTGGCCAGGCTGGGGTTAAACTCGGCTGACCCTAAAGGCCGTCCTCCTCTCACTGGTCAGGACCCCCTCCCTCCTCCCTCTCTGCCTTCACTCATCCACACAGTCCCTCGGTCCTGCCTTCGTTCCTCTAATATCTTGAGCGCACACTTGGTGAGAGGCAGGGGCAAATATCCCAACGCACGAAGCGGAGTCGCTGTCCTCAGGGAGCCCACGGTCTTGGGGGGGCGGGGGCCAGACAGCAGTAATGAAGGGAGGAGAGCAGCTGGGGGCTGGCCCCGAGGCAGCAGTGGGCCAGGCGCACAGCCTCGGGGAGCTCAGAACTGCTTCAGCACGAGGAGGCACCCTGTTCACATGCCCCTTTGATGCATTTCATGAAAGTCTGTGTCACCCAGGTCTGTACCTACAAGGCTCCAAGAGCCTGAAAATGCTGAGCCAGCCCTGTTCAAGCACAGCATTAATAGCCCTCGGGGCTGTCCCCTGTGAAATGGCAGTGGTCCCTGGGCTGTCACTTGTGATCACAAGGTCATCCTCCAAGGGGATGGGAACTGCTGGGACATAGTCTACACCCCTGGAAACAAAATAGGATTCCCCCCTAAGGACACCATGCGAGGCCCATGAGCGTGCAGAAGGCAGTAGCGTGCGTGCTCCCTGTCCCGATCGTCTACCAGGCTGCAGGAGAATCTCGGAGCACGTGCTTATGACAAGTCTGAGACTCCCAGTGGAGATAGCCAAAGAGGGACATGGTTAAGCTATTTAGCAAAGGTGTGGTCTCTGGGAGAGGTAGCTGGAGGGCCGCAGGCCCTGGCCAGGGGTCATCCTGGACCTGCGCTGCGAGATTTGGAGATGGGGCCGGTATGGTCTGTCCCGGAGTTTGTCATGGAAGTCGAGGCCTGTGTGTGTGATGCCCCTGGGCTCCAGCATGACAGTGAGAGCACAGAGTTGGGGCTCGAGAAGGGATGGACTCCTTGTGGAAAAGGAAGCGAGAACAGCTGCAGGAGCGAGGCCCTTGGCTGCAAGTTCCCCTGGGACGTGAGAGACAGTTGGCGGCCTCGCCTCCCCTGGGAACCGGCTGGGGGTGGGAGAGGAAACAAGTGGCCTTTTGCAGGAGGACTCTTCGTGGCAGCCCCAGAGGAGCCCAGCCTCAGCAGCATGGTCTCTGAGGAGGACATCCAGTTCTATGTGCAGCAGTTCAGGAAGTCTGGTTTCAGGTAAAGACAACAGTGCCCCACGCACAGAAGAGAGGTGCTCAGCAAAGAGGGGCTCTTCTGCTCTCAGGGTGCCATGGCCCTGGCAAACGCCTGGCCAGCCTCTGCTTGAATGCCTCCAGTGTCGGGAGGCTCACCAGCTTATGATGCTCTGCCTGCTCTAGTTTGAGATAGCTCAGGGCCTTCATGCTTGTGGGCCCTCAAAGCAGATGTTTTTAACTTCTCTTGAGTCACAACCCCTGTGAGAATCAGATGGCAGCTCTGAGTTCTTTCTTCAGGAAATGCAAAACCCCACGTAAACTCAAAAATTGCAGGTATTTTCAAGGGAGCTATAGACCTCGCAGGTCTTTTGTTTTTTTAAGTACAGCTTTCTTGACTCTCACTCACATACTCTAGAATTCACCCACTGGAAGTGTGCAATTCAGCAGATTTTAGTGTGCTCATGGGGCCATGCCGTCAGCACCACAGTCCATTTTAGAGCCTTTTCATCACCCCAGAAAGAAGCTCCGCTCCCTTTAGCAGTCACCTCCAACTCCCCCTCGACTCCCTGGTCCTGGCAGCCTGCAGGCCGCCTCGCTGTCCGCGGATTTGCCTGTTCCGGGTGTTTCACACCGTGGACGGCAGCGCGTCCCTCTGTGCCTGGCTTCCTTCACTCGGTGGTGCTCTCAGGTTCGCCGCAGTGTCGCAGGCCTCGGTACTGTTCCGTCTTCTCAGGTCTGTTTTCAGACTGAAGTCAGGGCCCCTGCTCTGGAAGCACGGAGCTTGTGCTGATAGCGCCCTTCTGCATATCCCTTCAAATGCTTGAATACCAGGGCTCTCTGAAGCTCTGATCCCTCCCAGGGTACCGTGACCTCTGGCTGCAGTTAGCCACGCTCCATCCTCCCCCTCGCCCTCACGCCTCTCTTTACACCCCCATCCTTCACTCAAATCCAGGGGCGCAGAGAGAGCCAAAGCGTGGGGGTGGCCTTTGTCAGCCGAGGCCTGGATGCTCACAACAGGCAGCCTTGCCTGGGCAGGCCTGTGGCAGCCGCCTTCCAGGCCCAGCTTCTCCCGCACCCCAGCCCACAGCTCTTCCCCAAGCTTCTCCTTTTTTTTTCTTTTTTTTTTTTTTAAAGCAGGAGACAATGTAAGATCTCAGACTTGGGGACAGAGTTGCTCTGGAGGGGGCGTTGAGATAACCTGATCCCGCCTCCTTGTACAGGAGGAGAGATGAGGAGTCCCACAAGGGCACGGGGCTTGTCGCAGAGGTTTCCAGGGCCTTTCTTTTCACCAAGGCCCCCAACCCCAAGCCGGCCTGGGGACTGGGAGAGTGTTCTGGGTACGTCCCAGAGCCAGCCTTACCTGTCCGGAGGAGGCATCTCTGTGCCACCTGCCCACGTCCCTTTCAGTGGGTTCCCCGGGGCAGGGAGTGGCCTCTGGACAGCAAGGATGCTGCACCAAGCCCCCCACCCTCTAAAGTGACAGCCCTCAGAGAAGGTGGGAGTCCTCTGGGGCTGACCGCCACGTGTCCGGAAGCCCACCTCCAAGGCTGTCAGCCCCTCAGCCAGCCTGGTGTGCCTCCTGTGAAGGTGTGGCACGGGCACTGGGCAGCAAGGTGGCAGTGCGGGATCTGTGCTCCTCCTGCAGAAACCCCTGTCTTCCTGGGATGACTGGCTCTATGCAGAGCTGGTTCCTGGGGGGTCTACAGCGTCGTCATCTACTGAAAGCTTTCTTGTGTCTATTCCCTGATCTGCCCCCCAAGGGGTCCCCTAAACTGGTATCGAAACGTGGAAAGGAACTGGCAGTGGGGCTGCAAAGGCTCGGGACGCAAGGTGAGTGCTGGGTCAGTGCTGTTCCCCTCCTCTGTGCGCTGCCCTGGGCCTTCCCATTGCCCCAACTGATATTCTCTTGGGTCAGAGCTGGGGGTGGACAGACTGCCCAGCTGGCTTCCTCCTTTCCGCCCTTTCTCTCTGGGCTTTTGGGAGTGCCTCTACTCAAGGGTTTCCCTTGGGGCCTCTTTTGACGTTGATTCTCTTGGAATGATAGAGTGTGTTGGGGCCAGGCAGGGGTCTGTCTGGTGACTGAGGTATCAGTCTGGAAGACCCAGGTCTCCTGGCAGTGCCCCAGGCCAAGGCAGCAGATGGTCCAGGGTAACTCCCAAAGGTAACAGGGGTCATGGAGCCCCAGTCACAGAAGGAGCGTTAGGTGCTGCCAGAGAGATGAGGCTTTAGCTGCTGGCTGGGTCACCTTGACCCATCAGTGTGAGTCTCAGTTTCCTCGTCTGTCAAGCAGAAGATGGATTTCCACTCTCTGCATCTGCACAGGGAGTGATGGGGTCCCCATTACATTCAAAACGTTCAAAACCTAAGAGAAGTTGCATTTTCACATTCTTCAGCTCACTCGGAAGCCCTGGTTATCTCGTGACTCACTTGACCATGAACGCCCTCTGTGCCAGGCCCTGTGCTAGACCTTAGGGACACCAGGCGAATAAAACAGATGAGGCCTTGGCCTGCTGGGGTTAGGTCTTGAGGAAATAGAGCAGAGGACATAGTGGTTAAGAGTGAGCTGGACAGCAAGTTGGCCTGGCATCTAATCCCTGTGTCACCTTGGGCAAGGCGCTTAGCAACTCTGTTCTCCTTGGTCACTTCTGTAATACGGGAATGACAAGAAGAGTGCCTACCTCATAGAGCTGTGTAAGGATGAAATGCGTTAATGCACATAAAATGCTTAGGACAGTGCCTAGCACATAGTAGTATTTCAATTAACACTCATTATCCTTATCATCACTCTAATCTGTGAATGACAGAAACTACAGAACTGCGGTTGATAGGCAAATCTCTCACACCATGGAGGGACATACTGACAAAGGCTCTGGGAAAGTGGATCCCGATGATGCCAAGGCTGGGAATCCCCTTCTTCTGCAGTTACTTCCAGACCCTACCCCTCTCCCGCCTCCTCCCATGCCCCACCACCAGGTTGCTCTTTGACTGTAACATTCTCAAGTTTACACAACCCCACAGCAGCTTCAGGATGAGTTTCAGCAACAAAATCCCTTCTGCGTGCTCCCGGGTCTTCATCATCTGCAGCGGGGCTGCCCTGAGGGACACATGGGTCTGCCTGTCGGTAAAAAACAGGGCAAGTTCCTTAACCAGGACAAATTAAAGCTGTCTGAAAATTATAATGGTAGAGTGAGAACAAAGTGGATAAATGGAGGCTCTCTCGACCTTGCAGTGCCCCATCGGTCAGTAGATAAAAGCGAAGTCATTTGTGCTGCCGCTAATGTCACGTTGCTAACAGTTGTGGCTGACCGGTTCACTCTAGAATCTTGGCTGCCCTTTTTAAGCATTCATTTAATTCAAAGAAAAGGAATATTGATCTCTGTTCAAGGGCATTTTTCCTCTTTTCTGGTGCCATCCATTCGGTTCCACGAGTATCAGTCACACGGAGTGGGCCGGCACACTTGTTCTTAGTTACACACATGCACGTGAAACCCACGTTGGTCACTTCCCTGCTGAACCCGCCTGTATCAGAAAATCCCAGCCCTTCTTCCTGTGTGTCTGCTGGACTTTCACACAAAACACTCCGCTTCTGACACTGCAGGTCCCCAGCTGTGTGGAGGTTGCCCCCACCAAGCGATGCCCTGCAACACCAGCTGGGCGTCCTACAATTTAACTCCATTCTGACACCGTCCACCCAGAGATAGCGTCAGATCCCACAGGTTAAGGGCTCAGTCCCAAAAGACTGCCCCTCCCCGCTGCCCCCAACCTTAGGTGCCAACTGCAAGTCCAGGTTGTCACCTGTGCTTCTGACTGATCAGCTGTAAATCTGAGGTTCCCACGACCCCCTCCTCTGGTTCAATTCATTTGCTAGAGTGGCTCATCGAACTCAGGGAGACGCTTACTTAGATTTACCACTTTACTAAAGGATGTGGTGGAAGACACAGAGGAACAGCCAGAGGAAGAGATACTTAGGGTGAGGTCTGGGAGGGTCCTGAGTGCAGGAGCTTCTGTCCCCGTGGAGCCAGGGTGCATCACGCTGCCAGTAAGGATGTGTTCGCCAACCTGGAAGCTCCCTGAACCCCTTCCTACTGGGATTGTCTGGAGGCTTCCCCATGGGGGCATCATCAGTTATTCCATTTCCAGCCCGTCTCCCCTTTCTGGAGAATGGGGGGTGGGGCTGAAAATTCCGAGCTTATAATCATACTTAGTCATTCTGATGACCAGCCCCATCCAGGAACCTTCCAGAGTCACCTCAGGAGAACAAAAGATGCTCCTCGTGCTCTTGTCATTTAGGAATTTCTAAGGGCTTCGGGAGCTCCATGCCAGGAACCGGGGGCAAACCCTCGTATATGTTTTCTATTATCTCACACCATCGTTTTAGATCTCCAGTAACAGTGATGCCGCCTCCATGCCGAGCGTGGTGGGAACAGAGCCAGGACCACAGTGGTGGCACTGCGGGAGGAAGCTGCACAGCATGAAAATGGAGCCGTCCCCCTGCCCCAGGGCCGGGGGGCCCTAAGCTGCGACAGGGTGTAAGGTGCAGAAAGGCAACGGCTCTTCTCAACTCCTACTTCCTGTTCTTCCCCAGATTCTGATTCCTGCCCTGATGGTAACTGCAGAGAAGGATGTCGTGCTTGTTCCTGAGATGTCCAAGCACATGGAGGACTGGGTAAGGGAATGGTCCTGCTCTGGGCTCATCGGGGCTTCCTGGGAGAAGGCACGGGTGTCCCAGAGGAAAGATGGCAGCCGAGGACACAGAGTGAGGTGTTTGTTTGAACCACTTGCTTGACAAGGGACTTCGTCAGCAGCATCACTGTCGCCTCTTGGGAGCAGCAGGCATGACTGATGCTTCCTTTCTCATGCACTGATGTAGTTTTTCATTCATTCACTCATTCATTCATTTCAGAAGCCTTTTCTGTGCACTTACATGACTTAGGAAATCGCTAGATGCTTGGAGGTAAAGATAAATAAGATACAGACCCCACCCTGTAGGGGCTCACTGTCCAGCAGTTAATCCCATAGCAGAACAGGTGTGAAGCAGAGGGCACGTTTGGGAGTGAGGGCTTCACCCAGGCACTGACCACTGCGCTGGCCTTGATGAACCACCAAGGATTGCCTGGCAGAGAGAGAACAGAGAAGGAGACAGAATGTTGAGAGGCAAGGAGCATGCACGGAATGCTCAGGAAGTGGCAGGAGCTCGATGAGGCTGCAAGGTTTTGCTGAGCCCGCTGGGCCAGGCTGAGCTGTGTGGACCCATGGGCTTGAGACCATTGAAGGGGAGCGGGGGTATTGAACCCGTAGGTTGGAAGCTCACTGCTAAGAGTGTGGAGTTGGTAGGGACTGGGGAGGCCTGCAGGTAGGGTGCCGTCACTGGCTCATTTATCCTGCTGGATGCTGAGAGCTGTCTGCACGTGGCTGTGGCTTTGTTAGCATCCTCAGGCATAGTGGGGAGAGTGCGCTTAGCGGGATGCTGCCAAGGATGCCCTATGTGGGCTCTGGAGTCATGGAGGACTTGTGCTCTGTGGTCTTGATCCTGGGAGGTTTCTGTAGAAATTCAGGTTCTTGAGCTGGCTTTTTCCAGCCCTTGCAACTGCTTGCTAACCTCCCTGAGGTTTGTTAGGCTCAGAAGGGGCAGCTCCTGCCTTGGGGTGGAAAGCCGCATTTTCCACATACTGTTGCGGTTGCCACTCCATTCCTCAAGGCCTGTGTCTGGAGGGAACCCACATGTCCCGAGCTGTGCGCTGCTGCTCCCTCTCAGTCCTCCGGCTTGCTGCTGTGACCCACTATGCAGATTCAGGTTCCAAAAGGGCGGCCCAGCGGCCCTGCACACAGACCACCAGGGAGGAGGGAGGCAGCCTGGGAAGGGACACAGTCACAGCCCACCAAGCAGCGAGGGCCACACAACAGCCAGGCCTTTTCCAGGTAGCGCACGGGGTCAGTGACTCTGCACGGAGGCAGTTTGTTAAGATGAGTAGGAGGCAGCCATGAATTTGCATCTTAGCTCAGCCACTTTCTGTGTGGCCTTGGGCAGGTTCCCTAACCTCCCTGGGCCTTCATATTACCCCACAGGATTATGGTCAAGATTGAATACAGCAATGCATGTAGAGCACATAGTAGGAGAGCAATAAGCGGTCCTTCCTTCCTTAACTAATGCAGTGTTTTTCCAGGGAAAATGAAATGGCCTGTGGGGAGCAGAGAGGACAGTGTGCCCTCAGAGGTCTCCACTGCACGTTGCGCTCACCTGAAACCAGACCTACTCACATTCTGCCATTTACTTTTCTGGGATTTTCTTGCAGATCCCCCACCTGAAAAGGGGCCACATTAAGGATTGTGGACACTGGACACAGATGGAGAAGTAAGGATGGGGGGGCGGGGTCCCTGGGTGGGGGAGGGTCCTGTTCTCCTTCCCTAAAGGCTTTCCCAGCTTAGCCGTCCACTCTGTCACCTCTCCCAGCTCCAGGCGAGGGGGGGCAGACAGGTGTGAAGTGCCTTTTATTTCCTTTCCAGGCCCACCGAGTTGAATCAGATCCTCACTGAGTGGCTGGAAACTGATGCCAGGGACCCGCTGGTGGTCTCGAAGCTCTAGGATGTGACGCATACAAGCCCCCAGCAGGCTTTCAACGCTGTCATCTGCTGGGACACTGCTCTTGGTCCCTAGACGAGGCCTTACCCCCATCTCTCATAACGAGCAGCGTTGTTCTGAAGGGGTTTACAACAAAGAGTGATTTTCTTTATGTGAAATGAGTCAAGTTTGACGTGATTTTAGATGGAGGAAGAATCATGTGATTAGTTCTCCGGGAATCAATGCATCAGTGTCTCTCTAAGAAGCGTTAGTGTTCTCTAGAGGGACAGCGTGGGACGGCCAGGGGTGATTCTCTTTGACTAACCAGTTCATAGTTTTGCAGCAAAATCAGTAGTTAACCTTGAAGCATTCCGGCAGGGATTGGAAGTCCTTTGTTCAATAAAGCCGAGATGACTGTGATGCTGCTGCCTGTGTTTTTGGGAGGAGGTGGAGTCAGTGTTCTAACAACCTGTCGCGTTTGAATGAACACATGTGCTTTGGCTCTGGAGCCTACACAGCACTGGGTGGTCCAGACCAGCGCTGTCCAGAGGAGCTTTCTGAGATGCTGGAAATCGTCTGCTCTGCGCCCTCGGATAGAGTGGCCACTAGCCACACTTCGCCACGCGCTCTTTCTCCCTGCTGCCTGAGCATAGCGTGCTCTCGCCCACATGCACACCTCCCTCGCTGTGCCTTCTGCCGGGAAAGCTGGGAGAGGAGGTGGTCTCTCTGAGCTGAATTATGAAATATGATGCATTCAAATTAACCAGGCAAAAAAGATGTGCGTGTCAAAAACAAGGGGAAGGCTGGAAATGTTAGCAGCTTCATTATTAAGGGCCCCTGTGTGCCTGGAGCCTTACATACACTCTCTCTTATCCTTATCTTGTCCTTATCTCTTATCCTTCCCACTTAACAGATGGGGAAACTGAGGTTCAGATAATTTGCCCAGGGTCATTTGGCTAGTTGAGGGCAGAGCCTAGATTCAGACACACGCTGCCTGGTTCCAAAGGCTGAGTTCCTTCTACCAAAAATCTCCTTTCTAAACTGGAGTCAGACTACCTGCATTAGACCCTTGGTTTGCCACTTACCACTGTGTGATCTCGAGAAAGGGCTTCCTGTGCCTCGGTTTCCTCATCTGTAAAGGGGACATTAATAGTACCAACTCATAGGTGGTTGTGATCATCAAATGAGTTATCATATGCAGGGCCCTAGAATGGTGCCCGGCTCAGAGGAAGTGCTGCAGAAGTCTTAACTCTAAGATTTCTAGTCCATCCTATGACGAGGCTGTGAGGGCTTTAAATTTCCAGCCACACCACCTCTTCCTTTTGGATCTGAGAATTAAAGGGCTCATTTAAAAGGCAACTATGTGACCAGGAGGAATGACTATGTAAGCCAGACAACATTATTTTACCACCTGAATATGTCCAAGCTCATTTCTACTGAGCGGTGGAAGGAGAGGAAAGAAGAATCTTAGAACATCCTTCATTAGAAGCAGCACAAATAGGCCAGCCTGTCTGCCCCGGTTGTCTCAGGTTCAGTGTTCTACCCAGCGGTCCCCGTAAACCATCAGAAATGCCTCTGAATGTGTACGGTGATGGCTGTAGTTAGTCTTGGGGGGGGTGGACATGATGTAGTCTACACAGAAATTGAAATACAATGATGGACGTGTGAAATTTATATAATGTCATAAATCAGCGTTACCTCAAAAAAAAAAAAAAGCCTCAGAAATTCTACTCTTCGGGCAAATAAGGGTCACATGAATCAAGCACAAAGCATTGCAACAAAAATATAACCAGTCATACAAGCATGAGGGTCATAAAAGACGCTCAACTGGAAAAGGTCTGTA
Organism: Equus asinus; assembly: GCF_041296235.1. Lineage (NCBI taxonomy): Eukaryota > Metazoa > Chordata > Mammalia > Perissodactyla > Equidae > Equus > Equus asinus. The sequence goes on along the minus strand of NC_091792.1, from coordinate 64,446,107 downwards.
GGTGTCCAGAAAACACTAGGAATGTCCAGAGCTGTGTCTCCCGGTCTGCTTTGGGGAGCTTCCGGCCACGGGTCACCTCTGCAGTTGTGGCAGCAAAGGGGGCTGCCAGATGCCATTTTAAGTACAACTTGCTGGGAGTGTGTTCAAATTGATTTAATTATAAAACGTTATTTTTCCTTCATGACTACAAAAGGCATAAATAACAGTGTATTCACCTCTGCTAGGGAAATAGCCTTTTAAAAGAGGGTGGCAAACCCATATTCACTCTTACACCCACACACCGGTGGGGTCACGGAGCTCTCTCGAGGGAGCTGGGATCGCTCACTGGTTCTTCCTCATGCTTAGTGGCTGTCGACTAGCAGGGTCCAAGGTTTCCGGGAGAAATGTGTTCTAAAAGCGAGTCTGTTAGAATAGATGGGACAAAGCTATTTCTGTCTCTCTTGGAGTATAACAAGCCCATGGTTTCAGGCCTTGAAGTAACTCTAGCCAGTTTCCGTATTGTTCATGCCAGCATTACCATGAGTGCAAATTAAAGGCAAACAATGGTTAAAATATCTAAGTCGGAAGCTCAGAGGTTTTCGCAACAGGACCTGGGTGGGAAATACCATGCTTCGCTGTTCAAAGGAATCCTTTCTGCCACAAATGACAAAGCATTTCCTTATCTTAGCAATTGTAGAGGTCTCTCCCTGGTGGTGGCCACTGCACCCAACTGTTCATTTTGTCCCTTAGACTATAAGGCCCCTGAGACCAGAGGCTCCTGTCTAGGTGATTCATCCTTGACCGTGCCCCAGTACATGCCTGGCGTTTTGTAGATGCTCATTAGACGTTTGCTGCATAAATCAGGGAATGTGTGCTTAAATAAAAGAAGAAATGAATTACTTCCAGATTCTTGATTTTGATGTCCTACTGGGTGAGATGGATGGCCAATTGCAGGACTGTTTCCCCTATTCCAAGCCTTGGTGGATCTCTTACTAACACTGCTGGCATATCTGCTGAGAGAATTAAATTCAGAGGGAGACGTCAGATTGTAGACATCAACAAATCTTCGCTAGAAGTCATTGGATAAACTGCCACAGCGCATCAGTGGGTTTCTGCTGCGTAAAACAAATTCAGTAATGATCTTAATAACACAGCCAAAGTAGTTAAGGTTACTGTGGGTGTTCACAGCTTTCATATTTATAAGTTATGAGTGGAATCATTTTGTCAGCTTACCTAAATGCATTTCACCATATTTAAATACAAGGTTTTGAGGCTGGTACCTGCTTTTGAAAGAATATCAGTGATGTTTCTACTCCTATAAGCTGACTTTTTTATTGTGGTAAATATATATAACATGAAATTTACCATTTTAACTATTTTTAAGTGTACACTGGCATTAAGTATATTCACATTGTTATGTAACCATCACCACCGCATATCTCCAAAACCTTTCTATCTCCCCAAACAGCAGTTCTGTCCCCTTTAAACACTAACTCCCCATTCCGGTCTCCCTCCAGCCCCCAGCAGCCGCCATTCTACTTTGTCTCTATGAATTTGACTGTTCTAGATCCCTCATACACGTGGAATCGTAAAGTATTTGTCTTGGTGACTGGCTTATTTCACTTAGTATCATGTCCCCAAGGTTCATCCATATTGTAGCATATGTCAGAATTTCCTTCCTTTTTGAGACTAAATAATATTCCATTGTGTGCATACCATACAGTTGCTCCTACCTTTTGGCTGTGGTGAATAATGCTGCTTGAACATGGGTGTGCAAATATCTCATCGAGTCCCTCCTTTCAGTTCTTCTGGGTATAAACTCGGAAGTGGAATGGCTGGATCATGTGGTAATTCTATGTTTAATTTTTTATATTTCCATAGTGGCTGCCCCATTTTATATTCCCACCAGCAATGCACAAGAGTTCCAATTTCTCCACATCATCACCAACACTTGTTATTTTCTGGGTTTCTTGATAGTAGCCATCCTAATGGGCGTGCAATGGTATCTTATTGTGGTTTTGATTTGCATTTCACTCATGACTAATGATGTTGAGCATCTTTTCATATGCTTATTGGCCATAGTATATCTTCTCTGTAGAAATGTCTGTTCAAATTCTTTGCCCATTTTTAAATCACCTTGCTTGTTTTTTGATTGTCGAGTTGCAGGAGTTCTTTATATATTCTGAGTAGTATTCCTGTATAAGATATATGCCAATATTTTCTCCCATCCAGTGGGTCATAAGCTCACTTTTTAATCGATTAAAAGGCCCGTGTTTAAAAGGCCCTAGGTTAGGACCTAACTTGTGTTTCTTATGTAGTTCATCACTGTTTTCCATGACACTAGTGCCAAAATGGAAGGGCAGACTGTATCAGCATTGCTCCCCACCCCCAGCACGACTCTTCAGCTTGTGTCAGAATTTTGAAGACAGAAACAATTCTTTGTTTATGCAACTCAAAGTAAAATTCCAGAAAAAGCCTCAAACAAAGCCTTTGTTGCCTTTGAGTAGATTGAAAGGATGGATATTTGGTCATTGTCTCCATCTTTTACTCTGGATTCAGATGGAAAAAGACCTCGGAGAGGCAGGGGACATTTTAGACAGTGCCCTCCCACCTTGTCTTATGTGTGGCCTGAACTTTATGCCCTACATCTTATTTTAAAGAGAATGAGCTGCCTGAGTGGGACAAGAAGGTAATATCTGCAGATGAGAAACATTAAACTGTTCCAAATGTTCAGTGTTTCAAAGAAATGTATGAAGTTTCCGTGTACAAACTCTGTAAGAAGGAGCTCATTCTCACTGCTTAATAAGTATGGGAGGGGAAAAGGTCAGCAAACAAGCTTCAGTGACCACGGAAACGGTAACATGAATTTCCCTGGCCGACAAATGTTTGAAAAAGTTAAGACTCAGCAATTATTGAACAAGCTGAGTCCGTCAGACAAGAAGAAATAAGCAATAAACCATTGACTTCAACCACGGGATAGTGGCAATGCAGATTGAATTAACTGATACACACCATTTTTGCTGATTTTTACATTTCTTTTGGTTACATGTCATTTTGGTTTTTTCGATAAAGGCAATTTATAAAAAAGTTGATGTGCATGGCTTGGGGGGTGCAGAGCAGGAAGCATTCCCTCCAAGGCCGAAGCAGGGGTGAGCAAGGAAAACCCGGGGCGTGACTCCAGCTCTGGGGAGTCTCAGCAGAAGAGGGAAGGGAGCCTCTTGTGCCATTCTGGGGTGCAGCCCAAGGCAGCCAGCACCCCAGCTCCGGTTCCTGAGCGTCCTGCTCAGAGTACATTCACCAAAAGGGGAAAACTTGGGCCGGGCTGTGGTTGAAAGGAGCATTGGTGGGGAGAGGGGAGCAGGGCATATTCTGCCCGCAGTTGTGGGAACAGGGATTTGGGGTGGGTGGGAAACAAGTTATTTACCTGGGATGACACCAGGCTGTACCTCTGCACTCCCTCTCCTCCCTGCCAAGGGCGTCTCTGTGCCCCCACCCCCCACACCCCCACTCCCGCCCCACCGGCCCCTGGCTTGGTGCTCACTGTGGGTTGACCACAGCCCTGGGGCCCCCTTCCATCGCTTTGGAACAGTGAGTGTAGAGAAGGGGCAGTAGCCCACCTAGTAGTGCTGTCTCCATCCCTCAGCCCCAAGCCCCCTACCCACTGCTCACCCCCCTCCCCCCCAAGCCCTGCCTTTCCCAGGCAGGGAGTCTGAGGCTCTGTGGGGAGGTCCCCCAGCATTCTTCCCCTGGGGCAGTGGAGCTGGCGGGCCAACACGAGTGCACAGGGCCTGCCCCTTCCATCAGGGTCAGCCCAGGGAACCGGGCGCAGAGGGAAGCCCTGCTCTTCTCTCTCACAATGGCCTCAGTGGAGACCCCAGCCTCAGGGCCTTGCAGACATGGTGTCTTGGTCTGCTCCGGCTGCCCTAACAAAGTCCCACACATGGGCGGCTTCAATAGCAGACATTCGTTTCCTCACAGTCCCGGAGGCTGGAAGTCCAAAATCAAGATGTCAGCAGGGTTGGTGTCTTCTGAGGCCTCTCTCCGTGGCTTGGAGATGGCCGTCTTCTCCCTGTGTCCTGTCAACCGAGGAGAAATCACTACAATTTAAACAGCAGATATTTATTTGGGCAATTGGAATTGCAATTCAGGAGCACAGATTCAGGTAGAAACCCAAAATGTGTCCCGCTAGGCAGTAAAAGTCAGGGGTTTTTACAGGCAAAGAAGGGAGGTTGTATGACAGTAAGGAGTTTTAGTTGGAGGTGGAGGCAGAATCTAGTCTTGGCTAAACATGGCTTGGCTATTGAGTCTGTCATCAGAAAGTCCACAATCCTGTCTGCGATCAGGATGTCCGTTTTCCTGCCGATTACTCAAACAATTGCTTGTAAAACAATTGCCATTTTGGCCCAGTCCAAAGCTTTGGCCCAGCCCAAGGCTCAAGACAGCAAAGCAGTTTCTCTGGAAAGGCTCCACTAGAGGCACTTTTGACAGTCCTCACATGGTCTTCCCTGTGAGTGTGTCTGTGTCCTCAGCTCTTCTTATAAGGAAACCAGTCCTATGGGATTAGGGCCCACCCTAACTTAACAGCCTCTTTAAAGTCCCCATCTCCAAATACAGTCACATTCTGAGTCCTGGGGGCTAAGCCTTCAACACAGGAATTTGGGGGAACACAGTTCCACCCATAACACACTGGGGTTCCAGCTCTTCCCCTAAGGCAACTCTGTTCCGTGTCTGGAGCTGCACAGACTCCTCGCCCGTCTCTGGGACTCTCCTCTCTGTGACTGAGGGCCTGCTCAGCAATCGTAAACAGCAGCACCTCCACTAGCTGGGATTTCCCCATGGAGAGCACATGGCTGCCACCCTCACCTCACAGCACGTACATGTGCAGTTGGGGGGTGCAGTCCTGCACACACATGTGCATACGTGCACACATGCACATGCACTAGGCGGCTGGCAGAAATCCTGGTTTGGGGACACAGACGTGACTCTGACCCCCCCGTTCCAGGACTTCTCCTGTGTGTATCTGAGCAACCCCACCCCTCCAGCCAGGCCTTTCCTCCTCCAAAACTCCAGAGCTGTTGGCCACGCTCCCCACTAGACACCAGCTCTTGGCTTGGAAAGATCTGATAAGCCAAGATCCTCGGTGACTTATTAGTTTGTTGAACAAACACATCGGGCTCTGGCTCTGTGCCAGGCACTGAGCTAATGGATGACAATGTGGACAATAGTGTCCCAGGGATCCTGCCCCAAGAGCTCACAGCTAGGGGCTGATGCAAGAGTCTGTTGCCATTTGAAGCACCGATTGCATCCATCGTACATCAACTATAACATTTATGTCGACCTGGAATTAGGCAAAAGTGCCCCTACTTCTCTGGGGAGGAAAATGAGGTTCACAGAGGTTAACTGGCACAGCTCGGAGGAGGAACCCAGGTCCTCTCCCCCAGAGCCTGGGGAAAGGAAGAGCTTTACTAGAACAGTTTGCCTTGTCCCCTGGCTGCGGCCACCGGCGTCCTGTTCCGTCTCTCTACAGTGGTGGGTCTGATGAAACATGAATGCAGAGCTCAGCTGCACAGGCCGGCCACCTGTGCCCCGCTGCAAGCAGGCCCCGAGGGGGCCCCTGCAACAAGACCCCCACCAGACCTCCCCATCCCAGCCCCCTGACCTGTGGTAGTAAGGACCTAGTTTTGAAGTTGGGGGTCTTCTGGCTCCAGAATCCTAGAGTTGGGGTCAGAGCTGTGGGGGCCCAGAGCAGGCCACCCCAAAATATCCCACCATAGCATGTTGATGAGTTTCAATTAGTTACCTGAGAGGCAGAAAGGGCGTTCTGCACCCCTGCCTCTGCTTGCCCTGAAAGCAGGAACTATCGCTCCCTGTGCAGGGCTCTCCGGGCATCCCCAGCAGCAGAGCTGGGCCGGCAGGGCTGAGTAGCCCCGTCACCTACCCCCTCGAGCCTAAACGCGGCTTAAATTCCTCGCTCATCACGTGCCTCCAGTCTAAGTGTCTTTGTCCTGTCATTCCTCACAAACTGATTGTTTCCTTGTGTAAAAGACACATATACTGCCTGCTTTGTTGACTCCTCGAGCATCACTTTCATGATTCTCAGGTACACACATAATTAAATTGTGGTTTTGTCCTGTTAATCTGGTCTTGTGTCAATTTTATTGTTAGTCCAGCCATAAGAATACGAGAAGATAGAAAGGGGATTTTTCCCTGCCCCGACAGAGCTTAAGCAGCTTCCAGAACACAGCAGCCACCCCTTAGACTCAGTGCTTCCACCTTGCTGTCTGGGAGGGCCCTGGGCAGGGGGCAGGCCTGAGCCACTGTTTGTCCAGGTGGAGCCTGTTGCAACACTGTTTACCCACCTTTGCAGGGACTCAAAGACCCTGGGTATGCAGCCGCTTCAGAGTCAGCCCTGAGTGCCGAGGTTGCTGTGCTGCCTGCTCGGGCCCCCTGGCTGCGCCTCTGCACCCCACTGCCCAGTGCTCTGTTCCTGGAGGAAGCAAGAGTCGACCAAGTCCACTGACCCACCACTGGAAGCATGGTAGGGCTACATGGCACAGCCGGTCAGCCCAGCTGGGCTGCGTCCAGGCTGGGCCCATGAGCCAGGCATGGGAGGGCTAAATTAGGTTAAATCTGGGGCCAAGGAGAAGCCACAGGGACCCTCCTGAATTGCACTAGCGGCTCTGAGGAGGCATTGGGGTGTCAGGGAAGGCCTGGGAGAGGAGGCCTGGGTGGGATTCCAGTGTCTTCACTTGGCTGCTGTGTGTGCTTGGGGAAGTTCACCTCTCTGAGCCTATTTCAGCTTCTGAAAATGAGAGTGATATCACCTACTTCATGGCATTATTGCAAGGTAAATGATATACAGAGAGGATCCCAGCACAGGGCCGGCACCCAGCGGGTGTCCCACAAATGGGAGTCTTTCCCCAGGGCTACCTGCTGTGGCCTAAAGGCCAAGAAGGCTGCTGTGGAGACTCCCAGACGTACCCCTTCCCGGGAGGAGAAGGCTGGTGGGAAAGCTGAAGGCCAGTTCCGAGTCTTTCTGGGGCCACCAGGCCAGCTCATGCAGCCCTTCCCTGATCGCCCTCCTCAGCCAAGAACACCTTCTGCCAGGTTCCCCAGGCAGGAGCCCTGAGTCCTGCTCCTTCGGGCTCCACTCCTGACCCCAATTAGCCCCTTCCAAGAATGAGCAGAGTTGTCTGCCCGCTGACTGTGAGGGAACAAGGGAGATGGCAGCAGGAAGTCCACATGTGGCTGCACAGCTTCAGAGCTGCCGCCGTGTTCAGTTCCCGCCAGCCCGAGAGGTGATCAGGGCAGAGAGGGAGCCCAGGCTGAGTGCCGTGGCCCCAGCCTCCTTCTCCACAACAGCAGGACAGCAGGGTGGGGTCAGGGCCGCCCATAGTGATATATCTGTGGTGGCCCCACTTTTTGCCTGTCACAGGTCCATGGGTACAAAGGGGTCAAGTTCCAAAACTGGGCCAAGACCTATGGCTGTTGCCCAGAGATGTACTATCAGCCCACATCCGTGGAGGAGATCAAAGAGGTGAGTGTCCATCTACGCACAGGGCCAGATGGCCCAGCCCGCGGACCTCCAGCTCCATCGGGCCCTAGAGACAAGGCAGTGCCAGAGAGAGGAGGCTGGGGGATGGACTGTGGGAGTTAAGACCCCTCCGCCCCGAGCTGCTGGCTAGGCTGGAGCTCCGTGCAGTGGGCCCCTGGCCCCTCTTCCCCAGCTCCAGCTCCACCCGGCTGCCACGTTACACACACTGTGCCCGCCGATGGCTGCCAGACACTCCTTTCCAGCTCAGATCTCTCCTCAGAGCTACAGACTCACACATGACTTCTCTCTTGGGTGTCTCAAAGACGTCACAAACTTACACGCCCAAATCTACGTTCTCCACGTGTTTTCTTTTTGTTTGTTTTTGCCTTCAACCTGCTGTCTTCCTCCTCATGGATTCCCAGGCACCTGAATGAAGTACGTCCCCAGTCGTCTCTCTCTCAGCTCCTTGTTGTTGCCTTCATTGCATATGCATGACTTGCAATTACTTGGTTGACTTGAACATTCTCCTGCTTTGCCTCTCTCCCGCATAAGAATATGTCTTGTTTTCCATCTTGTCCTCAGCACCCAGCAGTGTGCCCGGCACACAGGAAGCACCTAATAAATATGTGTGGAGTGAATGAAGGAATAAACGAATGAATGAACAAGACCCAACCTCTGCCCTTAAAAGGCTTGCCCCTAAGACAGCATGCGTACAACTCACTCCAGAGGGTGCAGATGCTGTTCCACCAGCACTAGTAGAGTAGAGAAGAGGGAGAAAATCATCCTGAGTGTGTGTGCATGTGTGCGAGCGTGGGCACAAGTGTGTGTGTGCACGGGTGTGAGTGTGCGCGGGCGCTCAGAGAGGACAGAAGTAGGAACGACACAGTCACCACGAAGTGATCCTCTAACTCGGCAGCACGTGCTTTGTATCTACGGTCTCATCAACCCTCACGACCCCCTGCGAGGTGGTGATTGTTATCCCCATTTTACAGATGAGCAAACTGAGGCTGAAGAGGCTTTGTAATTTTCCCATATAATAAGCATCAGAGCCAGGATCCACACCAGGGATTGTCTGAGGTCAAAGCCCCCAGCTTCTCACGCAGGAAAAGCTTCATAAAGGAAAAGCGGTCCCTGAGCTGGGCCCTGGAGGATGAGTAAGAGTTCCACAGGGCTCTGTGAGGAAGGGAAGGAGACAAGGCCTGGAGCCTCCTCAGACGCGGCAGCAGGGAGGCCGAGCGGGGTCGGGGGCGGGAGAGGAAGGCTGGGAGGCAGAGGGGCTTTGAGCAGCCCAGAGGGCCTGGAGCGCGGAGGCACGGGGCTTCGCCAGAGCCGAGGGAAGGGCGGAGGCCGCTCCCGGGCTGCGCCGGCCCGCACGGCTGTGAATCACTAACGGATGAGGCTGCGGAGGCCCGCGCTCCGTGGAGGGCGAGTAGGGTCAGTGAAAATAAAAACAGGTTGGGTGGTCAAGGGGGCTCGAGGAACGCGGTGTTAAATAGATTTCCTTACTGTGGAACCTGGCGCCTTAAGCCTGCCGCGCGCGGTGGGAGAGGGGAGGGGAGGCGGTGGAGACGGGTGCTGGCGCATCGCCGGATCTCACTGCTCGCGGAGCCCCTTGTGGCTAAACCGTGGGACTCAGACGGGAGGGCGTTTGAGCAGGGACATGAGGGCGAAAGGGATGGGTTCATTTCGGTGACATCATGCATTCGTTTATTTATCCATTCTGTGATCGCTGGAGACTGCCTGTTCGGGCTGGGCCTGGGGTAGACATGGGGGGAACAAAGCCATATTAAACCACTGTCCCTGCCCCGAGGAGCCTGGGCCTTATTCTGAGGCCCCGGGGAGCGCCTGCAGGGTTTTGCGCTGGGGAAACACAGGCGCAGATCTGCCTGTGGAAGCGCCCCTGCCGCGGCGGGGGCAGCACGCGGGGACCCACTTCAGAAGGTTTCCTGTGTTCTCCATCCTGCTCACTTCCCGGCCCTTCGCTCTGGCTCTTTCCTGCAGTGGCCTGCACAGCAGCTTCCAGCCAGGCAGCGGCCCTGGAGGCCGGGGGGTGCAGAGCCTGGACGCCCAGCCCCGCAGGCCCTGCATGCCGGCTGGCTGCCTCACGGGGAAGGCCTGAGCCGGGGCTGACTCAGGCATCGCCTTGGCAGGTGCTGGCCCTGGCCAGGCAGCAGAACAAGCGGGTGAAGGTGGTGGGCGGCGGCCACTCGCCCTCGGACATCGCCTGCACCGATGGCTTCATGATCCACATGGGGAAGATGAACCGGGTCCTCCAGGTACGCGACCCCCTCGCCTCCCCACCTCTGCAGCCCCCAAGACGGAAGCCTCGGCCTCCACCCCAGACCCCAGGCGGAAACTCTCAGCCTTCCCCTTCAGGCCTAATGCCCTCCCTGCCCCAGTCCCAAAGCGACATCCCAAGTCCTGGCCCACCGGTGATGCCCCTCCCCAGAGCCCTCCCTGGGCTTGCTCAGGCCGCTTGTCTGGTCTGTGCGCCCCCTTGTGGCCACAGAAGAGATGTCCTCCCCCCACCCCCCGCCGCCAGAGCTTCCTCTCCACTTCTGTAGAACAAGAAGGGCAAGTCAGGCCCCCAAAGATGGACTCACAATGACAAATCCAGAAGGATTTACACTTAACTGGTTTTACAGATGGGGAAACTGAGGATCAGACAGGGCGAGTGACTTGCCTAAGGTCACATAGCTGATCAGCAGCAGAGCAGGGGACAGGCTCAGGAGTCTGACACCAGCCCTGTGCAGGGATACTGTCCACACAATTCAGCCAGCACTTGGGGAGTACCCCCAGGTGCCTGCCAGGAAGCCAGGGTGCCAGACAGGTGTGCCACACGTGAGGCGGACTCCTATCCTCTCCTGCCAGGGCCAGCTCCCCTGAGCTGTATTTTTTGCCGGCTAACCTTCCCTCCACCAGCCGGCTAGCAGAGGTTCTGGGCTGCTCCCTACTCTTCCCTTATTTGCTCAGACTGACGGTCTCCCTCTCGTAGAAAATGTTCCGGTCAGGACATCAGTCATGGCAGGAATTAACTCTGATTGCTGATTAGTAAGGATCGGTCTCCAGCGGTTGATTTTGCCGGGCTCTGTGCTCAGGGTCCGGGGGCCGAGCTTGTGCTTTGCAGTCACGCAGATGTGGATTCTCATCTCATTTCCACCACCCATGTTTGTGTGACCTTGGGCGAGTGACTTAAAGTCCCTGAACTCGTCTCCTCGCTGTGAAATGGAGAGACTGTTCCTGCCTCCCAGGGCTGCCGTGGGGGTCTCAGGACACGGCACACTTCTCACCCCACAGATGCCAAATGGCTGTCCCCCCACCTCCCCCTTCCAGTTCTCGGTCTTTGCCTAAGTCCTCCCAGGGTCAGAGGATGAGAGGAGAATTTGAACTCCCTCTAGCAAAGTCGAGCCCCCGCAGGAGTAGGCCCTGCTTAGTTGGTGACTTTGCATGGGCTACAAGGAACCCCACCTTCCTTCCTGGTCTGGGTGGGGTGGGGTGGGGTGGGGGAAAGGAGGAGGCCTGAGTTCTAGTCCCAGCTCTGCCAGTGGTCTTGGGCAAATCCCTCTCGTCCCTGCTCCTTATCTCCTTGCCCTGGAAAAAGAAGGGGTAACACAGAATATTCCCGAAGCTCCAGCACTCTAGGGCTCTGTCAGTATGCCCTTTGCTGCCTGCAGCAGGAGTGGCTGGAGCTGACCCCCAGTTGGAACAGACACGCTCATGCTCACAGGGAGCCTGGCCGCAGGGCGAGGGCTGGGCAATGTCTAGCTTGTCCCAGCCTGTGCTCGTCTCTTGCAGGTGGACACAGAGAAGAAGCAGGTGACGGTGGAGGCCGGCATCCTCCTGGCCGACCTGCACCCACAGCTGGACAAGCACGGCCTGGCCCTATCCAAGTAAGAGCCCCCTCCTCCATTCCTGGGTGGGCCAGTGCTGCCACTACCCCTGCCCCGGCCTCAACCAGACACTCAAGGATCTGGCAGGAGCCAGAGAGGAGCGCTTCCCAGGGTGCACCTCGTTTTTCTGGACCTCTGTTCTTGCTCTCTAGGGTACCCATTTCCCCATCTCCCATGGATTCAGGGGCTGTGTATGAGAATAGAAAGAAACAGGCCAGAGACGAGTTGAGCTTCAAACATCAGTCTTGTACAAGGGTGGGAAAACCATCGGAAAGTCTTTCTTACAGCTTGCGACCAACAACTTAGGGACTCAGACAGAGGGATATGCAAAATAAGCACTCAGAGGAACGGAAGAGCATGCTGACGGAGCTACAGGGCTTCCTGTGGCTCAGCCATGCAAACCTGGTGTCCGTGATTACGCAGGTTTAACATCAGAGGGTTTCCATTGAAATAAGAGTCAAATACAGGCAAAGTAATGAATTTCTAACTGTGGGATTTCAACCATTAAAACAGGTGACAGAGGTGTTTTGGACATTGGGGTAGCAATCTCTTCACAGCTGGAAATTGTAATCATGGAAGCCTGTAGTTGGTCTTCAAGTGTGGGTGGTCAGTTCACCCCAGCTTTCTTATCGTAGGTCCCAAGGTATCTCTACAACTTTTTATTCTGGAAACCATTCTGTTCCTGCCTCTTCAAAGGTCATGGCAACTCAGACATTTCTAGAGTGTTTACTACGTGCAGGGCTTGTTCAGGCCCTGGAGAGGCAGAGATGACCTAAACCCAGACCCCACTCACAAGGAGCTCCCAGCAGGTGACAAGCATAATGCAGAGCCTCAGGTTCAAGGTCAGAGAAGTATTCAGGCACTGTGGGGCTCCAAGGGGCCCAGGTTCAGCCCTGCAGACAGAGGGATATGTGAGGGATGGGGATCAGGGCAGGCTTCCTGCAGGAGGGTTGAGTCTGCAAAGCTGAGTAGGTATAAACCAGGGAAAAGAGAGGAGAGAAGGGACTCAGGCAGAGGGGACAGCATGAGCCAAAGCCCAGGAGAGGGACAGCGTGTGGGCCCTGCAGTGGGTCAGAGCCCATGACCAATGATGACAGGAGGAGACGTGTTGTATTATTATGAGCATGAGCTTCTGGGCCCTGAAGCGTCTCTGTGCCGTTTGTGATGTATCTCTGTCCTCCACGGGGACCTCGTCCTCCTCAAGTGGCCACCTGCACGAGGCTCACCTGCCACTCAAAGGGAGTTGGGATGTCTCATCCTGTGTGTCCCGGGCCGCCTGGGTCCACAGCCAAGGATGCTGTGGGGACCTCAGGAGTGGCTGTGGCTGGAGGGAAGACCAGAGCTGCGTCAGGCCGTGCGCCACTGCTGGACTCACTCATTTCATCATCCTGCCAACCTGGGAGGAAGGAACAGAACCCCATTTACAGATGAAGAGGCCGAGGTCTGAGGCAAAGGGGCTTCCCAAAGTCACCGGCTGGGGCTCTGGAGGGCTCCACTGTGTAGCGGGCCACACGGGGCAGGACACAGGCGCCATTGTTCAGCAGCGGGATGGCAGTGTGGGGACGGCCCCAGCTCCAGAAGCAGACGGCCTGGGTGCAAACCCTGCTTCTGCCTCATTCTAGCTGTTAGCCTAGTTCCTGACCCATCTGGGCCGGGAGTTCTCATCTAGGAAATGGGTCTATAGAATAGGGGTGCTCAGAGGACTGGAAGAGTTGAAGATGCCCCACATGGTAAGTGCTCAGCGAATGTTAGTTCTCATCCATTTTCCTGGCTCTGTCGATGCCTCCCGGTCTCCCCTCCGCTTGTTGTCTCCACCCTGTCGGGGGCCAGAGCCTGACCCTTGCTTGGAGGCCCGTCTCCCAGAGGGCCTTGCTTATATCCAGCTTCTTTCTTTCAACACAGTCCCGGCCTGTTTCCTCCTTGCTTCTTAGCCTTGGTGAACTCCACAGGGCAGACAAAATGCACTGTGGTTCGGTTAACAGCCGTGTGCTGGGCCTTCAGGCTGCTCTCAGTTTTTCTTTCTGATATACGACACCCTGAGGAACATCGCCATGCGTTTGCCTTTCCACGTGCTGGAGTATTTCCCCAGGGCAGCATTTTCTGGTATTTTCAGAAGGGGCCATACCACCAAGAAACCCAGCTAATGGGGACAAAGAGACACCCAGGGGAGGGGGGGAGGGGTGGGCTGGGAGTGTCTCGACGAACTTCCATGCTGGTCCTGCTCTGTGGCCAGGCGGCCCATCTCTGTACAGGGAGCCCAGGTCGGCGGCTCCCATCCCCTGGCCCCCTGGGCCTGCGCTAAGTGCCAGCAACTCCTCCTTGACACCAGGGCAGGGCTGTCACAGAGACAGCTCCGGAGAAGCCCATGTTTCAACTCGACCCTCTCTGGTTCCCCGCCCCTGATCCGGGTGCGTCTTTACATCACTGCCCGGTGCGCCTCTGGGCTCCCGCTCCCCTGTGGGCATGTGTCCTCGGTGCACACAGACCCTCCTCTTAGTCATCCTAGGAACCCCAGGCTGAGGGAGGCCCTGACGAGCACCCGAGGTTTCTGAGCAGGGGGCCACGTGGTGCCGTCTCCTCCTTCCCTCAGACTCCGGGTGCCCCACCTCCCACACCTTCCTGGGACTTGTGTGCGACTGGGACCAGGTGGCCCCCACTGGGACTCTGCAGGCCTCCATGGGCTGGGTCTGGAGGAGACTTCGTAGGAGCACTTGGCCTTTGGTTGGTGGAGAAGACAGTGCTGGCAGGTGGAAGACAGAGGAAAGGGATGTTCTAGGCTGTAGAAACCCCAGAGGCGGGCAGGCAGGCCTGCCCTCAGAGCTGAACCTCAGAGCCAACAGGCCACTGAGACGGGGAAACTGAGGCACACAGAGGAGAAGGGTGGCCGAGTCAGACAAGCTGAGTCATGGGGAATTTGGGAGGAGAACCCAGGCAGGAGGTGAATCAACTATTCTGCTCTGAGGGGCCTCGCACCACAACCCCCGGAACCCACTGTCCCAGGGAGGCCTGACTGGTCCCTTGTGTCTCTCTCCCTCCCTCCTGCTGAGCCCAGCCTGGGAGCCGTGTCAGAGGTGACTGCAGCTGGCGTCATTGGGTCTGGAACGCACAACACGGGGATCAAGCACGGCATCCTGGCCACCCAGGTGAGTCCCCCGCTTCCCCAGCTCTGATGACCGCAGGGGACGGGGGAGGGCGGACAGACCTCCTCTTCACCATGGCTCCTCAGAAATCTGACCTCCACGGGCAGTGTCGGCTCAGTTGCGGGGCCTCAAACCCATCACAGGTCCTCCCTCTGATGGAGATTTGACAGGTGCCCTCCAGGATCATCATGTCCTTCTCTAAGCCTTCTCCGTCCCTGCCAGACACACAGTCGTGACGAAGGAGCCCTAGTGCATGTTGATGTCAGGAGCTTCCTGGCCACCCTGTGGAAAAGGGCCAGCCAGGCAAGGGGTTCTATCCTCACTGAAAGGTCTGAGCCAGGAACCAGGTGGGGCCAGCAGCCTCTCCAGGTTAGCAAGGCAGGGAAGGGCCAGGACAGGAGCGCGGGCTGCCTGAGGCAGAGCCCAGCATATGTGGGCCTGGGATCTGCACCCCACCTTCATCAAAAAGCATTTCTCAAACTTCACTGGAGTCCAGTTTAGGGAACTGGTTATGAGCACAGATTTTAGACTCAGACTGGGTTCAAAACCTGGCTCCAACGCACACTGGGTATGCACATGTAGGTTACTTAACTCCTCTGGACACTCCTGTTTTCATCTGCAATGTGGGGAGAATAACCCTCCCTCCAGGGGGAGTAAACAGATGGCATATGTTAAATGCGTGGCTGACCTAATGACAGTCGGTGATGCCTGGTCAGGAGCCGCCCTTTGGACAAACTCTTTCAACCTTCAGTATTAGGAGGGGGTTCCCAGTGAGCCAGGCTGTGCCACCGTGGAGCCAGCTGCTGGGGTGGGCACGCTCCATCAGAGGTGAGAGCCTGCAGCTGGTTTGGCACTCCACACCTGCCGTGTGTTTCCCCCTGCAGGACCTCATCTGCACGGTGGGCCGTGTGGCCTCTGGCCACTGGGGCATCATCACTAAACACTGGGGCTTCGCCTTTGCATCCCGGCTCCACCACTATTGTCTGTGTGACCCGGGACAAGCCTCTGCCTCTGGCTACCTCAGTTTGCTCCCCTGCCGTAGTGTATAAGAGTGTACACAGTCAGTGCTCAATAAATGTTTGCAATGGGCTTTGTGAGTAAGACCAGGCGCTTTCCAGAGCCCACATTCTGTGCTGTCAAAGGAATTTCACCATTGCTGGGGGTGGGACCTTACTGACCGCTTAAGTGTCCCCCAGTCAGCTCCCCAGGGGTGGGGCTCTCCCCTGCACAGCAGTCTGCAGAAGACAGACCCCTGGGCAGGTACTGTCTGCCTGTGACTGGGAGCCGGCCCACGTGCTCCAGTCTCAGAGCAGCGCTGAGATGGAGAGAAAACAGCCAAAAGCAATTTCTAAGGGGTCCGCTCTGTTTTGTGTTTGTTTTCTCAAATTCCAGGAGAGGAAGCCTAATTCACGGTCCCTCTTCCTGAAAACCTCACTGTGCTCTCTCACCAGCACCGCACACACACTGGCCGCTCCTGTCCTTCCGCCTCCCTCTCCTACCGCAAAAGCCTCAGAGCATCACCAGGCAGGAGAGGGGCCTCCTGAGGGGGTGGAGTGAGTGGGACAGGGGGAGGACTGAGGCACCCGCCCACTCCCATAGGTGAGAGCTGTATAGCCAAGCAGGAGAGGTTTCATGGGACCTGATTCCCAGGTAGTGGGAGCCCTCCGGGGAGACGTCATTACCCCCTCAAAGCTGGATTCACTACCCAAGGAAGCCCAGTGGTAAGTGGGGGGAAGGACAACACAGTAGCCACCCTGTTACGATTCGGCCGCAGTCCTAGTCTACTACCCAGGGCTGAGGTCAAGCTGGTTGCCTCAGTTTCCGCAAAATGATCAGCAGACTATGGGAAATAGTTCTGAGTAGCCACAAATCAAAATGCACATGAGATTTACTGGCCCGTTCTCTTAGGACGTCCAGCTGAGCAAGACAGGCCCCTGGAAAGTGGTAGGAGAACCCCGCTGTTTTATTTGACACGTTATACGATGGTAGGGAGTGAGGGAGGGGATGGACATCCTTAAGATCTGTGTACACCAGGCACTCAGCTGATGCTTTGCATAGTCTCTCTCAGATAATCATTATCCTCATTTTACAGACCAGGAAACAGAGAGGTTAAATAACATGCCCAAGGTCACACAGCTAGTGAATCCATGCCCACCGTTTTTCGCTGCTGGATCCTGCTGATGTGTTTCACTGGCCAGCTCTCATTCACGGTTCTGGCTCTTAGACAAAATCTGGTTTTCATAAAAATCATTCTGACGCCCTCACTCGCACAGAAGGCCATCGCGCCCCATTTCTGCCAATTTCCCCTCTCTGGTCTTGGTCACCGTTCATCAGAATTAGTTCAGCTTTATCTGTTCTCTCACCCTGAGCACCCAGCACCAACTACACATGTCAAAAGCAATTTCCATCCAAATTAGCAGGTGGTGGAGTGTGGAGAAGTACTTAAGCAGGCAATGAAAGAGGATTCCTCTGGAAATGGGGCCAAGGGGAAGATACTGGGGTTCATCATCTGTCTCCAACTGGGTGGCCCACTCTGTAGAAACCCAGAGGTTGCTGGCTGGGTGTGGCCAAGTAGGAGAATCCAGTTCCTGCAGTGAGTGGGTCCCCTAATGAGAGGAAGGACTCAGCTTGGCTGAGATGGTGCCCAGGAAGCAACAGGCAGACAGAGGCAGCAGGGGACCCTGGCCCCCAGGCTGCGCGTTGGGACAGCAGGACCCGGATGCACGCACATCCTCCCTTTGCCTCACGAGGCAGCACACCCAGGACCTCACGGCTCCCTGGAGCCGGCTCTCATCTTAGATGTCCTCCAGGCACAGAGGCTTGCTGCATCCCAGCAGTGAAGCCCACAGAATGAGCAAGCAGTGGGAGGACAAGCCACTGGGGTCCCATGGAACCTCATGTGATGGATGGTCCCCCTCCTTGCTGAGGGCTGATGCCACCCAGACATAGCCTCCCTTTCCCCATTTCCCTTTCCTGCATCCCCCAAGACTGAGACCCCCTCAGGATGTGACTGTACACCCAGCCGGGAAAGTCCCCTGTGGCCAGATGACAGTGATCTTCTGGGAATAGGTGACACCTGGCCTCACTTCCAAGGATGAACAGGGAAGTGAGGGCTTCAGCCGAAGTCTGTGGAAAATGCCTGCCGGGATTCTGAAGTGTGGCTCTTCTCCCACTGCCAGGTGGTGGCGCTGACCCTGCTGATGGCCGACGGGACCATTCTTGAGTGCTCCGAGTCAAGCAACGCAGAGGTGTTCCAGGCGGCGCGGGTGCACCTGGGCTGCCTTGGAGTCATCCTCACCATCACCCTGCAGTGTGTGCCCCAGTTCCACTTGCAGGAGACCTCCTTCCCCTCAACCCTGAAAGAGGTACTGGTCTCTTGCTCGCCACTGCTGAACCTTAGAAAACAAATAGAGGACATGGACAAGTGGGCCATGCTCCACTGACAGCCCCCTGTGGCTCTGCAGGCCCCCGGAATGGGGGAGTGGGCTGACCTTCCTGGCCTTTTCCTGGCCAGAAGCCTTTCTGAGCAGGTCAGTGAAGCTCAGAGAAACTGCAGGAGGGTGGCAGAGGTAAGGGCAAGAAAAGAGGTTGGGTAGAGAGTTGTCCCAGGAGACATGGTGCCAGCATAAGCTGACTGCTCCTTGGCATTGACTCTCAGCTGCATCAAGCCACAGGATATGCTCAGATGCCCTTTATAGTGATTTCTTCACAGCAAAGTGGCTGGACTAACTTTCAGTCTTGCTAGATGCCTAAGGTAGGTCACCTGGAAAGAATTTGGATCTGGATGAGAGGCAGAAAGGATGGCTTCTGACTGATAGCAGTGTTTTTTGAATAAATGAAAAACCATGTTGATTAGCTGGACGGATGGATGGATGGATGGATGGATAGATGGATGGTTGGATGGATGGATGACATGCAGCAGACCTGAAACATTTGACAGACCTGGATCTATCTCTGATAATCCCTAAGCTATAGGAGTAAAATCTATGGTTCTAAGTTCCTTGGAGTTTGAGTTCCTCTGTAGTCGCCTTGTCGTTCAATACAAGTAGACCCCCTGCACAGATGGAGTTGGCAGTGATTGGAGCACTACTGACCCAACATGGTTAAGGTAGGATTTGGGATCAAATTGATCTGGCCTTGAATGCTGGTACTGCTGTATCCAAGCGGTGACTTTGAGCCAGTCGTTTAACCTTGCTAAGCCTTAATTTCCCATTTAGAAGAGAGTTAATAATGTCTATCTTAAAGTGTTGAATCTGAGGATTAAATCAGATAACATGAAACATGAGCTTCATGGCACCTAGTCAGTGACAAATGGAAAGTGTTGTTATCTAGAACTTGGTCTAAAGTCCTTACCATTGGAATTTCTAATGCATTAAACCTCAAGGCAAAGGCCTTGAATCCAGAAGGCCCCCTCCTCAGAGGCATGGTGTTTGGTGGACGTTTATCCCCAGAACTCCCAGTTGGTGACTGAGAAAGTGATTCCACAGCTCTGGAGCATGCAGCATTGACCCCTAGAGTACCAAGGCTGAGCCTGCATGGGCCAATATTGGCAAATGAGCTGCCTGATGCCTCGTCCCAAGAAAGTAGGACAAGTTCAAGACAAGGACATTTTATGGAATTGCCTGGCAGTGACAAGGTGTGGCTAAGCCAGGGAGCCCCATGAGGGTAGGGCCAGTCCACATGACTTCCTGAAGCCGTCCCAGACTCTGAGCTCTTTGGGGCCACCTTGGGACTGCCTCAACCAGCCACAATCTCCCAGACCAGTAGTAAGGGGCTGACCTAGGCCCCTTGGTTTGCTTCAAGAAGGGTTCAAAAGCATTCTACCTTCTGCCCAGTGTCAGGCATGCCGATGGAGGCTGCTGTGGAGGGCCATGGAACAATGTTCTGAGCTCCCACTGAAAAGATTGAAAAGAGGTTTTCCCTCAGCCCTCATGCCTCTAAGGTGTTCTTGGCCTTTCCCTTCTCTACTTGAAGGAGTGACCACTCCATCCTGGTCATGCAGCAGGATGTGGCAGGGACCCCCACTGAGGGACAGCCCATGCATCCTT
Source organism: Equus asinus (assembly GCF_041296235.1). NCBI lineage: Eukaryota > Metazoa > Chordata > Mammalia > Perissodactyla > Equidae > Equus > Equus asinus. The sequence continues at coordinate 64,426,516 of NC_091792.1, read as the reverse complement.
CTCAGCTTTGTGCTGGGCAGCCCAGGCGCCCCTTTCTTCTCTTCAGCAGACCCTGGGACTGCCTACTTCTCTCCCTGCTGGCAGCTGCCACCATCCATCCTCTCTGCCTCTCAGGGTTCTCCTGCCCCTGGACTGGCTGCAGAGCAGATAGCAGACACTCCAGCTCCCCTCATCTCTGCGGCCTCTGAGGCAAGCACTCCAGCTTCTCAGCTCAAGGGCTTCTAACAGACAGAGAATGACGGAAATAGCATGCAGTGGAAGGTTACAAAGAAAGACTGTCTTGGTCCCCACTCTGAGGTTAAGCAAACAGGAGACATGGCTAATGAAGGCACCATGGTCTTGGAGCTGGGCCTCCAGGACTAGAAGACTAGCCGGCCTGCCCTGGGACTTGAAACTGAAGACAGCATCCAGTGCAGATGGCCTGGCCAGGAGCTAAAGAAATAGTTTCTAACAATGGCCAGATCCAAAGAGGGCCTGGCAGAGAGGTCTGTGATCAGAGTCAGCACTGTGGGGAAAGCTTTGGAAGAGGATGAGGTAGAGTGGGCGTAGCCTGAAGAGGTGCCCAAGGGGCTGAAATACAGCACCAAGTCAGCTTTCTTAGAGCACGAGTGTAAGAGAGATTCTGGATGAGGAGGCAATAGGACTTAACAATTGAATGTGGGATGGAGTAGGAGGAAGGAGTCAGGAATGGGGGAGCCACCGCCGAGGCAGAGAATCTAGGAGGCACAGCAGGTGTGGGGAGCAAGACGGTTAGTTTGGTTTGGGAACTTGAGTTTGAGGTGTCAGGGAGCAGGTGGTTTGCAGGTCAGAAACTCAGACGAAGGTGGGGGCTGGAAATACAGATTGAGGGGTTGTATTAGTCAGCCAGGGCTGCAGTAACAAATACCACCGACTGGGGGCTTCAACAACAGAAACTTATTTCTCACAGTTCTGGAGGCTAGAAGTCTGGGATCAAGGTGTCAGTAGGGTTGGTTCCTTCTGGGGTCTCTCTCCTTGGCTTGTAGATGGCCGCCTTCTTGCTATGTCCTCATGTGATCTTGCATCTGTGCATATCTGTCCTTATCTCCCTTTCTTATAAGAACACCAGTCATACTGGATTAGGGCCCACCCCAATGATCTCAATTTACCTTAATTACCTCTTTAAAGGCCCTATCTCCAAATTTACGGTCACATTCTGAGAGACAGAGAGTTAGGACTTCAATATTTGAATTTGGGATGGACACAATTCGACTTAAGCAGGGGTCATCAGCCCCCCAGGGGACTGGTCATGAGAGTAGATGAGATCACCCAGGGAGAGTGGGTTTGGGTGAGAAGAGAAGGGAGCCTTAGTGCTCAGACAGGAGCATCCAGTGGACGAGAGGTTGAAAAGGGTGTCAAAAAGGAGACCGAGGGGGACCAAGAAAGGAACAAAGCCAGTGAGGAGAGGGTGGGGCTGCAGAGGCAGTGGGTGCTGGCTATGCAGGACAAAGTGGTCAACAGAGTCCAAGGCCATGGGGAATCGAGGGTCAACACCCGCATGTGGTCATCAGGAGACCACTGCTGACCTCAGTGAGAAAGGTTTCATTGGAGCATTGGGCAGGTTACGGGGTGGATGAGCATTGCAGGTGAGGAAGGAGATGGGCCCCAGAGACCGCTTTCAACCAGAAAGGGGCTGTAACGTGCTTAATTGTTGAATCTATTTGCCTGCCTCTCACTTAGGTTAGAACTTGCTCATTTTTAAGCTGAATACTTTGACTCAAAGATAAAGAGATTGCTTCCTTTAGCCAGTAGGATTGGTCCCCAGGCTCCTACTAGGGTATCAGAGCTGAGTGGATGGACAGTCTCCTGACACCTGGTGCATCCTCTTTCTGCTCCTCCTTTGACCTGACTGAGATTGGCTAAGATCGATTATAGCCCAGTCCTGGTTCTAGTAGAGCTTAATCTCAGGCTGTCGCCTCTTGCGTGCGCGTGTGCACGCGTGCATGCACACACACACACACACATCCTGACTGGCCTCTCTGTCTGTCCAGATCTCAAGGGTTTTTTGCCTCCAGCTCACCTCAACCTGGAAGCTTCTAAGTTGGACACGACATCCTTGAAAACTTTAAGTGACTCTTGGGCAATGGGCCACATTCTTCTCAAAGCTTCCACCTTCTTTGACTTTGAAAGCCCGTGATGACACATGAGAAATAGCAATTGCAATTTCCTCCCCTAAAAGACAATATAGACATGCACACGTGTGCATGCACACACACACACAACTGCACAGCAATAAACACTCAACAAGGTGTAATGAAAGGGCTCTGGGGAGGGAGCCAGGGACCTCCTGTCTGGCTGTGCTGCTCACTCTGTGTGACCTTGAGCAAGTCACTCAAACTTTCTGGGCCTCTCTTTCTTTGTCTTTTAAAAGTGGGGTTGGATTAGATGAGCCCTCAGGTCTTCCTCAGCTCTCACATTCTGTAAGCCAGTGCAGCACTTGGATGCAAAACTGTGCCCCCCATCTCCTCGCCCCCTCCCCAGCCACCGTCCCCGAGACAGAGGGTCATCTCTTGCATTAATTTCTCTCCTTTGGAGCATCGGGGAAGTTCTTGGGCCTTTTCCACAAAGAGGGGCATGAACCCTGTGGAAACCCCCCCACGTTCCCATGCAGACCCCAGCTTCTCCCATGAGGGCTCCTGCAGTGGGATTCTGCTCCTCCCCCTTGTCTTTGAGTCAGTCCATCCTCCACAGATTCTCTCCCTTCCTCCTGAAGCGGCTGCTGCTGTTCCACCCAGGGCTGCAGACCCAGCGTTGGTCTCTGAGAAGCCCATCATCAGCTTCCAGCAAACCCTGCTGACAGCCTTCCCCAGCTCCAGTCGCAGGCCGTAAACAAGGGCTGCCACAAAGGGTGGGTGGCACTTTCAGCCCTGTGATTTACTCCAAGGGGTGTGTGCAATAAATGGTCCCATATTTAATTTGCTTTTGCTCTCTCCACTCAGACCAGCCTTTAAAGGGCACCTTCGAGGGGCTGCCAATGCTCAGGAGGAAAAGCTAGGATGGAGCTGGAAAGCCACAACATGGCCTGGCTCCCCTCGAAGAAATCAGCCTGCGGCAGAGGAGGCTGGATCAGAAAATCATCATTATAACCCTTTCTCCTCACTCTTGCTTGGCCTGGGATGTTTTCCCCCTAATCTGAAAGGAACAACAATTGGACCTAAGTTCCAGGAGGCGTGGAGGTCCCCGCGAACCAATAGGAAGACAGCACAGCTTGCTCTTCATGCTTTGATATCTGCTCCTGGTTCCTTGCTGTTTAGGTTCCTAGGAAACTGTCCCATATCCAGTAGGGCTGTGAGCCGTGTCCTGAGTGTCTGCCTGTATGGGGGGCTGCTCGGGGATGCATGCAGCCCCCAGCATCGTGTCCTCTCCAGGCATGGGCCTGCGCCCTGATGGCCAGGCCCCCAGGTTGTCTTGTCCTGTGCTGCAGGAGGAGCCTGCGAGGAGTCAGGGACAGGAAGCCAGGACAATGGGGTGTGATGGTTGCTTGCATGTGAAGTTACGCTTGAAGAGTCAGCTTCTTGGCCATTTTCCCTTCCCTTACATTTCTCCCCTTCCTTTCCTACTCCCTTCCTTCCACCAGCACACATTTATAGAACACCCACTGGGGATCTTCCGGCCCTGGCTTTTGGAGGAGCCCCAGGAGACCCATCGAGGGGCACAGGGTGGAGGCTGGAGTGCTTCTCCAGGTCAGAGTGCCAGGTTTTAAGCCCCTCTGTGACTCTGGATAGGGCCCCCACCTCTCTGCGCTTGGACTGCTCACCTGTGTGGTGGAGAGATGAGCACAACCGTCCCCATGGGACTGTTGGCGGGACTCGAGGAGACGCAGCCCAGGAGTCCTCTGCCCTTGCTTCCCTTTGTAGCCTCAGAGAGAGGAAGCCTCGAGGCCTCCTCTCTCAGACTCCACTCAAAGGGAACACTACCCACTGACACCTGCTCTGTGGGAAGCTTCTAGAATCTGAGTCAATACTGCACTTTCCAGGCGAGAGGTGCTGGTCGCCCTGATTTGCTCATGAGCATTGTTACCACCTCTTGACGTTTTCTTCCCTCTTTCTGCCCTGTGATCGGTTTCTGGAGGGCAAGGGTCTTCTCTGAGGCCTCTTTTCTCCTTAGGATGCACAAAATACATAGCAGTGTTCAGTACAAGGTAACTCAAGGTTAGTTGATCAAGAATTTATTAAAAATCTGTCCTTAGGCCAGCCCCAATGGCCTAGTGGTTAAAGTTCAGTGCACTGTGCGTGGGCGGCCTGGGTACCGTTCCCGAGTGCGGAACCACACCACTCATCTGTTAGTGGCCATGCTACACTGGTGGCTCACATACAAAAAAAGAAAAAAAAAAAAAAAAGAGGAAGATTTGCAACAGATGTTAGCTCAGGGCAAATCTTCCTCCGGAAAAAAAAAATCCATCCTTTTCTGGGATTTTCCCCATGTCCCGCCACCCATGCTCTGTGTGGTCTGTCTCAGATGCAGTTCTGTGCTTCCCAGTAGTGACTCTCTTAAATATATCTCAACACGATTTCTGAATGCTGCTCAAAGCCATATGAGGGGAAAGGGCCGTGCCCAGTCCCCTGGGAGAGTGGGAATCAGTGCTTCAGGGCGCAGGGAGGTGGGGCAAGGAAAGACGGCTAGTTCAGTTTCAGGAAGGTGGTGCCGAGAACGGGCCAGGCTTCATGGCTTTTCATGACCACGTCTCAGCATTTCCGACTCGTGCAGTCTGGTCCGTGTGGAATCGCAGCCAGTTAGGGATGTGAGGATTTTAGAAATCATTGTCGACCTTTGGTCCTTTATGCCACCCAAACCATAATGAGACGTGACAAGTGCTGGCTGCCAGTGTCCCTCTTCCCCCATGCCCCAGGAAGGATTGGTCTGGGTGACACAGCAGCCTTGTCAGCAGCATCCAGATGCCACCACTCTCTTGGATGGCCATCCACTGATGACTGGGTGACCCCTAGCTGTGGGACGCAGAGCCCCCTGCTTCTGCTCACAAGCCTGGTAACCAGTTCCCAAAAAGCCAAATCAGTAGTGCCACAACTCTAAATGAGGGGGACAGAACCCACTAGAACCCTTCATGCCAATAACATGCCAAGGAGGAAACTCGTCGGGGGCCCAAACTCCTTTGACAGTGTTCCCAGGAAACACAAGTCAGATCAAGGAAATCCGTGATCCCGGGGGGCATCTTCCTCCACACAGGATTGTTTGTGGGCCCCGAAGGGGGAGCATTTAATTCACAACGGGATGGGGCCTGGGGTAATTCCGTCATTCGGGGACCACTTGCTGCTGAGTTCGGGGGCACGGAGGGTACAGAGCTGCGTCATGCATGGTTCTTGCCTCCTGAAGCTTATAACTGAGTGTAAGGAATAAGCTATGCTGTGGTCCTCTAATGCACGGAGGAAAAAAAGTGACAGGTGCAGGGAGAGAGGCACAAAATGGGATGTGGGGGGGACTCTCACCCCTCCATCCTAGGTGGAAAGGTGGATATGTGTCTCAGGCACCCAAGCTGAGAAAAGGGCGCCATCACATTTACTGCTAGGCCTCTGGGCAGTATGGTGGGATGGCCCAGGATGCTAAGACATGAGGAAATGGGGTTTTTCTGCTTTCTAGTGTCCCAGCCACATCCTCCAGGCCAAGCCACCAGGCTGTGTTCCCTGCTTTCCCAGGAGAAAATCAGCTCCCCGCAGAGGTTTCTACATGAGAGCTCTGGCCCCATGTGTCCATCACCCTGCCAGGGTGGAAGTGACAGTGACAGGGGGTCCTCGAGTTTCTTCCTGAACTTTTCCCAGGCCTATGGCACAGCAAGAAAGGCCCCGCTCTGCAAATAAGGCATCACAGAGTCCTCCAGCATTTACCGTGTGCGAGGCCCTGTGCCAACGGCTCTGGGGCAGGGGTCTGGGAAACCACGGCCCTCAGGCAAAACCTGGCTCGCTGCCTGTGTTTGTAAGTAAAGTTTTATTGGCACGCAGCTGTGCTCATCGTTGACATATTGCCTAAAGCTGCTTTCACACTAGCATGGCAGAATTAAGTAGTTGCAGCAGAGACTCTATGGTGCCCAAAGCCTAAAATTTTTACTATCCGGCCCTTTATAGAAAAATTTTGCTGATCTCTGCTCTAGGGAGAAAACCAATGATGAGTGAAATAGTCTCTGATCTATAAAAGACTATTGATGAATTTCAAAGACATATATGCTTTATTGCAATAACTGCAATATAATTCTGGATTGGATGCAGTGTAAGTGGAAGACACTTAGAATGGGCAATGGCTTTATGGGAGCGCTTAAATTTCAGCACATCTCAGTTTAGATCGGTCACTTCTGAGGTGCTCCATGGCCACTTGTGGTGGTGGCTACTGTGTGGTGTGTGGCTCTGTAAGGAGGCCTCTGAATGCTGAACTGAGAGGTTTGGGCTTTATTCTGTAGGAAACAGAGAGCTGCTGGGGATTTTTGAGCTGTGTTTTGGGATGCTTCCCTGTGGATGCTGTCTGGAGAGATGAAAAATTGGGCAAATTATGAGGCTAGTGCAAGAGCACAGGTGAGAGCTAAGAGAGGCCTGGACTAAGTCACAGCGGCAGGAGTGGACTGGAAGAGAAGACTGAAGGGACATTTGCAGAAATACAGAGTGACCAACAGATTGGGGCGGCGTGGGGCGGGGGAGGTTTAGGATGACAGCCAGAAGGCAACAATTGTCCGCCCATTCCTTATAACCCGCCAGCCATGTCAGGCATCAGTTACTAAGTCAGGGGAGCTCCTTGACGGTTGTGACAAGGATCCAGAATTCTAAAATTCCACAGCTCCCAGACACTCCAAACCTAAGTTCGAGATGGGCTCATCTCTGTGGTTCATCTTGGCTTCATCTTCCTTCTTGGTCGGATGTGGAAATAGTCATCCTTCCTCAATCTCACCAAGCTCTTTGCACATTGTATGATCCACAGTTGGATCCAACCATTTGTCTATGCAGGGTACCAAATTCCCCGCAGTGTATTTGATCAATAAGCTTTTTTTTTCTGGCACTACAGTCCTCCCTCGCTCACATGTTGAGTTGGCAGCTTACAAAGTTCTTTCACATCCATGATCTCCTTGCTCCTCACAAAAGCCCTGAAAGGAAGGAAAGAAGGAAAGATGTTACTGTCTTCACTCTGCAGGCGAAGAGTTGTACCCAGAGGCCTCAAATGGCCTTCTGAGAGTCGCAGCTAGGAACTTTGAGGGGCGTAGGACTGGTGCCCTAGCATGTGCCAGCAGTGCTCAAATTCAGGAGCTTCTCATAGATTATCTCATTCCATCCGCACGAGTGCCCACGTGTTATTGATGAGAAAACCGAGGCTCAGGGTACACGGCTCCTCCAAGGCTGTGCAGCTGGTGAGCTGCAGGACCAAGACTTGAATCCAGAGCCTACTCTAAGACCGGTGCTCCTCCCCAACCTCCCAGCTGCCTGTCAAACCCAAAATCTGTCTTGCTTTGGCTCAGAATCTGTCCTGTGTCAGCTTGGTGGGTGTCAGGGAGATACGGTTTGCTCTCTGATGTTAAATCCAGGCGTGCAGTAATGAGCCATGTTCCAGTGGGCTCTCCTGTTCATTTTATCGAGGACCTACGATGTGTTAGGCATTATGGGGATAAGAGATGATGGAGATGATGACGATGATGACGACGACAATATAAGGGTAATAGTAGTAGCAGTAGAAGCTTACTCTACAGTGCTTACCATGTTCCTGACACCATTTTAAGCACTTTCTAGCCATTAGTGCATTTAATCTTCATAACAGTCCTGACATGAGTACTGTTATTAGTCCCATTTTACAAAGGAGAAGCCTGAGGCACGGAGATGTTGGGTCGCTTGCCCAAACTCATATAGCTAGTAATTGCTCAAGCCAGGACACGTAAGAAATCGTTTCTATCCTCTCAGCTATTCGGGGAAGTCAGCATGTAAGTGGACCATTTTAATGCCCAGCATATTATAAGACACATTCCGTGCCATTTGGCCCTGTTAGGACAATGTTGAGTATTTTCTTTTGATGGCGGGAAACTGAGGCATGCCTGGGCCCTGACTTCCAGCTCTCCCTACCACCATCCTGAGACCAACACAGCCTTCCTTTTTCCTTCTGTCGAGGTCAGGTTCTTGACAACCTGGACAGCCATCTGAAGAAATCCGAATACTTTCGCTTCCTCTGGTTCCCGCATAGTGAGAATGTCAGCATCATCTACCAGGACCACACCAACAAGGTAGCCACGGGCGTCATCCCCCTCCTCATACGCAGCCTGCAGTCCCCACACCCTTCCAGCTCCCAGGGCAGCTGAGATTTGTTATCATCCTAATGGTCAGTGAGATGTGAGAGGGAAAGCAAGGGTGAGCATGCGTGAGCATGAGGCGAGAAGAGAAAAGGCCAGAGGGTGGAAGGAAAAGGAAAGTGGGCCCAGTGTGGGTCCAGTGTGTCCGCGGGTAGGGACGTGTAGGGGGAGGTCAAGAGACGGCCTAGATGTGGGGGGAGCAGAGGACAAAGTGTGAGCAGGACAGGACAGGGTAAGGCGGAGTCCTAGGCAGGTGGGCTGGACCTCGGAAACCATCTAATACAGCCCACCTTCCCTCCGACACCCCTGTCTTTCCCACCCCCGACTGTGTGAGTGAAGGAACCTTTCGTCTCTCCCCCACGTCCTTAGCAAACAGGCTGCTTCTCAGCAGAAGAGAACAAAGCCACCACTTAGGGTACACGTTGATGGGCCAAGTCAGGCAAAGGCCGGGACACCCACTGTGTGTGGGGCTGGTGTGGGGTTCACAAAGGGTGATCGCTGGACACCTGCTCACGGGCTCTGAAGAGGAGAGACAAGTGCACATCTTTGTCTTGTGCAAAATAAATACATACATACATAACATGAAATGAAAGGAGGTGGGAATTGGCTGTACCACCAAGAAGTGAAGCTTTCAACTGTCCTGGCAGGTGGGTCACCCCTCCGCCACCCACCTGTGCATGCGCCACACACACATACGCACAGCCACTCCTGGGACACACTTCCCTCTAAGGGGACGCTATGATGCGTAGGTCAGAAGGCGTCTCAGCTCTGGCCCTGCACTGATCACAGCTTCTGTTTCCCAGCCCCCCTCCTCTTCAGCCAGCTGGTTTTGGGACTATGCCATCGGATTCTATTTACTGGAGTTCCTGCTCTGGATCAGGTAGGAGCACAGAGGTGCCCTTTCCCAGCTTGTGCCTATGCTGTTGAGGATGTGGTCCAGCAGAAGGAGGACACCCTCACCTTCGTGCATGCAGACTGGGTCTGTCTCCGGGGTCTAAAGCAGTGGTTTTCAACTCTGCCTGCACATGCAAATCACCTGGGGGAACTTTTAAAAAAATACCCAGGCCCCGCTCTCTGGCCCACGGGTGATGTGAATCTTTTCATATTGTCCTGTTTTCTACCTCCTTCCCAGCCTAAAATCTGCTCATGTTCAGGCCCCATGTCTGCCCCTGGACATGTAACTATGAGAGTTGAGGAGGATTTTACGGAGCCTCGAGTGGTGGCTTTGTGTCCAGACAAGACAGGAAATGGCATCATATAAAACTTTTTGAAATATTTCACACATACAAAATAATATGGGCAACATATATTTAAAGTATAAAGAATAATATAATAAGCACCCATGTCCTCACCACCAGCTTAAGAAATGAAACAACGCAGTGCCACTGGAGTCCTCTTTGTGGCTCTCTCAGATCACAGTGCCTCAAGAGGAAACCATCGCCCTGAATTCATGCTTATCTTTCTCTTCTTTTTATTTACACTGCAGTTTTTTGAATCCTAAAATAATAAATTTTTTTTTTTAAAGATTGGCACCTGAGCTAACAACTGTTGCCAATCTTCTTTTTTTTTCCTGCTTTTTTCTCCCCAAATCCCCCCAGTACATAGTTGTATATATTTTTTTTCTTAGTTGTGGATCTTTCTAGTTGGGGCATGCGGGACGCCGCCTCAACATGGCCTAATGAGCGGAGCCATGTCCGCGCCCAGGATGCGAACCCTGGGCCGCAGAAGCGGAGTGCATGAACGTAACCACTCGGCCACCGGGCCGGCCCCTAAAATAATAAATTCTGTGGCTTAGCTTTGTTAGCAATATTTATCCATGGTGATATGGATAGCTCTAATTATTCATTATTCACTGCATGCGTTTCCCACCCTGCATTTGTCCATACTCTTATTGATGGCTAGTTGGGTTCTTTCTAGGATTTTTTCTGCCATTACAGTGTTGCTGTGAGCATTCTCCAACACTGCTCCTGATGCTTTTTTCTGTCTTGAGGATACACTCACGAGTGGAATGCTTGGACCATCAAGTATGAGCAACTTTAGCTTTATCAGATCAAATTGTTCTCCGAAGTAGTTATACCAAGTTCCTCCCCAGGCACTGTAAGAGTCTCTGTGCTCTGCAGCTGGCCAAAATCGGAATTGTCAGGCTTTTAAATTTTTGCGTGATATGTACTAAATGGTATCTCATTGTGGTTTTTAGTCCTTGTTTCCCAGATTATTAATAAGGTTACACAGCTTTTCAATATATTGATCCTTCAGATTTCTCTTCTGTGAAGTGCCTATTGACATATTCTGCCCTTTTTAAAAATCAGGCAGTTTTTTTTTTTTTTCTGTTTTGTAGGGTTTTATTTACCTATATTTTGAGCACTAGCCCTCTGTTGGTTATATGTATTGCAACATCTTCTCCCTGTCTGTGTCTTGTCTTTCACTTGTATGGTGTTTTTTGGTGTGTAGATGTATTTAATTTTCATAGAGTAAAATTTAGCCATCTATTCTTTTATCTTTGGGACTTTTGTGCTTTGTTAAGAAACCCTTCCCTTCCAAAGGTCGTAAGAGCCCATCAGAGGTGGCACTGATGACAGCACCTGGGGAACTGGCTAGTGTTCCTGTCAGTTCTGGACGGGGCTAAGACCTTTGGCACTTGAGGTCTGAATCCAGGCATCCGGGAAGAGTTGGCCCCTTTCCTTCAGGGCGTCATCCCCTCCTGAGGGTTGGGGAGCTGGAGATGGCTTCAGATGGGCCCCACGTTTAGGGGCAGACACCAAGCTGTGAAGAGGACTAACTGCCTAGAAGGCGTTAGGAAGTGAAGCACAAGACGACTTCTTGGATCTGGGCAGGGAAGGGACAAGCTGCGTGCGTGAGCTCAGCCTGCGGCCGTCACTCTATCAGATTATGGATTGAGGGTGAGAGTGGAAAATGCCCGGTCAGGCTTTCTCTCCAGCTTCCATCACAGCAGCTCGGCAGCTTTATGCGCCTGTGTCTGTGGAGTCGGAGCCCAGCGAGCATTCAAATAAATTGGGCTATAAATCACAGCTGCCGCATCCCGGCAGGGCCGGATGCTCTGAGAGAGCTCCACAGCCTCTGAGCTGAGCCCACATTGCTCCAGCCTAGTAGCTTCTGGAAATTGTGTCCACCCAGCCTCCCTCCTGCAGCTCTGGGCTGAGCCGTGTGCCTGAGGCTGCAGGAGGGAAAAGTAAATAACAGCCTGGGTACTTGGTGGCTTAATGGCTGCTTTGCAGTAAGACTTACAATACTCCTGTGAGGGCAGGGACACCGTCTGTCCTGTCACACTTGATCTGTGGTGCCCCAAACAATGACTGGCACCAGAGGAGGCTCATAGATAATTGTGTAAGAAATGCCTAATGAAAAGTTTGGTCCCTGTCCTTGAGGAGTTCCGTAGCCGTCAGCTGTAGGGGTGAGGGTGGTGGCCATAGCTGACCAGGAGGGAGAGGCAGGCTGCCTGTCAGCAACAGGTCCCTGCAGGTTGAGCCATGGCCAGGACCAAGCTCGGCGCCTGTGGTTAGGACAGTCCTGTGCCCTGGGGCCAGTGGAAGCCCCCACCATGGCTAGGCTGGCCTCTGAGACACGGAGAGCATCTGCCTTGAGAGAAAACATCCCCCTCCCCATGCACCCCTGCAGCAGGTACCCATATGTGAGTCACAGGAAACCCGGGCAGCTTGGGACCATGGAAGGAGCATGAGCTCTGGATTCAAGTGGACCTGAACTCTGATCGTCGCCTCTTAATTTACCTGCTGTGTGACTCTGGGTAAATGACTCAGGCTCTCTGTGCTGTGGTCTACCTATATATAAAGCAGAGCTGGTAGCAATGATTGGGTTGTTGGGAGGATTCAATGTCAAGTCCATATGAATCACTAGATGTTCCTTCCCTCCCTTCTCACAAAGGCCCACAAAGGCTCCCTGTGCCCCACCTAAGTGGCAGAATGCAAAGCCCTGGATCCGCTGGTGTTGTCTGCAACCCCACATGAGGTGCTCTGATGGCATCCCTCTGCTGGGATGGATTTACGGCAGATGATGAGATGGCAGGGATGGGACGAGGGACAGGCCTGTGGGCAGAGGCCACCTGCAAGGAGGGAGAGGGAATGACCCAGAGCAAGAGGCCTGCTCCACGTGGGGTTCCAGGCCCACTGATCTCAAAGCAGGCAGCCTATTCATGTTTTAACCAAACCCAGAAAACCACCGAAGCCAGACTGAGCCTTGTCACCAGGAGTCCTCAGTGACTCCAGGAGAGGCACAAGCTGCTGCTGAGGCCATCAGAGCCCGCTCAGCTCTGCTCACAGGGCCCGGGCGGGCAGGAACTGACTCTTGAGGGGGATGACCCGACAGGCCCCTGCGAGCTGTCCCGCAGCCGGCCTCTGGCCTGTGTCCCCTCTGGCCCCTGCCAGCACTGGCTCACCCCTGTCCCGGCCCCTTGATGAACCTGAGGACATTATGTAAGTGAAATAAGCCAGATACAAAAAGACATATACCATATGGTCCCCTTACATGAGGTATTAGAGGAGTCAACTCCTGGAGACAGAAACAGAATGGGCGTCACCAGGGGCCGGGGGGAGGGGAAAGAGGAGTTCTTGTTTAACGGGGACAGAGTTTCAGTTTTGCAAGTAAGTGTCTGGAGATTGGTTGTACAACGACGTGAATATACGTAACATACTGAACTATACACGTAAAGATGGTTAAGATGGTAAATTTTATGTTACGTGTTTTTTACTACAATTAAGGAGGAAAAAAACCCAGACACTGAAAACGACCTAGCCATTCATGGGGAGTAGTGGGGTAAAACGTGGGATACCCACGGCTGGACCCCTCGCCGCTGTGGAGAGAAAGACTGGGAGCGACGTTCGGGTTCCCTGGAGGGCTGGAGACAAGCCGAGGGGCAGAGCGTGTGGGGACCAAGGCCCGGTTTGTGAAGCACTCAGCCCAGTGCCTGGCACACAGCTGGCACTCACTAAGTGCTGGCTACTGGGGTCATTATGTGCCCCTGCCTGCCCCTCCAGCACCTTCCTGCCGGGCCTCGTGGGCTGCATCAACCGCTTCTTCTTCTGGCTCCTGTTCACCGGGAGGAAGGAGAACAGCAACCTGAGCCACAAGATCTTCAGCTACGAGTGCCGCTTCAAGCAGCACGTCCAGGACTGGGCCATCCCCAGGTGGGCGCGGGTCAGCGTCAAAGAGGCCGCGGTGGGGACTGCCAGCCAGCCTCCCGGGCCCACCTATCCTTAGTGGGGCCACTCCGGAGCCCGAGCCCCCTTCCGGTGCCTTCCCCCAAGCACCCCGCCTCTCTGGGATAATCGGTCAGGGAGTCCCCTCCACTCTCCCCGGCAGCCCCTCTCCAGCCGTGGGGCTGGGTGACACAGGCTCAGGCGTGGAACGTGCTGCTTCCTGCCCAGCTTCCCGTGTTCCTGAAGGACTGGGCCCTGCATTCAGTCTCTCAGGCGGCACAGCCCGTCCATGATGGGGCCGGGTCTCTGCATCGGGAGGGACCCCAGGCACGGAGCTAGGCTGGGTCTGCACCCGACCACCCTGCAGCTTTCTCTCTGAATTGTCTGCTGTCTTCCCCTCTCTCCAGGCAAAGGAGGGGATGGTGCCCAGGGCTTAGGGGATGCCTCTGTTTCTGTGCCCGGGGTTGGGGCTGCCGGGCGCTCTAGGCGGGAATGTTAGAAGCAGCAGAGATATTAGAATCAGAGTGACTTTACTCTTAAGAAAAGGAAGAGGGTGTGGGACAGCTATGGCCAGAGATCCCAGGGCAGCCCCTGATTCGGAGGGCGGGGAGCAGGGGGAGTGGATAGAAATCATCCTGGAGGTTGAACCAGCAGCAGCAGGTAGAGCTCCAGGGGGCGCACCCACAGGCTTGCTCCCATGAGGAGGGCTTTGAGAGCAGCTGGGAGCCAGGAGCTGGGAGCCCCTGTCACCAGGTGGGGACAAGGGACGCTGCGGCCTGCCCTCGGCTGGGAGGCCACGCAGAGCCTCCTGCAATGGCTCCTGGAGGTCCCTTCCTGAGGTCTGGGTTCTGTCCCCCTGGGCTGAGTGCAGAGAGAAGACCAAGGAGGCCCTGCTGGAGCTGAAGGCCATGCTGGAGGCCAACCCCAAGGTGGTGGCCCACTATCCGGTGGAGGTGCGCTTTGCCCGGGGGGACGACATCCTGCTGAGCCCCTGCTTCCAGAGGGACAGCTGCTACATGAACATCATCATGTACAGGTGACCGCTCACTGAGGGGCGGGGTGGGGGGGAGGGCAGCCCCTCAGCTCTGAAAGGACCCTCTGCGTCCCTGTCTTCCTTTCAAGGCCAGTTCAAATGCCACCTGCTGCAGGGAGACTTCCCTGACCCTGGCAGCAGCAAATACATAGTCCCTCGCTCTCCTTCGAGTTCCAGCCTCTATTATGTTAATACAATAATTAATATTGATAATAAGTACTGTTAATATGAGTAGCTACCATTTGTGAAGCTGATATTATGGAATGACAAATGTGTGCTAATTCACGTGCCTCCTCTTGTCAATGATTCTGAGAGCCTGCAATGCTGTGTTGAGAGAAGGATTCTGAGGCCAGGCTTAAGATCAGCAGAAAAGAAGACCACGCTTGACGCGAGGTGTCTGCAGGCTGCGTTTGCCCTCCTGACCTGCTCCGCCGGGCGCTATGCCGACAGCTTGCGCTCCTGACAGCATTGTCTTATTCCTAGCTGGTTCCGCAGCGGTCTCCAGTATGACATGGCTTATGGATAGGCATAGTTTAAGAAGCTCATCTTTTCTGCGATGTCCTGTTCAAGATGTGTCTTCCTCTGTCTCTTCTTGCCCATCTCTCATTGACAAAAGCCCTTCTCTGACTTTGCAAAAGAAAAACATACCTGTCACCCAGCCTCCACCTTACTATGGTGCATTCCTGCAGCATGCAAAAGCCCCAGACTTGCAGGATGCCCAGGGGACAATTCAGGGAGGCACTGCTCTGGAGGGGAGTCCCAGAAAGCCAGAAAAGAGAGTTCCTGAAAGACATATTGAAGGAGGGGCAGCTTATTTCACGTGGGGACAAACTTGTGGCAAGGCTCAGACTTGTCTGTCCATCCGTCTGTCTGTCTTCTCCCTACCTGTGAATGCAGATTCAGAAGTGGGAAAGTTGCCATGGATGCATCATAACGTGTTTGTTTGCATTTTAAGAAGTTCTGACTTGGACTTTTTCAGTCAGGAAGTCTGACTTGGAGAGGACGGACCACCTAGGTTGTATGGCTGTGCTTTCCATACGTCGAGTGAGGCAATTCCGAAATCCCTAGGCTTTGTCAAAAAGATATCATCTATATATATTATTTTTAAATGTTTATGTGTGTGTATATATGTACACAAATCTGTAAAATTATTTAAATTCACGATAAATTTCAGATGCCAACTGAAAAATATGTGAGAGAATGCAAATGTTTTCCAAATCCTCCTGGGGTTGAGCACTGAGCAAAAGCCCTCAGGTTGCTGGTCACTGCTGTCCGTGTCCTGAGGGCACAGCCACGTCTTGCTCTCCATGCCTCGTGCCAAGTGCAGGGCATCGCCGGGAGAAGTGCCAGATGACTATGGGAGGGACGGCAAGGAGCGAGGGGGCCTCACCTCCTTCTGCCCCCGCCCCAGGCCCTACGGCAAGGACGTGCCGCGGCTGGACTACTGGCTGGCCTACGAGACCATCATGAAGAAGGTCGGGGGCAGGCCCCACTGGGCCAAGGTAGGACTCGCCAGTCGGAGCCCCCAGGGGGCGAGTCAGTCGGGGAGCTGCTATGGGCCGCGGTTCCACCAGAGGGCGCCTCTCTCCCCTGTTCCTCTGCCTGCCAGGGCCTGGGATATGCAGAAATGTGGGGCTGAGCAAGTCCAGGGAAGGAGGGGCTCCCCTGGCCCACCCAGACCCCAGCTTCCCTCTGCATTCACGTTCCAATAGCCCAGTGACTGTGAGTCCCTCCAAGTTTTCCGAGAAATTCCTCATCTTTCATTTCATTTGATTCTCATGGAACCCTACAAGCAGGATAAGGCAGGAGTCAGTGAGCTCATTCAACAGATGGGAAACTGAGGGTGTCTCGGAGATGATGGGACTGACTTACTGATTAGCAGTAGAATTGGGGCCAGAGCCCTCTCCACTGTCACACTGCCAGGTGGCAAAGGGAATGGGGAGTTTAATGCCACATTTTAACACCTTCCTTCTTTACTTTTCGAGAACTTCGTTCCTACTGTTTGGATTTCTGCGTTACGTGTGTAAGTGCATGTGTGCATTCGTGTGCATGCATGCGTGTGTGTGTGCATACAGGTGTGGGTGTGGGTATGTGCATTCGTGTGCATGCATGCGTGTGTGCGTGCATACAGGTGCGGGTGTGGGTATGTGCATTCGTGTGCATGCGTGTGTGTGTGCATACAGGTGCGGGTGTGGGTATGTGCATTCGTGTGCATGCATGCGTGTGTGTGTGCATACAGGTGCGGGTGTGGGTGTGTGCATTCGTGTGCACGCATGCGTGTGTGTGCGCATACAGGTGCGGGTGTGGGTATGTGCATTCGTGTGCATGCGTGTGTGTGTGCATACAGGTGTGGGTGTGGGTATGTGCATTCGTGTGCACGCATGCGTGTGTGTGCGCATACAGGTGCGGGTGTGGGTATGTGCATTCGTGTGCATGCGTGTGTGTGTGCATACAGGTGCGGGTGTGGGTATGTGCATTCGTGTGCATGCGTGTGTGTGTGTGCATACAGGTGCGGGTGTGGGTATGTGCATTCGTGTGCATGCATGCGTGTGTGTGTGCATACAGGTGCGGGTGTGGGTATGTGCATTCGTGTGCATGTGTGTGTGTGTGTGCATACAGGTGCGGGTGTGGGTATGTGCATTCGTGTGCATGCGTGTGTGTGTGCATACAGGTGCGGGTGTGGGTATGTGCATTCGTGTGTATGCATGCGTGTGTGTGTGCATACAGGTGCGGGTGTGGGTATGTGCATTCGTGTGTATGCATGCGTGTGTGTGTGCACGCATACAAGTGCAGTGTGTCTGCCTCGGGATAGGGAAGTCACACATACAGGCACAAGGACTCAGGGGTGCCTGTTTGCAGCCCTGCTGAAATGCCAGCTCCAGGGAATGAGGACTGTTGTATCTGGTTGCTTCCACAGGCCCACAACTGTACCCGGAAGGACTTTGAGAAAATGTATCCTGCCTTTGCGAAGTTCTGTGCCATCCGAGAAAAGCTGGACCCCACTGGGATGTTCCTGAATGCGTATCTGGAGAAGGTGTTCTACTGAAGCAGAAACAGAAAATAAGTCCAACCCGCCCCATCCCGTCCCCCAGGCCCGTCTCCAGTGAGCTTGCAGGCTCAGTGTCCCACCGGCCTGACGGGGAGAGACCTCTCCCCGACCCCGGGCCCTCTGCTGCCGCACTGCAGCTGCTCCGACCCACGGGGATGAGCCTGGATCTGGGCAAGCTCCTTCCCCCCTCCTTTGTCCTCACAGCAAACCATGCAAGAAAGAGTGCCCACATCCCCGTGTACCTCTCCATGTGGCACCCCCTTTTCCTGAGCCTACGATCACCACATCCTGTTTTCCCAGGAGATAGAGAAGCCCCAAAATGTTGTGTGTGTCTAGGAGGTTGGGAATTCAGTCGTTCGTAGGTTCTACCTGCCAGCTGGATGTCTGTGGCTCCAGAGGTCCCCTCTCCAGTCCTCTTAGGCAGGGGCCCCCTTGGCATGTGTTTGGGCACAGAAGTCATGTGTACTGTGCTCTCCTTTCTTTCACTCTTGTGGGTCTTTCAAATGCTCAGGTGAGTGGCCCCTGCCCTGGGACTGCCATCTTCCAGGTGGTTTCCCCTGTCCGTCTGACCTCCCATAGCCTGACCCTAGGCGTGTCTGTTTCAGGGGGTGTTTGAGGAGTGGGACTCTCCTTGTCTTCTCTTTAATAAAGGGCAAGAACTGACTCACTCTCTGCCCCCCTCTTCCCCTCTGAGGCAGTCCTCTGGGAGCAGGAGGCTCTCTGATGCCTGGCTTCCCTCTGGACGTAATGGCCCTTGGACTTTTCTGGAAGATGCTCCTCATATTCCTTTTGCAAACTTAGTTTCAATTTGTGTCTGACATACCACGCTTTGTGGTTCTTCTTTCAGGGAGCTTTTGTTGAATATCTACTAGGGGCCAAGTGCTTTGGAGGAATTAAAAGAGCCCAAAGCAGGTTCCTGGCCTCAAGAAATTTATATTCTAATCACATATCTCATAACAGGTTACTATCTAGAATATATAAAGAACTCCTACAACTCAACAACAAAAAACCAAACAACCCATCAAAAATTGGGCAAAGGACTTGAATAGACATTTTTCCAAAGATATACAATTGGTCAATAAGCACATGAAAAGATGCTCCATATCACCAACCATAAAGGAAATGCAAATAAACCACAATGAGATACCACTTCTCACCCAATAGGATCACTATTATCCAAAAAACAGAGAAACAAACAGAAAATGCCAAGTGTTGTTGAGGACGTGGAGAAATTGGAATCCTTGTGCATTGCTGGTGGGAATGTAATAAAATGGTGCAGCCACTGTGGAAAATGCTATGGTGGTTCCTCAGAAACATTAAACATAGATCTACCACACGATCCAGCAGTTCCACTTCTGGGCGTGTACCCAGCAGAACTGAAAGCGGGGACTTGAACAGCTACTTGAACACCCAGGCTCATAGCAGCTTGTTCACCGTGGCCAAGAGGTGGAAGCAATACAAGTGTCCGCTGATGGGTGAATGGGTAAACAAAACATGGTATATATACACAGTGGAATATTACTCAGCCTTAAAAAGGGAGGGAATTTTGATACATGCTACAGCATGGAGGAACCTTGAGGATGAATGCTAAGTGAATTAAGCCAAACACAAAAGGACAAATACTTTATGATTCCACTTATATGAGGCACCTGGAGTTGTCAGATTCCTAGGGACAGAAAGTGGAGTGGTGGTTTCCAGGGCTGGGGGAGGGGGAATAGGGAGTGAGTGTTTAACTGGCACAGAGTTTCACTTTGGGAAAATGAAAAAGCTCTGGAGATGGATGGTGGCGATGGTTTCACAGCAATGTGAATGTACTTAATGCCGCTGAACTATACACTGAAAAATGGTTAAAATGGTGACTTTTATGTTATATATTTTTTGTCCCAATAAAAATAAGGAAATTTATATTCTCGTTCAGGGAAGCAAGACTAACTCGCATAGGACGTTAAATAGCCATACCAGGGAGAATATGATGAAGTACTGTGAAGGCCCGGCCAGCCCACCTGGATGAGACCTCCTCAGGGAGCCTGGCTCAGCCAGAAGACCCACATCCATGGCCGTGAGAGCAAGAACTAACCCTTGACAGGACCGGCTATGTAATTTGCAGGGCCCAGTGCAAAACAATTAAGAATTTCAAGAGGGTGACAGCAGAGCATTAGACCAGGCACAGGGTCCTCTGAGCACTACACAAGTCGTGCTCCCATGAAACTGGCCCTGCTGGCCACTGCAAGGCATGGCAGTCAGCTCACTAGACTGGAGCACTGAGCGACTTCATCAAACGCAATCTAGGTGTTGCTCTGAAGGTATTTTGTAGGTGTGGTCAACGTCTATAATCCGCTGAATTTACGTAAAGGAGATTACTGTCGGTAATGTAGGTGGGCCTCATCCAATCAGTTGAAAGGCCTTCAAAGCCAAAATTGAGGTTTCTGGGGGAAGACTAAATTCTGCCTCAGGAGCTCCTGACTGGTTTCCAGCCCACGGAGCTGCCCACCAGATTTCAGTCTTGGGAAATCATGTGAGCCAATTCCTTGAAATAAACCTAATATAAATATACACATTGGTTCCGTTTCTCAGGAGGACCCTGTCTAACACATAAGGAAAGAGATGGATTCTGAAGTTAACACAAAGAAAGCACAGCAGGCTAAACCCTGAGGCTTTGGAAATCATGGAGTCCAAATCATTCCCATGTTCTACAGATGAGGAAACCAAGGCTCAGAGTGGTGAAGAAACTTGTCCAATGTCACACAGCCAGTTAGGAAATGCAGTGGCTTCAAACTTTTCAAACAAAGTATGCTCGCGGCCCTATATTTTCTATAGATTGAATTCAGCTTTTAAAATCCATGAGTTTTGCACTCTATTCTTTTATATAATTGTGTTTTAAACTTTTGAATAATATTTTATTTTCCGAATCTGTAAATGACACTTCTGCTCTCAGAGGGAGTGCCATGCTGGTTCTGTGGTCTTCTGGCACCCGTGGGAGAAGTACAGATGTGAAGGGACACAGCCCAATGGCCTAAGTCTGAACAACCTCGGGGCTCAGTAAAACTTCAATTCCTGGAATGCTGAGGCAAAAGAATGTTCTGGAAATCGACTTTATAATTCATTACCAGAGAACCCGGGTGCCCTTTCCGATTCAGGCTTTGATGAATATCATTTGCTCTTCCTTTGATGTGGGATCTTCTGCAGCCTGAAGGTCATCCTTCCCAAAGAGTTCTCATTGCAGAGTCCTCTTGATCTCAAGTGGTGCGCTCCGAGCCTGTAAATGGGGCTCTTGAGGGCATGGCTGGTACAGACCCACTTTTCTTCTCCTTCCTCCCTTCCTCCTTGCTACTTCTGTCCCAGGTCCCACTGGCGGCGCTGCCCTGATTTGTCAAGCCTCGGGTAGCATGTCTGCAAACTGCGGCCCAGCCTGCTGGTCTCAGGAGACTTGGAAGATCGTGGGCACTGAGGCTCTGAGCCCGGTGCTGGAAGACTGGGCTCCCAACAGCGGACAGCGATTACCAGCAGCATCTAAGAAGACACAGGATGGGAGGATGAGCAACGGTGTCTCCCAGAGCCAGAGTGAAACTAAACCGTAGCACAGCATCGAGCTGTTGGGCCATGAGCAGCATCAAAGCTGATCTGGGGTGAGAGGTTGCCCTCCAAAAGGAAACCTGCAAATGTCACCAAGTAGAGAGTGAATTGTGGGCAGCTTCTGCCCTCAGGGCGGCCACCTGGCCCCTACACTCTGAGAAAAGGAGGGGGCTGGTGAGCTCCGAGGGTCCCAGAAGGATGCACCACCATTTGGAAAGCCTCCCAAAATGCACAGAGGTGGGACATTTAAAGACCCAAGACAGATGTCCCCTCACTTCACTTCACTTGTAGGTGTCTCTGCATGGGGATAACCCCAAATCGGTCGAGTCAACCTGGCCACTTACGTGGGGTTGGGGGGGGGGAGCGCAGAGGATAGATAAAGGGAGGGGGTGGGTCGAGCTGACTCGGGGGAGGGCCAGCAAAGCCCACCATCAGAGGGGCAGCAGCACAACTCTGTTCCTTCTCTCAGGGTGGGCAGCCGCGGTCAGCCTCGGAACAGGGTCTCTAGGCGCCCCCTGGTGGCAGCTGTCGGGACACAGCCGAGGTACACAGAGGAAACCAGCCCCCTCTGGCCTAAACCCTGCTAGTCCCAAACTGTAAAGTGACGAGGAATGCCACAGAGAAGAGAGCCACGCCGAGGGAGGCACTGGGGGGCAGCTGAGAGGGAGGAGTGCTACAACACAGTCGCTTTCAAATTCAGAAGGGGTTTCTCTGGGTCCCCTCCAAGGAAGGTCTTACCTGTAGGTCTCCTGGTACTAAAATGAGGCCGAAGGCGCAGCTGTTCCAAGGCAGGGAGAGTGGAAGCTGGAGAAGGAGCTTCGGGGACCCTAATCCCAAGGTCCTCGAGGAGCCCACGAACTAAAGGGGAGCAGATACAAGGTGGTGTCTGGGCGAAGCTGCAGCAGGCGCCCGAGCCTGGCTCATGTGGGTGTCTACCCTGGATCTCTTCCCCATGTGACAGGGCCTTTCAGACGTCTAGAGAGGCCCAGACATTTCCAGAAAATTCCCAAAGAGAATTATCAGAACTTGGGTGGGTTTTAATTTTCGACAGCCACAAACGAATGCCTTTGCACACGCAGAGTGAGAGGACGTCGTGCTGTGCCCCGGAGAACTGCAGGGTAGTGTTTTAAAGACCAATGTCCCCTCATGCATCTGGGCAGCCGGGCTGGGGACGGGGGACAGGTTTGGATCTGGAGCACGAACACCTTCTTTTGATGCCGTCAGCACCTCTCTGTGAGTTTATGTACGTGAGGTCATCCACAGAGGTCAAAGTCCCCTTATGAACATGAGGCTGGCATGAGTGGTCACCCCACCCCTGTGATGTGCCGTCTTTGGCGTAAGGCTGGGTCAGGTGCTGGGTTTTATTGGATCGGGCACTGGAGATCGACAGGAGGACCTAACAGGATTACGTGGAGCCACTGGCCCAGGTGGTGGAGCACTTTGGTTGGCCCAAAGCTGCTGGTTACAGTGGTGCAAGGTGCGCACTGCACAACTCTGGTGTCATTTCACCTGGTAGTCATGACAAATTATATCTTATTATATTTTCTGGCAGAGGGCCGTCAAGTGTCAACGTAGGGGCTAATGGCAGGGTTGGTGCCGCCCCCTTGCCAGGTAGATGCCAATCCCTCTCTTCTCAGAACGTAAGCCCTGCTCCCACTTGGCCACAAGAACCCTAGAAGCCCGAAACCGAGGACTCATTCTCCACACCTCCCCAGCCAGAATTACCCACCTCTCATCCCCACACCTTGGTGATATGCTGTCCTGCCTCAGTCTTTCTAGTGCCTCAGGCTGGAACTTTGGTCAGGGATGGAGGGACATCGAAGGACCCTCACACCAGGCCACTGTGCAGAGGGGGAGACATGAGGGAGGGAAGGGCTCCCAGGGAACCACAAGTCAGCTGTAGGCTCTGTCCATTAAGGTGCTGGTCTAGGAGAGTTTAAAGTGAGTTACATAAAAAAGAAGCAACCACTGGGGCCAGCTCGGTGGCCTAGCGGTTGAGTCTGCGTGCTCCGCTTTGGAGTCCTGGGGCTCACTGGTTCAGATCCTGGGTGTGGACCTAGTACATTGCTCGTTAAGCCATGTTGTGGCAGCGTCCCACATACAAAATAGAGGAAGATGAGCACAGATGTTAGCTCAGAGACAATCTTCCTTAAGCAAAAAGAGGAAGATTGGCAACAGATGTTAGCTCAGGGCCAATCTTCCTCACCAAAAAAAAAAAAAGAAGAAGAAGAAGAAGAAGAAAAAGAAGCAGCAACCACTGGATATAGTAACTGCCAGAATCTGCCAACATGATGGAAAGCAGAAAATAAATTTTGAAACATAATGTATGACATTGATGTAATATACAATTTACAATTATGGTCATTTTAGCAAATGCCTTCCGAACCCATCTCTCTAATGTGTATCTTTAAGTGAATCGTACTAACTTCATTCTGCGTGTCCTTGATAGCAATGCTAAAATACCAGCTTCTTTGGACACAAGCCAAGCCCTGGAGTCTGTGGCTTGTGTGGTAGAGGTGCCTGTGACTTGGATGAGAGACATAGAACAGCAACGTAAGAATATTCTAAGCTTTTCATTGCACGTGGACTTTGCTACAAACATGAAATGCAGGCAGAGTTTTTTTTCCCCCCATTTGAAGTGTATTTGATGAACAGAATTCTATAACTAGGGGCTATTCATTAAGTGGAAAGGCTGGCTGACAATGTTGAGATAAGAACCAGTTAGTCAGCGCCCCCTGCTGGCAGCACAGGGCACTGCAGCCCAGCGATACTGCAGACTGAGCTGTGAAGGGTGGGCAGGAAGGACCCGGAAGAGGAGAAAGTCCTGTGGCGGGGGAGACAGACAGGCTGCAGGACTGACAGTGGGCAAGCAGCGCCGCTGTCAAGAAGGCTCCACAGGGATCCCAAGCTCTTGCAACTAGAAAGAAAATGGCCTCCTTTTGCCTTTTGGGGATTACAGTTTCCATAAGGAAAATATCAGCTATGTCTTAAAATACTCATATGCCTTATTTTCACCCCTTCTTCACTCTAATTTTCAAGGTATTCCTTTGGGAGACCCCTCTCCCCCAATCAGAATATGTCAACAGTTTTATAATGGAATGGAAAAGATTCACTTTTCAGAAACTTATTTAAGTTGGTTGTTGGAACACATTTCTCTTCCTAAAAACAAGAAATCTTTGAATTGGATCAACTTCATCACTACCCTCCTTTTAGTCTCAACTATATGATACTCCCCATACCATCTTAGCCACTGCTTTTTCATTTCTCATGCTTTTTTTTTTTTTTTTTTGGTGAGGAAGACTGGCCCTGAGCTAACATCTGTTGCCAATCTTTCTTGCTTTTTTTTCCCTCCCCAAAGCCCCACTGTGTAGTTTCCTATCCCAGTTGTAAGTCATTCTAGTTCTTCTATGTGGGACACCACCACAGTGTGGCTGGATGAGCAGTGTGTAGGTCCGTGCTCGGGATCCGAACCAGCAAACCCCAGGCTGCCAAAGCGGAGCTCGCAAACTTAACTACTCGGCCATGGAGCAGCCCCAGGCACTGCTTTTTCTTTTCTACTTCTTTTTCTTTTTTATTTCCATACCAAGACAAAGGCGTGTGGGAGGGAGAAGAGCCCAGCGTAAAAAGAGGACACCCCAGCACACCCAGATTACAAGGCCGTTTTATTGAGTTAGTGGCGTGTGGGGCTTCTTCCCGTGATCAGCAAACGCAGGCATTAGAGGCAGGATCGGAGGGCGGCTGGGAGGCTCAGGGGGCCTCGAGGCTGGGCCGGGCACTTGTGACATGCAGAGCTCTCTCTAGGGCTTGTGGCTCATCTCGGGGGCAACTGGATTCAGAGGCCCCCCCACTTGGAGGAGCAACATTCACATCTCATTCCTCCCTGAAAAAAAGGGGAGAAAGGGAAGGTGAGGGCTCGATACTCACTGAGCGGCAGCAGCCAACACTCAAACTCTTATCGCTCCAGAAAGAACCCCCTCCAACGGAGAACTAAAGTTCCCAGTGATGCCCTGCTTCGTGCTGGGCTCTGGCTGCAGGGCCAGCGCTCCTACGCTGGGTGCTCTGCTCTCTGTTCGGCTCCCAGGAGCCTGCGGGGCCCGGAAGGACCACAGGTGGGGCCTGCACACTCACCGGTTCTTCTGGCGGTACTCCTGCAGAGCCTTCTCCGCCACCGTCTCCATAAACTTAGGATTGTTCCTGGAGACTACTTCTGGCACCGTCACCGTGATGGGGTAGGAATCAAAGAGCTTCACAACCACCCTAGTGAGGCCAGAGGGAACCTCGGAGTCGGAATTGTGGGAAGACACCTAGAAGGAGACAAGGTAAGAGAAGGGTTGAAACATGGCTCAAAAGGAACTCATTTCGCAAGAAAAGTCAGGCTTAAAACTGACAGTTGACTCCTTTGCAGAGCATGCAAACTTAACCACTCGGCCACTGGGCCAGTCCCCCCTTTCCTTTGATTGTCCCTGAGCTAACAACTGTGCCAGTCTTCCTCTATTTTGTATGTGGGACACTGCCCACATGGCTTGACAAGCAGTGTGTAGGTCCCTCCCAGGATCCAAACTCGCGAATCCTGGGACACAGAAGTGGAGCACGTGAACCCAACCACTAGGCCACCGGGCTGGCACCATCCCCTTTGCTTGTCACTACTCTTGACATCTGTGCAACTCGGTGAGCAGAAATGCTCTCGTTCAGACAGGCGTGTTACAGGTGCCCACAAGCGAGCAGCCAAGGGAGCCCCACAGAGTAAGAATGGTCTCCAAGCCGCCACATTTTCTGCGGGCGGCCACTGGCCAGGCGCTGGTAGGAAAGGAATCAGGGGAAGAAAACAAAAAGGCTCCCAGTGCCAGTGCCAGCTTGTCGTCACTGGTGGGGAACGATGCACTGATTCTCGAGCCATCCTACGTGGTATGGGGCAGCAAGGCAGCTCTGTGGAAAGAGGACAGGCTCCACAGCCAGGCAGACAGGCTCCAACGCCCGGGAGCGGCCCCTGTCAGTTATCTGACCACGGGCAAGCGGTTGAACCTCTCCACCTTCGTCATCTGTAAAATGGGGTCGTGATATTCCACCTCACTGGGTACGGAGGCTCCCAGTCAACAACCTACATAAAGTTGTTACATTTCCCGCCATGTGACAAATGCTCGGTGGAAAGCATAAGTGCCCCCTCTAATATCTTCATCCCGTTTCAGCCCCAAGGCAGGGGAGGTTCACATCACCTCCAGACCCCACCCTGGGCCCCCAGCGTCAGTGTGCGGTCAACATGACTCACCGTGGTGACCTGGAGATAGTACTGGTCCTCGCCCTGCGTGAGGTTCGCCAGCTGGGACACCCAGCTGAACTGCTCGTTGAGCTGCTTCAGCAGGGAGGAGGTGTTGAGCATCTTCTCCTGGTAGGACTGCAGCAGCTCGTCGTACAGCTTGGTGAACTTCTCAGCGAGCTGGAGGGAGTTGTTCAGCTCCTGCCGCAGCTGCATCTGCGAGGGGTTGTTGGTCGAACAGTCTGCCCAGAGGTGACAAATACAAAAGGCAGAAATGTGAAGGGAAAGCCAAAAAGGGATGAGAACACAAATGGAGATCAGTGCACGCAGCCAGGACCTAAAGCAGGGCTGCTCTAAGAGCCGGTCGGTCCCCAGGCCGTTTGTTGTCTGTCCTCACCAAAATAAAGAGCTCACCCCAGGATGTAAGGCGGCATGCGGCTTCCTCCATCCGGACAGTCGTGCTCTGGAAAACCATGTCAGCTGGCCTGCACAGCGCACTTAGTGACGTCATTGATTTATCTTTGGGTGCAAGACCCTTATCTCCCTGGAGACTGGTGATGAACGCGCTGAGCATGCTCTCGGAAGACAGGTCTCAGGCCCCGGGTGCTCAGACCTGGAGCTACTCTCGCTGCCCCAGTCCCCCACGGGGGAATCATTTCTAGAGGGGGAATGTCACTTAGAGCTACCGTCTGCATGGCACCTACCACATACCACGCACCACATAAGTGCTTTGGAAACCCATTATTTCTAACAAGATGTATTCTGACTTAAGTACTGCTGATAATGATTTTTTTTTTTTTTTACCAATATGAAACTGAGGCCTGCAGAAGTAAATCACTGTCTAAAGTCATAGAGTGAAGAATTCATGGCGTCAGGATTGAACCCAGGGCTTTAACTCCTAAACTTAGGTTCTTCCAACTCTGAGGCTGCGCCTCTGGAAAATTCTCTAAGCTTGTCTTTTGAGCAGATCTGCAGAGTTGGAAATTCTGGCCCCAACAGCCCCTGTGACAGAAGAGCCGGCCAAGATCCTCGGGCCACAGAGCACAGCAGCCTGGTGGCTGGGGGTCCTGGCTTGCCGACCTGTTCATCATGGCTGGTCCCCAGGCTCACCAGGGAGCAGGGGATAGAGGTCAGGGAGCAGGGATCCTTTTGATCCCTGACTGCCCACTGCAGGTTGTCAGATAGATATGAGCTGGCAACCACCCACTAGCTCTTTAAAAACTACTGTTTTTCTCAGATAAACACCGTATGATTTCACTCACACATGGAAGATAAACACACACGTGGGTAAGGAGAACGGATTGGTGGTTCCAGACGGGAAGGGGGTGGGGGGAGGGTGAAAGGGGTAAAGGGGCACATGTGAACGGTGACATAAAATCTAGACCATTTGTGGCCAACAGGATGCAGTCTATACAGAAACTGAAATATAATAATGTACACCTGGAATCACACAATGTTATAAGACAGTATGACCTCAATAAAATAATTTTATTAAAATCCTACTGTTTTTCTCTTTCTAAATTTTTTAAAAATATCCCAAGGAGGGCACAGCAGACCAAGCAGGTCAGGGGAAGGGAGATGTCAGCACACTGCAGAGCGGTGATCATTTATATAAACCATTTACATCAAATGATTGCATTAAATGTAATCATTTGTATTAAAATAAAATGTTAGGTGAGGCAAGAAATAGAATTACTAACAAGAAGCCAAGTTGAAAAAGATATATAATAAGGGGCTGGCCCCGTGGCCGAGTGGTTAAGTTCGCGTGCTCTGCTGCAGGCGTCCCAGTGTTTCGTTGGTTCGAGTCCTGGGCGCGGACATGGCACTGCTCGTCAGACCACGCTGAGGCAGCGTCCCACATACCACAACTAGAAGAACCCACAACGAGAAATATACAACTATGTACTGGGGGGCTTTGGGGAGAAAAAGGAAAAAATAAAATCTTTAAAAAAAAATATATATATATATAATAAATAAACTTAACTCTTCTGCCGGGGAACAATGAAAAGATAAGAAAAGTCGCTGAGCCTCGAGCCTCAGTCTGGAGCAGTGGGTCTCACCCGGGGGCGATGCTGCCCCTGGGGATATCTGGCAAAGTCGGAGCACATTTTGGTTGTCACACTGGTGGGGATCTACTGACATCCAGCGGGCAGAGGCCAGGGATGTTGCTAAACACGCTGCAGTGCACAGGACAGCCCCCACGATACGAATGACCCAGTCCGAAGTGGGAGTAGTGTCCAGGTTGAAAAACCCTGGTCTGGAGTCCCAGGCGGTGCACACTCATACAGTTGTGAGCACCGTAAATACGAGGTCGTGGCTCTTCCTCACTGGAGGGAAGGAGCCTGTGTGGGTAAGCTGTGACAGTGACCGTGAAGATCAGTGCTACGCTGCCAGTGCGAGCCGGGGCATCTGCATGGCTCTTCTTCCCGCCCCAACGTGACTTTCTTGTGCTGAGGTGCTACATAATTTATGACATTCTAACGATGATATTTTACGGGAAAAGCCCAAAAGGCTCGGTTATGCACTCCTCTTCACTTCATACATCAGCCCCGTTTGGCACTTGTATTTATTTTGCAGTGGCTTCTAAAATTACAGGAATGAGGCTAGGAATATTTAACTAGACTCTGAAGGCTGCCCTGACAAACCCAAATGTATTAAGTAAGAGCAAAGCCACAAGGTCGATCGGCTGTGTACAAGGGAAACAGTTAACTCTTTCTGAGCATAGACTGTTGCGTGCCAGGAACTTTTCCAGGTGCTTTATAGCTGTTATCTCAAAGTAGGAAGAAACTAGTCAATGACCAACCAAAGGGGATGTTGCTGGGAAGCTAAGGCCCCACTCCCAGTGACCCCTGTGTTCTGGGGAGAGAACAAAAGCAGCGGCTAAGGACACGCCCCGAACACGTGGCTTCCCCATACAGGGGAGTCCTGTAACCCTGGGAAGTTGCTTAACCGTTCTGTGATGGAGCTTATGCCTCTGTAAGACAGGGACAGTCATTGTACCCAACTCAGGGTCATTCTGAGGAAATGAGTAAATGTTTGCAAAGTGTTTAGAACAGTGCCTGGCACAGGGTAAGTGGTGTTAGAATACATACTATCTAAAATTTCATGATCTGCAGGGAAAAATGAGGATGCCTTCTATGCTTGGCCCTTGGGAAAAGAATAACTGGGGAAAATCAAAGGATGATGGGTTTTAAAAAAAGCATAGCTGCCCCCTCCCACGGATTGCCTGTTGACCACGTGCTGGATGAAGTGGTAGGCACTTTATATACTATCTCCTGACTTCAAGGACAACCCTATGTCTTAACCCTTGACTACAGATGAGGGGCCCAGGTGGAGCACAGCCAAGGACCCCCCCCCCCCCCCCCCGCGCCACAGCTGGCAGGCAGCAGAGCTAGAATCTGAACTCTTTTCTGCCTAACCCCATAAAGGCAGCCTCAGTGAGGTACCAGGGACCCAAGGCTCCCCGACTCACCCACTGATAAGATCTCCTGGCACTTCTCACACTGGTCCTTCATCTTCAGGCATCCCGTGGAGTTGTGACGAATCTCCTTGCAGACGGTGCGGTCATGGTTGTCTCCTGGAGACACACAAGAGGGAGTCATGCTGAGGGACTATACAGAGCAGTACAGTGATTGATGGGCCACCTCCTTTTCTCTGACGCCTTCCACACTAGCTTGAGATGGTTCTATAGGCAGAGCAGTTGGAATTTGGTGGTTTGCCTGCAGGGACAGGCCTCTGATCAGGGCTCCCTGCAGAGGGACCAGGAGGTGGTTCCTGGAGCTCCCTCAGCTGGGCATCCCCGCCTACCATCTCCATCTGATGAGACCTCTCCTGCCTCCATGCTGCATTAACTGTTTGCACTGCTTTTTGGCATCATAACCCATTTTGCTCTGCATTCTATCTGGCTATTTCTCCCCCTAGCCAGTTGGCAAGCCCCCTGAAGGCAGGCATGGGATCCTTTCTAGAACCTCCTTATAACATGAGGCTCCCCCTACTACGGTTATGTGGTAGATGCTTATTCAATTCATGCCCTCCTATATTTCCAATCCATTTCAAGCCAAACCCTGGTGCCAGTCAAACCACAGCATTTAGGAGATGGTGTTGGCCCACAGGTTTATTGGTTCAGTGAAGGAAATCACTTCAAAAAGTACTGGCTTTTCATATCCACATGAGACTTCATTCATTCAAAACTATTCATGGTGCACCCATTCTGTACCAGGCACTCAGGTTACAGCCAAGAACAGCTGTCTTAACTGTAATATGGGCTGATTATATAATTTGTCACCAATGTATGCATGGTGTCCATCTAAAGCCACCTGAGCTCCCGGGAGAAAGGGGTCTGGTTCTCTAGAGGGAGCAGTCAGTGTCATGCCCACCAGTTGCTGGAAGGAGCACGGTAAACTTGAGAGAACACAGATGCCCACTCCTGCAGGGCTCAATTTCATCGGGACCCACTTTATCAGCTGTGAAACCTGGGACACACCCCTTTACCTCTGGCATAGTTTTCTCCTCCTTAAATGGGGATGATGTCACACTCACGGTGGTGTACCTCCCCTTGCTAGGGGGAAATCAAGGTGACAGGGGGAAATCGAGGTGACATGTACCAAGCCTTGGCATAGTTCTCAGCATCTAATGGGTTTCTCAATAACGTGTTAGTTCCCACCCCTTCTTAGGAACAATGAGAAAGCTTTCTAACCTTCTGAGAATTCCGTCATGGGGAGCTGGTCGGGAAGTCTGTGGAGGTGCAGATTCATGGCCTGTTGGGCCTGGTGGATCATGTCAAAGAAAGGCTGGAACATGTCGTTGAAGTTCAGGTGGCGGTACATGGGGAAATGCATTATGTTCCGGGCGAAGCGGGACTTGGGGTTGAATAAGAGAGAGGACCTCCTGTGGGGTGAGCTGAAGGGCGAGTAGTAGTAAGTATCTTGGGGCTCGCGGGTGAAGAATCTGTCCTGGAAAAGTTCGTCCATAATGCTGGACGCCCGGTCGAAGCTGTCCTGCATGACGTCCAGTACGTGGGTCTGCTGCCGGTCGTTCTCCAGCAGGGAGTCGATGCGGTCACCGTTGATCCAGAAGTAGAAGGGAGAGCTCTGGTTCAGGAACTCCTCAAGCTGTGACAGGCAGCACGGGGACAGTTAGGAGAAGCTCTCCACAGGCCCAGCCTCCTGTGCCTCCTCCCTGTCGAGACGGGCCAGCCCGTTCCCTCGCTGCATCTCGGTCTCCTCAGAGTCACACAGCGTGTAACCGAAGGCCCCCCGGGACTGTCCCCTGGTCTCTGAACTGTCAGGCAACGCCCTTCATTCTACTGACACCAAGGGGAAGAGTTTAGGAAGACCTGTGAAGGCCTGTCACTTCAGACTAGTCTGTTGTCCTCTTCAGCCACCAAGGATCCCCACCCCTGCTCAGCCAAGGGCCAACCGATATGTCTTCAGGGAATGGCAAAATTCAAGAGTCCCAACTGAGCGAGGCCCACAGAGGAGGATGATATCAATATTAACATACTAAAAATTTTAATTTCTTCTGCCTAAGTGGACCCAGGGATCTGCCATACCATGAAGCCATGTGTTATGTTATCCAGCTAATAACTGCTGGATAAGTCTTCTAAGAGATGGCAAACACCTAGCACAGGTGCATTTTATGACTGCACGTTTCTGCACTCAGAGCAGGCTTTACCAATCTATCATGGCACTCCGCGCCCAAATGCAGCCAGAGCTAATTAATTGCATCTGGAATACGAAATAAAGCAGTGATATTGTGATTCATAATGGGAAATATATATTTGGTCTTTGTCTAGTTCCTGATGAAAAGCTCTTAAAACCCTTGGAATTTGCTGTGAGGACAGCAATAAGGTGTTATGTTAATGAGGTGGATTGTGGAAAGAACCTAAGGATGGGGGTTGGTTGCCAGGGGAACCAACCATGATTAGAGGGTTGGAACTTTCAGTCCCACCCCTTGGTTTCCAGGGAGGGGAGA
Organism: Equus asinus; assembly: GCF_041296235.1. Classification (NCBI taxonomy): domain Eukaryota; kingdom Metazoa; phylum Chordata; class Mammalia; order Perissodactyla; family Equidae; genus Equus; species Equus asinus. The sequence goes on along the minus strand of NC_091792.1, from coordinate 64,394,176 downwards.
GGGGCTGGAGGTTGACTCAATCACCTGATTTAATCAATCATGTCTAGGTAATGAAGCCTCCATAAAAACCCAAATGGATGGGCTTGGGGAGCTTCTGAATTGGTGAGCACGTGGAAGTGCTGGGAGAGAGACGTGCTCAGAGAGAGCATGGAAGCTCCACGTCATTCCCACGGCCCTTGCCCGGTGCATCTTCCCACCTGGCTGTTCCTGAGTTACATCCTGTCATAATGAACCAATAATCTAGTAAGTAAAATGTTTCTCAGAGTTCTGTGAGCTGCTCTAGCAAATTAACTGAACCCAAGGAGGGTGTCATGGGAACCTCCAATCTAAAGCCAGTTGCTCAGAAGCATAGGTGACAACCCAGACTTGCGATTGGTGTCTGAAGTGGGGGTGGCAGGGAGGGGCAGTCTTGTGGGACTGAGCCCTTAACCTGTGGGATCTGATACTATCTCTGGGTAGATAGTATCTGAATTAATTTGAATTGTAGGACACGCAGCTGGTGTTGAAGAATTGCTTGGTGTGGGGACCCCCCACACACACTGGAACCGGGTGTAGAATGACAGAAGCATATTTCATTCTGTTCATCTCATTCCCCATTCAGAGCCCAGGCAGCTTTCCAGGAGAGCTTCCCCTTTTCACCTGGTGGCCAACCAGCCCCGAGCCGCTTCTGCAGACACGTGCGTAGAACTTCATGCAGGTCTGCTTCAGGCAGGGCTTGCACTCCTCCCAGAGGGCTGTCATGGTCTCATTGCACACCCCCTGGGACTCCTTCAGCTTCGTTTCAGAATCCTTAGTATCATTTAAGGCACCCTGCAGAAGGACACGGGGCCAGGTTAGCCACACAGAAACCACAGGCTTCCCCCTTCCCCAGCGGGCACGGTGGTGCAGGGCCCTCCACCACCCAGGCTGGCTTCCCACCTTGGCCACACAGCAAGCTTATTTCCACCCCTGCTCTTGCTCACGCGTTCCCTCATGCACCTACCTGGAAAGCCCTCCCCACCTAGCTGTAAACATCCTCTCCTCTTCAAGACCCAGCTGTTCCTTAGTCCTTCCCGGCCACTAGACCCCATGGGGACATCTCCTTTTCCCAGCACTGCACTTACAGGCTTCATCCCAGCATTTACCTCCCACTTATACCTCATCTTCTATGCTCAACTTCTGATGCTTAAATGTCGTCTTCCAAAGCTTCCAGAGGCTCCCTGACTCTTAGGTTTCTATCGTAACCATGGTCCTTGGCATGCACCAGGAAGGAGCAAGCGTTCAAAAACAAAGTCACAACCCCCCAAACTCTCTCATGTGCCCCTGTCATTTGACCCAATAATTCCATAAGAATCTATGCCAAGGAATCCCTGCCCTAAAGGGAAAATCCATATGCCTAAAGATATTTGTTACAGTATTCGTTTATGGGAAAAAAAAAATACTGGAATCAACACAGATGCTCAAAACTAGAGGACAAATTAAGCAAATTGTGGTCCATACAAAGGGTTGATAAGCATTATACAAGGCATGTTTATAAGTGTTAAATACTACTTAAACATGATTTGAAATCATGCTAAAAACTTATGATTTTGAATATAGCCAAAAAAGTACAGAGGAAGAAATAGATCAAATGTTAACAGTGAATGGTCCATAGGTAAAAGGGTTATGGAAAAACCTTTCCTCTTCTACTTTTCTATATTGAAATCTTGATGAAGGAGTGCATTACTCTTCAGAGAAGAATTAAGAAGACCGGCCACACTCTGAAGCAAAGTTACACTATGAACGTCTTGGCCAAAAGCAGTTCGAGTGACGGATCTTCTCCTGCTCTCCTGTCCCCGCTCTCTGTCCCCTGCTCCACGCTGCGGAGAGACAAGTGGCCACAGCTCCTACTGAGCCAGTCCAGAAGCATCAACTATACCACTCACTGCCTTTCTCTTAGGTTCACACATTCCTCAACTGACAAGGGAGTCTTTTTCCAAATTTGAGGTGCTTTATCATAAAACCTGGATTGTCAAATATCAAACTCCAATGACAACTATAAATGTGTGAGAACAAGCCTTGCCCCACCTACAGTGAGCTATTTGAGGATTCTCATGGAATAGAGAGAAGTAATCCTGATACCAAGAAGGGGCATTAAGTTTCAAAGAAAGTTAGAGCCATATCTAGGCCAGCATTTCCTTAAGTGGCTTCCATGGAATTGTGCTAAAAGTAATCAGGAAAAAACAAAAAAGGATTCCTGGGTCAACTGGACTTGGAAAACACAGGGTTAAATGAAGTTACATGGGTTTCTTCACTGTAGAACTTCTCAGAGCCTTTAAAATGCTTTTATTATGCATTACAGATCACAAAAGCAGCAGGTGGCCCCATCTAGCATCTCCTTCTTTAGCAGTAGGGTGACAATGGGTGTAGGTTTTTAGGATACCCTTAAGGAGACTACTGATTTTTAAAATAAGTTGTTCATTGAATTATAGTGTTTTAGTTTTGTTGATCACTAAGCACAGGCTAGACCCAGCATGTTCACATGGGACTTAGGTGTCTCTGGATGAAGTAATCCAGAACTCTAGAAAGAATGGGGCAGGACAGTGTGAGCCTGCCTGAACCCCAAAAGTATAGCCCCTCCTGGATAAGCTTTCTGAAGGTAGTGTGCCTCCCCCTGCAACCCAACAGACCCTACCCAAAGCCTACCTTGGAGCTTGAACACAGCCACGGTTTAGAAAAATCTATTGAAGTGAATGCGGGCAGCAGGCCCTGGGCTGGGCTTGTAACAAAACCAGATCCAGGATCTCACCCTTTGAAGCTTTCAAAAGCAAATAAATCCTCCCTATTTCCTGACTAAAGCCTCAGCATCAGCTGATCTAGTCCAGGAAGGACTCTGGGTCACCATGGCAACCCAGCAGGGCACCCAAAGCGACGAACCCTTCCCGCCCTCCCTTCCAGCAGGGGTCAAGGCAGGGAGGGGTCACCTGACTCTCACCTCTTTCTTCTTCTTGGCTTCCTCTAAGGTGCCCAGCAGCGACTTGCGCTCTTCGTTTGTTTGTTCTATTAGGTTCTTTATCTGTTTCACCCCCTTGAGGGCATTTTTAATTTCCTTATCAATGTAGTTACTCCCCTGCGTGGACATTTCTGCAGGAGAAGGGCAGGGAGGTAGAATGAGGGGAGAGGAAGAGATGGCGAAGTGGAAATAACCCTGGGACCAGCTGGAATGGTCAGAAAGGCCAGCTGGGTGGAGGGGCTGCTGAGGCTGGGGGGTCCCCGGCAGGCAGCCTTTGGGACCCAGCTTTGCCCTGACAAGGCTCCCATCACAGGGCTCATTGTGGACCCAGAGCCAAGAATCAGCTATACCCAGCTGCTCAGAAGCACAGACCACAGGAGTGGGCATACCCAGAGGAGGGACAGCAGCACCACGCCCCTGGGGCTCTGGAGAACGAGCTTGCCCAGCTGCAGAAGAAAATATTCAAGGAAAAAAATCCTGGAAGTATAACCATTTAGGTTTCAAAATACAAACTATTATTATTTTGGATACAAGTGTTTTTGGAATTCAATTTAACCAAACATCTGAACTTCTTTGGTCCCATGCGCAGAACCAGGTGATGGGGACACACAAAGATGAATTAACTAGCACCGTTCCTCACGGAGACTGTGATCAAGACACAACACCCTGTGCCAAATGCAATGAGACAATGTCACCGAAGTACCGAAGGAGAAACAGCTAAGTCTTCCGTGATACTGATCCCCGGCCAGGCGCTGAGCAGGACACCTCATGGGCATTTTATTTAATCCTCCCAGCACTGTCATCATCCCCATTGCACAAAAGAGGACAAACAAGCGTAGTGAGATCAAGAGCCTTGCCCAGAGATATAGCTGGGGAGTGGGGGTCCCGAACCCTACCCAGCTCTGATCTCGAAGTTTGGGCTTTTAATTCTACCCCAGAGAACTGGTCAGCTAGTAGGGACAAGAGTGGAGTGGAGAGAGGTCAGGTGTCAGGAAAGGCTTGGCAGCGGAGGGGACCACCAGTTGGGCTCTGAAGGATGACCAGCCCTCATAGTGAATGCTATTTGGTTTTCGAGGTGGAAAGGGGGAGGGTACATGTAGTAAGTGCCATGGAAATGCAGACAGGGGAGACCCAAGGCTCAAATGGTCCAGCCCTCCCGGGCCTCCATGGAGGAGGTTGGGCGCCAGGTGAGCAGACTGGGAAGGGGACAGCCAAACAAGATGCAGCAAAAAAAGAAAAGGCTTAGGAAACACCTGAAAATGTCTAGAGGCCACCCAGACCACAGAGAGCCTAGGCCACGCAGCCTGGGTGAGGAGGCTCAGAGAGGAGCCTGGGCAGAGCCAATCGGATCCGATGCACAGGATAAAAATGGTCTTTAACCCTTGGGGCCTGACGGAGGAAGTGTGCTAAGAGGGGTACACCTGGTCCACTTACCCTGGAGCTCTCTGTCTGACACTGCCTTGTCTCCCAGCACCTGTCCATTCTCCAAGGTCAGCAGCAGCCCCACCAACAGCAGGAGAGTCTTCATCTTGCCTCCTCCTCCAATTCTGGAATCCTAGCACGATTCTGTTTGTAAAGAACAGAAGACTGTCATGGTAACAGCTAGACAGCCTGCTGGTTTCCGGCCAGGCTGCTGCCTGCAGCAGCTTCCCAGGGGCCCTGCAGAGGCCTTGCCCCAGGCTACCCCTTCAGCTGGCATCGCTGCATTTTTATCCCCTGAGAAATTGGAAGAAAAGATTAGACTTGCCATTGGACATCTTCAAAAGAAAGTGGAGGCAGTGGGTACAGGGAGGACCCACAGGACAGCGACCCAATACAGAGAAACAAGAACTCTGCAGTCAGAACTGCAGGGCTCGGGTCCAGGCCCTCCTCCACCACCGCCTCCATAACAGCTGACTATGCCTTAGCAAGCCGCAGAGCGATCTGCATCCAGAAAAGGCGTCTAGCTGATGATACCTGCTCGTATCAAACCTCTCTCAGATCCCTCATCCGGCCCCCTCCTGTCCCCATAAAGTGAGCACTGCATCCCGGAACTCAGACAGCACCCTGCTGTGTGCATCACTAATCCTCCTGCCCACAGCAGGCATGACCAATCAATCAAGGCACTTTCCTCCCCTCGGAGCCTCAAGACCTAAAACTACTTTTCAAGAGTCTAAGGCAGTGACAGCCAACCCTTTGGGTCAGCACAGGAAGATAAATCTGTTTGCCATCCCTAGCGTGAGACTTGAGCCAGGCTGCATGGATTTGGGGGTATAAATAAAGAGTAGAGTGAGGAGAGGTGGACAACTGTCTTCAGGAAGTAGACAGGGAGGAGCAGAGTGAAAGGGTTAACAGTGGGCCCAAGGAGCAGCTGGGCCCTGATGTCTCCCCAGGAGACGTCCCTCTGTCCCTCCAGGAGGACAGAGGACGGGAGAATGGGAAGACTGGAGGACGTGAGCTTCTGCTCTGCCAGGTCCCTTTCACATGGCCTGTTCCCTCTAAGCCTATACCAGGGTGCCCTGCCAAGGGGCTCCTGCCACCACTGGGCTGGCTGCCCTGAGCCCTGATGGCCTGGTCTTACACAACAGCCCCTTTCCCAGAAGCTGAAATTGTTGCATAAAACAGAAACCCCTCCCCCTGCAACCTGCCCTCCCCCAACTGCTTGTCCGAACTCACCCATTTCCCACAGCGGGATGGGGAGGGGAGCCCCCCTTCCTGAAATTGTGCACTTCCAAAAACTGCTCTCCGCCCAGCGGGCCCATCTGGACGCTTGGCAGAGGACCAACAGGGCAAGCCTCTCCCGAAAGGTATCAGTGAGGCAGCTGAGCTATGGTTCCTGAACCAGCCACACGGAGCGAGGAGCAGCGTGGGAGAGACAGTGGGTCGTCGCCTTCCCCAGAGGCAGGGTGGGCGGCTGAGCCAGGGTGCTATTTTGGGCCCACCAGAAGGCCCCGCTCTAACGGGCTCTGCCCTGGCTGCTCACTGAGGCATGAAACAGGGACAGATCCTTCGTCATGCCAGAGAGAGAAAGCCAGAAAGGAACACCTCTCCGAGAGAGGCCCCTGATAGCAATGACTTCTGAGAAATCCAGAAGACAGGGTGTTGGGCCCTGAAGAAAGGGGAGACAGGGCAGCCAATGGCAAGAGCACTGGATGAGGAGTCCAGAACCTAGCAGCCAGCATACAGTCTCCCACCAGGTGCCTGGGGTGCATTGGGAGCCATCGAGCTCAGAGCTTGGAAAGAGATCAGAGTCCTGCCCAATTCCTCCACCTCAGAGAAAAGGCCCAACCCAGAGACAGGACGGAGCTCCCAAGGCCCACAGCAAGCTCGTGGCACCCCAAGAGGAGAACCCAGCTCTCCCAACTCCCAGTGCCGTGTTCTCTCCTTGACACCAAGTCACTTAAAACTCTGGGCCTTTGCTTCTTCATCTGTGAAATGGACCTAATACAGACCTCAGAGATGTGAATGTGTTCTGGGAACACAAGGGTCTTATACAATCACAGTAAATTCTGACTGCTTCAAAAATCGATGCAGGACCAATAGTGGGCATTGGCAACATCTATCCGGAAAGTGGGAGGAGGGCCTATATTTGGAGAGGGGCAGGGGAACTGAAACAGGCACACAGAGGCCACCTGTGGTCCCCCCCTGCCCATGTGGATTTGCCTTAAGCGAAATGATGCTGTCTGTGAATCACCCGGGGGTCTTGTTGTAATGCTGATTCTGATTCAGAATCTGCTTTTCTAACAAGCTTGCAGGTGATATTGATACTGGTGGTCCAAGGGTGGCACTAGAACAGTGGCTGCACAGCCACAGTGCCCTGCCCTCCCTTCCACTGACTCGCCTCCTGTCTCATCTCATCTCTTGGCTGGAGGCCTAGCTGCCAATCCCTCCTATTGGACTGGCCTCGCCAAGGGCCTCCTTTCCCCACCACTACCAAGCAGGCTCTCACCCCAAGGGAGCCATGAGGATGAGATGACAGAGGCTGAAACGAAGCAGTCCCACGACTAGTGATCTGCTCGGTTTAAAGCCCAAGGTCCAGGCTCCTATCGCACCCCCTCTGCCAGAGGGAGGAAACTAAACCAAAAGGGAGAATGAGAAAATAATCCCCCTGCAGTTCTCACCATCCACAGGCAAAGATGAGCACTGAGGGAAACTTCCTTGTATTTGCTATGCACTTGTATACAATCAGATCCTTCACATCCACTGTCTTCAAATATTCTTTAAAAGCAGACTTTCGTGGCTATATAATAGTCTGTTTTCTGATGTACTCTATTTTGCCATCCCACAAGGTTAGGCATTTGAATTATCAGTAATTTCCCACTACAATTATAGTGAACGCTCTCACGAGCATCCTTTTATAGTATCCGTACCTACTCTTAAATTCCTGACCTCTCTCAAAAAAAAAATAATCAGCTCTTTTTTACATTAGGTCCAGAAATTCTGCAAGGTCAAGAGGCTTCAGTTCTAACCCCAATTCTGACACCACTTGCTGTTTATCGTTGGAGATGGTCCTAAACCTCTCCAGGTCTCAGATTCTCATCTGTAAAATGAGCCAGTTGAATCAGCTGCCTGAGGTCTGATGTGGGCTGTGGTCTGATGGATTTTTCTCTGACGGACACTGGTGCATTAGGAAGCAAAACAAGTAGGATTTAAGTGATTGCAACATATACTTAAATCAAAACATCCTACTTATAAACACACTATCCAGAGAGCTAGAGAATTCAGGAGCAAACAAGATGACTCCCGCAGCAGCGGACAGCCGCCCCTGAGAGCAGCACCTTCTCCGGAGGATGCTGCGGGAGGGCCCCGCGCCAGGCCGGCGCTGCCTCTCACCAGCCTGGGCCTCCGGCAATAGGCGTCAGTTCTCCAAGTTTCCGTTTCCCCCGCCCCTTTGCAAAAGGAGGGTCATTACACCTGTCTTATTTACCCCACAGAATTGTGGTTGGAGCAAAGGGGCACAGGGAGTGCTGAGTAGCAGCCTGGGCGCCGCCCTAGGCAATTCATCCACCGACTCCGCTGCCTGGCGACCAGGCTCCGGCCACCTCCCTTCCCCGGCTCCCCGACTCCATCCAAAGCGCAGCCCTGACAGCCCTGTGACTACCAGCGACCGTCCTCTCCTCGCCTGGCTGCCACCCCCGCCCGCCATCGGCGCCGGTGGGGCTCTGCGCGGGGGTGGGGAAGGTGGGGGAAGAACCTCACCGGTCCGCGGCCCGGCGCCGGTGAGCTCCTGCTGGCGACGCCGCGTGGGGAGCGCGGAGAGGCGCCGGGCTTTATAAGCGCTCTGCCTCGTACACACCCCCTTGGGGGCTGGCTCCAAACCTGAGTGACTCACGCCCAAAGAATGCCGCGGAATGAACCGGGAGCTTTCTGGAAGCGGGCGCGGGAGGGGGTGCGGGGATCCGGTGCCGCACCCGGCGCGGGGCGCGGGGGGCGCAGGGGGCGCGGGCGGCGGGCATCAGCCCGGCGAAAGGCCGCGCGGGCTGCAGGGAGACAGGCCCGGGATGCCGCCACTCCCCGCTGCCTAGGGGCGCAGAGCCGGGACGGCGCCCCCAGGAGGGGAGAGCCTGAGTCGACGCGCGCAGCTGGGCGCCCCTCTCCTTAGGGTTCCAGGGCTCAGCTGCGCTCCTGGCCGCTCCCAGCCCCAAATAAAATCTCACGGTTCTGCTGCCCTAAGGAACGGGAATCTTTCACATTAAACAGCCACCACTATCAGAAATAATGAGGTGGGAAGGAGAAGGATGTTGCGCTAGAAAGGAAAACATACGAAGAATGAAATACCAACTTCTCGAACCATCACAGCAACCCACCCGGTGGTCCCTTGGCAGACCTGCTAGCCAGGAGGGAACAGAAACATGTTTATGGGGATGAACAGAGTACATATGAGAGGAACAAGAAGGCCTCCCTGGCTCCTTGATTCCGGGACCTAAGCAATTGTTGCCCCCATCCGCTTGAGACCCAGCCAAGCAGGGTGGGTTTCATGGGTGTGAGACCCTGCGGGGCATTTTCATTTTGCACCTGGCCTTGCAGATTATGCCCCCGGTGCTGTTTGCAAGGGGTCTTGCTCATCTCTAACTGCCCCAAGTTCCCTCTGCTGACAGGAGGACTTGTTTCTGGACTCCCTTTGGCTGGAGGCTTTGATGTGACAGAGGGATGGGAGCTGTCACACCACTGCCTGGCAGCTATACCAGAAGCCCCTCAGGTATAGCTACTTCTTGAGGAAGAAGCTGAGCCACCCACTCCGGACCCTTAGGACCAGGAGAAAAGTCAAGCCCCAAGAAGATGGTTCTCACGCTGACTGGGGGAGATGCATGGACAGGCAGGTGTAACCAGCCTGGACTGGGTGGCAGCCTTGGAAAACCACACGAGCTGAAAGAGCTTAGAGGAGAGCTGTATGGTCAGGGGCTCAGCTTTCCTGTTCTAACTTCCACAGCTTGATGCCCAGTCCCTGGTTGCCCAAGGCACAGGGGCAACCAGGACCCCACTCCTTTCCAGGAGGAAGCCTGGGGGAAGCTTCCAGGCCTGTGAGGGGAACCTGAGCTGGGTGCATGGAATTCTCACTCCAGTCTCAGCTCTGCCCCAGGCGCTGGGTGACCTCGGAGCAGTCGCTTTGCCCTGTGGGCTTCAGCTTCTTCATTTTGGACTAGGAAGAATCTAGTATGTATCATCTCTAAGACCCTCTTCAGCCTAACCGGAGACAATGCCAAGTGTGAGAAGATGATCGCCCAGAAGAAAAAAACAAATTCAGCTAACATTTAGAGCAATATTTCTCCCCCAGGATTCACTTTAAAAAACAAAAAAGTCTAATTATCAGTAACAGCTACATTATCTATGGTGACTGCCTCCTCTCCAGCATATCGATCCCCGAGGTCAGAAGAATTGTCTTTGAGCACGCTCCATGTAACTTTTCTGTTCCGTGGCTCCCCCAGCATCCGGCACAGGAGGCACAAATCGGTGATAATTTTATTTTTAAAAATCGGACTTTGGAGGAGAGTCAAGGAGAGTGTCTGAGTCAGCTGATGTAGGGGGAGGGAGGAGAATAAGAAGGGATTTAGGAGAAAAATAACATGATTCACGGCCACAACTGTGGGTCCCTGGGAATGATTATTTGATTACTCCAGCTACTAAGCAAACAAGGCTCAGAGGATTTAACTTTAAGGAAAAAAGTGCAAATTTTGAAAGTGCCATAAATGCATCACTGGATTTTGAGTATTCTAAATAAATCAGAGGTCAACTGGTTCAGGCCTCACATAATACTTGATTCCTAACCTCCCAGCCCCAACCAACATCCCGACTAGGTGGTCATCCTGCCTTTGTTTGAATGCCCCCAATAACTGGGAGCTCACTACCTCAATGCATGCCGTTCTGTAGTAAAGCTGTTTATGGAGTCAGATTCTTCTTTTGTTGAGTCAAATTCTGGCTCCTGTGAAGCTAGCCCCAAGCCCAGTTCTGTCTTCTGGAATCACAGAGGGAAGCCCAATCCATCTCTCCCCTGCTAGCCCTTCAGACATTTGAAGGCAGCTAGTTGGCTTCTCCTAGAGACCCCCCAGGCTCATGGCTGCCAGTCCTGTCAGTGTTGGCAGGTTTGTCCCCAGCCCTTTGGCCTCTGGACCTGGCCTCTCTTGAAGCCTTGTGCCCAGCCCTGGGCCTGCTAATACCAGGGAAGATGACCACAGAGCAGAGCAGGACCACCCCTTCCCTCGTCCAAACACTCCAGATAAGCTTTTATTTAGCTGCTGAGTCACTTTGCTGATTCATATAAAATTCATCATATTTTGGCAGATGCTGCTGTTTAATCATTCTCCTCCCACTGGAGACTTAATGCATTCGGGTTTGGGGTTTTTAGCTTGATTTCTTTTCTTGGAATGGGGGACCATCTCTTGGAAGGGGGAAGGGGAAAAGTAAAAACTCTATCTCTTTATGCTTTGCCCACTATCTCTCTCCTGCTATAATATCTTTGCTCTGCGCCCCTACCACCACCACCATTGTTGGGCTCAACGCCATCTGCATGACAGCTCAACCATCACTGATGTAACTGGAACAAACTAAAAATGGACAAGAGCAATACCCTGTAGCCTGTAATTAAGAATCACTTTCCAGGCTCTAATTATTTTAATGGGTATACTCAGTCAATTACAGGTCCCTGAAAAACTCAAGGATAATAAAATCATATACAATGAAATCAGCCCATAGCTGATGCAGAGGCATCCCAAGTGCTTTTTCAGGGCCTCCGTAAAGTCCAGAACAATTCACCCCATCAGGTGTATTCTCATCTTCCCCTCTAGGATCTTTTTGGGAAAGGATGTGAGGCTAGCCTCTCCTGAGTTGCTCATCATAGACCTATTATTAGACGAATATTACTTAAACTCTCCTCACTGTTAGTCATGCTATTCACCGGCTATGTGGTCTATAGCTCACTCCAGAGTTGGTCAACTCCAACCTTTAGCTCCAATTCTTAGATTAACGGGCTTTACTTTTTTTTTTTAATTGGACTCCAGATCTACCTCAGGCCAAATCTACTTTTTCCACAACCACCTGGAATCCAGCTAATAATTATTTTGGATCAGTGGTTCTCAATGGAACTATACAATGGAATTATCTGGGAGCTATAAAAATTACCAAGGCCTGAGTCCCACCTCCAGAGGTTATGAGTGAATTAATCTGGGGTGCAGCCAGAGAGAGCATCAGGATTTTTTCAACTCTCCAAGTAGTTTCAATGCGCAGCCACAGTTGAGGACCACTGCTCCCAACTTTACGAACTCCTGGCTTGCACTCCGTCCCAGTGCATCCTCACTGCATCTCTACCTCATGGTTGGAGTACATGGTATTATTCTCACTTTGGGGACGAGAAGACGACGGGGGTCAAAGGAGTCTTCGTTTGCAGGTATTTGCGTACGCTGAGCTGAAATCTGCCTCCTTATAACTTCTGCTCTGTCCTTTCTCCCTTCTAAGGCGCTGTGTAAGTCGCCCCCTCCGCTACAGGACAGCCCTTCAGACATTTGAAAACAAACACTGTATCTCAACCAAAATGTATTTCTTTAAACAGGTGCTTCGGCCCCTTCTGGTGGAGTGAGAATACCAGATACCTCTCTCTGCTCATCCCTCTCCCTAGGGTGCTCCATTTTGTCGTTGTCCCTCTTGTGTGGGTTTAGGAACAAACACAAGACACCAACTTTGGCCAGGAGAGAGGGCGGGAAGACACTTAGTACTGGGGATGCAATAGGAAGCTCTCTGCGCCCCCAGGGCACTCTCTACTTACTTTTATATTGTGTTATAACACACTGTGCTTCTCAACTGGTTTACTCTGACCCCTGGGACAGGCTGTGCTGTGCGGGAGTACACAACACACAAGCAACTGGCTGCAGTTCGACTCAAAGATTTAGGAAGAAAAGTTAATATTTAGTGAGTAATCAATTTTCCTCCTCTTTCTTTCTTTCTTCCTTCCTTCCTGCCTGCCTGCCTTTCTTTCTTTCGTCTTTCTCTCTCTCTCCCCCCCTCTCCCCCTCTCCCCCTCTCTCTTTCTCTCTCTTTCAATTCCTCTCTAAATCTCATGCGTCTAAAGTAATGGGTGTCTGTTTATGAATACATTTATATTTAGAAGGTGTGTGTATATATACTATGTGTATGCATGATATGTATTACGTAGAGAAATGTATAAGGGATTTTGCCTTTTCTTTTTAAAAATTCTATAATCATATTACACATATTGCTTTGCAACTTGTTCTTTTCCACTTAAAATATTATGGACAGCCCTCCAAGTCAATAACAGATAGTCTAACCATGCTTTTCAGTAGCTACATATTTTATTCAGCCATTCCCCTGTTCCAACATTTCTGTCATTGTAAGCTGTGCCACAATAAACAGCCTTCTGTATGCATCCTAATATGTTGGTGCCTTTATCGGAATAAGGTGGATTCTCAAATTGGGATTGCTGGATAAACGAGAACGTGTAGTTTTAGTGTTAATAGATACTGTCTTGTGATTTTCCCAGAAGGGAGCAGCGCCTTCCTCTCTCCCAGAGAACGCCCATTTCCCATGGATCACTGGCTACATATTGTCGTCCTTTTGAACTTTGGCCAGTCTGGAGGGTGAAAGCGACATTTTCCAACCTTAATCTCTTCATCTGTTTGTTTTCACTATTCATTTTAAAATAAACTTTCCTCTTCTGTGACTTGCCTATTCATATTGTTTGCTCATTATAGTGAGTTCATCCTTTTTTTCTGTCAATATATGGGAGCTCTTTAAATAAATAAAGTAATCCTATATGTGTTGCAAATGTTTTTACCAAGCCATCATGTGTCTTTTACCTTTGATTATAAAGGCTTTTAAATTTTTTATATGGTGAAATTTGTTTACTTTTTCCTTTATAGTTTCTATGTCTCCTGGCCTGCTTAGCAATATCTTCCTCTCACTAAAATATAGACATCTATTCTCCTAACTTTCTTCTAGCTTTCTATTGTGTTAATTTTTTAATTTAAATATAAATGGAGTGTATGTGTGGTCTATGTGTGTGTCGTGTGTGGGGGAAGGAGGTGAGGCAGAGATCTAACTTAATTTTCTTCCAGCTGTATAGCCAATTATGTCAATAAGATTTACCAAATAAACCACCCTATTCCTGCTGAGTTGAAATGTCAGTCTGTCATCTATGAAGTTTCCCAGATAAACTTGGATCTGTTTTAGGACTTTCCAGTTTATGCCCCTGATTTATTTCTTCATTCATGTGTAACATATTGTTTTCATTACATAACTCTAAAATGATATTTAATATTAAGAAGATAATCTTTCTCACTATTCCTTTACAAATTTTCTTAGCTATCTTGGACATTAATTCTTCTGCGTGAACTTTAAATCAATTTTGTCCAGTTGAAAAAAATGGCACTGTAATTATAATTGTGCTAAATGTACATATTAGTTTTGGAAGAATTCACATTTTTATATTCTTTCTTCTTATTTAGAAGAAAAACGTGTCTAGAAGTAATTTAAACTATTATCTTTATTTCTAAATGAATTTTTTTTTATCAAAGTTAGATATGCATATAATTTTAAAATAGCAAATAGTACACGGGGCCTGCCTGGCGGCGTAGTGGTTAAGTTCACATGCTCTGCTGTGGCGGCCCAGGTTCACAGGTTCAGATCGCAGGTGTGGCCCTAGTACCGCTTGTCAAGCCATGCTGTGGTGGCATCCCACATAAAATGGAGAAAGACTGGCACAGATGTCAGCTCAGTGACAACCTTCCTCAAGCAAAAAGAGGAAGATTGGCAAAAGATGTTAGCTCAGGGCCCATCTTCCTCACAGAAGAAAAATATATATATACATCTATCAAATAGTACAAAAAGTACCAGTGCAGAAGTTCTCTGCCACATTCCTCCAGCCTGCCACCGCCCCAACCTCCAATCCAGGAAAACCATTATTTTTATATTAAAACAAATATTGTTTCACTGTGATGTGGCATGCAACTTTTATATTATTTTTTCAAATAAAAGGAAAGACTTCAAAGATCTGTTTGCTTCTTCTGTCATTGTGGCAGTGGAAACATTAGAGAAATCCTGACTAAGCCTATTATACGGAAATTCATCAGACTACTGTTCAAACGTTTCCACTCTTTCATTCAGCTCTGTGTTCCCATTCTCTAAGACACGGCGTAGCATGCAGTAGGTGCTTAATAAACACTTGTTTTATTACCTGAGTTAATTTTTCAATTAGCACAATCTAAGATCCCATTTATTTTTTAGCAGTTTCATTCTATTTTCGATTCATATAGAAACCGTAATATCCATGGGGATAGGGAACATATCCTTGCACTAGCACAGCTCCTGGCTACAAATTTGTTTAATAAATGACTGAAAGCCATGCATGGCCAAATATCAACTGAATCTTTTCCTCTGAATTACTAAACTTCATCCTTTGCTGGTGCAACTGATGCTGAATCTAAATGTAAGGTTTCAATGTATTCCTGTGGAATTTCATCTTACAAGTGCACTGTCAAGATGGCTCTGGATTTTCTTCTCCCAGTTTTGGATGGGAAACAAAGGAATAAGCATGCCTTCTGGGTCTCTATCTGGAGCATAGATCAAAATGTCCATTAGGACCTTTCTTATCACTTTAAAAGCCCAACCTCTTGAAGCCCGGCTATAACGGAATTCTTATGTACAATCTCTTGGAGAATATCTTCCTCAAAAGCATCCATGCCCCTCCAGCTCTGATCTTTCCATTTTAAAATGTATACTTCCTTGCCACCTGGACGCAGGCATTTTTCCAGTCCTATGTGCAGTACTCTAAATTACGGGATTCCTGCAGGAATCCCTTCCCTTGTCCAGTGGATGATTGGGCTAAAAGAGACTTCTCCTTCCTACAGATCATCAAGGCTCCTTCTTTTTCCATTTACATCCAGCCCCAAATGAAGTCAGCCACTTTCTTCCTGAATTTATAATTGATTCAGATGAACAATCTAAGTAGTTTGTCTTTGCTAAGACTTTATTATATTAACTTGGAAGATTTGTACAAGCGCTGAAGCATCCTTTGTAATTAAACTGCTTTCTTTAGAACTTCACCCTCACAGAGTTCATAAAATAAGGTATTAATTTGACACTATGAAGCCCCTGTAAGGATTTCTCAGGCTACAAGAATTCATATTATATGGCATCACCCACTGGTAAAGAGTGGTATTGCGAGGCCCCTCTTGGTCACTGTATACTCCAAAATTCCAGTACTGGTAAATGTAAAGTAAGACAAGAATCCATAGACATGGGAGAAATCTTAGGTAAATTTCTGGGAGGAAGCAGTAAAAGATAGGAAACTTCAGAATTGTGAAAACATCTCATAGTTGAGAGAATGGGCCAAAAAAGGCCAACTGAACACTTCTCCGAACCAAAGTCTTCAACTGAGAATGTTGATGGATTTTTTTCCCCAGGGAATTCTAGTTCTTATTTAAATGGAAGCTAATAGGGAATGGGATTTCGATTTTCCTTTATGGAACACTGCTATGAAATACCCTGCACTGGCCCTCTGTCCTTTCAAAAATCTGTTCTTTCAAAAATATTTTGCTCCTGTGCAGCATTGGTGGTATAGCGATGAGTATAGCTGCCTTCTAAAATATTTCACTATTTAGCTTCCAAAGGATTGATTATTTGGGTGAAATTCTAGCATTAACAAGGCAGCGATGCTGCATGGAGTTTGAATCCATGACGTTAGAGAGCTTATTGAGGGAGAAAGGAGGGAAAACCCTGCAAGAGTCTGGGTTGGGAGGGGCTTGTTAATGAACGGCAGGGCTCACCAGCATCCGGGTCTCCCCCTTTCCTCCTGGTAACCTTAGCTCAGGGATATCTCCCAGCCCCCTTGCCTTTGGTTGGGGCTGTGTGATTGTGGCTGACAGTGACTGTACGCCTCTTCTAGGCCTGACCCATGATAATCTCCAATCCACACTCCTCCAATCTCTCTTCCCCTCCTACAGCAACCTTGGAGGCTACTTATTGAAGATGGTGGCATCACAGGATGGAAGAAGCCTGGATCCCTGAGTCAACATTTATAAGAGAGACATCCAACTGGCAATGGATTCTGAAATGAATGAGAAATAAACTATTACTGTCATTAAGATCTGGCAGTTCTTTGTTACAGCCGGTGCTACTTGCTCTAATTATTACAGAAATCGCTATCTTGAAATGGGATTTTGAGCTTGATGCAACAACTGAGTGCGACTTTGAGTTGCTGGGGAAGAGTAACTAAGTTTTATATGTGAAAAGAAGGGAGCAAACAGATCTTCGGTGACCAGGAAGGTGGACTGTGCAGAGAATGCCTGTGGTCGCCGATCTGTGCTTCTCCTCTCTGGCCAAGGGCACACAGCTAAGCCTATTTTCGAGACCCCTTACTGTTAGGTGGGCTCTGGCCGATGGAATATGGGTAGAAGTGCTGGGTACCACTTCCGGCCCAGCCCACAAAATTCGCTGCATGATCCCCACTCTCTCTTCCATTTTGCAGCAACCTTAAAGCCACATGTTGAAGATAGTGGTAATACAAGATGGAAGGTCTCTGGGTCCCGGAGTCGCCATTTGGAGGAGAACTGCCCAACCCACATTGGACTGTGATGTGAATGAGAAATAAACATCCGTTGTATTAAGACAGTGGGATGTGGGGTTTGCTGCCACAGCAGCAAGTGCTACTTACACTAACCAATATAAGCATAGAGAATGTCTATATTTAGAGACTACACCAAATAGAAGAAGCCGTTAGAGAAAGAGAAGTCAAAGAAGTTTAGAAGGAGAACCAGAGTATGTAAGATGAGAAAAGAGAGATTCAGGAAGGAACTGCCAATGGTGTTTATGATGGTTAATTTTATGTGTCAACTTGGCTAGGTCATGGTACCCAGATATTTGGTCAAACATTATTCTAGATGCTTCTGTGAAGCTGTTTTTTTAGATGAGATTAACATTTAAATCAGTAGACTCTGAGTCAAGCAGATTACCCTCCATGTGGTGGGCTTCATCCAATCAGTTGAAGACCTTAATAGACAAAAGGCTGATTTCCCCCAAAAAAGGGAGAATTCTGCCAGTAGACTGCCTTTGGACTTGAGCTGCAACATCACCCCTTCCTTGGGTCTCTGGCCTGCTGGCTATTCATTCTGTTTCTCTGGAGAACCCTCACTAATACAGTGTTAAATCTACAAAATGGTTGAAGAGGATACAGATTTTGAAAAGCTTATCATTTTTGGCAAGTAGGGGGAAGGGAGAAATTTCAGTGAGCATTGAGGGCTGAAGCTACAATCTAAGAAGGAAAAGTGGGAGTTATGCCCTAGTGCTGGACAAGAGCATGGCTGGGGAGGAAAGGATCAAAGGCAGAGTGGAGGAATTGGGCTTTAGGAAGAAGAGAGATGTTTTTCCTGAAGCAGAAATAGAAAGGAAAGTCTGGGGAGCTTCCTGGGGGATTTTATTCTGAGCAAATCACAACACTGCTCAAGAACTGGGGGGGGGGGGGGGGGGGGGGCTCTTTCTACTTTCCTTAATACATGGAAGTGTCCACCATCGTGATTCCATTTTTTCTCTCTAAATGACCTCTGCTCTTTAGCTAATTCCTTTGACTTTCAACATAAGTGTGGCCTATGTGCTGCAGTCAACTGCCCCCCCATCCCTCCCCAGCTCAAGTTAAAAACAGTATTAAGCAGCTCTCCCCACCCCACCCTCCTGACCCCATCCTGTCTGTGCCTCTGTACTGAAGTCCCAGCTGAGCCACTTCCCAATAGTCCCAGAATCTGGTCTCTCAGGGGCAGTGGGTCCAGTTGACTCTGGGTCCATCCCTCTGGCTGTTGGCAGAAATTGCCTGAAACTGCAGCTGAAAGCTTTCACCCAAAGGCTGATGCAAGCTCTAGGACATCCTGTCTCTTCCCTTCTTGAGCTGTGAGCTGTGATCTTGACCTGTGATCATCCCTTACCCTCCTCTTTCTGCCTTCTTCCGTCTCTGAACTGGTCTGTGCTTTGTCCCCTAATGTCTGCCAGCTCCTCTCCAGCTCTTTCCGGCCACTCCACAGGGCTGGGTCTCCTCTCCCCAGAGGTCTTTTGGAACTGGAGTTTGTCCCCTGAACCTCTTCAGGGCTGGGGTCCAGCTCTGGCCCCCCGGGCCCATCTGCAACCAGACAGCAGCATATTTCATTTCTTTGCTGATTCATCTGCATTATCATAGCAACACCACTGGATACATACATCCTCCAATTCCCAAGGGACGTGCGGGTGGGAGAGGGCACTCCCTCACACCAGGGTTAGGCCCTTTTTCTCACCAACCATCTTGAGTCCAGCCAACTAAAGAAAGATGGAGAAAACCAAAGGTTCTTTGTTTGTTCTTTCTGTCAACAAATATTTGAGTCCTTCTATGAGAGGCCATGCGGTGCACTGTGGCCAAGCACACAGGCGCGGATCCACCTGCCTGGGTTCAAATTCGAGATCTCCACTTCCTGGCGATGCGACGCTCAGCACATTGTTTATCCTCTGCATGCCTTAGTTTCCTCCTCTGAAGAATGAGGGCTAGAATAGTGCTCATCTCATAGGGCTGCTGTGAGGATGCAGCAAGTTAGGACACAGGTACCCGCCTAGGTAAAGCGTCCCTTGAGGTGAATATTTCCCTGGTGTTTACAAAGCAGCTCTCCTGATCCGGACCACCGTCCCAGGACACTGAGGCTCAAAGGGCAGACTGGGAATCGAGATTCAGGCCACAGGAGTATCCCTCGACCACCACCAGGTAGGCGACATCCTCCCTGAACCTCAGTGTCCTCATCTGTAAAATGGGCAGCATGGCTCTCAAGGTCGTCGTGAGGTTCACTGAGATAGTGGAGAGGATGTGCTTTGTGAACTCAAACCTGCCATTGCCCAGTGGAGAAGAGAGACAGCTGGACATGGCCCCTTGCGATCCACTGGGACTTGTGAACGAGGTGGCTGTCCTCCGCCCCTTCCCGCTCCTGGCTTAGGAGAAAGTTTCTCTGCCCCTTTGGCCTCACCTACTTTACTCCAAGGGCCAAATGGGGGTGGGCATGGAGGTGTGGGCATGTGGGAAAGGGGCAGACTGTAGCAATCAAAAGAGCGGGCCAGTGTCCCCACGCTGTGGTCCCGTCTTTCCGTGCTCTCCTGCCACAGCCTTCACACACCTCATGGCCATCCCATTTACCTGTTGGCTCTCCTCACCAGATGCCACCCCATGCAGACAGGGACCTGCGAGGCGTTCTTCTCGCTCCCGGAGTTCAGGCAGAACCTGGTACAGGCAGGCGCTCAGTACCTGTCTGCTACCTCAGCGTCTGACACGTGAGGATCCCAGAGGAGAGACGTCACGAGAGTCACAACTCCTTGCTTGATGTCAGGTTCCCTCAGATGTCATTGTTTTCACCAGAGGCCCCTCCAAGAACAAAATCACTGAATTTGGGAGAGCTCGGGCCCAGTTCTCTCACGTACAAAACGGAGGTTTGGAGACGAGAAGTGGCCGCGCAGCCACGCGCCTAGCGGGACAGAGCCGGGGGGCCAACCGTCCCGGGCTGCCCGGGATTGAGGGGCTTCTGGGGACGCGGGACCTTCGGTGCCGAAACGGGGTCAGCCGCAGTCACCCTGGGGCGTGGGTCTGGAGCCCGGGGTCCTTCCTTCTCCCAGGCCCTCCTCCCATCAGGTGGGCGAGAAGAGCGTCCAGGGCCGAGATCCGGGGCCCCGCCACGAGACGGCCCCCGCCGCGCCAACCACGGGGCCCCCCGCGCCCCCCCCCCCCGCGCGCTCCCCGGCAGCCGCGTCTGCGGGTTCGAGGCCGGCCCGGGGGCACGGGGGGCGGGCGCGCCCGGCGGCCTGGGGACCGGCGGCACAAAGAGGCCTGGCGCGGCAGTTTTGAAAATACCGAGGAAGTTGATCTGGGCCGGGGCCCAAGAAGTGACGAGGAGGGAGGCGCGGAGCGGGGAGGGAGCGGGGAGGGAGGCGGCGGCGCGCCGGGCCGCAGACCTCGCCGGCCTCCAGCGGACGCGCGCGGCGGGATGGGCGGCGGGGCGCGGCGCTAGGTGCCCGGCGGGCGGCCCAGGCTGCGGCCGCGGACCCCTCGGCGCGCCAGCCCCGCGGAGCCCGGCATGCCCCCGGCCGCAGCCCCTCTCCCGCCGAGGACCTCCGGCTGCGCCCGGCGCGCCGCGGCTCCAGCCGCCTTCGGGGGCCTCCCGGGGCCCGGCCGCGGGGACCATGAAAGGTAAGCCCCGCGCGGGAGCTCGAGGCGAGATGTGCCCGGGTCGCGGTGGGGGCTGAGGAGGGAGGGGCCCTCCGGGAAGGAGTTCGGGGTCTTCTTCCTGCCTTTCGGATCCTTCAGCGGGACGGATCCGGAGGCCAGGAGGGAGCACGAAGTCAAGGGAAGGGGAGAGGAGGAGGATGGAGAAAGTTCGCGCGCACTCTCCTTCACGGTCCTGTCCTCACTGCTCATCGCTCTATCCAGAACAATGAATTTTAAATTTTAAATCCTAGAGAAGTTTCTGATCCCTTTAGCCAGGGAGCCGTCTCCGGGGCTCCGCAGCCCCACCTAGCTTTCTGCCCGGCGCCGGCCCAGGATTCTCCTCCAGGAGCTTCGGCCTCTTCCTCAGGAGAGACCCCCGTGTGGAGGCCTCAGCCCAGGCCTGCCCTTCCCAACCTCTGAACCCTGGCTGACCCGCCCTCTGACCTCCTACACCATCGGCTGGGGAGACCAGTGGTCCAGGCCTGAGCTCTGCCCAGGGCAGTGGGTCATCCCCACAGCGGCCCTTGCAGCGGTTCTTGGGGTGGGAAGAAGACTTGGTCCAGGTGCTCATCCCCGGGCCTGGCTTTCCTGAGCAGGCCGGTCTTCACGATGGATTCAGGCGGTGGGAGAAGCAGGCCTTGGAGTCATCCCGTGGGACAACCAGCCTTTGAGGTTTTCAGTGCCATCCCCTGCCTCTTCAACAATCCTTCCACAGCCCCGGGGCGGATGCTTGTGCTCCGGAGAGGGAGAACCTCCCCGGTCGGTCTTCGGTCTTCGACTGTTGAATGCGGAAGCTGGAAGCTGGAAAGGACCTTCGAGGTTGCCGGCAGGGCTCTAAACTCTGCTCTCAGGCAGCGGGGAAGCAGCTCTGTTTGTCTCTTTGACATGTACTGGGCTGAGGGTTCCTATGAGGAAGGGGCTCCACGGACACCCCTCTGATTGAATACAGCCTCCACATTGTGTAGTTGAGGAAACTGAGGCCCCAAGAGGTAGGACCGGCTTCATGGGTATGCGACCTGTGTATTCTCACAGGGCCGGCGCCTGGAAGGCCTCTCACTAGGTTTAATGCTCTGCTGTCGCTGATGTGAAATTCTTAATAATTTTTTAACAAAGGACCCCTGCACTTCATTTTGCACTGGGCCCCGCAAATTATGCTGCTGGTCCTACGGACAGAAGAAAGGACTTGCCTAAGAGTCACAGCTAGTCAGGGGAGCTAGAGCCCAGGGCTGCTGACTTCCAGGCCAGGGCGCCTGCTAGTATACCCCGGCATCTCTGTCCCTTCCTTCCCTCTGGCCTCCGGCCCCTCTGTCTGTGCTTCCTGATGGCCTTATCATCTCTCGGGCTGTCTGGGATGAAGCAAGCAAGTTATAATCAAGCCCAGGGAGTTCCCTTGGCAGCAGAGAGGATCCTCACCCGTGAAGCTTCTGCTCTCAGCTACCACATCCATGGAGCAGTACCCTTCCCAGTCAGCCAGCCTAGGGCAGGTCATCACCGAGAAGCCTCCGGAAAGGTCTTAGACCACATCCCACCACAGGCTTGGGGCCCCTGCTGCTCAGGACCTTAATGATGATGGTAAGATGCTGCACATTCTCAGAGTGGTTTGTCTCCACTGACATTCCAGACAAACACTGTTAGAGAAAGTACAGTGAGGGAAAGACAGGCAGGGCTGAACCTCTGAAACGGAGGAAACATCCAGCTCCCGAGGAGGAGGGAGACGGGAACACACGACCTTCCTCTCTGAAACTCAGTGAGGGCATTCCACTCCTGAGTGGAGGAGAAGAGAGCTGGTGTGAAGGAGTATTTGGAGGAGGTTCCTGAGGAGGATGGGCTGAAACGCGTCATCAGGTCCCAGGGTCCTCCTGGCCTGCTGGCTGGGAGGCTGTGGGCTCCCAGAAAGAATCCTGAGACCCGTGCCTCTCACCTCCTTTTCCCTGCTCTCAACCAACAGCCTCACCACGATGTGGGGCCAAATTCCTGCCCGCTGGGGCCTTCAGGGCAGCACTCACGTGCTTTTCCAAGTCTCCAGGAAGCCCTCCCGTGATCTCCAAGAACATCCCAGCGGCCAGGCTGCAGAGATGCGGGAGAAGGCGAGGGTTGATTCCCAGCGCACCCCCCTGCAGGGTCTTCCCAGTCCTCCCCAGGAGCCAGGAAGAGCCGCCGCCTCTACCTGGGATGGAAAAGGCAGGGCAGACAGCAAATATTTGGCCTTTGGGATCTGTGGAGTGTGAAGAATTGGGATTTTTTGCACTCACATGGAAAAAGTAAAGTGCCCAGCAGAGCAGGGCGGCCCCTTCCCTGGGGAGATGCTGGCTTCAAAGGCCCCTCCAAAGGGCCCACCAATCTGAGAATTACATCTGTTGGCAAAGATTCACCATCCCCACTCAAAGCAAAACATCAGGTGATGTTATGTTTGGTGGGAGAGAGGGGCGTTGGTGGGGACGGACGGCACTTAAACAAGAAAACACGTTTGCTGAGGAGCACTGCCACCAGTGGCCAGGCGCCAGGGCCTGCTCTGCCAGCCAAGCTGTTTCCACCCCAAAGCCCCTCCTGCCCGCCCACCACTGGCTGGCCAGCCAGGCCTCCCAGGCAGCCAAATCTATTGATGCAATCTGTTGATGCAGGTGCAGCCCCTCTCACACCTGGGGGGCACAGAGCTGCCACCAGCCCCTTGGTGACATGACCCCCTGGGAGCTTCCCACTGGCTTGCCTGAGCCATTAACAGCCCCCTGTGGGATTGTTTGCACAGCCCTGGTGAGAGAGTCCTGTCGGGGGAGCCCTCCCATTTTATGAGGCCGTCTCTAGAGGCAGCCTGGTTCCCTGCGAAGATGACTGATTTGAGAGTCAAAGACGTGGGCTCTGGTCCTGGCCCTGCATGAGGCTCCCGTCAAAGTGTTTCCCTCTCTGGGCCTCATTCTCCTCCTGGGTGGTCCCTGAGGCCCATCCTACTCTGAGGCTCTGTGACTCAGCCCAGGAGCTCTGGGTCTGAGTACCTCTTGGGGAGCGGAAGAGGCTCTGTAGAGAGATGTTTGGAAATAGGCCTGCCGCATGGGCTGCTCTTTGCCCCTGGAGGCTTATCCTCAGCTGCCACCGACAGGGCAGGGCCACACCCTGCTATTCCCCAATGTGGGAGGAACAACCCCTCCCCACGAAATCGGACAGCAGTGCCCATACCCCGTGGGCAAAGAGTGGGCAGGGAGAGGAGGGGCTGCGGAATACAGCAGTGTGATCCCAGAAAAATCTGCTTCCCACAGCTGGTGGAGGGAGATTATATCCACTCATGAGTGGGCACTTGGTCCACTTTGAAAGCCTGGCCTTCCTCCCCAGACCTTGGGGCGCTGGAAGGAGCCTGAGACCAGAAGTAAAGGAGCCGACATGGCAAAGGTGCAAAGAGCCACTAAGAGCCCAAAGTGGGGGTCCCCGGGGGGCCCCAGGGGCTCAGGTCTTGGAGATCAGCTCCCAACACTCAGACACACACACACACACACACACACACACACACGCACGCACACACACACATTGGTCACCTTGCCATCCAGCTGGGGTAATTTTAATAACTGAAGATGCACATCCTAAAGCTAATTTGAGAGAGAGGAAAAAGAATTGTGCTTCTCAATAGATGGCGAATAGCTTGGCAGTTTCCGTGAAGGACAGGCAGCTGTGCTGTTAGAATTGGAGAGTGCAGTGGCGTGATGGACTGCACCACTCACAGAGGCACTGCCCGTGTTTGTTATGCTTAATTTAGCGTGTGTGTGTGTGTATGTATGTGTTGTGAGCACTGACACCCAAGGTTAGGCCCAGCCCTGTCACAGATCAGCTTTATAACTATGGTGAAGTCATTGATACTTCCTGGCCCTCAGTCTTCTCATCTGCATGTAGACTGGAGGATCTTTGAGGTTCTTTTCAGCGCTAACATTCTACTCTATTGTTTTTCCTTCTGTGAGGGTATATATATTCATATCTATTCATCTATGTATCTGTCAATGTCTATCTATCTGTCCCCATATATATATAATCTTACCCTCAGAATAAGACTGTAAAGCCCACATGTTGGTATCAGAATGTGAGTTTCTCGAGCATGGGGACCCATTTCTCTGCCTTTTTCTTGTCTCACTCCCACACAGTGTCTGGCACTTAGGAGGTGTCTACTGCATCTGTGCAGTGGGTGTATCTGAGTCCCCCACAGGGGTAAGATCCTTAAAGACAAGAATCTCACCCTGGTATCCCAGAACCAAATGCAGGCATTCAGTGAAGATTCATGCTTCGGTTTAACAAACGTTTGTTGACCAACTGCCAGGTGCCAGGACTTGTATGTCTATGTATGTCTAAGGTCTGAGAAAGAGGCCGAGAAGAGCTCAGGCACTGTCCTTTCTCCCAGGAGCTTACCCTTTGCTAGGACCTATAAGATTTGTGCCCAAATCATTCAAAAAGACTTAAAGTGGTAAGTGTCATAAGAGAGGTCCCAAAGAAGCGGTTTGGGATGGTATTGGTTCTTTCCCTGTCTCTCCTCCTTTGCTGCTCTCCTTCTGGACTAGTGTGTGGTTTCAGCTGTGGACTCCTTGGTTCTTACTGGGCGCCCATTCCTTGAACAGCCTCACCCAGCCTTGTAGATTTGACACATGGGATAGGCTGATGAGGCCAGATTTATTCCTCTGAGCTCAGGAGCCATATTTCTGACAGTGTCCTGACCATCTCTAGATGGAGACCCACAGACACCCTTCAGGGCTCAGATGAGATACCTTCACATCCACCTGAACCCAAGCTAAAATATTGGTTATTCTGGGATGTCGCCCCCCACTTTTCGGTCAGCAAGCATGTATCCAGTACCTGCTTTTCAGGAGGAGGCATGCTGGTTTGAAGGTAAGCAAGGATGGTTCCTGCCCTCAGGCAGAGACAAGACATGCACACTTAACAAGAAAACCAGATAATCAAGGGAGATGACACAGAAGAACAAATGAGTGGTATATACAGTAGATTTGGAAGGAATCCCCGGAGAGAAGGAGAGCATTTCAAATTGGGGCTGTTGGGAGAGACTTTAGGGAGGAGTTGAAGGGTGAGCAAGATTTAGATGGGGTCATTCCAGGGACAGTGGAAGCTGGGCATTGTGTCCTTGGGTGCATGTGCTTTGGGGTGATGGGCAGAGAGATTGGCCTGGAGTTAAGAGTTGGCCAAGAGAGGCAAGGAGCCACAAGACCAGGAGGCCTTGAGTGCCGTGCTAAGGACTTCCACTTGTGTCCTGCTGACATTGGAGAGGCCCTGGAAGGGGTTGTCAGGAGATGACCTGGCTGCTGCTTCTCCCTGGAGACGTTGGGAAATCTCTATTTTTAGAGAATGCGAGGGAGAAAATGAGCTTGTGAAGGAGCCAAAAGGAGTGGTCAGGGACACGGGCAGGGAACTGTGACAGTAATGTCATGCAAATCAAGAGGAGAAAGTTCCAAGAAGGAGGAAATGGTCAACAATGTTGACTGTTGAGTGACAGGGTTAGCACAGGATTATTTGATTTGGAGGGAGCCAGGCTGCACGGCTGCGAGGGGAATGGGTAGATTGGATGCAAAGGGGCAGGGAGGCCTCACATTAGAGACGTTTCAGAAAAAGGGAACTAGGTAGTCAAAGTAAGAAGCAGGGCCAGGCAGGAAGAGTTCTTGCAGGTGGGGCTGGCCTCTGCTCATGTGAAGGAAGAAGGAAAGAAGAGAAGGGGAACTGGGGGCACAGTGATGAAGGAGGCAGGAGTGGCTGAGCTTTGCCAGGGAAAGAAGACGGGCTCTCTTCATGGGGAACCGAGGAAAGGGAGAAATGACACATAGAGACACACATTTTGCATTACTGGTTGCATTTAATCTTCTTATGATACAGACTCTTTATGAAAAATTGAGAAAAGGAAAGAAATAGCACTCACATGAACTCCTGTCCCTCAGAGATAATTGACAAGATTTGAATGACCATTCTTCCGAAAATCTTTCTGTGTCTATTTGCACACAAATTTTTTTCACATAGGTAAGATTATACTATCCATGTTATTCTGTATATGTATTTTTAAAATTCAACAATAGAATGTAGATATCTTCCCTGGACAATAAATATAGATCTGCCTTATCTTTAAAATGGTTGCATAATACTCCACAGTACAACTTTACAATAATTTATTTAACCAACCCCTTATCAATGGGCATTCGAGTTACTTAACATTTTTCCTGAAGTTTATCATAGCACGCAGTGATAATCTTTGCACATCCATCTTTCCTAGTTGTATAAGTATCCCCTTAGAAAAAAATTCCCAGAAAGGAGATTGCTGGGTCAAAAGGCATGCTCACTTGGAGTTTGGAAGCAGAGTGCCAGACTGTGCTCCAGATGCACAAGAAGGCCCCTTTCCACATGCCCTCGCCTACACTGGATTTAAGATTTAAGGCGTAGGGACCTTGAGGGAGTTAGGGGGAAGGTGGAGAGCTTAAACCTAATGGTTTTGATCTTCTCATCTTTGGAGAATGAGATGGGCTGAGAAGAGGAGTAGTGAGTGAGGATCCAGATGGCAGGACTCGACTGGGCCAAATCCACCCCTCTCTCTGCTGGGCTTCCACCGAACTGGGTTCGCACCTGACCCTGGGGCTAGGCTGATCTGGGAGTTCAGAGTAGCTGATGGCCTGGGTGAAGTAGGGAGCGTAAAGGCTTAGTGCAGTGGGGCTTAGGAAGGACAGTGAGAGGGTATAAAAAAGGAGCTTATCACACAGAGGGAACAGCAGTAGGCTTTGCACTCCAGAGGGTGGGCAGGCTGAGCTTCGACCAACGACCAACGTGCGGATGAGACCTATAGATTCCAGGCCAGGGAGCCCTGAGGTATGGAGGACCAGCAGGCTTTCAACATAAATGCTGCCTCCGTTAAAGCTGATGGCAGAAGACAGGGTAAGGAAACAATCTAATCCGAGTAAGGTGCTTACCCAGAACAGTGTTCCCTGAGGTAGCTGCACCTCTGAATACCAACCAGTCCCATGGTTTTTTTTTTTCAAGAATGGCAGGAAGTTCTATGGTCAAATAAATTTGAGAAACAGAATTATAATACAGTTTGAAATGGGCCTGTTTCTTTGCAGGACTTTTCAAAGTTTTTAGTATGTTAATGTTGAGTCTCCAAAATGGGACAGAGTATGCAGCATTTTCCAGACTTACTTGATCAAAGAACCTTTCTTCACGAAAGAGTATTTTGAAACCAGCGTTCCGTAAGACACGTTTTGAAAAATGGATTTCTTGAAAGTTGGGAATTGCTCCTGAGAGTGACGGGCATTGGGAAAGGGAGATAAGTGACAATTCAAGTAGGATAGAAAAATAATCCTGATAAAAATTACCGGTACTACCATTTTTCAGATATTTACTATGTGCCAAGTACTTTGTATATATTGTCTTATTGAATTTCCACAGCAGCTCTGTGAAGTAGATGATATTCCCACCATTTTTGCACATGAAGCTCAGAGAAGGGATGGGAAGTCCCCGTGTGAGAGAGAGCATGGACCTCAAGTGGTGAGAAGCAGAGAGAGTGTGAGGTTTGAAGGCCCAGAGGTGACCATTGAGGTCAAGAAACTAGTGATTCACATTTCTCCTATCCCACTGGATTTTTGGGGTCCAGGGGAGTGGAGGAGTTGCTATCTACGCAGAGGAAACCAGTGTGCATGTGGTGAGGGAGGGTTGGGGTCTGTGGTATTGAGTGAACAGCCTGGGTTCTCTTCTTACCTGGAGGCTATCCCGCCCCTTGAAGGGGTATTTAGAAATGGAGCGGGCATCTGGAGTCATCACGATGACCAGGGATCGCTCCTGGCATTTAGTGGGCCAGAATGCCGAATGTCTGTGCGGTGTGGGTAAATCCTGTCTAAGGAAGAATTGTGCCACCGAAAAGCCAAGAGCACCCCAGTTAGAAACACTGAGGGCAGAAAGGGGAGAAAAGTCATTTAGGATAAAGGGGGCTTAGGATAAAAGGGGAGTTTGCCCACAACCTCTGTGCTTACCAGAAACACAGGTTTTCCTTCATTTGAGGAATGAAGGAGCAGAAAGGAGCTGAGCGTTACAGGGAAGCAGATCATGACAGCTTGTTGAGCAGAAAAGTCTGAAAGGGAAGGACCAGATAGATTCATTAGAGCAGAGAGGGCAGACTGGGTCCCATCTGGATACAGACGCCTCCGCACAGGAAGCCTGTGGGGAGGGGTAATGGTAGAGGGGTTCTAATGAAAACAATTTTGCAACCGTAATTATAGCATTCTCCAACCTTAAACTATAGCTATTCTGCAACTTTAAATATAGCATTGGCTTCTGAAAAGACTCTGAAATCTTTATTTTTACTGACCCAATTGGCTGTTTTGAAAACCCACTCTGTGAACTCCGTAGAAGATAATCATCAAAATATGTTCCTTGAAGTTCCCAAAGAAAGACCTCTTATTCTATTCCTCGAATCTCTCCCCCTTGCTGACTCTGATGGAAGATTGCAGTCCTGGAAAGGCGAAAGAGTTCATTAGCTCCACATTTTTGGTCAACCGAAAGCAAGCTGAAGTCGGCGACCACAGTTGAGTTAGCAATTGGTTAACAGGTCCCAGCTATTTTCCACCTCCAGAGGGAGAAGTGAACCAAGCTCGGCCCCAACAGAGTCAGCAGTCACGACTAGTGATGTGCCAACACACGCACCTTCAATCGAACTTTCTACGTGGCTCTGTGGGAGCAGAGACTTGAAAAAAAAAAAAAAGGAGTTCCTCTTGTGGCTGCCCTGATGTTTGAGTTGGATGCGATGACCTTAGGTATGAGAAGAACAGAGGCTCTTTCAAATCTCCAGTGGTTGCCACTGCTTTATGAGTCTGAGCTTGCAACGCTGGCCTTCGAAGGCTGTTTGATGTTTTTTTTAAGCACACTGCCTGCAATTTGCCTAGAGATCCCTAGATGAAAAATGGGCCCTGGCCGTGCCTTTGGAAGGTCATTTGTGGGCCTGGCTTCTTTATTACAGGGACTGGGATGCCCCTTCCTGACAGCTGCAATCCCTCGGGGCCACTGGAACAGGGGAAGCAGAAGCTGACTCATGGGGTCCCAGAGCAGCATGCTGCCCCAAGCTTGTCCCGGGAGAGGGGGTTACCCGAAGACTTCCAGGTCCAGGCATTACCATAGCTTCTCCAGTATCCTCTCCCAAGCCTATAATAGGTGTTATCCTGGAACCAGCGAAATGAAAAAAGGAAGAAAATAGAGAGAGCGAGAGAAGGCAACAGAGGCTATTTCTGTCCTCCTGGAAACAGTGTCCCTTCAGACACATGGCCTACAATATGGTGGCTTCTCTGACCATTCCAGTTGCCTGGCAACCCATAATGTTTGACTCGCAAGTGCCCCTCAATTTTCAGCATGTCCAAGTCCTCAATCTTATGGGTAATTTATGTGTGACACAGGGAAGGAGCAGGGCCTTAGTTTAGAGGGCCATAACAACGCTGGTGGTATTCTGAGGTAGTTAACTGGGGCACCAGTAGAACAAAATAACCCTCCCCCCAAAAAACAAGAGAGGCCTTTTAGCTTTAGGAGGGGAATATCGTACCCCTTGCTTTGGTTCTGAGACAGAGAGGGGAAGCAGATCCTAAATTTTGCTGTACCCACCCCCAGTTCATTCCTTTTCTGTTCAAACATTAGTTCCTTGTGTGTTCATTTTAAGTCTGCTGCTTTAGGCTTTTGCATCCTCGGTGCATCAGCACTCCCCAACACTCCTGAGCCATGGAGAACACGAAGAATAAACCATATTTAAACCATATTTTAAGTCATTAATCTTTATTTTTAATGAGATGGGCTCTTAATTAAAACAGCAGAAGTTAACAATTAACTAAGAATGCAGGCCTTCTCAAAGGGTCAGTAAACCCATTATTTCTGAACACCCACCACACCGTCAGCCCTGTCCTGAAAGAGGCTGAGGGGAGATTTCCTGACCTTAAGGAGATAAACTGCTGGGAGGCCAGACCTGTAAGCAGATGTCAGGCCTGGATTGAAAGGCTTAGCCCAGCTCTGCGGCCTGTCTGAGCTGGTATGTGCAGCTCCACAAGCATTCTCTGTGTGTTCGGATCTTGCTTCAGATCCCTGGACGTTTTGGAACCATAACTAACTTACTCTCTGAGCCTTTGTAACATGACAGGTGGGCTCTGTGACTTTTGAGTTCCTTTCCCCTTCCTATCTCTGAAAACACTTTGGACAGGGGGTGCACCTAACAGATGGCCCCAGAAGGCATGGGAATAGGCAGACGTGGTGGGGGTGGGGGAGAAATGTTCTTTTCCTGTCTCTCTCGACTCTGCGTGGCCCAGTGCAAGAAGGGGTACAGATTCCTGTCTAATCAATCATCCTCTAATCAGTCAGAGCGTGTGTCCTCAAGCCAAGCTTTCCCCAATTCTTTGTGTCTGTTTCTTCCTCCGTCCTCTGACCGGAACAATCTTGGTGTAATGTGAATATAATGAGCCTGTGCTTGCAAAGGGCTTGGCTTATAAAAGCCCCACAAATGCTTTGGATTATGTTCTCATTAAAATGAACAAGGCTCCAGTGGAGAGTTGCTGCGGCATTCCAGACATAGGTGAATTAGGGGTCCCTGTGGTCCGCGGCTCAGCGCTAGTGAACAGGAAGTCTAGAGAATCAGACAGAGCAGAAGGACCTCTTTGGGGACTGGGGAGGGCCGTGAGTTATGGAGCTGAGATGTCAGCAACGGGAATGTGGCCAAACACTTGTGAACCCCCTCATCTGGAGAGAGCTGAGATCCGTGCTGGCAACCATCATTTCCCTCCCCATGGGCTGCTCCGCAAAGAACCGGAACAGGGTCTTTATTAATTCCTGCTTGCTAGTGATTGCCAATTTGGGGGCTCTCAGTGGTAGGGCAAAGTTATGACGAAGCTGTGTGCTTTTTGAGAGGGTGTTTGCTGAAGGTCAGTGTCAGCCTCACTTGATTTAAGTCTTCCCAGATTCCCTGCAAAGGCTATAAACAGTGAAGTGACGAAATTGGCCCTGGAGCCAGAACAGGGAGGAGGCCTGTCACGAGGGAGGGCCGAGAAGCACCGTCAGGGGGTGGAGAGAAATGAGAAACACGGGCAGGAAGGCCTGGAAGGCATTTCTGCTCCAATAAATGGAAGGAATACCTCCCCGAGGGGCCCGAGGTGGGTTGATCTGACAGGCCGCAGCGTGGTTCCGGCTGAGATCATCGGGGCTGAGAGAGCACGCTAGTTAGGGTGAGGTTTTGTTCAGACATAGCACAGAGGCACCACGGAAACCTAGCCTGCCTCGCTTGAGGCGTGAGTTTATGGGAAAGGGATGGTAATCCTGGTACCGTCCCAGGCAGTTATCCTCTGAAACTGTTAGCAGATTGATGATGGGGCAGCAGCCTAAGTCACAAAGCAGGGCTGAGGAGGCTGATTTCCTAGGATGCATATAAAGGGATCAGTCATACCCCCCATGTCATCCTTCTTTCTGCCACTGTACCCACCCCCTCCAAAGGGTGCACACACACAATGTGCACTGGCTCGCACACACACACGAGAACACACTAGCTCTATCAGAAAGAGGCTACCTGGAATCTGTTACTATGGAGAGGAAAACTTAACCAGGATTCAGGAGGCTTTGCCACTAGCTGGCTCTTTGACTTTGGTTCAACCCCCTCCTCGCCAAACTCAGTTTCCACACCTGTAACATTGGGACAATAATTTCTCACCCTGTGTGTCTCTCAGGCTAGTCGTAGGGATTAAATGTGATAACGGATGTGATCTCAGGTCTCCACTCTCCCTCCAGATTAACTCAGAATCTCCAAGGGGGGGGTGCTGACATTGGTCTCTTGACCAAGCTCCCCAACGATTTTTGCAGGCATAGACCCACTACCGACAAGCATAATACAAAATCATTCAGAGATTCATCCGAAATTGTGTTTGTTGAGCATTTCTCTGTGTCAACCACTGTGCTAGGGGCTTTGGATAAAGCACAGAACAAGACAGACACAGTCCCCACCTTCAGATCTTAAGCACTGGGGAAGAGAGCTGTTGAATAAATAACTAAAGGTATATTGCATTCCACAGAGGAAAAATGCAGAGCATGTTGTAGTATATATAAAAAGGGACTTACTCCAGTCTGGGAGCCCAAGAAAGACTGCTGAGGAAGTAACATAGAAGCTGTGACCTGAAGGACAAGCAGAGGGCACTTAAGGTGTCGATGGAGGCATCTTTAATTTGGGGTCACCCACGTCCCTCCCCTGCTGAGCCCATCAGGGCTGCCTTCCCTTACCGAGCGTTCCTTGCCCGCTCTGCCGCTGGCTCTGGCGTTGATCACAGTGGTTACAAAGCATTCGGGAAATGAGGTCGCAGGTGCTACTCAGGCTGCTTCTAGGTCTCGCCAGAGCCTCTGAGGCTCCATCGCACACTGGGTTACGGGCCCAGACCCCCTCGCGTCTACCCGCTCACCTTGTCGTTGCAGAAGCAAGGTTTCTGAGCATTGGCAGAAGCTTTGCTCGTCACTCTGAGGAGGGAGTAGGTATGGTGGGAAAGATGGCTAAGTTCAAATCTCAGCTTCACCACATATTCGGCGTGCGGCGAAGCAACCCTCTTCGCTTCTCTGAACCTCAGTCTTTTTGTCCATAAAAGTGATACTTTAGACTGTAAAGGTTATAGAGTCATGGGAAGATTGCCTCAGGGCAAGACTGACTCAGCCCTTCATCACGTTAAAAAGGGAAAACAAGAAAAACAAAACTTGGAGCTTCTACTTCTAGGGTTATGGCTTGTAATATTCTCCGACTATAAAGTTTAGGTGCTACAGTACAAGCAAACTACTAAATGCATAGGTAAAGTTGGAAAAAAATGGGAAATCCCCAAGGACCAAGCTAAACAAAAAAAATTAAATTAGGAGCTAAAACCATACCAGTCAACAAATACAGAAGCTGGATGTCAGGAACCTAGACTGTTGGGTGCAGGAGGAGACAAGGCTGTGAGTGACACGAGGGTGGGGCAGGTGGACCAAAGACCCCCGGCTAAAGCCCAGATCCTAGAAGGCGCTGCCCCCAGGCCCTGTCGCACTGGGACAGCCATTCTGGCTGGAATTTGGCCTCAGTCTTTTCTGATGGGTCACAGTCTTCCTACTGATTGGTCAGCGCTCATAACTGTGGTTAGAGATTTTGAGTCTCCTTGAATAAAGGGCCGGGAGGGGCAAGACGCTAGGGCGGAAAATCCCCCTGCCAGAGAGCTGACACGGAAACAGGATGTGTCCAGAGTCCAGGTGAGGGGAAAGGGCTATGCTGGGCAACGGAAGCTTGCCCTCGCGTGGGTCTGGGCGTCCAGTTTATATTCCATGCGCACGTGTGGGCAGTCCAATCTAAGAAATCAGACTGCAGTGGTCTCGGTTCTGTAGTTTCCTAGCACCTGGTAACAGTCAAGGAAATGTCCTCTGGAAGCAAGTCTTGAACGCACAGCCCTCAGGACTCTACTGTTCAATCGGGGGTCCGTTGTGAAGGGCCTTCCACCCCTCCGCACCCCCACCCACCCCCTGGAGGGCACCATGGTGGCCCTGGAGCTGCGCACACAAACGCTTTAACAATTTTCAGAAATAAATCCATTGAAACATCTGGAAGACACGTGATGAAAGGTTATGTTCTTAAAACAACCTCACATGAACAGAAAAATCAACAGCTCAACAGAAAAATGGCTAAAGGCTACATGGAGACAGTTCATGGAAAGGAATGGCTGTGAGCACTTAAGATATTCAGTCTCACTAATAATTTTTTTTTTTTTAAAGATTGGCACCTGGGCGAACAACTGCTGCCAATCTTTTTCTTTTCTGCTTTATCTCCCCAAACCCCCCCTGTACACAGTTGTATATCTTAGTTGCAGGTCCTTCTAGTTGTGGGATGTGGGACACCGCCTCAACGTGGCCTGACGGGCAGTGCCATGTCCATGCCCAGCATCCGAACCCTGGGCCGCCTCAGCGGAGCGCGCGAACTTAACCACTCGGCCACGGAGCCGGCCCCTCACTAATAATTTTTAAACTTGCAGAATAAAATATGGCTATTCTTTGCATTAAACTCGTAAAGACATTTACTTTATAAGACTCATGGGGCGAGGGACTAGTGCATGGATGTATCTTCACATGCTGTGTGGGGAGAAGTGTGATTTGTATGCCCTTTCTAGACAGCAATTGGTCATTTGTTCCAGATCGTTAAAATGTTCTTACAATCTGAGCCAGTGAATTCACTGTTAGGAAATTGTCTTAAGAAAATCCCATATGTGCTTAACATTTGACATACAAGGATTTTCACTGCAGTACTATTTATAGATACACACATATGCATATGCACATACATACACACACGTGATTTTTTCTGAAGCACTTGAGGGTAAGTTACGCACATCATGCTCCTTTACTTCTAACACTTGAGCGTGGATTTCCTAAGAATCGGAATATGATCAGAGTACAGATATGAAGTTCGTGAATTTGCTTTAATACTTTATCTGATCAACCGTACATATTCCAATGTTGTCAGTTGACGACATATCCTCTATAGATTTCCCTCTCCCTCCGGCACAGGATCCAGTCTAACGTTAAGGGTTGCATTTAGTTGTCATGTCTCCTTCACCTTTATTGTCGTTCATGACTGATATTTTTGAAAAATACAACACTCCCCCCCCCCCCACTTTTTTGTATACAGTGATCCTCACTTTGTGTTTTTCTCATGGTTCCTCGTGATTCAAATGGGGTTATGCATTCTTGGCCAATAAATGACATAGGTGATGTATGCTGCTCAGGCTGTCACCTCTAGAAGCACACCATGTCCATCTGGCCCTCAGAGGTGATGTTAATTTTGATCACCTGGTCAAGGTGTTGCCTGATTTCCCTAATATGTAGTTACTGGAATTTTTTTTTTTCCTCTCCTGCAACTAATAAGTAGCCTGTAAGGAGATACTGTAAGACCATGTATAAATGCTGTTCTTCATTAGAATTTTCCCTAGAGGTAGCATCCCTTGGTGGTTCTTGCCTGATCCAGTCTTTACCATAATGATTGCAACTGTTGATCTCCCACTCCAGCACGACTCTAAGAAGGAGTCCTCTCTTCTCTCTGTCTCTCTAACTATCATTGGTATGAATCCATGAATCTCTATTTTTTCAATAACATAATTGCATTATTATGCTTAATTATTTTAATGCTCAAATTGTTCAGAGTTGCCCAGTGGGGACATCTTCAAGCTGCTTTCTATTTCCTTATGACCTAGGTTGCTAGGCATGTTTGTTGCTATTTCAGTGTCTTTGCAGCAAACAAAGTTATATGTATACACATACCTACAAATATAGATACATAATACATTATATGCACATAAACATGAACATATACATACAGATACATATTTTAGAAGTTATGGGTTCATATTGATGCCTCTAACTTCCATCCATCCCCAAGGGCTTCTCTCTTGTCTCTCCCATTCCATAGCTCTGTGTCCCTTTTTTCACAATGAGAACCCCGCGTCCAAACCACATCAACACATTTACTCACTTGCTCAATCTGGAATTCATCTAAAATAATTTGAGAATTGCTTTACCCATGCTACAACAATTCATAAAATTACTTAAAAATTTCAAGATTTGTTTGTACTTCTTCCCCAGTCACATCCTGTCATATCCCAGACTGAGTTTACATAGTCAAAACCATGCCGTAATCTACTTAGATTAGTTCTTTCCTTTCCCCCATCAGTGTGCTTATTGTAGTCATTCAAAATGCAAGCAATCTGTTTAAAAAAAATGCAAACAAGATTTATCTGGTTCCAGATGGGTTTTTTTAATCAATAAAATTTAATTTTTTAAATATGTAAAATATTAACATGTTTTCAAAAGTCAAAACTATACAAAAATTATACTCAGAGAAATGTCACTCCTTCTTGTGTTCCTTCCACCCCATCCCTTGTAGAAAACAACTTCATTGTCTTTTGGTTTACCCTTCCTGTGTTTCTTCTTTCAATGATAAGCAGGTGTATGCATGTTTTCTTACTTTCCCTTCTTTCTTACAAAAAAGGTAGTATACTATATATGCTTATTTGCACTTTGCCGTTTTCATTTATTATCTCTTGGAAATTACTCCATATCAGTTAATAGAGAGTTCCTTATTTGTTTGTAGAGCTGCATAGAGCCCCAATGGGTGTATATATACCGGAGTACATTCATGTACATTTAGATAGTTCCCAGTTTTTGCAGATACAAATAACCCTGCAGTGAATAACCTTGTCATATGTATTTTCAGGTTGTTGGGGGTATGTGTTCTGGATAAATTCCAGTGTGATTGCGATTGTGTGATTGCTGGGTTGGAGGGCAAATGCATATATTAAATTCCCCTCCTCCGGGTTGGGCCATTTTGCATTCCCACCTCACTCCCCACGGCCTGGCCAACACAGTGCACTGTCAGGCCTCTGCATTCCTGCCAATCTGATGGGTGAGAAATGTTATCACAGTGTTGTTTTAAGCTGCATTTACCTTGTAAGTAAAGTTGAACATCTTTTCATTTGTTTAGGGGCCATTCTCATTGGCTCTTTTCAAAATTGTCTGTTCAGGTCTTTTGCCCATTTTTCTATAGGATTTTTCATTCTTCATTTCCTCAATTTTTAGAGCTCTTTATATATTTGGTATTCTAGCTCTTTAGCTGTGATATGTGTTGTGAATATTTTCTCCCAGTTTGACATTTGCTTTTTTTGGTCAGGGACAAGTGTTTTTATTTTATTGTCATGTAGTCAAATGTATTGATCTTTTCTTTTATTGCCTCTGGATTTTACTGCATAGTTTAAAAAATCCCCTTAGCAGACGTCTCCCAAGCAATTTGGTCGTCATCATCAGCTTGCATCCCCCGCTTTTCGGCACAAAAGCCCTGGTCAGCTCAATCCAGACCACCTAACTTCTCAAACACCCACTTGGAGATTCAGCTCACTCTGCCTATTTTGGGCATCTTGCTTCTCATCATTCGTAAAGACCAGGTCTTTTAAGGAGGAGGAGGTATGAAGTGTCTAGGGGGATGAGAGCAATCCTCAGAATGAGGGACCACATCACTTAGGTCTTATTTAGGGAGTACATGATCCCATGGAACAAGCATCAAATCAGCCTTCTGACATGAGACCTGCTCCTCCCACCATCCCTTCCACACCTGGCAGGCCCTGGACAAGGTGGTGTGAGGCAAAGGTCTGTGACCTTTGGTACCCCCCACCTCCAGCTTCCTCCTCTCTGCACCCCCCACCTGGGCCGAATGCAGAGTCTTGGTGGGGACTGTGCTGCTGTGCTGGGGCCAGATTCACCCTCGTCCCTGGAAAAGGCAATTCTGCTTCGGTTACCATGTGTCAGGGCATGGAAGGACTCTGAGCCGGATCAAGCAACCAGCTCTTATTTCTTCTTGGTCCACCCCAAGGAGTTTGAGCAAGGTGCAGATAGAGTAGGCGACTGAGCTGGCCTGTGTATCTTTACCAGCTTGTTGGAGATCCTGCAGTCTCCCTACCCAGAGGTGTTAGGACATCCCAGTTCCTCAGCCTCTTGATTCTTACCTCTGTCCCCCTTTCTCTGCTTACCATCAGGTCACCTGGAGCTCAAGTGGGCTGACTTGGACCCAGGGGCAGGGGTGGGCGCAGGGTGTGGGGACTGTAAATGAATGGGGCAGCTGGAGAGGGGTGGGTGTGACTCAGGGTCCCAGCCCTGGGACTGATGGCACTGGCTCCATCACAGTGAGGTCGGCCGCTGGCGACGGAGATGCATTGTGTGTTACAGAAGAGGAGCTGGCTGCTGACGACGAGGACATGCCAACCTTCCCGTGCACACAGGAGGGTAAGGGCTCTGGCAGCTGCCTTCCGATCTCCTTACCCCCATTCCCAGGCTGGTGACTTGTTTTCTCTCTCCATGGCTTCAAAACCCTGGCTGTCCTTTCCCTACTGCTTCCTGGAGGGTGAAAGGGCAGAGTGGCCTGGGTTATACAGTACAGATGAAGTCAAAGTTTGACACAAGTGACATCTGTGTCCGGGGCTCCTCCTGAGACCTGTCAGGGACCTCTGCCATCTCCCTGGGGGCCTGTCTTCTAGCTGCCCCAGAACTACCTCCTTCCTTGTATCCCACACCAGCCAAGTAGCCCATCCTTCTCAGGCCTACAGGACCCATCTTGGCATGGTTAATCTGAGAAACCCATGCCACCTGAACTGTTAAAGCAGGGCTTCTCAGTGAGTTTCATAGATTAGAGCAGCTGTTCTCAACCTGGGCTGTGCATTGTAATCACCCAAGGATGCCTGAGCCCAGCCCTCAGAAATTCTGATTTCTTTTGGTCTGGAGTGTGAACAGGGCATCAGGATTTTTAAACATTCCTGGTACTCATAATGTGCAGCTGAAGGTAAATTCGCCTTAGAAATTTCATATTTCTGGGACTATCACTGCATTCCCTCTGGGCATTGGCCACCTGCCAGAATAGCCAAGAACACTGGGCTCCCTCCTTCCCGCATACCAGGGGCCCAGCTGGTGGACTGGCACCATTCTTTTGGTTTCCAGGAGAACTGCTGGTTACCTGAAACCTTGTGAGACTGGTGATAACCATCTGGATTGCCTGGGACTCAGGGGTTTCCCAGGGTGTATGACTTCCAGTTTTAATACTGAGACAGTCTTGGCCAACCATCCTGGTTTGCCCCACCCTGAGGAGTTCCCATAACATGAGACTTTCAGTCTAAAACCCAGAAAGCCCTAGGCAAACCTGGATGAGTTGGTCACCCAGTGGTGTAACAGGGCTGGCTGCCCCATGTCGTGGATCATCAGTAAGGCCAGTGTATCAGAGAGGGGTGTTTGCCCACACCGTGGGCTGAGTGATGATGCCATAGAGAGAGAGTGATGGGAGTGGTGGGGGTGTTCTTTGAGACCCTGACTCTGGTCTCTTCACTTCCTAAAAGCTCTAGGACCTAGAGAAAAGGCAGTGGGATGGGTAGAGATGGATGGAGAACAACTCCCTTTCTGAGGCTGGTTTGAAATGTAATGAGACAGGTCGGAGCAAGAGCATGAACCTGATCCTTCAGCTGCAGCCTCAGCCACTGGCCTAAGCCACTGCTCTCCTTCTGTCCCCCACAGGCCGGCCGGGTCCCCGCTGCAGCCGCTGCCAGAGGAACCTGTCTCTGCACACATCCGTGCGGATCCTTTACCTCTTCCTGGCCCTGCTCCTGGTGGCCGTGGCCGTGCTGGCCTCTCTGGGTGAGTGCCGCTCCCAGCAGCCTCCAGCTAGTCCAGGGCTCCCCTATCGCGGGCTGCAGGGCAGCTTCTGATCAGGGGTTGGCACCAAAACGCTCTACAAATGCAGATCTCTGTGGCTCAGGGCCCAGGACAGCATCTTACTGACCAGGGAATCTAATACCTGATTCAAACTGCGAAGACCGGCTCCTAATTTCTGGTCAATACTTAGCTGTGTGGCCTTGAGCAAGGCGCTTCCCCTCTCAGGACCTCTGTTTTCCTATTGGTGAAATGAGAGGATAGGACCAGATCAGTGGTTCTCAGTTTCAGCTCCGTGTTAGAATCAACTGGGAGCTTTAAAAAATACTGATGCCAGGGCCCCACCCCAGATAATGGAATTAATTCAGTATTTTTAAGCTCTCCAGATGATTCTGTTGTATATCCAGGTTGAGATCACTGGGTCGGGCCACTTCTAAGCCCCTTCCATGGTCTTCGTGAGTGTTTCTCAAAGTGAGTTTAGATGCCCGGCCTGCATCAAGATCACCCCCGGGATTTGTTATGATGCAAATTCCTGGGTCTCCCCCAGACCTACTCAACCAGAGTCCTGCAGGGGAGTGCTGCAGGGGAGTCCTGCAGGGGATCTCAAGTTGGTGGGTCGCGAACACATCATGGTTTGCATGACTATGGTGGCTGACCCAGGTGAGGGCGCACAGCCGGATTCAGGTAACTTCTGCCTTCTGGGTGCTGACAGTTTATGGTCAACTGACAAAACAAATTTGATGGCTTCTCACTGCAATCCCCTTCCACTCCTAGCTTCAGATTTTGAAAATTCAGACTTCTTTACTAAGGGAAGCGAGCAGGTTTGTTTGTTCCATGGACTGGAAATTAGAGACAAGGCCGGGACTAGGGCGAGACAAGCAGGTATGCATGGTGCCTCATGCCAGGTGCCGACCCTGCACTCGAACTACCTGACCCGAGAGTGTGCACTTCCCTAAGGGAGGCGGGGCGGGTAACGGGGTACCCTGGTCCAGGCCCTGGTTAGAGATATTCAGTAACTGGCTTCCTTGGCTTGAAGGCAAGAGGCCAGCATATTAAATTTGAATAGACGCTCTAATCAACTTCCAGTAATCCCGAAGGCATTAATTAATCCAACACAAACCAAACACCTACTGTGTGCCAGGTAGTGGGAACAGAGATGAGTCTGTTAATTCACCATCACAGGGAGCAGTTCTCAGTCTCGTCTGCACATTGGAATCCCTTGGAGAGCATTTAAAAATACCACTCCAGATGAGTGAAATCAAATCACTGGGTGGGACCCAGGCCTTAACTGGCTATGAAACCTCCTCAGGTGACTCCAATGTTCAGCCAGGTTTGAGGACCACCGACTTCAAGAACCTTCCATGCCCCTCACCCCCGTTCAGCTCCACCTCTCCGGGCTAAATCAATTCCCAGGGCTTGGCCTCTCAGAAAGTGGCCCAAATCCTGAGCCGGGGGGGGGGGGGGGGGGGGGGGGGGGGGGAGGGAGGGGGGAGGAGCTGCGGCCCTACCACCGGGCGGCTGCAAACTGGCCCCTGGAGAACTTCCAAAGGTTCCTGGTCAGCCCTTTCAGGGCCACACTCCCAGCACCCATGGGACCATTAATAAAGCCCCAGGAGCCACAAACGTGAGCCCAGAGAAGAGCGTAGGTACCGAAACCCCTCAGAGGGTATGAACAGTTGTCCCACCAAGCACAGGCACCATCATACATGATATCCACAAATCGTCTCAGCAAGCCCCAAAATGGCAGGCTGGCCCCGTTCCACCCACGAGAAAGGTGCAGTGACTTGCCCCAACATCCAGAGTGAATGGGCAGAGGATCATAAGAATTAGGGGTGAGGAGTGTGTTTGGGAAATGAGGGAGAACGTCAGGGTTTTCTTTTTTGTTTTCACCACCAGCCCGAGTATCTCAAGTCCCTGGCACAGTGCTGGCACCATCCAAGCCTGGTTGGTAGCTGCTAAGTAATGCTTGTTGAATGCATGACTAGAGATGTGTAAGCTATCCGAATGGTCCTAGTCAATGCTTTACAATAAGGACTGTGGCCAAAGTCCAGAGGGCTGGGCAAAGTCAGTCTTCCTCTCAACAGACAAGGAAAACCCACTGCATTCATTTACTCGAGTGGTATTTTTCATGCATGCTATAGGCCAAGACTGTACTAGACACTGGGCATAAACTGCCTAATAAACCAGAGGCCTTGTCTTTGTGGAGCCTGTAACTAGAGCAGGGTTTGCAAACTTTTTCTGTCAAGGGCTAGATAGTAAATATTTTAGGATTTGTGGGGCACATATGGTCTTTGTCACAACCAAATTCTGCCATTGTAGAGCCAAAGCATCCAGAGATGATGTGTAAATTAATGGGGTGTGTGTGTTCCAATGAAACAGACACTGGGCCAGATTTAGCCTGCAGACCCTTATTTGCCAACCCCTGGTCTAGAGCAGTAATCTATGAACTGTTTTGACTTCTCATCCTATTAGTAAAAAATTGATTTAAAATGCATCAAAAAATTAGGTGGATTGATGGATGGATAAAAAGATAAAATAGATGGACAGATGTAATGATAGGCTCACACCT
This sequence comes from Equus asinus, assembly GCF_041296235.1. Classification (NCBI taxonomy): domain Eukaryota; kingdom Metazoa; phylum Chordata; class Mammalia; order Perissodactyla; family Equidae; genus Equus; species Equus asinus. Next base: position 64,351,750 of record NC_091792.1, on the reverse strand, counting down.
CCAAAAATACCTATTTTATTTATAAATTGTACATGTGCACTCTTTACTATATAGTATACATTATAAAACACAATTTTGAAAGGATGAAAAAATAAAGTCTGAAAAGTAAGGAAAACAGCTAAACAAAAAAATTAATATATAATCACAAATTGTGAAACGCGCAATGAAAAAATGAACAGGGTGAATTATACGAGTCAGCCCTTGGCTGTTGGCTTGGAGGAGGACTTTACAGAGCATCTGAATAAGAATCAAGATCTTTCAGTCTCTCTGCATCTCTGTTCCCCCATCTATACAGGCATCTGAATTGTTGGAAGTCTCCAATGGAATAATGAATATCATTAACCATAAAGTGCTAGTCTACTGTAACAGCATATAATTGTTCCTAGGATTTCTCAACATGTCACCGTTACTAATTAAGTCTTGGCAGCTCTGAGATGTACAATGTTAATTAAAGCCCAGAGATTCCAAAAAAATTTGGAGTCATAGAATTTTGGAGCTGACAAGAGCTTTAGAAGTCATCTAGCTTCATACTTTCATTTTATAGATGATTCACTTGAGCTCCAAAAAGATTAATTGACTTGCCTGAAGTCACGCAACAAATGTGAGGCAAATCTGGACTAGAAGTTGCATTACCCAACTTTTGGTGGGGCTAATTCCGTCTCCCCACACTTGACCTTCATAGGATCTGTGGGAAGCATCTTATTCACTCTCCATCCGGTCCTTGCCCTCGTCTCACTATCAGGCTCAGCCAGGCACCTGCTGGAGAAAGCCAGGGGTCCTGCTGCTGCCCAGATGTTCTTTGACCACCAGCCAGCACTGACCCCTCAGTAGGAGCTGGGGCTGCCTGCGCAGCGTAAACCGGTGTAACCATTTCTAGGGGGCAGTTTGGCAACATGTATCAAGGACTTCAAGGATACCCTTGCCTCAATAATTCTACTTCCAGCATTCTGTCCTAACAGAATAACCGTATACACACAACCGTCATATACAAGATTATTTCTAGGATGAAGCGTTACTCATAAATTTACATATCAAGTTTCATTTCCAGGCTCAGAGGGGAGGTTCCTTAAGTGTCCCCAACAATAGGGAATTTTTATATGATTGCTGAATCATTTACATAGAGTATGATACAGGCATTAAAAGTAATTACTTTAAAGGGATTTAGGGGCTGGCCCCGTGGCTAAGTGGTTAAGTTCGCGCACTCCGCTGAAGGCGGCCCAGTGTTTCGTTGGTTTGAATCCCGGGCGCGGACATGGCACTGCTCATCAAACCACGCTGAGGCAGTGTCCCACATGCCACAGCTAGAAGTACCCACAACGAAGAATATACAACTATGTACCAGGGGGCTTTGGGGAGAAAAAGGAAAAAAAATAAAATCTTTAAAAAAAAAAAAGGGGGATTTAAACCTCAATGGGAAAATGTCCATGACATGATACAATAAAGCAAAATAAAATAGATGAGATTTCAGAACACCCCAGTTTTCTGTTGTTGTTCTCCAAAAATGTGTGTATCTGTGTAGCTATAAAATGGTTGTGGAGATAAGATTATAAGAGATACATGAAAATGTTGATAGCAGTTATCTCTCAGTGTTAGGATTAAGAATAATTTTTATTTTCCTTTTATATTTTTTTCTTAATTTTCCATATTCTATCTTGTGGTCAAGTCCTAGTTCTAAAATCTGAGGGGAGGAGAATGACATATATACATATGTATAATTATATGTATTACACATTGTACTATCTATCCACATAGATACGTATATATACAGTTATACGTGGCTTAACAACAGGGATACATTCTGAGAAATGCATCATTAGGTGATTTTGTCGGTGTGTGAACACCATAGAGTGCACTTACACAAACCCAGATGGGACAGCCTACTACACACCTGGGCTCTGTGGTACTAATCCTGTGGGACCACCTTTGTGTACGCAGCCAGTTGATCGCAACGTCGTCGTGCCACATATGACTGTACACACATACATACACTAAGGGAGATATCTAAAGAGATACATATCTAGCTGTTCTATAGATAGAGATACATAGATACATATTTTTATGGGATATGTGACAAACTCTGGCTGTAAGAAGCATCTTCCCTTACCACCATTGGGAAGCCCCATAGAAGAAGGGTGAATGGCTTTGGTTGCAGAGGGGCTGATAAAAATGTCTTCTCAACAAACAACTCCTCTTTCTCTGAGCTAAGACCCTGTCCCAGTTTCTCACCTGTATTTCCCCTACAGTTTTCAGGAAAGTGGACTCTCTCTCAGAGGATATCTCCCTGGCCCAGGCCATTTATGACAAGAAGCTTGTGTCTATGCAGGAAAATCTCCAAGGACTGGGTAAGTGTCCAGTGTCCAAATGTGCTGATGACTATGATGGAAGATTAGTATTAATTGGGGAGAGGTGAGGGCTCCTCCCCATGCCATGGTGCCCCAGAGCAGGGCAGCCTTCACCAACCTTCTAAGCACAAGGGGAGGACAGCCATGGCTCCCGGCCTCCCTGTCCAGCTAGAGAACCATCCATTCAAAGAGGGCTGTCATCCTGGGATATACTCAGGCATGGGGCCAGGGGTTCTGTGTGTGGTACAGATCCAGCCAGAGTCTATAGGTGGGCTAGACTGACGAAGACAGTCCATCCTCAAATATCCTCACGTATCTGACATTATTTTTAAGACCTTCCAGAGCCTCTTGACAAGTCAGCCCTTTCCTCATCACTGCCTTAAAGTGTGCACAATGCATGATGCTCTTGGTCTCCTGCTTTAACTAGGGATGTTATCATTCTGAGAATGAGACAGAAGGAGCCAAAAATAGAAGGGTTTAGGAGTGGTCTGCTCTGATGGAAAGAGTCCTATTCTGCCGCTAACTACTTGAGTGATATTTGGCAAGCCACTTCTCTGTCCCTCATTTCTTGTCAGTCACAGGGAGAGAAGTCCCGGCACCATCTACCCCAAAAGTTTGTGCGAGGATCAAATAATAAAACAAATATAAAAGTATTTGGAGAAATTTTAAGATAAAATGTGAGTGGGAGGTTCCTTGGCAACCTCAGAAGTTATGCAGATGTATTATTGAGAATTTGGTGGCGAGATGGAGGAAATGTCCTAAATCCTACATTTCAGGTCATAGTAAAGATATTTGGTAAAAATAAGATTTCATAGAATGGCAAGGCTTTTTCAGAAAGGATTTCTTAGCAGGACTTAGGAAAGCAAGAGTGATCGAGAAGCCACTTGCCAATTCATTATGCTCTGAAATATTTAATTTAAAGAAGCAAACTTTGTCCCATGATCCTTCAGCAACTCAAAATGTTGTCCCTTTCTTCTGAAGATTTGAAAGCCCCGAACAACTGCTCTTTTTGCCATGAGGCTGGGCAGCTGGGGCAAGAGATCAAAAGACTGCAGGAGGAGCTGGAGGGAATTCAGAAGATGCTTCTGGCTCAGGAGGTCCAACTGGACCAGACCTCTCAGACCCATGAACTGCTCTCCACCACCAGCAGTCAAATCTCCCAGGAGATGGGCAGTTGTTCCTTCTCCGTCCACCAGGTCAACCAGTCTCTGGGGCTCTTCCTAGCCCAGATGAGAGGCTGGCAGGCCACCACAGCCGGCTTGGATCTCTCTCTGAAAGACCTCACCCAGGAGTGCTATGATGTCAAGGCTGCAGTGCACCAGATCAACTTCACCGTGGGGCAGACTTCAGAGTGGATCCACGGGATCCGGCGGAAGACAGACGAGGAGACCCTGACCCTCCAGAAGATTGTCACTGACTGGCAGAACTATACCCGGCTCTTCAGCAGCTTGCGTACCACCTCGGCCAAGACCGGAGAAGTGGTCAAGAACATCCAGGCCACTCTGGGGGCCTCATCACAGCGCATCAGCCAGAATTCCGAGAGCATGCATGACCTGGTGCTGCAGGTCATGGGCTTGCAGCTGCAGCTGGATAACATCTCATCCTTCCTGGATGACCACGAGGAGAACATGCACGATCTGCAGTACCACACCCGCTATGCCCAGAACCGCACAGTGGAGAGGTTCGAGACGTTGGAAGGACGCATGGCTTCTCACGAGATCGAGATTGGCACCATCTTCACCAACATCAATGCCACTGACAACCATGTGCACAGCATGCTCAAGTACCTGGACGACGTGCGGCTCTCCTGCACACTGGGCTTCCACACCCACGCCGAGGAGCTCTACTACCTGAACAAGTCCGTCTCCCTCATGCTGGGCACCACGGACCTGCTCCGAGAGCGCTTCAGCCTGCTCAGCGCCCGGCTGGACTTCAACGTGCGCAACCTCTCCATGATCATGGAGGAGATGAAGGCTGTGGATACGCATCACGGAGAAATCCTTCGCAATGTCACCATCCTACGAGGTGAGAGCCAGATCCGGGCTGGGCTACTACGAAGCTCCCAGAGGGCCTTGGTGATCTTGCCAGACACAGAAGTCCCTGGTTTTAGGTAAAAATCCTAGTGGGCTAATACAATCCTATAGCAAATGCCTAGGGCAAAGGGCAGCTTTAACATACTTACAAACCTCTTTTGTAAAGGTGTTATGGCTCCTAACTTTGCCTGTCATGCAAATGTGGATTTTATATATGGATCTGTTTAATTGGGTCCACATGGAGAAATAGGCTGACCTCATCTTTTGGAAACTCCATCTCCTCTTGTTTTCTCCCTTCCCGCGCCCTCATTGGTGCTCTCAACCATCCACCCCTCAGATCCCTGTCACTCTGATGCTCTCTTCTCCTCCCATCTCACCCCTGCATTAATCAGGCTTCTCCAGAGAAACAGAGCCAATAGGAGAGAGAGACAGAATAGGCTCATGTGATCATGGAGGCTGGCAAGTCCAAAATCTGCACAGCTGATGTCCTGATTCAAATCCAAAGGCTGGAAGCTGCTATAGAACGAGAAAGAGATGATGTGTCAGTTTGGAGGCTGTCAGGCAGGAGAATTCTCTTACTTGGGGGAGGGTCAGTCTTTTGTTCTGTACTAAGAGATACCCTAAGGCATCTCCTGTATTCCAGACATGCTCTTCCTGACCTCCATTGTGGAGTAGTAGCTCAATTTCTCCTTGGTAGTCAGGATCCATCACCCTAGTCAGCACAGCAGCTTCTTTTGCCTGTTAATTCAGAGGCGTGAGGAGCCCAAAGTAACCAGGCAGAAGTCTTAAATTCCAGTTCAGTGTAATCGTTGTATCTCCTGGCAGAAACATTCCTCCCTTTGGATCTAAGATCTCTAAGCCAGTAGAGCATAAACTCTTGGAACATGAAGCAAAAATTTTGCTAGGAGATCACTAGGGGTAATGGTGAGTGGTGCCACTCCCATTTCCACCCCTTGATCCCTGGACCTGTGAATCGTGGCTATCAGAGAAACAGCAACACAGACCAGATGCTCATTCAGAGCACATACAGCCCTACAAGATATTTTCACCTGTTAGGTGGCACTGTAACTGAGTCTTAAAAAGCCCTTCCCATCCTTCTATCAAGCCAACTGCTTTAAGATGGTGGGGAACATGGTAAAACCCATGAATTCCATGGTCATGGGCTCACTGCTGCAGGTCATGTGCTGTGAAGTGAGTTCCTTGATCAGAAGCAATGCTATATGGAACACTATGATGGTGGATAATGCATTGTATAAGTACATGGATGGTATTTTTGGCAGAAGCATTGGGTGCAGGGAAGGCCAATCTGTAGCCGGAGTAAGTGTCTATTCCAGTAAGAACTAAACCCTGCCCCTTCCCTGATGGAAGCAGTCCACTGTAATCAACCTGCCACCAGGCAGCTGGCCGATCACCCCAGAGAGTGGTGCCACATCAGGGGCTCAGTGCTGGTCTCTGCTGCTGGCAGATTGGGCACTCAGCAGTGGCTGTAGCCCAGTCAGCCTCGGTGAATGGAAGTGCATGTTGCTGACCCCTACATAACCGCCCTCCCTGCCACCAGGGCCACTTTGTTCATGAGCCTATAGGGTGAAGACAGGGTTGGCTGGGGAAAGGGGCCAACTGGAACCCACAGAACAGGTCATCCTATCCACTTGATTATTAAAATCCTTCTCTGCTAAGGTCACCATTTGGTGAGTATTCACATAGGACACAAGTACGTTCAGGTATTTTGCCCATTCAGAGAGGACTATTCACATACCTCTTCTTCAGATTTCCTTGTAACCAATTTTCCAATCATGTTCCTTCCAGTCCCTGATCATCCAGTCAAACCATGGGCCACAGCCCATGAACTGGTACATAATCACACGTCTGAGCATTTCTCCCTACAGAAGCCAACACAACAGCCAGGTGCACTGCCAGAAGTGCTGGCCACGGGGAGGATTTCCCATCCCTCTGGCCTCAGGGATGTCCCAGAAAGGGCTGTAGTGCTGCAGCCGTCCATTTTCAGGTGAGGCCTGCCTCTCATGCAGGACTATCTGTAAACCAGGCCTGAGTCTTCTCTTCCTCTGTCAACTGATCCTAGGGAACTCCCCAGGAGGCTGCAGGGGCAGGCTGGGAGAGAGAAGGCAGTATAGCAGGAGTGAGGACCATGGACATTTGGGCCACTTCTTCATGTAACTTACTTGTGCCTTCAGGGCCTGCTCAGGCCCAGTCGTCTGTATACCATTTCCGTTTGATGATGGAGTGCGGCTCTGCACACCCAACTTTATGGCATAGTGGGTCAGATAACACCCTGTTCGTGGTTGGCACCTCAGGCCACATGCTTACTTGGTGGCCCATAGCTAAGCATTCACTCTCTACTAAGGCCCAATAGCAGGCCAAGAGCCATTTCTCAAAAGGAGAGTAGTTATCCACAGAGGATGGCAGAGCTTTGCTCCAAAATCCTAAGGACCTGCACTGCAGTTCACTGATAGGGGACTGCCAGGGCCTCCACACGGTGCCCCTATCTGCCACTGACACATCAAGCACCATTGGATCTGCTGGGTCATATGGCACAATGGCAGAGCAGCTTGCACAGCAGCCTGGACCTGTTACAGAGCCATCTCTTGTTCTGCGCCCACTCAAAGCCAGCAGCATTTCAGGTCACTTGGTAAATGGGCTGGAGTAACACACTCAGTTGAGGAATATGTCGCCTCCACAATCCAAAGAGCCTCACTAGGTGTGGTGCCTCTTCTCTGATTGTAGGAAGGGCCAAATGGAACAGCTTCTCCCTCACCTTAGGAGGGATATCTCAACATCACAGGACCCCTAGAAATTTCACTGAGGTAGAAGGCCCCCAAATTTTTGTCAGACTAATCTTTTCATCCTCTGACACACAAATGTCTTACAAATAGTTAGAGCTACTACAAACAGTGAGCTACTGCTTACTTGCTCATTAGGTCCAATTAGCATAATGTCATCAGTGTAATAGACCAGTGGGGTATCTTGTGGAAGACAAAGGAGATCAAGTTCCCTGTGAACTAAATTATGAACAGAGCTGGAGAGTTGATATTCCTCTGAGGTAGGACAGTGAAGGGTGTATTGCTCGCCTTGCCAGCTGAAAGCAGACTGCTTCTGCTGGGCCCTCATGGGCAGGAATGGACAAAAACACATTTGCCAAATTAACAGTTGTGTATCAAGGGATGTGTTAATTTTTTGAAGCAATGAAACTATATCTGGTACAGCAGCTGCAACTGGAGTTACCACCTAGTTAAGCTCATGATAATCTACTGTCATTCTCCAAGATCCACCTGTCTTCTGCACAGGCCAGATAGGCAGATTGAATGGAGATGTGGTGGAAATCATCACCTTGCATCCTTCAAGTCCTTGATGGTGGCACTAATCTCGGTGGTCCCTCCAGGAATGCAGTATTGCTCTTGGTTTACTGTTTTCCTAGGTAGAGGCAGTTCTAGTGGCTTCCACTTGGTCTTTCCCACCTAATAGCCCTCGTTCTATATCTTAGGGAACTAATGTGGTGATTCTGCCAACTGCTCAGTATGTGTATTTCGATTATGCATTCCAGGACTGGGGAAATCATGACACGATATGTTTGCGGACCCACTGGACCCACTGTGGTCCACTGAGATGGACCTGAGCTAAAACTCCATTGATCGCCTGACCTCCATAAGTCCCTACTCTGATGGGTGGCCACAGTAATGTTTGCATCTCCTGGAAGCAGTGTCAATTCAGAGCCAATGTCCAGTAGTCCCCACAGTTCTGATTATTTCCTCTTCCCCAGTGCATAGCCATCCTGGTGAAAGGCCATATGTCCCTCTGGGGAAGGCTGGGAAAATGATTAACAGTATAAACTTTTGGCAGTGTCCTGGGCTCCTTCCTCAAGGGGACCTGGCCTCCTCTTCATTCCAGGGGTTCTGCGTCTATAAACTGGCTCAAGTCTGAGAATTGATTGAGGGCCATAATTCTTTATATTTATGCTTCAAGTTAGAGTTTTGTTCACTTGACCTAGAACTTTTCTGCTTGTACAGAACAACTAGGAATTGAGTAGGCTTCCTACCTATTTTACTTCTAGGAACGCCACGATCAACTAGCTAACACCATGGTCTGAGCATATGAGACTGTTTTGAGTGCTGCTTTGACTCTGCTGTCCATCACAGTAACTCTTTCCTCCTCGCCTTTGGCGGCTGTGTGCCTCCACTTGGCCCCTGCCATCCCAGATCCAATTACTCTCCCTGTGGTTAGGTTTCCCAATTCAGTGACTGCAGTTCCCACTGTAAAGTCTGGCTCACAGAGAAGAGTGAGCACAGAGCTCTTTAAGGATGCTGGGCTCCCTCACAAACTGATTTCTCACAGTCATGGTGAAAGGCGTGTCTTCTGGACCCTCCCAGGGTGGGTAAGTAGGTCTCAGATGACAAATCCACTCTGACATGCCAGTCTCAATAAGTCTTTGAATCACTTCCTTTACATTAAACCAAGGCAGTTCGACCATTTCTAACTCGCTCACTCTGGGTCTCCTTTTGGCCCATATTTCAGCCAAGCAACCAAACCAACTGTTGGAGCACCTCTTAACTCCCCAAGATGTGCCATTAGATGCTGGATCCCTGCTTGGTGAGCCCTTTCACCGTCATCCCACACCCTTAATATCCATTCCCACACACATTGCCCAGATTTCTACCTGCATAAATTAGAAAACTCAAATAGTTCTTTTGGAGTATAATGTACCTCCTCATGGATCACACTTTGTACCTCACCTTTAGTTATAGGTCTAGAAGCAAAAAAAGGGTCGTGGGCTGGGCCCTGAGGAGAATCAGCATTGTCTCACCTGGCAACTGCCTCGGGCAAGACCATTACCCTTTCCTTAGGCAATGCAGGGTTAATACCCTCTCCCGGGGGCGGGGGGGGGGGGGGGGGGGGGGGTGGCACGGGGGGGGGGGTGGGGGGGGGTTGAGAGGTCACTTTTACCGTGGGGGGATGGCCAGGAGAGACTGCTTGCACTGGCAAAGACTCATCAGAATTTAGGGGCTCCATGTCCCCAGCTTCATCAGTCTACCCACATATCCCCATTCCGACTTTCAGGATCCCATTACTTCCCAGTCAGTGTCCTCACTTAACAGTGGACACCCTACAAGGCTGGGAGTTCAACCTGCATTGTAATTCAGCCAGTCACAGGATCAGACTGTGGGTTTGATCTCAGCCCTGTGGCTACAGGAAATAAGGGTCTCCTTCAGGGCAGACATAGAAGCTTTCGGTTCATTTTGGGGGCACTTGAGCTGGGAATTTGAATCCCTGAGTTCATCCTTTTCTTTCCATACTTTGTACAATAACATTGGGAGCAACAGCCAATCTCATTATACCCATTATTTTGACAAAAATGTTCAAAAGTATCCTATACCTGGTTACCCAGATCCTCGCTTCTTATAAATGGCTGATTAGGAGTCTCCAATGTGTTACATATCTCTATTGCCAGATCACACCATGGACAATCAGGCTGTCTTTACTACTGGACATAGAGTTATTAGCATCCTTAAATCCAGTCAGATCAGAGAGCCAATTCCAGAAACCCCATACAAATTCAGAAAACTCAACTTTAAAATTCTGTTCCTCTAGCGTCACTCTTGGTACCAAAATCTGTATTAGTCAGGATTCTCCAGAGAAACAGAACCAACCAACAGGATATATATATATATCTCTTGTAGTCCATTAGGATCTCTGGAGCGAGAGATTGATTTATTGTAAGGAATTGAAAGAACTGGCTCACACAATTCTAGAAGCCAGCAAGTCCCAAGATCTGCAGGGTGAGTCAGCAAGCAGAAGACCCAGGAGAGCTGACGGTACAACTCCAGTCCGAGTCTAAAGGTCTGAGACCCAGGAGAGCCAAGGGTGTAGTTGCAGTCTGAAGGCTGGTGAGCTCAAGACCCAGGGAGAGCAGAGGTTTCAGTTTGAACTCAAAGGCAGGAAAAAGCTGATGTCCCAGTTTGAAGTGGTCAGGCAAGAGGAGTTCCCTCTAACTCAGCCTTTTTTTTCCCCCTCAGGAAGATTGGCCCTGAGCTAACATCTGTGCCCATCTTCCTTTATTTTACATGTGGGATGCCTGCCGTAGCATGGCTTGATAAGTGGTGTGTAGGTTTGTGCCAGGGATCTGAACTGGCAAACCCCAGGCCGCCAAAGAGGAGTGCATGAACCTAACCACTATGCCACCATGCAGGCCTCTCTAACTCAGCCTTTTTGTCCTGTTCAGGCCTTCAACTGACTGGATGAGGCCCACCCGCATTGGGGAGGGCATCTGCTTTACTCAGTCTATCCGTGTGAATGCTAATCTCCTCCAAAAACACCCTCACAGGCACACCCATGACCAAATATGTGGGCACCCCGTGGCCCATCAAGTGGACACATAAAATTAACCGTCAGAGGCGACATCTGATCTGAGCCCTGAGAGAGGAGGAGGAGTAAGTCAGGTACAGCATCACGCATGGATGAGCGGAGGAGCTCCAGGGGGAGGGAGCCATGCGTGCAAAGATCCTGAGGAGGGAGTGTGCGGCACACCCACTGTCTCCTTTCATTCTCGTGATCCCTGAAACTGGGAACCCAAAAAGCCGCTGGTGAAGAACTGGATACCGCGTGAGGTCTAGCCAAGCTCATGCAGCTAGCAAGGAATGGACGCAGGATTCAAATTCAAGGCAGTTCAGGGCCAAAGTCCCAAGCTGCCTTGAGCGGCCTCCTTCCCCAAAGTCACATAAAACCCTGTCCCTCTAAAAACACCTGAGCAAACGAGATATTCTCCTTGGTGACAGCACAGGCTGCCTAGTATAGCCACTGTAGCCCACACCTGTCTCCTCCCCACCATTTCCCCAACAAGGGCCTGACCTCTTCTTCCCCTTGGGGCAACTCTGCCCCCAACTTACCCTTAGAGTCCATATCCAGAGAGGGTTATCTGGTCCACTCTTTCAATTCACTTGAAATCCTCTGTGGCTTCTGCTAAGAGTACTTCATTCTGAAGTAAACACTGTAGCGGTCAGCTCGGGCTGCGCACTGAGTCCCACAGCCTGGGGGCTTCAACAACAGAAATGTAGTTTCTCACAGTCCTGGGGCCTGGAAGTCTGAGATGAAGGCGTTGTGAGTTAGCTCCTTCTGAGGGCTGAGGGCATCTGTTGCAAGCCTTGGCTTGTGGATGGCTGTCTTCTCCCTGTGTCTCTTCATATCATCTTCCCTCTGTGAGTGTCTGTCTCTGTGTCCAAATTTCCCTTTTTTATAAGGACACTAGTCATTCGGATTAGGGGGCCACCCTAATGATGCCTGTAAACTTGCTTACTTCTGTCAAGAGCCTAGCTCGAAGCAAGGCCGTATTCCAGGGCTTAGGACTTTAGCATATGAATTTTGAGGGGATACAATTCAACTCATAACAAATACCATTACCTTTTCATTCTGCTCCTTCACAGCAGTATTTCCAACAGTTTTCCTCCTGGAAAAATGGTCCGAAAGACTCTTAATCAGACTCCCTTACACCAGGAGTTTGGATGGCCATCCCCAGGTTCCCTAGAGCCTTCCCAGGATGTCTTTGTGGGAAGAATGTTCAACCTGAAAATACAGCAAATCTTGACTCAGAGAACAGCATAAGTAGCCACTGAGATCTGGCAGTTCCAGAACCTATAGTTTATATTTATGGGGACGAACATCTGGGCCCGATCATCCAGGGAGCTCCGGGAGGGAGGGGGGAGGGCCCCACGATCCTAGATAGATCTGGCTCCAAGCAAGGTCATAGTCTGAGGAACTGGAACCAACGTCTCTGGTTCTCTAGTTCACTTTAACCATTAGTCTCAAACTTGGGTTGCCTTTATTTTATATCATTGAGCATTTCTACTGCCACTTGGGCTAATTTTTTCTTTAATCTAGATTGGTGGTGTTGGGGGCTATGGGGAAGTAGATCTTGTTGGTCCATTGTCATATTTTTGCAACAAAACCAGGTACTGAGTATTTCCTTGGTAACTGAAACCTTTCCACAATATGTCACCTAAAATAGGTCTCTGTGTGACCTCTACGATGCAGTGTTCCAGTGAAGGCATTCGTAAATGGTTCTTATGGTTCATCCTCTGGTAATTTTGTATTTTGGTTGCATTCAACCTAAAAATACATGAAATATAAAGCTTCCTGATGACAAAGCCCATCCACAGACTTTGTTTCATTTTAGCCTCACAACCACCTTTGTACAGTGGACAAGGCAGGTGTGGGTGTCTTTATTTTATAGAAACGTGACCTGAGACTGGGGATGGTTAAGGAATGAGCTGAAGGTCACACTGTGATTTAAAATCCTGACCCCTTGCCAGGGCTCTGAGATGCGTACATCCAGTGCCCAGCCAGAAGCAGGGCATGAGCTGACAGGTACCAAAAAGGCACCTTTACTCAGGTCCTGCTCTGGCGTGGGGTGTGAGGCAGAGAGTGGAGAAGGGGGAGATGGGACCAAAAGGGTTGGCAGGGAACCGTTTGAAAACCTTATTCTGAGTATAAGCCAACAATAGTCATAGGAATTTATATCTGCTCCTGTCCTAATAATGGCAGAGTTCTCCTCGAAGGACCTCATCTTAGCTGGAGAGCAAGGTGGGATGTCTGTTTGAGCCACATCTGACTCTTGGTTCAACCTCTGCACGTTTGTTTAAACTGTGTCTATTGGCAAACATTCCTCTTGGTTGTTACAGCACCGCATGTAAAATCTCTCACATCTGAAAGAAAATTCTAGAGACAAAATGTACATCCCTTCCTCCAGGAACTCGTCACTCACTCATTCACTCACGCAAAGACAGGTGCCGACAGGCTCTGATGCTGGACCTGGCAATGAGGTCTCCCTCTGGTCGGAGCTGAGAACAAAGAGAATAGAATAAAGAGAGCAAGACAGCAAGGGCCATAGCCAGTGTGGAAGGGGCCAAGTCCTGCCGGAAGGGCTAGGATTCTTCAACTGCACGGGAGGGAGCCTGGCTTCTAATTCGCTCTGTGTCTTTAGGCAGAGTCACTTAATCTTTCTATGCCTCTGGGGTTTTTTTCATCTGTAAATGAAAGGATAAGACCAGCTGTTCTCTGAGACCTCTTCCAGCTCTGTGATTAATTCCCAGCCTCCCTTTGCTCAACAGAGAGGCGTGGCACTTCCACAGCGTTTGCGCCTCTCAAAGAATATCTCTCCCTTCCTGCTCTGGAGGATGACTTCTGTGTCTATGCTAGAGAGTGTCTCTCCTGGGACTCTCACTTGGGAATCGGAGACAGGAAACCATCCATCATCACTTATTAGCTGAGTGACCTTGGACAAGGTTCTTGGCTACTTTCAACTCAGTTTCCTCATCTGCAAATAGGAATATTAATACCTGCCCTATCTCCATATCCCACAGGGTAGCTGTGAGTATCAGTATTAACAGCGGATGTGAACAAGTTTTGTAAAATATATAAGCGTGTCCTAATGTAAGAGATGATTCTGCATCTAATTTGCTTGATGGTGGGCTCCTCGTCCCAGCAGAGTGCCTGGCCCTTGAAAGCTACTCAGGAAAGCTTTGCTCAGTGAATGCTACACGAAAGCGTGAACAGAGGGGAGAAGCTGAGGATGGGCAAGAAAGGTGAGATACAGAGGTGTTCAATTTGTAAACCTCTTGTATCAGCACCACTCTCCACCCTACTCCCACGCTCAAAGTGCTTAGGAGTGTACGTATTAAAAAGGAAACAGGAGAGAAGGTCACATCACTCTGCAGTTTAGGGCAGAGGAGCTGGGGAGGTGGCAGGGAGGAGACTGCAGTGGCGGATTAGATTTGCTTGCTGTCGAGCAGCCAAAGCGATCGATGAAAAGGAGTACCATGCAAGCTTCTGTTGGTACCTGCGGTGACTGTGACACTGGCCTATTCCTGATGCACTCTTACTTCTAGGGCACAGTTCTTGAGGAGTGTTTTCCTACTGCTTTGTCGGCCTTGAACTCCAATTACTGTCTCCCCAGCACCACAGGACAGAATGAATGAGGCCGATCGCTCTGCTCAGCTTCTCTGCTCCGTGCTCCTCATTGCAAATGCACGCAGATTCCTTTTCTCCTGAGTCTCCACCCTGACCCTTGGCAGCCCTGAGCTCCAGTCCCAGTGAAACTGCTGGAAGCCCTCCTCTGCTCCTCGGCCCAACAGCTGCAGCCTTTTGTTAGGCTCCTCAGCCTCTCTGCCCAAACCAATTACTAGTCCACAAATGCCTTGAGAGGAAGAGCGGCCAAGAAAGTCAGGCTTACTTCACCCAGCCTCCCTGCTCCCTGGGATCTGGGCCCTTGATCGCTCTCCAAAGCCTTCAGAGGACATCTTGGTATTTTATCTAATCTCTCTGGTTGTTCTCAGTGGGAGGTTGAGTCTGTTACAAACCAGTCCATTATAGGCAGAAGTGGAAACCCACAGGCATGTGTGCAACGCTCCTCAGGTGACAGTAGTCAGGACTGAGAGTCCCTCATCCGGGCCAGTATTCCCATAGAACAAGGGAGCCTGAAGTCCAAAGAGGGACAAAGACTGAAGCAGCCACCTACTTTGTTAATACCAGAGCCGGGCCTCAGCCCTAGTCCCCCGAAGTGCAGGCCACTGTGCCTTCCACGGCACCAGGCCAGTCTTGCGAGAGGCACCGCTTCTAGTTCTGTTTCTTTCTCCCCAGGTAAGCTGCCTGTGGCCTCGCACTGTGAGACGCTCTGTGGGCCCTCCCGCCGTGCAGAAGCCCACCCATGGGCTGGCAGTGTTTGTGCCCTGAGAGCTTGGTGCTTCTGCTCACCCCCCACCCTCTCCCTGTTCCCAGGGCAGACCACCTACTTGTCCCAGACATGCTGTCAGTTGTGGCTCTACCCTAATGGGCTGAGATGGCCTAATTACAGCCTGTGGCTTCCTGAGTAATTATGGGCCTCCCCGGACTCCAGGATGCTCTGCTCCCCTCTCCCAACCCCGCCCCTCAGCCCCTGCTGCGTGCTTCCTCCTTTGTCTCCAATGTCCTCCTGCTCAGAACAGCACTTAGCCCCCCTCTCTTGCCCTTCAGCCCTGCCGATACCAAGATCTCATTACGGGCTATGTCTGTCCTGGAGAGCGCCTGGTTCAGCCTCTGTCCACATTCCTTCCCCCTACGCTAACCACTAAACTACCGCTGTTGACTTCCTCCTGGGCCAGACCCTGGTCCCATCAGCTCTGCCTGTGCCTGCATGATTCATGGCTGGCCTGGGAGGGATGGGCGGAGGCTCGGCTCACCTGAGGAAGACAGGCCTTCAGGTTTCCCCCTCGTGCTCTGTGGGGACCCTCACTCTCCTCCAGGCAGCACCAGGGCAGGAAGACTGGCAGCGGGAGGACAGGGGGCTCGAGAAAGGGCCAGGATCCCCAGCCGCAGAGTGATGAAGAGCAGTGGCAGCAGGGTGGGGGGAGGGAGCGTGGGTCTCAGAGCTTCTCAGGCAGGGGTTTGAATCCTGTCTCTGCCCCTTAATGGTTGGTAAGCTTGGGCAAGTTGCCACTCTCTGTACCAGGGTTTCTCATCTGTAAAATGGGGCGACAGATGCAATGTATGGACTGGGGACACACAGAGAAAAGCCTGACGCTCTCTGCTCTCATCGCCCTTCCCTATTCCGAGCGCAGGCAGGTCACAGAGGTGCTGAAGAGCCGAGCCGGGGCTGAACACCGCAGCACCGGCCTGGGCACACCAGCACAACGGGCTCCAGCCACCAGCTGGGACGCAGGCGGCCAGCGTAGCCAGCACCTGCAACACAGGCCCGTCAGTAGTCCTGAGGAAGCCACCCACTTGATTCCACAAAGCTACTGCCTGGGAACCCGTCTGGGTTCTCAGAGACGGGGTCAGCCGTGGCAGCTGTGGCTGGGGGTATGGCGAGGGAGGCAACTGTTTTCCTCGCAGTCCTCTTTGCTGGAAGCTGCAGCTCCTGGGGGAATGAGGTGGACAGTGTGACCCAGGCTTCTGCACAGACCTTCCCCATGGGCATGCGGGTACCCAGCCTTCCCCATCCAGGGAAAGACATCTGAGAGCTTCCCCAGAAAGAGGAGCTGAGGGGCTTGTGGGGAGGGACGAAAGGGGGTCCTTTACTCTCTGCCTTTCTCCCGCTCTGTTGGCACAGAAATCCTTAGACATCTTCAGAGTCAGCTGCTGTAACCCTCAGGGGCCAGGGAGGAGAGGGCACCTGACGAAGATGGTGGCATGGGAAGGAAAGGCCATGGGGAGAGAGTGAGGGGGCTCCCACTGGACCTGGGGGCCAGGCAGGGCTGGGCATCCTTGTCAAGGTGAGACTTCTCAGGCTTTTCCTCAATTGAGGCTGGAGGTGGGGATTGTGGACCCTCCATCCAGGGGACAAGAGTGGAAGCCACAGAACTCGTTGTGAGAACAGAGAGTGAAGGACCAGGGAGCTGGGGGTGAGCCTTGGGGAGCCGTGTTCCTAGAGCAGGCAGAGGAGCCTAAAGAAGCAGGCGGAGGAGCAGGGACAGGAGGAGGAGGAGGGGAGGTCCTGGAACCACTGGGGCCCTGAGGAACTGGTGGGTGCAACTCGCAACTTCATAGATGTGTACCCGAGCTCCAGAATGGGCAGGACTTGCCCAGCATGGCTCCAAGGCCCTCCAACTCCCGTCCACGCACGCAGCCTCCAGGGGCCTCTCCACCTCTGAAGCTCTGCTTTTCCAAGCCTCAGCTGGCCCAGGTGCCAAGGGCAGAGTTGGGGTGAAGACAGGCGCCATGGTCTTGCCAGTTTCCAGCAAGTCCTGCCAGGCGGCAGGGAGGCAGTTCCTGGGCGGGCATCTCCCTGTGCCTGTGTTGTTCTGTGTTATTCTGGCTGCCGTGCTTGGGGAGGGGGGTTTACTGTGGACCAAAGGGCAGGTCCCTCCTCAGGGCTGCTCCCAGCCCAGGTTGCCGCCGCTACCAGCCAGCCCCACCCCCACCTCCAGCCAGCCCGATGACGGAATCCCAGCCTGTGCGGCTGGCAGGCCATGTGAGCCAAGCCCACGCAGGGCCCCATCCCTGCTGTGTGTGGGAGGTGGGCATGGGCAGGCAGTGGCAGGGAATGGCTGGAAGGTTTTTATTGGCCCTGTGGGGCTGACGGTCTGGGCTCTGGTTTCCAGTTTAGATGGTAATAGAGGACAGTATTCACGGACACTGTGTTCCACTTAGAAACACTCCGGGAAGGAGACGACGGGGGAGGAGGGGGCGGGGGGGCCAGGAGCAGCACGGGGAGGTAGGGGAGGGCAGCAGGTAGCCTCAGCCAGGACTAACAGCAGTGGCGGCTGCATTAGCTGTGGAAGGGGCCCTGACGCCACAGAACTGGACCGTGGCCCCTGGGAGGGCTCCCAACAGATGGGATCCTTCTCTCTGAGAGGCCCACCTGGCTTCTGTTTCTTCTCAGAGACTCCTGGGGATATCACTTGATCTCTCAGAGCTTTGGTTGCTTCCTCTGTGAAATGAAGGAACTGGACTAGCTCCCAACTGGCTCCAAAGCTCTAGGATTCTCTTGCAAAGGGGATGATGTAACTGCGGACTTTCTGAGGGAGGGCTGAGCCCGGGCATTAGAATTCACCTCCCAGGCCAGCCCTGGGGTTCGCTGCTCCAGGCCCCCACCCGGTGAGCCTGTGACAGGACCACTGAAGAAAGCCAGGGCTTGCTGTGCCTTGGCCTCGTGGGGGCTGAAACTTCTCCACGACTACTGCCCTCCCCAGGCCAGATGGTTCTGTCTCCTCTGTGCTCCTGGGGCATACAGATGTGCCTTGGGCAGAGTGACAGCCATACTCTGCTGTGTGTCCTCAGGGCCGACACGGGTCTGAGAGGTGGTCACTCCCTGACCTTCATGGCTGGAAGGATAGTAAGGTCATCTGACCCCTGACTTGGGTGCTAGCCTGGGCTCTTTGAGGAATGGCCATGTCTTCACCTTGGCGTGTCCCCCAGGCCCCAGGCCAGAACTGGGTGGCAGCAGGGTCCACAGCTGTTTGGTGAATCACCTTCTTCAAGCATACCCTGAGCTTTCCCTGCTGTGTGCCAGGCTTTGTGCCCAGGGTGGGGGATATGAGCCATGGTCCTCTGTCTCCCTCAGGCTCTCAGTCTAGTGGGGTCCACCAGATAGGCACAAGGGTTTCCTTTCACTGTACTGTGACTTCTCTTCTCTCTATATGTCCACTAAAAGATTCAGAAAGTGGTAGCCCCAAGAGCTCAGAGAAGAGGTGGAGTGGTCAGAGTGGGCTTCCTGGAGGAGGTGCCCTTTCTGTGGGCTGTCACTGTGCCCACGCACTCACCCTGGGAGACGTCTGCTTCTCATGCCTCATTTTCTCCTCTATGTCCCCTGACTCCACCTCTGGATCCCTAAGCAGTCATGGGCAATGCCTGGGGTTGAGATGGGGGGTTGGGGAAGGGAGTGAGACCACAGGAGATGTAGAAGGCCAGGTTGGCCTCTGGAGGGGACAGACAATCCTGGACAGCCTTGGCCTTGTCCCAGAGCTGTCCAGCTCTCTCAGTCCCCAACTCGAGTGCACAAGTGGAACTATGGACAAGCCCTGAAGGCACAATGAGTGCCCGCTGTGCCCCAGGCCTCGTCTCAGATACTTCCCGTGTTATTTCAGAAGCTGATCGGCAGCCTGCAGGTGAGTATTCTCATTCTCACATCACAGATGGGAAAGCCGCCTCAGAGAAGTCAAGTGACAGCTTGAACTCCCAGAGCCTGCAGCTGGCAGACCTGGGCTCTGTGTTGTCTAACCCTCGGGCTGTGCCCACTGCACCACACCCACTTCATGGGGAGCCTCGGGGGACCTGCCCCTCATAGACTGACCTTTCCCCTCTTCTCTCCAACCCTAGGTGCCCCTGGCCCTCCAGGACCAAAAGGACTCAAGGGAGATCTGGGTGTGAAAGGGCCTGTTGGTGGCAGAGGACCAAAAGGAGACCCCGGTAGCTTGGGACCCCCGGGACCCCAGGGTCCTCAGGGGCAGCCTGGGGACACCGGACCTGTGGGAGAAAGGGGGCCGGTTGGCCTGCGAGGTTTCCCAGGCCTCAAAGGCTCAAAGGGCAGCTTTGGAACTGGAGGCCCGAGAGGACAGCCAGGTCCCAAAGGGGACGTGGGGCCCCCAGGGCCAGAGGGGCCCCCAGGGTCTCCAGGGCCAGAGGGGCCTCAGGGAAAACCTGGGATTGCTGGGAAGACAGGGTCACCAGGCCAGCGGGGGCCCACGGGGCCTAAGGGTGAACCAGGCATCCAGGGTCCCCCTGGCCTCCCGGGGCCCCCAGGCCCACCGGGAAGCCAGAGCCGCTACTGAGGAGTGCCCCTGCCCCAGACTCTACCACAGAGAATGCCGGGAAGGGGGCTCAGGGCAGAGTGAGCCCCCAGAAAGCCACACCTACAGACAACTGTGGTATTTTGATCTCGAAGGGCCTTCCCCCAGGCCTGCCCTGCACTTCCAGGCTCCCCAGTAGTGACTGTACCATAGAAAGCAGCCCCTCACACACACGCACACATTTCCCTGCTGGCCGGGGGGCTGACTGGGTTTCTCTGGCTGGGCAGGAGGACAGGGCAAGAGAAGACGCTCCTCTCCCGTGACTGAGCCTGCCAGGGAGGTGGCTACCTCGGGAGGAAGGTCTTGAATCTCTCTCTGAATTGGTGGTGACCAACCCCAGTCTTTCTGGCGTCTTCATACCCATCCGAGCCAGCAGTTGCCTGAGGCTCCCAGTGGCTGAAAAGACCCAGGAACAGCTTTCCAGGGGATGGTGTTCAAACTCCAGGGACAAGGTAGATTGGGCAACCACAAGACCCTCCCCTTAGCCATGGAACAGAGTCCCAGGAGCTGCCCCTGCCTCACACAGGACAGAGGAACTCCACGGGGCCATCATTCTCGGGTCCCACGCCTGGCGACCCTGGCGAGTTCGGCATTTTTTCACATCTGCAGAAGATGCCTTGCTTCATCCTTGCCTTCACCTCTCAGGAGCATCCTCGAAGGAATCCGAGCAGGAGTTTCATCTGCACGGGGAGACTATCCAGGTCCTAGAACATTCTGCCAAAGCGGGGCACAGCACCCAGAAAGCTGGAGGAGGGGAGGCAGAGGCCAGTGTGAAGGTGCTGCGTGCAAACCTGCCTCCCTTGCTTCCCTGAGGCCAGCCTGCTCCATTCCTGGGGTAGGCCCCTCTGTGATGGTTGAAGGAGGGTCAACCCCTGATAACAGGGTGACTCTCCTCTCCCACACTCGGCTCTCCTCCTGCCCACAGCTGCCCACTGACCTCACACCACCGTGACCCAGAATGGCCCGAGGCCTCTCTGCACAGGCAGCAAGACCAGATGAGGAGGGAATGGCCTGAATCCGCAGGAGGCTCACTTTGAAGTCATCTTTGCCCACCTCCAACTTCCTGCACACACTGGCAGAAAGGAGCCCTGGGAAGCTCCCGCCGCAGGGTAAAGGCCACCCATAGGCTTAACTCGTTGTAAAGCTGTCCTGCCTTTGTGTTCAAACAGATTCTGACCTCCCCTGGGGTGGGGGCATGGAGCTGTCTTCTCCCCAGTCTGACTCAGAGACCAGCCCTTCCGCCCACGCCCCCCTTTCCAAAAGCCTTAACACCACCTCCCTTCTTGTAATAGATGTGCAACTGGTTTGCACGCCTGCCCCCACTGCCATGTAAGTCTCCTGTCTACATATGATATCATGCGACATAGTATTACTGACTCAGTAAAGAGCTATTTCTAGGAGGGGGGTGTCTTCTGGTCCTTTCTGCCCAGCCAGGGGCATGATGCCTCCAGGGGCTCCACCTCCCCTGGCCTTTGAAGGGGAATCAGTGGACGAGGGGTCCCCTAGATATTCAGACCCCCTGTGGGGTCTGGGTCTGAAACCCTGGCCCCTCACTCCAGAGACCCTGAGCTCTGCCGAGAGTTCACCATGGTCCTGTGGGGGCCAGGGACGAAGGGCGTTTGGGGGAATTAGCCATGAGGAGCAGGGAGCCAGTGGGCAACAAGGCGAGCTTTCTTCATCTTGCAGCAGGGCTCTATCCCTTTTTGGCTAAAATGAGATTGGAAAATAAGACAGGCCTGGACACCTGGGTGATACTTCTTTTGTCTCTAAAACAAGGTGATAAAATAGAAAAGTAGGAAGAGACCAGGCCAGACCTGCCCCAAAGAACCTGGCTCTCCAGGGTCCACAGGAAAGAGAGGGCAGCCAGGTCCCCCGGGAATCCGCTGGGCCCGCTCCAGGAAGCAGGACTGCGTGTGGGGCTCTGCCCTCGGGAACGGCTTTTAAGACATATGTCTTAGTCCATTTGGGCTGCTATAACAGACACCGTGGACTGGAGGCTTGTAAACAACAGACACTTATTTCTCACAGTGCTGGAGGCTGGAAGTTCCAGGTCACAGTGCCACGATTCAGCATCAGTGAGAGCCTGCTTCCTGGACCGTAGACCACTTCTCACTGTGTCCTCACATGTTGGGGGGGGGGGGTTTCTGGGCCTCTTTTGTAATGGCTAACTCCATTCATGAGGGCCCCACCCTCATGACATATTTACCTCCTAAAGGCCCCACCTCCTAATACTGTCACATTGGGAGTTAGGTTTTCAACGTATAAATTTGGGGGGACACAAACATTCAGTTTATGGGAGCATAGTAACCTCATTCACTAATAGACATCGCCTAGTGCAAGCCCTGTGCCCTGTTTTGCTGTTTTATTTTGGGGGGTGGGGGTGGGAAAGGGTGGGTCTTAGTCAGGGTTCTCTAGAAAAATACATATATATGTAGAGAGAGAGAGAGGTGCTGAGAAGTTCCATTATCTGCCACCTACAAGCTGTAGACCCCAGAGGGCCAATCGTGTAGTTCCAGCCCGTGTCCAAAGGCCTGAGCACCAGGAGAGCCAACAGTGTAAGTCCCAGCCCGAGGGCAGCAGAAGCCCCATGTCCTAGCTCAGCAGTCAGGCAGACAGAGAGAATCCTCCTTCCTCCACATTTCTCTTCTATTCAGGCCCTCAACAGATTGGACGATGCCCATCTGCTTCAGTGATGGCAATCTTTACTCTGTCTACCAATTCAAACGCTAATATCCTGGAAACACCCTCACAGACACACCTAGAAATAATGCTTAACCAGATATCTGGGCATCCTGTGATCCAGTCAAGTTGGCACATAAAATTAACCCTCACAGGGTGCTTAGTAGAGGAAATGAGCAGAGGTGGAAGAATGGGGATGGGGCCGAATGGGACCATGGCACAAGGCCGTCACCATTTCCTCCACCACCATGGTATCATGGGGTCTCCCCTCCCTGCTAACACCTGAGATGTGTTGAGCATTGATTAGGTACTGTGGGGGCTCCAGGGGTGAAGGAGGCATTGCCCTGCAGGTGCTCACCTCTAGTAGGGGAGAGGGGCACATGGACAGCTCTCCACGTGTGCAGTGCGTGGGCAGGCCAAGGGCTGGAGAGGATGAGGTCCCTGGGGGCAAGTCTGACAGGTGAGGCTGAGCAGGCAGGGAGGGTATCACCCAGGTGGTGGCACAGGGATGATGGGCTTTAATGAGGCAGCGATGAGGTTCCAGTGGTGTCATTTCACAGTCTGGGTCCCCAAGAAAACCTCTAGGAAACTCAAACTAACTGTGCAGGTTGGGGTGGAGCGCATGCCGGGCAGGGGCATCGTGGGTGTGGGCCAGCGTGAGCACGGACTCCCGGAGAACGGGGCCTGGCAAGTGGGAGCAGGGAAAGCCTGATCATGAGGGCAAGCCAATGTCCTGGAGTCAAAATCCAAGGAAGTCAGATCTAGGGTCAATTCCAAGGGATGAGTCAGGAACCAGAATGAGAGACAAGGCCACAAGGGTCAAAAACTGAGGCGAGTCGAGAACATAAAAGCCAAGACATAAAAACTCAGGGGTCCTAGACAATTGCCACCAACACGTCCCTGGCCATGTGGTTTGGAGGAATCAGCCTGATTCACAGGCAGTCGCCCCCACCCTAAGGCCCAGGCCTCTGGTTTCTCTGGCCACAGGGGTCCTCTCAACCTCTAGCAAGGAAATAAGGGAGAGACCTGCATGATAAGAACACAGCAGTTGGGGCCGGCCCGGTGGTGCAGTGGTTAAGTTCGCACGTTCAGCTTCTCGGCGGCCTGGGGTTCGCCAGTTCGGATCCCGGGTGCAGACATGGCACCGCTTGGCACGCCATGCTGTGGTAGGCATCCCACATATAAAGTAGAGGAAGATGGGCACGATGTTAGCTCAGGGCCAGGCTTCCTCAGCAAAAAAGAGAAGGACTGGCAGTAGTTAGCTCAGGGCTAATCTTCCTCAAAAAAAAAAAAAAGAACACAGCAGGTTGGATCAGAGTGCGGAGAGTGAAGAACAGCTAGGCCGCTGGTTCCTAGGTGGGGAAAGCTACCGGCGCCTTGAGCTTCTCTCTTCACTTCAGACCACTGATCCATCTCCTATCTCTCTGTCTCTCAGTGCCCGCTGACCTCTCCTCTCTGCTCCTTTGTTGCCTTTCTCTTGAGCAGCATCTGCTGTTTGCACGAGGCCCAGCATAACAGGGCTACCGCTCATCACCAAAGGACTCAGTCCTTTCCTTTCTAATGCCCGGTTCCTAGGAGAGCAGTCTGATTGCTAACCCCTTGGGTCGGGGGTCTACCTCTGTGGGATAGAGGAAGAAGTGGAGGGAGAGGGGTCATATGGTAAAATCAGATACACTAAAGCAAGAATGACCATGAGCAAAGCTGGCCGTGAAATCCGCGGTTGGCAATACAGAAACAGGAGAATAACCTCAACAATAATAATAATAGCAAACAACAATGGAAGAGTGACTGCGCAACAGAATACCATCGTAAGCACTTTCCATGTGTTAGCTCATCTATCCTCACTACAATTTGTAATGTAGCTATTATATCTCTATATCTACATATGTACTATATCTCTATATTCTATCTATATGTACTACTATTACTCCCACTTGACAGATGGGGAAACTGAGGTTTGGAGAGGTTAATTTCCCAAAGTTACATAGAGAATGACTTTTTAGACGATCTCTGTTGAAACTCAGCCTTGGGCAGGTTGACCTCTCTGGCTTCTGTTTCCTTGCCTGTAAAATGGGGATTATAAGCGTACGCACCCCATGAGGTTGCTGAGATTAAGTGAGATGATGCTGTTGGCCAATTGCCCAGTATTAGTCAGCTCAAGCTGCCATAACAAAATACCACAGGCTAGGTGGCTCAAACGACAGAACTTTATTTTCTCAGAGTTCTGGAGGCTGGAAGTCCAAGATCAAAGTGCCAGTATGGTGGGGTTCTCGTGAGGACCCTCTTCCTGGCTTGTAGATGGCTGCCTTCTTGCTGTGTCCCCACATGGTCAGGAGAGAGAAAGGTATGGGGGAGGGAGAGAGAGCTCTCTTCCTCTTCTTGTGAGGCCATAGTCCTATCCGATTAGGGCCCCACTCTATGACCTCACTTAACTTTAATTACCTCCTAAGCCCCTGTCTCCAGACAGTCACACTGGAGGTTAGGGCTTCAATGTATGGATTTTGTGAGGACACAGTTCAGTCCCTAGTACCTGGCAATGGTTACCATTCCATAAACCTTGGCATTATCACGATAGTCCTCATTATACAGATCCAGAGCTTCTTTTTTCTTTCTTTCCTTTTTTTTTTTTTTTTTGCTGGGAAAGATCAGCTCTGAGCTAACATCTGTTGCCAATCTTCTTCTTTTTTTTTCCTCTCCAAAGCCCCAGTACATAGTTGTATGATTTAGTTATAGGTCCTTCTAGTTCTTCTATGTGAGCCACTGCCACAGAATGGCTACTGACAGAAGAGTGGTGTGGGTGCACACCCAGGAACTGAACCAGGACCACTGAAGCAGAGCAAGTCGAACTTTAACTACTGGGCCATCAGGGCTGGCTCTACAGATCCAGAGCTTCTTGAATTGCAGTGGCACTCGCTATTGTCCTCTGCAGATGAGTGGCTAGAACTTGAGCCCCTGGGCACTCCCACCCCACATTCCGTGCATTGTTAGAGCCAGGAAGGAGCTGGTGAGTCATCAGGCTCAACTTCTTTACTTTTTAAGTGAGAAATCAAAGGCTGAAAGAGGTGAGGGGTCTGTTGCCCATCTGGGACTAGAACTCTGGTCTCTCGGTTTCTCCTGCTCCTGGTTAAGCCACTACTCCAGTTCTCAGGCTGCTTCACTGTTGGTCAGGACCATTGGGCAGCTCCCGCTGCTCATTCCCCAGAAAGTGCCCCCTGATCTCTCTCTCTGTCCCATGTCATCAAATAGTGCCTATACTAATGTGGCTTTTCAGACTATCTGGACCATATTAGGTATGGATGAAAATCCCAAGAGCTGACCACGGGGTTGGTGGGGTGGGCAATCAGAACCATAAAGCCTGTAGCAAAGACCGTGAATCGATATGTTGTTCTGTGCATAAACTTTGTGAAATAGATCCAACCCACATCAGAGCAGGGTGATTGGATGAGCTCCATGATGGAGTCCCTCCTTGGACATGGAACCAGGGCAGGTCATGCTTCTGCTTCTGCCCTATTGGGGCCTTCACTCCTTTGGGACACTGGGCCCAGCACTGTCCCTCTCTGACCTTCAGTTTCTTCACAAGGAGACAAAGGGAGTGGCCTGGACTTGGCTTCATCTGGAAGCCATCCAGAATGTACCAGGTTCCTCTGTCCTGCAGTTCTAAGCAAGTGCTCTTCCTCCTGCCCTGCTTGGTTGCTTTCCTGGAACTTGCCAGGGTCCAGGCAGTAAAGTCTGAACCCAGGCTGAGAGGTGACAGCCCGCGGGATTTTAACCACTGGATTACAATCCTGCCCTTCACCAGTGGGTTGTTTAATTAATCAAGTCTTTGCAATTTAGATTTGCAAAGACTTGAAGGAGCTCCTGGGCCTCCCTCTAAGGAGAGCAAGGGGGCTTCCTGGAGGTTAAAGTTTGGGCACATCCTTGAATACCTCTAAAAAGCCCAGGCCTGCTCACCATTCCTCCCCGGCAGCCTCACTGCCCCTCCAGTTGGGGCAGGACAGCGGGGTGGGCAGAATCTCCAGGCCTTCCTCCAGTTCCTCTTTTCCAGCCAGGGCTGAGCTGGCAACGTCTGCTGCACCAGCCCTGAATACACTTGTGAAAACAGAGCCATGGGAGAGGAGAGCTGACAAACATGGTCTGACCACGCTGTACTTTCCAGCAGGGCTGGGCTGGGCTGGGCTTGGCTGGGCTGGGAAGTGACTGCCTGGACACACAGGCGGCCAGCACACTGAGCAGCCTCCCTGG
Organism: Equus asinus; assembly: GCF_041296235.1. Classification (NCBI taxonomy): domain Eukaryota; kingdom Metazoa; phylum Chordata; class Mammalia; order Perissodactyla; family Equidae; genus Equus; species Equus asinus. The sequence continues at coordinate 64,325,188 of NC_091792.1, read as the reverse complement.
GGATCGCCTGACCTGCGGAAGCACAGGTCACTGTTTTCCTTACTTTCACCTGTCCAGTCCTTTTGTTTCCTTTGAACACTTCAAAGGGCAAGGCTCTGTGTTTGATGTGGTAGGAGATGTGCAAAGGTTGGTGCAGGGCTCTCAGCAGGGACAGCCACCCAGGAGCTCATAAAAATGCAGACTGCTGGCCTCCATCCCCCACCCACTGTTCAGAATTGCAGAGACGGGATGGGACAGGAAGACTGAGGGAAGAACTCCCCAGGGAATTCTGATGCCCCCATACAAAATTTGAGAACCATGAGTGTAAGAGATAAAGAAAGGAAAATATTATTTTTTGGTTTATGTATAGTATCTTATCCAATCCTCACAAACTAAATGTATTTTCATGTTCGGTCAGAAGACAAGGTTCAGAAAAGTAAAGTAATTCACTCAAGGCCATGTAGATGTTACGCAAATTTGAACCGAGGATTTACAGAAGTCAGCTACACTGAGCTACTTCTTACAGAATGGTGGGATGGGGAATTCAGTGGGGCCTGTGTTTTGCACCTGAGAAAGCTGAGATCCACAGAAACGGATCTGCTCAAGGTCCCAGAGCAAATTAGTGACAAAGCTGTAACAAGGCCCCAAATTTCAGGGCTGCCAGGCTTCCCCTATCCTGGCTGCCTTGTCACTAAACATGGCTGGGGACTAGCAAGAGAGTGCAGGAGACAAAGACAGGAGCACGCTTCCCACTGTGTAGCTGGAGACTTTGAGAAGGAAGCCAGATGCCCATCCTCCGCCAGGCTGCTAACCATCCTACGGCCTTTTCCCTAAACCCAAGTTCTCCAAAATGGGTGCCCAGCTAAACCCTCCGGGGGAGCAAACTTAAATCATAAAATGTCTTCTTATTGTGTTTCATGCATTCGAGGTCACACTCTGTTTCCACACAATCAGATCTGACATGAAGTTGGCCAAAAAGTTTGGAAGGATCACGAACATGACTTGAAAATGAATGTATATTTGTTAACCTTAATGATAACCATCGCCCTAAGTACAATTATGCCGTGAGCTATTAGCTAATAATAGAAATGTATAAAATAATTTATAAATAAATAAAATTACATATATTAGGAGATTAAAAGAATGATCACAAAATTTTTTTACCAATGGGGTGTGTGATCAAAATATTTGAACACCACTGCCTTAAACCAACTCTGTTGCTTCTGACATTCTCCCTTGTAATAAAGCAGAACTCTCCCATAGGAAAAGTGAGAAAAAATCTCTACATGACGATCTTACCAAGATCCGTAATCTGATGGTTCCTTCTTCTTGTGAATACCCAGAACCTCTAAATGCCCCAGACAAGCCTGATCCCCAAGTTTACAACTTGGAACTTGTTTGCCCCCCATCATCCATCATTGTTCCTATTTCAGCTTCACAGAGCTCCCTTCTTCCAGACAAAGAAACATTTAAAACTTAATGGGCAGTGTGGCATCCCACCGAATTCGTTCACTTGTTCAACAAACAGTTATTGAGCTGTAACGGGCTGCCACACAGTGCATTCAGGACAGGAGAGGCGAGCTGCAGATTCACTTCAGCTTCCTGCCCAGGAATGCTCGCCAAACCACCTCACAGAGAAGTGGGGCCCAAACAGGGAGCAGTGGTCTCACTTGGTAGAAGGAATAGAGTTTGCGGCTGTCAAGGCAGCTGGAATTGGGTACCAGATAAGGTACTGGGCAGGAGGGGCTGTGTAGAGAAGGAGCTCCAGAAATTTGCAGAGATTTCCCTGGAATGGCTGGCTCGAATGTGCAGGGCAAGAGTCTGTGGGGGTCCAGGAGCTGATTCTAGACCCTCAGCAATAAAACCTAAAACAACATCCCTCTCAATAATTGGTAGAATAACAGAAAATCAGTAAGGATACAGAAGATTTGAACAATATTATCAACCAATTTGACCTAATGATGTGAGAAGAACACTGCAGCCAACAGCAGCTGAATATTCATTCTTTCTAAGGCAGATAAAACACTTAGCAAGACAGAGCATATTGTGGGCCATGAAGTAAGTATCAATAAATTCAAAAGAATTCAAACTATTCAAAGTATATTTTTTGACCACATAAAATTAAATTAGAAATGAACACAGAAAGATATCTAAGTCTCTAAACAAATGGAAACTAAACACCACACTTCTAATTGCCCATGAGTCAAAGACAAAAATCACAAGAGAAATTAGAAAATATTTTGAATCATGTTCATGAAAATAAAAACATATCGAAACTTGTGTGATATAGCCAAAGCAGTGCTTAGAGGGAAATTTACAACATTAAACACTTATATTAGAAAAGGAGAAAGCTCTCAAATCAATGACCTAAATTTGACCTTAAGAAACTAGAAAGAGAAGGGCAAAGTAAATGCAAAGTAGGGGGCTGGCCTGGTGGCACAGCAGTTAAGTTTGCACGTTCTGCTTCGGTGGCCCCTAGTTCGCTGGTTCAGATCCTGGGTGTGGACGTGGCACTGCTTGGCAAGCCATGCTGTGGTAAGCATCCCACATATAAAGTAGAGGAAGATGGGCACGGATGTTAGCTCAGGGCCAGTCTTCCTCAGAAAAAAAGAGGAGAATTGGCAGCAGTTAGCTCAGGGCTAATCTTCCTCCAGAAAAAAAAAAGTACACACACACACAAAATAAATGCAAAGTAAACAGAAGAAAAGATATAATAAAAATAAGGAATAAAAGAAAAAGAAAAATATAGAGAAAAATTCATAAAACAAAAAACTGCTTCTTTGATAAGACCAGTAAATGGATAAACCTCTAGATCGACTAATCAGAAATAAGGGAAAGAAGATACAAATTACCAATATCAAGAACAAGAGTGGGGTCATCACTAAAGATCCTAAAGACATGATAAGAATAATAAGTGCATATTATGAACAGTAGGGTTGACAACTTAGACGAAATGGACAAATCTCTTGAAAAACACAAACTACCACAACTCTCTCAAGAAGAAATAGATAATAATAAATGTGAATAGCTCATAACTATTAAAGAAATGAAATTTTTGTTAAAAAACCTTCTCACAAAGAAAACTTCACACTCAAATGGGCTCACTGATGAATTCTGCTATACATTTCAAGAAAAAAATAACACAAATTCTACATAAACTCTTAGAAAACAGAAAAGGAGGGAACACTTGCCAATACATTCTATGAATCCAGCATTACCCTGATAACAAAACATGATACATATTACAGGAAAAGGAAACCATTATTAAAAAAAGAAAACTACAGATCAATATCTTTAGAAGACAGAAGTAAAATTTCTTAACAAAATTTTAGCAAATTGAATTCAACAATATATAATAAGAAGGATAATACATCATGAATAAGTTTTATCTCAGGGATGCAAAGTTGTTTTAACATTCAAAATCAATACAATTTACCACATTAATAGAAAATAAACCAATATGATCATCTCCAGATGCAAAAAAAGCATTTGAAAAAATCCAAAATTCATTTATAAAAAAATTTTGAAAAATTCCTAGCACACTAGGAATAGAATAAATTTTCTCAGTCTGATGAAGGACATCTTACAGTCAACATCAACTTAATGGTGAAAGACTTAATGTTTTCCCCTAAGAACAGAAAAGAGGTAAGGATGCATGCTTTTACCACTTTGAGTTGACCACGTATTGGTGATCCTAGCCAATGCAATAAAGCAAGTAAAAAAGAAAAGAAGTTATCCAGATTGAAAAGGAAAAAGTAAAATTGTCTTTATTTGAGGATAGCTTGGTTGTCTATGCAAAAAATCCCAAGGATTTACAAAAAAGCTACCAGAAGTAACAAGTGAGCAAACAAAGTTGTAGAACACAAGGTCAATATACAAATATCAATTGTGTTTCTATATGCTAGCAAGGCACAATTAGAAATTAAAATAAGAAGCAATAACACAATAGTATCAAAAATGTGAAATATTTATGAATAAATTTGACAAAACATGTGTAAGGCCTGAAATCTAGAAAAGCGAAAATTACAAAACACTGCTGTGAGAAATTAAGGAAGACCTAAATAAATGTAGATATATACAATGTTCATGGATCATAAGACTCAATATTGCTACAATACGAATTTTCTCTATTTATTAGGATTACATGTAATTAAACGAGTTACATGTAATCCTAATAAAAATCCTGTCAGGAATCTTTTTTAGAAATTGATAAGCTGATGCTAAACTTTTTTGAAATGCAAAGGACCTAGAAGAGCAAAAATCATTTTTCAAAAGAAGAACAAATTTGAAAGACTCACACTACCTGATTTCAAGACTTATAAAGTTATAATAGTCAAAATAGTGTAGTATTAGGATATAGATAGACTTATAGATCAATGGGACAGAATAGAGAGTTCAGAAATAGACCTACATATATATTGTCTATTGATTTTCAACAAGGGTGCCAAAGCAATTCAAGGGAGAAAGGGTAACCTTTACAACAAATGGTGCTGGAACAACAGTATAGTGATATACAAAATACGAATCTTGACCCTTATCTCATAACATACATAAAAATTAACTCAAAATGGATTAAAGACCTAAATGTAAAAGCTAAAACTATAAAACTTCCAGGAAAAAAAAAAAAACAGAAAAAATCTTAGTGAGTTAGGCAAAGAATTCTTAAATATGATATTAAAGGCACAAACATGGACTATAAAAGATATTTTAATATAAAAAAAACTGAGCAAATTCATCACCAGTAGATCCACACACAAAAAAGTGTTAAGGGAAGATCTTCAGGCTAAAAGGAAATTATATCAGTTAGAAAATTGAGTTCCACACAACCTCCTCTCCAACCCCATGAAGGATGCCATAAATGCTAAGTTTACAGATATAAAATACTTTTTCTTTTCATTTCTTAATTTCTTTAAAAGAAAACTGATTGCTAAAGGAGAAATCATCACAATGCATTGTGAAGTTATTACATACACAAAAGTAAAATGAGTGACAATAGTGGCACAATGTAAAGGAGGTAGATAAGTGGAATGTTCTTACACCATCTGTGAGTGAAAAAAGAACATGAATTCAAGGTAGGCTATGATAAATTAAGAATGTATGTTGTAATTCTTATAGCAACCACTAAGTAATAAAGCCAAGAGGTACAGCTGAAAAGCAAATAAAGGAGATAAAATGAAACACTAAAAATACTCAGCTGATCTAAAAAGAGATGGGAAAGGAGAGTAAATGAACAAAAAATAGGACAAATAAAAAAACAAAAAGAACAATATAGGCTTAAACCAATTATATAAAATTACATTAAATGTAAGTGAACTAAACACTCCAATTAAAAGGCAAAGAATGTCAGACTAGATAAAAAAGTAAAATTTAATGATACACAGTTTGAAAGAAAACGTGCTTTAACTATAAAAAAAGATAAGCAAAATTTTAAAAAATGGAATCAATATACCTTACAAATTCTAATCATGAGAAAGCTAGAATGGTTATATAAATATCAGACAAAGCAGACTCCAAGACAAGAACAATTACCAAAGATAAATTTCATGTTTAAAGTGTGAATCCATCAAAAGGATATAAAAATCTTAAATGCATAAAAACCTAGTAACAGAGTTTCAAAAAATCTGAAGCAATAACTGACAGAATTAAAGGGAAAAACAGAAAAATATTCAAATGTAGGTGGAGGTTTAACATTACTTTCTCAGTAAATTATAGAACAAGTAGGCAAAAACATCAATAATGTTATAGAAGATCTGAATTAGGTCAATCAACTTGACATAATTGGCATGTGCAGAACACTAGAGCCCACAACTTCAGAACACACATTATTTTCAAGAGCGCATGGAATATTCACCAAAATAGACCATATACTGGGCTATTTTGGCAAGTCTCAATAAATTTCAAAAGATTGAAATTATACAGACAATATTCTCCCTCCACAATGTAATTAAATTAGAAATCAATAACAGAGAGATACATATAACATCCACAAGTTCTTAGAAATAAAAAAACCCAACACTTCTGAATAACCATGGGTCAGAGAAAAAAATCACAAGGGAAATTAGAAAATATTTTGAACTGATATTGTAAACACAATATACCAAAATTTATTGGATACAAATAAAGCAGTGTTTAGAGGGAAATTTAGAGCTTTAAATGACTATGTTAGAAAGAAGAAAAAATTTTAAATCATTGGTTTATATTTCTACTTTAAGACACTAGAAGAAGAAAAGAAATTTAAAAACAGAATAAGTTGAAGGAAGAAAACAATAAAGACTAAAGCCAAAATAATCAATAAATATGAAACAAACAATAAGGAAAATCAACATGGCCAAAAGTTAGTTCTTTGAAAATACAAATAAAATTGATAAACCCCTAGCTAAATTGATCAAGAAAAGCAAAGGAAGAAGCAATAAACTAATGACATTAGGAATGAAAGAAGAGCTATCACTATGGATCCTACAGACAGTGAAGGATAACAAAGGAATATTCGTGATCAACATTACACCACCAAATCCAACAATCTAAAGGAAATGGAAAAATTCCTTGAAATAGAAAAATTACAGAAACTAATAGAAAATAACTGAAAATCTGCACAGCCCAATACATATTTTAAACATTGGATTCATAATTTAAAACTTTTCCCTATAGAAAACGCCAGGCCTGGATGGTTTCACTAGTGATTTTTTTCAAACATTTTCAGAATAAATATCAATCTTACACAAAATTTCAAAAGAGAAGGAGGGAAGCAGTAAAGTACAAGAAGATAAATCATAGACCAATAATCTTCATGAATATAAATGCAAAAATTCTTACAAATTGAATTAGCAGTATTAGCAAATCAAGTCTAGCCATACATAAAGAAGACTAACTCATCATGACTAAGTGGGGGTTTATCACAATAACACTAGGTTAGTTTAACTTTTCTTTTTTTTTGAGGAAGATTAGCCCTGAACTAACACCTGCTGCCAATCCTCCCCTTTTTGCTGAGGAAGACCAGCCCTGAGCTAACATCTGTGCCCATCTTCCTCTACTTTATATGTGGGAAGCCTGCCACAGTATACCTTGCCAAGCGCTGCCATATTCCCACCCAGGATCCAGGCCAGGGTACCCCGGGCCACCAAAGCAGAACATGGGAACTTAACCACTGCGCCACCAGGCTGGCCCCTAGTTTAACATTTTGAAAGTCAATTAATACAGTTCATTGTACATACAGATTAAAGGAGAAAAATATTTGATCATCTCAACAGATGCAAAAACACAATTGTTAAAATTCAACATTTTATAATTAAAACCTTCAGCATACTAAGAATCAAAAGAAACTCCAAACTTTGATAGAGTTGTCTTATGGAAATCCTTCAATTAACGTCATACTTAAAGGTGAAAGACCAAATGCTCTCTCTCTCTCAAATCAGGAATAAGGCAAGGGTGTTGACTCACCACTTGCATTCAACATTGTACTGGAGCTTCTGGCCGGTGCAATGAGGCAAGCAGAGAAAATACAAAGATTGGAAAAGAAGTAAGATTGTCTCTATTTACAAACAAAACAATTATATATGTAGAAATTCCAAAGGAATCTACAAAAAACCCTTACTTTCACTAAAAAACAAACTTACCAAGGTCACAGGATACAAGATCAATATATAAAAATCAGTTGTATCTCTATATACTAGCAATAAAAAATTGAAAAGTGAAATTCAAGAAGTATCACTTAAAATATCATCAAAGAACATAAAACACTTGGGGATAACTTTAACAAAATTTGTGTAAAATCTCTACTTATAAAAATATAAAATGTTTCTGAGAGAAATTTTTTAAAACTGGAATAAATGGAGAGATATACATATTCATGGATTGGAAGACAATATTGTACATTCTCCCTAAATTGATCTGGAGTCAGTGCAATCCCAAACAAAGTTCTTACACGTGTTTTTTTTTTTTTTTGTAGAAATTGAGAAAGTGATGCTAAAATGTATAGGGAAATATAAATAACATAGAACAGCAACAAAGAAAAGAAAAAAGTTCTCAGATAAAAAGAACCAATTTGGAGGACTTCCACTGCCTGATTTCAGTGGTTACCATAGTAATCAAGACAGTATGATATTGGCACAAAGATACACAGATAGACAAATGGAACAGAAAAGGGTCAGAAATGAGCTCAATATTAAGTGGCCAGTTGATTTTTTATAAAGGCATCAAAAGAAGTCAATGAGAAAAAGAAAGATTCTTCAAAATTGGTGCTGGAACAATTGGATATCCACATGGGAAAAAATATCTTGACCTCTACTTCATACTACACACAAAAAGTAATCTGAGATGGATCAAGGCCTACATATAAAAGCTAAAATTATAGAGCTTCTAGAATGAAACACAGGAAAATACCTTCATGATGTTAGGGTAGCAAAGATTTCTAGCTAAAACAAGAAAATCGTTAACCATAAAAGAAAAATGGATAAACTAAATTTCATAAAATTAAAATCTGCACATTAAGAGATCCAGTTAAGTAAATGATAAGGCATGTTACACATTGGCAGAAAATATTTGAGAAATAGTTTAGAAATAGAATATGTAAATAAATAATCAGTAATATGTAAATAAGTAATGAATATGTAGAACATAAGTAATCAGTAATAAGAAGATAAACCAGCCATGACAATGGCTGGTGAAATGCTTGAAGAGGCACTTCACAAAAGACATTAGTGCAGGAAAAGGTGGGCAACACCATCAGTGTCGAAGGAGATACAAATTACAACCACAACGAGATACCACTACACACCTATCAGAATAGCTAAAACTTCAAACACTGAGCATGCTGAGCGTTGGCAAGGATCTGAAGCAACTGAAACTCTCCTATACATACTGCTGGTAGGAATGTAAAACGACACAACCACTTTGGAAAACAGTTGGTAGTTTCTTAAAAAGTTAAACATACACCTATCATACGGTTCAGCTATCCCCCTCCTAGGAATTTATCCAAGAGAAATAAAAACATATATCCAAAAGTACTTGTACAAGGAATATTCATAGAATATTTATTCATAATAGTCAAAAAGTAAAAACAAACCAGATGTCCATCATCAGGAGAATGAATAAACAAGTTGTGGTACATCCATACAACGGAATACCATTCAGCAACAAAAAGGAAAATGTTAATGTTAGACACAAAGATATGGATGAATCTTAAAATAATTATGCTGAGTGAAACAAGCCATACAGAAAAAGAGTACACAGTGTACAGTTCCATTTATAGGAAGTTCTAGAACAGGCAAAACAAATCAAAAGTGGTAGAAATAAGATTAGCGGTTACCTGGAGCAGGTGTGGGGTGCCAGTGGCTGTAAATGGGCATGAGGGAATTTTCTGCGGTAATGGAAATGTTCTCTAACTTGATTGGGTATGGTGGTTATACAGGTGAATGCACTTGTCAAAACTCACCAAATTATACACTTAGAATGTGTGCATTATATTGTATGTGAATTGTACATCCATGAAATTGATTTATAAAAACAACGAGGATACCACATTTTACTCAGAAGGATAATTAAAATTTAAAAGACTTAAAGTGTCCAATGTTAGTGAGGATGTTCCTGTGAGAGTGTAAAATGGCAGAATCTCTTTGGAAAACCGTTAGGCAGCTTTTCATAAAGGTAAACATGTACCTACCCTATGACTCAGCACTTCTACTCCGAAGTACTTACCCAAGAGAAATAAAAACATATTCCACAAAAAGACTTGTACAAAAACATCATAGCAGCTTTCATCATAATTGCCAAAAACTGAAAACGGCCCAAACATCCATCAACAGGGGAACGGATAAATAAATTGTGGTATTTTCATGTAATGCAATGTGAACTACTCAAAAGGAGGAGAAGGGGAGGGGAAGGGAATGAGGACGAAGAAAAAGAGGGAGAGAGAACAACAATAAGAAGTATAACCAACATCACAGAAAGCACTAGACTGAAGAAAAGCTAGACACAAAAGAGCACAGATAGTATGATTCCATTTATGTTAAATTCTAGAAGAGGCAAAGCTACACCACGATGCTAAAGACAGAATAGTTGCTGCCTCAGGTTGTGTGGAGGAAGAGCAGGGATTGAGGGAAAGAGCACAGGGCATGTGTCTGCTGTCGTGGAAACGGTCTACATATCGATCCATGTGTGATTTCGACAGAGGCATGCATCTGGGACAACGCATCGAACCGCACACAGGATCTGGTCACTTCACTGCAAGAAATTAACACTCAATTTAAAAAATCATAAAATAATAGAAATGCACTTCTAAAAGCTCATGAGTCAACAAAGAAATTGTAATAAAAATTAGATTGAAATAGAAATAGAAAATATTTTTAACGTATTTTATTTTAAAAAGACTATAAATCTCAGAGTTGAGGAATGTAGCCGAGGCAGTACTTGGAGAGAAAATTCACAGCCTTAAATACTTATATTAGGAAAAGAAGAGGGGGCCAGCCCCGTGGCCGAGTGGTTAAGTTCGCACGCTCCACTGCAGTGGCCCAGGGTTTCACTGGTTCGGATCCTGGGCATGGACATGGCACCGCTCCTCAGGCCACGCTGAGGCGGCATCCCACATGCCACAACTAGGACTCACAACTAAAAATACACAACTATGTACCGGGGGGCTTTGGGAGAAAAAGGAAAAATAAAATCTTTAAAAAAAAAAAGGAAAAGAAGAAAGGTTAAAATTAACGGGCTAAGTGCTCAACTTAAATGTGTGAAGGGCACCAGAACACACATACAGAGAGGATCAACAAAGACAAAAGTTGGTTCTTTTAAAAGACTAATAAAATTGATAAATCCTATTGATCAAGAAAAATGAAAGAAGGCATAAATAAAGAATATTAGGAATGAAAAAGGTGACATTTAAGAGGAAATATTATGAACATTTCATGTCAATAAATTTGAAAACTTAGATGGAACAAATAAATTCAGAGGAAAATACAACTCACCAAAACTGACTCAGGAAGTAGAAAACCTGAAAATTCTGAAGCCATTAAGGAAATTGAATTGGTTGTTTAAGATATTCCCACAAAGAAAACCCCAGGCCCACACAGAAAGACTTACAGGCAAATTCTACCAAAACATTCAAAGAAGACAAAACTCCAATCCCACACAAATTCTTCTAGAGAACAGAAAAAATGGGGAGCATTTCCCAACTTATTCCGTAAGTTAGCAAAACCAGAAAAGAAAACAGATAAATAAATGCAGAAAAAGCATTTAGTAAATTAAGCATCCATTCATGACTTTAAAGAAATCTTATCAAACTAGGAATAAGAGAGAACTTTTAAACCTAAAATACAATGACCACCGAAAAAGTTCACAGCAAACATCCTTCATAAAGGTGAAAAATGGAAATTATTCCCTTTAAGAGAACCAGACATTACATACCTCCTGATATGATGCAATAGAAAGTACACAGCACCGCCTACTAAGTAGACTTGCCAAAAAAAAGAAAGAAAATTGACTCTGGTTGTAACCAAGCCTCTAGATCTGTCTTCTAGCTTGTGTACAACAGCTCCAAAGAGAGAAACAAATAAACATCATCTTCATGATCTTGAAGTGTTGGCCAGACAAACCCAGAATGACTCAGTTTCTTCAACAAATCAATGGCGTGGGAAAACTTATGAGAAGAGGGAATGTTACAGATTAAAAGAGAGTTCAAATGAATCTTCAAGTAAAAGTTTACTGAAGAGAGAGACTTAAATGACATATCAACCAAATGCAGTGTGTGGACTTTGGATTCTAATTCAAACCAACCAACTTATAAAGACATTTGGGGGAAAATCCTAGAAATTTGAATACAGATTTGTTATTAGACCATATTAAGAAATTACTGTGTGATAGTCTATTGTGATTATTTTTTTTAACTTTTTATTGAGATTATGATAGTTTACAACCTTGTGAAATTTCAGTTGTACATTATTGTTTGTCAGTCGTGTTGTAGGTGTATCACTTCACCCTTTGTGCCCACCCCCCACCTCCCTTTTCCCCTGGTAACCACTAATCTGTTCTCTTTGTCTACATGTTTAACTTCCACATATGAGTGGAGTCATACACAGAGTGTCTTTCTCTATCTGGCTTATTTCACTTAACATAATACCCTCAAGGTCCATCCATGTTGCTGTGAATGGGACGATTTTATCCTTTTTTATGGCTGAGTAGTATTCCATTGTGTATATATACCATATCTTCTTTATCCAGTCATCAGTTGATGGGCACCTAGGTTGCTTCCACATCTTGGCTATTGTGAATAATGCTGCGATGAACATAGGGGTGCATGGAACTTTTGGAATTGCTGATTTCAAGTTCTTTGGATAGATACCCAGTAGTGGGATGGCTGGGTCATATGGTATTTCTATTTTTAATTTTTTGAGAAATCTCCATACTGTTTTCCATAGTGGCTGCACCTGTGATTATGTTTTTTAAAGCCTCTATATGTTAGAGATACATACCTAAAATATTTAGGGTTGAAAGGATTTGATATCTGGGATTTGCTTTAAAATCTACGTAGGATCTGGGGCCAGCCTCATGGCCAATTGGTTAAGTTTGTGCATTCCACTTTGGCAGCCCAGAGTTTCGCTGGTTCGGATCCTGGGCGTGGACATGGCACCGCTCATCAGGCCGTGCTGGGGTGGCGTCCCACACAGCACAACCAGAAGACCTACAACTAGAATATACAACTACGTACTAGGGGGTTTGGGGAGGAGAAGAAAAGAAAAACACGATTGGCAACAGATGTTAGCTCAGGTGCCAATCTTTTAAAAAATATATATATACACATAGGATCAGATAAATAAAACAAGATTGGCAAAACATTGATAATTATAAAATTGGGTGATGGGTACATGGGGGTTCATTATCTAGTCTCCATCTTTGTGTATGCTGGAAGCCTTCTATAATAAAAACTTAAAAGACAAATAATGTTGATGATGATAACAACAACAAGTGTTATTTAAAAATGAGAAACAAAGAGGACAGGAGGCCCTTCTCCTTCACCATGATGGGGCTTCCCAGGGAGACCTGGCTGCTACTTACACTGTCTCCAGACCTCCTCCATGGCTTATGCTTGGACCATTCTTTCTCCCAGAATTCCCTTCTTGCTTATCTTTCCAGCTGAAGTCCTGCCTATCCTGAAATCCAGCTCACATGCTCCCTCCAGCAGTTGGCTGTTGTGTTAGTTTACCGAGCATCCACTCCCTCTTCAGATAACAACACCCCTGTTTTCCTGTGGGTAGACACCTTTAATCATGTCATGTGGTTCAGATAGGGTTGATCTCACCATCCACATCCCCCAGAGAGGAGTAGTGACTCAGGTCTGACCAGTGAGAACATCGCATTGCTCTGGCCACACTGAGAGCAGGAGTGGGCATGTTACACAGGTGGGACCACTGGCCAAAACAGTGTCAGCCCCTAGACTTTTCCTGGAAATATTAGAAAAGAGGCACTTCCTTCTTTATGGCATAGCTAGGTCAGAAGACTGAAAGCCTGGAGTGGCTGTGGCCATTTGCCTAAAAATGAGAGAAGACTCTGTCTAAGACAGAAGCCACCATAAGAAAGCAGAGACTACGAGCCTGATGACAATATTATAGTCCCTGAATATCGAGACCCCTCTCCGAGACCCCTCTCTTCCCTAGTGAACAGGAAGCAGAAAAACAAGTCTGCAGTGTGGCAGGGGCAGGGAAGAAGCATGTGCTTGGTGTCTGGATTTGAATCTCTGCTGCAAAAAGCTGTGCGACTTTACGAGCCTCACTTTCCTCATCTATAAAGTGAGGATAATAATAGCTCTCCACAGGGTTGTTGAGAGATTTCCATAAGATACTGCGTGTAAAGAGCCGCAGCTCACTCCCTGGTGTGCTCTGATCTGTTTCCATTCTTGCTGCTGTTCTTAAAGCAACCAGAGTTTTTTGTTTTGTTTCAGTATAAATCAGATCACATCTATTCCATGCCTAAAACCCTTCTCGTAGTTTCCCATCACGCTTAGAATAAATCCGGACTCTTTAACAAGGTTCATGAGACCTTGCCTGCTCTGCACCCTGCTGGCTTCTTTAACCTGTCCCTCTGCCCCTCACTCACTCCCCCAGACAGAGTGGCCTTGATCTTCCTCAAACAGGCCTGGCAGGTTCCAGTTTGAAGGTATGAACACTTGTGGATTTCACTGCCTGGAACTCTCTTCCCCACGACCTTCATATAGCTGACTCCTTCTCATCCTTCAGAACTCTACTCAAAGGTCACCTCCTCAGGGGGGCCTTCTCTGATCATCCCTTTGAAAGTAAGGGAAGAAGTTAGCAGTATGGGGATGGGTGAGCTATGATAGGGAGCATTTCACACTCGCTGCTCTCACTGTAATAATCTGTATGCATATGTGCTTTCCCCCCAGAATGTAAATTCTGAGGGCAGGCAGGCACTATGTTTCACATGTTCACCTTTGCTTCTCTAGAATCGAGCGTTCAATCCATGTGAGCTGAGGTGGACTGAGTACAGCCCTAGGCTAGTGCTTCTCGGGGGAGCCAGTACTGGGTTATCTGTCTGACTAACCGGATCAGTTGCTAAGCTACTGTTTCTTAGTCCTGAACTCCGCACTCTGCTCTATACCTGCTTTATGATGCCAGGCATCCACAGCCTCATTTCTCTTGCCCCGCTGGCTCTCTGTTACTCTCTGCCCAGAGTGGGCACTAGATGGAGACTGCAAGACGAGGTAGAGAGGGAATCAGTCCTTCCTGTCTGCTTTCCATGCGCTTTCGGTCCTTGTGAGCATCGCCCCAACCTCTCTTCTTTACCTGTAACAGCAACTGAATCCACTTCAAAATTTGTCCAACACAGAAACAGCCTCATTGCTTCAGTCCCTCCCCTGTTAAAGAAGCCAGCACCAGTTGGCTGGTGGCCCCTTCTCAGAGGGCTGGCTCCCCTTCTCTGAGTTCAGAGACACCAGCATCAGCTGAACTGAGTGCCCTCCTCAGATATCTGGGTTTCAGCTTCATGGGCCCTTCCTCCAAGTTTCTGAATCTTAACAATTCAATCTCGTCCCTTTGTTCCACCAGCCCTGGGATACTGTTGCTTCCTGCAGTTGCTACCTCCATGGTACCTTAGCCTTCTCCCCTTGCCTTTTCTCTAATGGACAACTTCATACCAGTCAACACTTTCTCTCAGTTTGAATAACTAGTGTGGATTCTGCTTCCTGAGTGGACCCAGGAGGTAAAAAGAGGGAGAAATCAGACCATTCTGACAAGTCTGGGGCCAAGAGGACCAGAGGATACTCAACTTAGACAACAAAGAGAAGCCAGGAACAACTAGGCATCTGGTGGGCTTCTTGAGGGTCCAGGTAGGAGAAAACTCTAAGCCAGGACAGGGGTGGACAATAGGGGCTGGTCCAAGAAACTTTCATCCACTCAAAAATATTTGTTGGATGCCTCCTGTACTTTAGGTATTCTAATTAAAATTGGTGCACAGAACTGGACTCCAGGACCAGTCACTGCTGTGTCTGTAATTGGCGATGTGTGTGGCTCGTACTCCGAAATCATTTCCATTTAGAGGAGGGAATGTTGTCTTGTACTCATGACTGACAGTCAGTGATGACTTATGATGGGGCAGAAGGGGAGATAGAAAGGACACAAGACAAAGGGAAAGAACTGCCAAGTTCCTTGACAGTAGCCAAGCAACAACAACAAACAAACCCAAAAATACTTTCAAAAAAAGAAAAGGCAAAGGGCAGACTTACCATAAAAACTACTTCTTCCTCATCTACACCTTTCACTTGTTCAGTTTTTTACCCACTAATACTTCTTCCTAACCCAGCAGGGTAGTGAGCTGGGAGGCAGGGGTTGGGAGAGAGCAAAGTTTCAGAGCTTCCTAGACCCCGAGAGAAGACAGCAATATGCATGATTAGATGCCAGGAAAATGGCTGCAGGGGCATTCAGGAAGGACATTAACTCAGTGTTTTCAGACTTGCTTAGGAGGAGAACTCTTACCTGAATTTCATTGTATAAAATAGATTAGGGAGAGTCACAAAGGGGGCTTCTTGAGCACTGGCAATATTCTATTTCTTGACCTGGTAAAGGGTACACGGGTATTGGCTTTATGATTATTTTTAAACTGTACCTATATGTTTTTGTAGTTTTCTGAATGTATGATATAGTTTACAATTTTTTCAAGGAGGGGAGGGTGGGGAACTCTGTGGTTAAAGAGGTTCTCCTACCTTAGCAGCCCCCAAAGCACCTCCTTAGAATGTGGAATTTCATGAGAAATACTCTGAAAACGTTAGTGACCAAACTAGTCAATCAGAAGAGGCCTGAAAATCCGAAGCAGTGCCTAAACGGAGTGTGTCCAGGCAGCCCCAAAGGGGCCTGCGAGAAAAATTTGATAAACCAGTTCTAGAAGCGCCCAGGGGAGTCACTCTGTGGGTTCAGGGGTCTACAGACCCCCCTAGTTCCAACCAAGGGGTTGACTTGGGGTGTCAGTGGGACCAGCTTTAGTTTCCTCAGAGTCTGGACAGCTAAGTGGGAAAGGCTTTAAGCTGGGCTGGGGGTGGAAGCTCCTGAGGAACGAGGAACTGGGAAGTGAAACAGGAGCTGCCGATCAAAAGCATGATTATCCTGTGGCGGTTCCAAACCAAACCAAGAGACCCAGTGCCATGCTAATAAAGCACGGAGCCCCACCCCATTTCTATCTCACAATCCCTCCACACCACAAAGGAGGTTATTCAGGGGGGAGAGCAGGCTTCCCAAGACCCTGTCTTTGGAACAAAAGTCCTGTTGTGTTTAGATGTGGGTGTGCAGGCACTGAGAAGACGCCTAATTGGTCTAGAATCTGGAGAACCTGTGTTTGAGAGTGGCCTGACTGGGTCCTCTCCATCTCTGGGCCCCAGGGCATCACAGAACCAGGTGGGATGGGAGCAGGCCCAGGCGTGCTCTCAGCTCTGCTCAAGCTGAGTTGGACCCCCACAGAGGATCTCGGGCCCACCCCAAGACCACTTTGGACCAGAAAGTTGATTTAGGTTATTTATCATGAAGGATATATACTTCTAGAGACCCCATATCTCTATCGTTTATCCAGAGAGATGCAACTTTTCCCAGCATCAGGGTACCCAAGAGACTGATCAGAAGTTGCCCAGTTACCTTGGAGTAGCCAGCACCTTGCTAAGCTTGACTTTCTTGGACAAAATATAAGAATGATTTGCCTCCATACCTCACAGCACTGACGGAAGAACTGGGAAAAGAGCATATTTAATGGTAACTCTGATAGGTTCCCTCTCATCAGTCAGAGAGGTTACAGGCCAGCTTCATCTATTCAAAATGACCAGCATGCATTTAAAGAAGGGAGACAAGGGGCCGGCCCAGTGGCGCAGCGGTTAAGTTCGCTCGTTCCGCTTCAGCGGCCAGGGATTTGCTGGTTCGGATGCGTGGCAAGCCATGCTGTGGTAGGCGTCCCATGTATATAGTAGAGGAAGATGGGTACGGATGTTAGCTCAGGGCCAGTCTTCCTCAGCAAAAAGAGGATTGGCAGATGTTAGCTCAGGGCTAATCTTCCTCAGGGAAAAAAAAAAATGAAGGGATACAAGCATTCTCCATATTTTAAAATGCACATATCCTTTGACTCTCAACTCCTATGTTCTCTCTCCCTCTATCTCCCTCTCTCTTTCACAGACACAAAATGATATATGTTCAAGGATGTTTATTGTCCAGTACGTAATAGCAAAAGATAGGAAATTAACCTGAATTCCCATTAATAGGAGACTGGTTAAATTATGATACATCTATAAGATGGAAAATTACGTGGTTGTTAAAAAGTAATAAGGCAATTCTCTACATACTGATAAAAAATAATTTCCAAAATATATTTAAAAAGTTAAAATTTGTAAAAAGCAAAGTACAAAAGAGCATTATAGTATGCTATTATTTGTGTGAAAAATATAAATATATACACAGCTGTTTTTAAATGCTGCGAATATCTTTGGAAGGATCCATGACAGCCTGACAATAGGAGCTGCCTCTGGAAAGGAGAACTGGGGGAGCAGGCGACACAGGTAGGAGAGAGAACTACGTGTCCCTGTATGTTCCATGGCACCTTTTGGATTTTGTGAATGTGTTAAGCAATTGCTTTTATTTTAAAATATAAAAAAGTAAAGAAGTCAGGCAGCTTTTCAAATCAAGGAGTATTGACATTTAATGCAGACTGGGGAGAGATTAGCACATCATCAGTACTCTCCAGAGTACAGCTTTCAGGGGACCACCGTTTTGAATCCCTCAGCTCAGTCTCTCTCCCTTGGCCAGAATGAGACAATCTCTGGGGGATTCTTATTTCCCTTCACTTTGTTCTTTTTCAAACTCTGCGGTTCCTTCCCTTCTTCTTGCACTTGTCATGACATCATGCTTTATTTCAATATACTTTCATAATATGCTAACATTTCCAACGAGACCACTGGTTTCATCCTGATTATAAATGATGTATGTTGTCACCTCCTGCTGAGACTAGGGAAGGCTGACTGCATTCACCCAGTTCCTGTCTCTCCACACATGAGTGGCTTCTGGGAAGTCTCTTGGTCCGCTTCATTAATCCTGCACTCTGCGGATTCCTGTAAATTTCTGTGCTGAATGACCCCTTGTCCCTTGAGGTTTCTATTCTTCCTCTGACCTCATCCTTAATCCCTTCTCTTCCTAAATCTTAGGCCCATCTCCTTGTGAGTCCTAGGATTTCCTTTCTGTGATTTCAATTAATTAAATCTCTGATCCCCTCGGCTAAATTCTCCCACCTTTCTCATTCTTCTCTGCCTGATCATAAACCCTCCCAGATCAATCAGATTCCAGGTAGGAGATTATAATAGAGGACCCTGAAGTTTGACAATTTCCATCAAGGCCATGCTGGACCCTGGGTCTACTGCCACAAATATCTGTTTCCCTTCATTCCAATCTCATGAGTCAAGGAACTACGTGACTTTGAATTACATTTCTTAACAGACATCTTTCTCGGAAGAAAATATTGTGTAATGGAAAGAATCCAGAATCGAGCCAGAGAGATGTTGGTTTGAGTCCTTGCTCTGTTGTTTACCAGCTGTGTCTTGAGCAAGTTACTTTACCTCATTGAGCCCCAGATTTCCTTCTGAAAAATAAGTGTAAGAATCCATGCTTCACAGAGTAGTAACGAGGATTAAACAAAATTTGTATGTAAAGGGTATATTTTAGTGCCTTGACTCAGAGCCAGTGCTTAGTAAATATAGTTCTCTCTCCCTAGATGGTCTCTAACCTCAGTTTGCCAACTTCATTCCACAGAAACTATGCTATATACACTCTCAGTAACATCCCCCATCAGGTATGTACATATACAGGTATTTATATGTAAATCAATTTATATGTGTACATATACATACAAATCAATTTACAGAAAGATATATACATATTCATATGACCCAAAGATGAGACTTTTTTTTTTTGGTGAGGAAGATTCACGCTGAGCTCATATCCATTGCCATCTTCCTCTGTTTTCGCTTGAGGAAGATTAGCCCTGAGCTAACATCTGTGCCAATCTTCATCTATTTTGTGTGTGGGTTGCTGCCACAGCATGACTGATGAGTGGTTTAGGTCCATGCCCAGGATCTGAACTGGCAAACCCAGGCCACTGAAGTAGAGTATGCCAAACTAAACCACTATGCCATGGGGCTGGCCCCAAGAAATTTTTTTAAAGATAGGAAATAAAATAGGAAGAGGAAAAGCATGTATAGAAGAAAGGAATGAGCAGATAGTTGAGGAAGTGAACAGCTCAGAAGGAGAAGGTGAGGGAATGCGTGGGCATAAGAAGCAAATGGAGCTGAGATCAATAACAAGCTTACCTCCATGATAGCTTGGTAAGTATACGTTACTCATGATCTATTTTGTGAACTTGACCCATGCAGGATAATAAAAGACATGGAGGAGGAATGGAAGTTGGCCATGAAAGAGAGATATTTGTACCTCTTTATGAACTGCCAGGAGGTAACTCCGAGCCAAAGGAGTTAAACACATCTGTTTGTCACCCCAGGTCCCAGCAAGATCAAATCACCAGAGGGAAGGACTATAACTGGAAGAAGGGATGCAGAAAAAGGAAGGAATATAAAGGGAGTGGAAAATGTGGTAGAGTTCGGTAAAATAACCCATCCCCATCAGAGTAGGTCAAGGGTCTCCTAAGTGGTCTCCCTCAATACCTTACCATAGGATACAGACTGAAGTGATTTTGAGACTTCCCTAACTGAAATCCACTGGATGACTTCCACTTATGGATATAGCAGAGTAACTTGTATCAGATCAGCCCTCCCATCACAAACAACCATAAAACTGGACAAAATAAATGACACAACTGTTTTCAGACAGTGGATAATAGGCAATGCAAGACTACAATTGCTAAGAGAAAACCCACAAGGTGAACACCATGATCAATCATGGGACAATTTTGTAACTGAGGGCAGAGGATGAAAGTCTAATCTAAGAATAGCAGCCTGGCTGAGCTGAAGAATCAGGGTTCAGAGTTTGGAGCAGCTGAAACAACTGGGATCTGTAGAACAGGGCATTGAATAAGAGAGACAAGTGCATAAAAGGGACCCAAAAATTGTGTTTGGGTCACCCATGAGGCCTTGGATGAGGGCTGTATATGCACAGGTCAAGACAACACAAGATTACCTGTGAAACTGATAGGGGCTTGAGAATGGAACGGAGATATAAGAGGTCAAGAAGTCCTGGAGATGTTGGAAATCCATACCAGCCAGAGTGGACAGATGTCATTAACACCTTGTTAACATCTTGGGCATCAGGTTGAGGCATCAGAAAAGCTGTGATTTAGGAGTAAGGTCTATATCCTAGAGTAAATCCTATCACAGACCCATCCTAAAAATCTAAAGTCAAGTTCTAAAAAATGTCTAAAAGACAGAGTTTGGAGGTTGAGTTCCATGAAATTAGAGCACTTGGAAAATAACTTGGGCTTTTTATAGACTTGCCATAACAAAGCATAAAATCAAGTCAAGACAAATTCAGGAGGACCAACCTGTGATTGAACTATTTGCAAGAACAAAAATCAACACTCTTCTGAGGAAAACAAGACTCTATAGTCTCTAAAATGTCATCAACAATGTCAAATAAAGAATAAAAAATGATCAGATGTGCCTCCTTGCAAAAATCAAGAACAAAACCAGAGAAATGTGACCACTGTCAAGAAAAAAATAGGCAATAGAAACTGACCCAGAGGTTACCAAAATGTTAGCAAACACTAAAAATCTAATAACAACTATGTTAAAAGAACTAAAGGAAAATATGGTCATAATGAGTGATAAAATAGGGAATCTCAACAGAGAAGTAGAAGCTATAAAAAATAAATGAAAATTTTAAAACTAAAAATTACAATAACTGAAATAAAGTATTCGTTAGAGGGAATTGACAGCACACTGACAATGGAAAAATAAAACGTCAGTAAACTGGAAGAAAAATCAAAAGAAATTATCCAAACTGAAGAATAAAGAGGAAAAAAAATACAGCAGAAAAATGAACAGAACCTGAGGAGCATATGGGAAAATATCAAATAGTCCAACATACATTAAATTGGAGAGCCAGAAGAAAGACTGAGGACAAATACAAAGCAAAATACACCTATGCACTTATGAGTCAAACTGCTAAAAACCCAAAACAGCCAGAGAATAAAGACATATTACATACAGAGGAACAATGATATGAAATATCACTGACTTCTAATCAGAAGCAATAGAGACAAGAAACAATAGAATGAAATCTTTGAAGTTCTAAAAGAAAATACTGTCAAGATAGAATTTCATATTCATTGAAAATATCCTTCCAAATGAGAGAAAAACGAAGACATTTTCAGAAAAACGAAAGCTCACAGAATCAGAGCCAACATATCTGCTTTATAAGAATTGCTAAGGGATATACTTTATGTTAACAGGAAATATCAGATAGAAAGTTGGATCTACAGGAAGGAATGAAAAGCAGCAGAAATGGTAAATGAGTGGATAGATATTAAAATTTAGGGAAAAAACCTAAAACTAGTACCATTTAATTATAATTATGTAAATGTGATTGTATAACTATTAGTCACTGCAGAAATAGTGTGATTAGATCCACTGAAAAAAAATTATGGGATTTTTATCTTTTCTGAATTTTATTAAAAGACAACTGATTGTTTAAGGAAAACAATAAGATTGTATGGCATTTATAATGTATTAAGAAAATATAACAAAAGCACGTTGGACAAGGGGAAGTGTGTAAATGAAATTGTGCTCTTGCAATGTTATTACATTAGTGAAGAGTGATGTGTGAAGTGGGAGTGTCAGGTGTGAAGTGAGAAATAGGAACTATGAAGTGTAAATTGTGAATTATAAAGTGTGAAGGGGTACAATATTGACTCTAAATAGACTTTTATAAGTTAAAGTGCATATTATTAACACTAGAGCAAGCACTAAAATATAATAATAAGATGAATAGCTAAAAAGCCAATGGAAAAAATAAAGTGGAGCATTAAAAGTTATTTAATTAACCATGAGAAGGCAGGTAAGGAATAAGAGAAGAATAGGAAATAGAAAGAACAAATGGGAAACAAATAGAGGTTATACCCCATCATATCAATAGTTACATTAAATACTGAAGGACTAAAAACTCTAATTAAAATTTAGAGATTGTCAGGCCAGATTTTTTAAAAAGACCCAACTAGATGCTGTCTACATAAGATGCACTTTAAATATAAAGACTGACTGAAAGTAATAGGATGGGGAAAGATGTACCATGCCAACAGTATGCATAAGAAAGCTGGCATGGCTATGTTAACAGCAGATAAAGTGGACTTCTAGAGATTATAAGAGGTAAAGAGGGATGTGTCAGAAGGATAAAAGAGATAATTCACTAGGAAGACATAATAATGTTACATACATATAAACTTAGTAACAGAGCTTCAAAATTCATGAAGCAAAAATAACAGAACCAAAGAAAGAAATAGGCAAACTCACAATCATAGTTGAGTATTTTAACACACTCCTCTCTCAGTAACTGACAAAATAAGTAGACAAAAAAAAAACAAATCAGTAAGTATAAAGAAAATCTGAAGCAACTTGAACTAATTGGTAACTACAGCACACTATGCCAAACAACAGCTTAATACACATTCCTTTCAAGGAAATATTGGCCAAGAAAATAGAATATATCTTGGCTCATAAACTAAGCCTCGTTAAATTTTTATAGACCGAAATTTTATGTAATATGTTCTCTGATTATAATGAAATTAAATTAGAAATCAATGAAAATATGATATCTAGAAAATCCCCAAATACTTGTAAATTAAATATCATACTACTAAATAACACCTGGGTCAAAAAAGATATCATAAGGGATAACAGAAAATATTTAGAATAAATGGTAATAAAAATGCTCATATTCTGTGTAGGATTCAGCTAAAGCAGTTTTTAGAGGGAAATGTATAGCTTTAAATGTCTATATTAGATAAGAAGAAAGGTTAAAGTCAACCTTAAGAAACTAGACATGGAAGAGCAAACTAAACCCAAAGTAAGTAGAAAAATTAATAATAATAAAAGTAAGAACAGGGAATTGAGGGAATAAACAATTTTATGCCAATGCATTTGATTACTTAGATGAAGTGGACATACTCCTTGACAAGCACAACTTACAAAGACTAACTCAAGAAGAAATGAAAAAATCTGTATAGTCCCATATGTGTTACAGAAATGGAATTTTTAACTAAAGAAAAATTCTCACAAAGTGAACACCAGTCTCTGATGGCTTTATAGGTAAATTCTATAAAGTATTTAAGGAAGGTATAATATCATTCTTATGCAAACTCTTTCAGGACATAGAGGATAAAGGGAATCTTCTCAACTCATTTTATGAGGTCAGTGTTATGAATTGAATAATTTTGTCCCCCCAAAATTTACATGTTGAAATCCTAACCTCCATGGTAATGGTATTAGAAAGTAGGTTCTTTGGGAGGTGACTAGGTCATGAGGGAAGAACCTTCATGAATGGGATTAGTGCCCTTATGAAAGAGACACCAGAGAGACCTCTTGCCCCTTCCACCAAGTGAGGACATAGTGAAAAGAAGACTGTCTATGAAACAGAAAGCAGGCCTTGCCAGACCTGAATCTGCTGATGCCTTGAACTTGGATCTTGATCTTCCTTGACTCCAGAACCGTGAGAAATAAGTTTCTATTGTTTATAACCCACTTGGTCTCTAGTGTTTTGTTACAGCAACCAAAATGGACTAAGACAGCTAGCATAAATCTGATAACAAAACCAGACAAGAACATTACAATAAAGGAAATTACAGACAAGTAACTTTCATGAAATTCCTAACAAGTACAATTAACAATATTAACAATATTAACAAATCAAACCCAATGGTAGATTTAAAAAAGATAATGCACCATGACCAAGTGGAATTTATCCCAGGAATGCAAGATTGTTTTAACATTTAAAAACCAATCAATGTAATTTACCATGTTAACAGAACAAAGGAGGAAAATTATATAACCATTTCAACAGATGCAGAAAAATAATTTGACAAAACTCAACACCCTTCTTGATTTTAAAATGTAACTCCTAGCAAATTATAATTACAAAGGAACTTCAACTTGATAAAGGGCATCTATAAAAAAACCTACAGCTAATCGTATACTTAGTGATGAAAGACTAAATGCTGTTTCTAAAATCAGGAAGAAGGCAAGGATCTCATCTCTCACCCTTCCATTCAATATTTTATAGGAGGTCCTCCCCAGTGAAATGAGGCAAAGAAAGAAAGAGATATTGGGGAAAAAATGTAAAGCTGTCTTTATCCATAGACAGCATGGTTGTTTATGTAGCAAATTCTTAGGAATGTACAAGAAAATTATTATTAATAAGGGAATTTATCAACGTCATGATATAGAAGGTCAATTTACTAAAACCCATTGTATTTCTATATACAAGGAACAAAATAATTGGAAAATTAATTTAAAAAATCATCTAGCAGGGCCAGCCCAGTGGTGTAGTGGTTAAGTTCAGTGCACTCTGCTTTGGCGGCCTGGGTTCACAGGTTCAGATCCTGGGCATGGACCTATACACTGCTCATCAAGTAGCAGCGTCCCACTTACAAAATAGGGGAAGACTGGCACAGATGTTAGCTTGGGGCCAATCTTCCTCAAGGAAAAAGAGGAGGATTGTCAACAGGTGTTAGCTCAGGGCTGATCTTCCTCATCAGAAAAAAAAAAATCAGTTAGCAATAACATAAAAACATTAAATACCTAGAAATAGAAATAAATTTATGAACAATGAACATGACTTCTATATTGAAAACCACAAAATGCTGCAAAGAGAAATTTTAAAATAGCTTTACAAATGGAAATATATATAATGTTCGTGTATAAGAAGTCTCCATATTAAGATGTCCATTCTCCCTATATTCATCTATAGATTCTATGCATTCCCAATACAATCCCAGCAGACGTTTTTTTTAACAAATTGACAAACTGACCCTAAAAATGTATATGAAAATGCAAAGGACCTAGAAAAAGCCAACAGAGTTTTGAAGGAGAGTTAAGTTGGAGGCCCTATACTACTTGATTTCAAGACTCACTCTAAAGTAACAGTAATCAACACATGTGATAATGGTGTAAAGATCAACAAACAGATCAATGGAGCCAAACAGAGAATGCAGAAATAGACCCAGACATATTCTATCAACTGATTTTCCTCAAAGGCACCAAAGAATTCCAATAAAGAAAGAAACGTCTTTTCAACAAATGATTTTTTTCCATATGGAAAAAAAATAAACTTGACATTACCTCACACCATACACAAAAGTTTATCTAATATGGATCACAGACCTAAATTTAAGAACTAAATCTATATAACTTCTAGAAGGAAACATAAAAGAGAATTTTCATGAGCTTTTGGTAGGTAAAGATTTCATAAAAGAAAAATCTTGGTAAATTGGGCTTTACCAAAATGAAAACCTTCTGTTCTTCAAAAGATACCTTTAAGAAAATAAAAATGCAAACTACAGACTGGGAGAAAATATTCGCAATACATACATTAGACAAAGGACTTGCATATAAAGAACACTTACAGTTCAATTTTAAAAAGACGTACAGCCCAATTTAAAAATGGGTAAAAGACTTCAACTGACATTTTGCAGGAGAAGATATACGAGTGACATGTAAGTACATGAAAAGAGTTCAACTTCATTAATCACTAGGGAAATGCAAATGAAACTACAAAGAGATATCACTAGAATGGCTAAAATTTTAAGAACTGATAATACCAAATGCTGGTGAGGATGTGGAGCAGCTGGGACGCTCAGACCTTGATGGTGTGATTGTAAAATGGTACAACCACTTTGGAAAATTAGGCAATTTCCTATAAATTTGAATATAGACTTAACAAATGATCCAACAATTCCACTTCTAGGTATCTACCCAAGAGGCACAAAGAGTAGTATGCAATATTCATAACAGTATTATTCACAATAGTGAAAAAAAAAAAAAGCTAACTGAAAAGAACTCAAATGTTCCTCAACAGGGAAATGGATAAACAAATTGTGGCACAGCCATACTCCAGAGTAAAAAAAGGAACACATCTTTGGTGAATCTCAAAAACATTATGCTAACAAAAGGAAGTCAGACTTTAAAGAGCACAGACTGTATAACTCCATTTAAATGAAGTTCTAGAACAGGTAAAACCAATCCATAGCTACAGAAGCCAGGTAAGGGGTTAGCTGGGATGGGATGGTTAGGATGGGACTGACTGCAAAGGGGCACTGGGGAAGTTTCTGGGGTGATGTAAATTCTGATTGGTGTCACAGTCACATGAATATATACATTTGTCAAAATTCATCGAAGTGTACATTGAAGTGTGTATATTGTATATAAATTATATCTTAATGCAGTTGATTTAAAAAAAAATCCACCCATAGACCCCTGTTGCCCACAGTTGTCACCATGGTGAGACTTCCCAGCTCTGCCTCCACCGAGTCCCGTGCCTCAGCAGACTCTATCACACGCATCACACACTATTGCACATCTGTCATTGTTTCCAGATCCTGAGCTGCTTGAGTTCTGGGGCTGGCGTGACCAACCGTCCAGGTTTTCTGTAGTGAAACTGGGAGAGTCTCAGGCAAACTGGGGCTAAGGGGCACCTGTCTGGGACCTTGGTTTAGCGTGATGTCAGGTGCACGGTGTGTGCTCAGTAAATGTTTGCTGAAGGCCTACAATACGTGGGTTTGTAGAGATCTCAAGGTTCTTCTACTTTGGTGCTCTCTGCAAACTGAGGCCCCAAGAGGTGAAGCCAGAGGCAGTGGCAGATCCAGGCCCCGACGCCAAGCTCACTGTGTCCTGCCCATGGCTCCGGCCTCTAGACCAAGCTGTGGGGTGTTCTGGAAGGCAGATAAACAAGCCCTATTTAAGTTTTATGGAGCCATGAACCTCTTCCAGAGCCCCTTCTCCAGGAAGTTCCCCTCCCGGCTGCCGGCCTTCCATTTCCCCACTCCAGTGAAGTCATCTGACCCTGAGTGGCCCAGGTTTCCTTTCTCCCTGCACCTCCCAAACCCACTCTGCGGTCCCAGCGCTGCCTGCGATTAGTGCTGACCTTTCAGGGAGCAGTTTGCTCAGAATGGGCCTTTATGTAAACAAAAACAGCCTTCAGGTTTTCCTGAGGCCGGCCTGTTTTCCCCCTCAGGTCCCGGGTAGGAAAATAACCAGTGGGAGGGAGGAGAGAGTGACAGAGGGAGTGCCCTGCCTCCCCAGACCTTGGGCCACTGTCCTCTCAGGCCCGTCTCTCAGGGCCTCTTTGTCACAAGTCGCTTCTCAGTGGGGAGCGGGCATGGGGGAGGCTGGGGATTTCAACAATGCCACTGTGTCTGGCAGCAGAGCGGGCGCTGGATGCTTGACCTGATTAGGCTCAGGGAGCCTGGGGAGAGGCAGAGAGCAAAGGCAGCTTGAGAAACTCTGTTTTTCATCCCCACCCAACAGGCTTTTCTTCCCTGTGTCTCTGCCAAGGCCTCTTCTTGGGTGGAAAAGGCCGTATTGTCTCATTTCCATAGGGCCACGATGGTCTCTCTTCTCAGCCTGGACAAACACTTTGACCTGCCTGTCCTCCCCGTTCTGTCTCTCCTTCCCACCAACCAGCTCCCAAACAGAGGGTGTTTTTCACACTTGCACTCTCCCTCCTCAGGCCCTGCCAGGGCCAAAGCGGGGCCCAGGAGTCCAGCTGGCACCCACATGAAAGCCCTTCCTGTTGAGAACCCACATGGAACCGAAAGCTGCCCACACCCACGGCCCTGGCCCAGGGCTCCTGAACGCAGGGCCACAAAAACTTGGCCACGATGCTCCAGGGGAAAAAACAGTCCTGAGCCTCTCGGGAGAGGAGCTTCCGGGTACCTCAGTGGAGACGGAGCCGGGCCCAGGAGCCCTCAGCACGCTATCATGCAGCACCTGCGCCTGGCAGAGGACATGTAGGACGTGGGGAATAGTGCTGGGGCAGCACTCTGTGTTTGTTAGTGCAGGTGGAGGGAAAGCAGGAGCGTGCTGCAGTTTCCAATGCGTTGGCAGAAACAGTGAAAGCTGAGCAGTCAGGGTGAGGCCCAAGGGGATGTGAAGGGGAGGGCGGCTGGGCCGAGAATCCAGGTCTGATTCTTGAAACGGCGGCAAAAGGCAATAGGCGGGGCTTCCTTGAGAGAAAAATCTGTTCTCTCATCCTGGGTGTGGTTACCACTGGCACAGCCAGGCCTGTTCCTGCGATGCAGGTGCAGCCTGGGGAAACTGAGCTCCAAACAGGACAGGGAGGGACTGCGATGTGTGCAAGGTGGAGCTTCAGCTGCAAACCCAGGGCTCCCGGCTTCGAAAGAATCCCCTAGTAAGTTTCCAAGGGTTTATTCTTACAAAGAAATCTGGAAGAACATACACCAAAATGTCAACCTTGTTGTTATTTTGTTGTTGTTGTAGTTTTGTATTTGTTTGTTTTCAGCTCACCTGTACTTTCTAATGTTTTATGCTTTGTTTGTTTTTTTTTGAGGAAGATTAGCCCTGAGCTAACATCTGCTGCCAATCCTCCTCTTTTTGCTGAGGAAGACTGGCCCTGAGCTAACATCCGTGCCCATCTTTCTCTACTTTATATTGGGACGCCTGCCACAGCATGGCTTGATGAGCGATGCGTAGGTCCAGGCTCAGGATCTGAACTGGTGAGCCCGGGGCTGCTGAAGCAGAGTGGGCAAACTCAACCAGCATGCCACCAGGCCAGCCCCTCTAATGTTTTTTTACAATGAGCAATGATGACTTGTGTAAAACATTTAAAGGAAAAAAATAATTTTTATTAAATGACAGTACAAATAAGGTGTTTAGAAAAAATGAGGGGCTGGCATCTACTAATGGACAAATAAAGTTAGATATTATCAGCTTAAGGTGAGAAGGAGATGAGAAAAGGAAGCAGCAGAAAAGGAAAAAAGAGAAAGAGGAACAGCTGAAATGAGGAAGGAATCCAAGCAAAAAGAAAAGGAGTGAAAGAGGGAAGGGAGAAAGAGAAGTCGTTTGGCACCAAGAGTTGACGCTCTCTTCACAGCTTCCTGGGCTCCGGGTCGGCCTCTCCGGACTCTCAGGACGGCAAAAGAAATATTAGTCAGCAGCCCCTCGCTTTCCTTATAGTCAATACTAAAGACCCTGGACTGGCCTGGACTAGAGGGAAGCTTCCTGCACTAGCTATGGTTCCAGCTGCAGAGACACTTAATAAGAGCATTTACAGAGCCCCTGCGCGGGGTTTGTTTCATATCTCGGGTTTCTGGGACTCTCTCTCCTCTCTCTCTCTCTCTCTCACACACACACACACACACACACACACACACACACACACACCCAGAAGACACTGGGACGCCTCCCTTCAGAAGCATTATTCCTTTGAAACGCCTGCTCTTCTTGTCTCTCTCCTGAGGGACGACGAGTGGAGACGGCAGAGCGCTGGCTTTGCTGCCAGCACCCCACAGGGTAATCAAACCATCCTTGGTGACATCATATTTTCTGAGTGGATGTTTGCTTCAAAAGCTGCAAAATAATCTGAACTTTCAGCCCTGACTTCTCCCCAGAGGACAGCGATCTCTGAATTTGGCCAAAACAGAACTCACACCTCTGCTCGTTAAGGGAGCAGCTAGGGAGGGCACCAACAAGCTGCC
The DNA here is from genome assembly GCF_041296235.1 of Equus asinus. NCBI lineage: Eukaryota > Metazoa > Chordata > Mammalia > Perissodactyla > Equidae > Equus > Equus asinus. The sequence goes on along the minus strand of NC_091792.1, from coordinate 64,295,035 downwards.
TTCCTCACACTTCCCATCTGCATCCCCCATAACATTCCTCACAGTCTGAGTTTCTCTGGGTGCCTGGGACAGAGAAAATGCGTGCTGAGGGGGGCTGAGGAGGGGATGGGAAAGGAGGGGCAGGTCCACAGAGCCTGGTGCTGAACGGGCGATGACCCCCACCCGCCTCCCTCAGGCGCCAGTGTCTCTTATTACAGACACTTGGCTGGCAGGCACCTACTGCAGGACCTTGGGAGATCCAGGCAGGAGCAGCTGGACACGAATGCTGACAGTAAAGCCACCCTAGAGGGCCCTGAAAATTCAATCCCCAGAGGGGCAAAGGTCAACATCTCTGAGCCAGAGGCCAAGGCCTAGGAAAGTAAGTGCAGCTGAAAAGACGAAGTGCCCATCATCAAACAGGGGCTCCTAGACTTTGGAGCCAGAGGGACCTCAGTGCAGATCCCAGCTGGATGACCTTGAATCATTTGCTTGGCCTCTCTAAACCTCACTTTCTGCATCTGAACATAGAAATCCAATCATTTATTCATATGTTCATTTGCTCAACAAGTATTTATTGAGTATATATTATGTGCCAGGTGCTGTGCTAGGCACTGGGGATGCAAGAGTAATCAAACTATTGTTCCTGCTCCAGAGGGGCTTGTAGCTCAGGAAGGACAAGCAGTGCTGCCCTGGGGATGTATGTGGAGCATATACTAGTTGGGGCCAGGAAAATCTTTCCTGAGGAAATGGCATCTGAGCCGAGGCTGGCAGGATAGGTAGGAGTGCTTGACAAGAAAAAGAAAAGCAAAAAGCAACCTGCGCACAGGCGTGGTGCTAAGAGAAAGCATGGCTTAACAGAAGAACAGAAACAGTCCAGGACAGCGGAAGACGGAGCACGTGTTGTGGGAAGGAGATCGGGGCAGGAGAGGCTGAAGAGGGCAGGGAAGGCTGGCCATCCGTGCTCCAGTTGAGGTCGTCCTGAGTCTACACTTTAATGAGGCTTTCAGCGGGGAATGAGATGACCAAATTTGTGTAGTTACAGGGTGCAGAACTGACTGGAAAGAAATGCACCAGAGGGTGAGGGGACTGTTAGAAGAAGGCAGTTGGAATGAACCAGGTAAGAGACAACAGGGTCTGACTGTGGAGGTGAAGTGACGGCAGAGAAGGGGAAAGCAGGTAAATGCGAGAGGTGATTGAAAGGAAGGATCAACAGACTTGGAGACCGAATGGACGTTGCAGAAGAGGAGGCTTTGATGATGGGAGCAGTAGTAACTATTTCAGCACTGAGGAGGAGAAATGCGCTCGCTGAGAATGATCCCTACGAGAAAAGAGCCAAGCCATGCCACAGACCCCTGGAGAAACTGAGAACGTGAAGGCACTGGGCAGGGAGGCGGGTGGGGTGAGGCATGGAGGAACGTGAGGACATAGGCTAGAAACCTATCTACGTTCGGAATACTAGCAGCCAGATACTTACTCCTTAGGCAGGAAACAGGCATTATTCTTAGGAGAAAGAGGACAGAAAAGGCTATGAACTTGGGGGCTTCAGGCACCAAATAGTGAGGGTGAGACTCAGGGCTGAAAAAGAGGTATTAATGGAAAGTCTCGCTGTAGAGCAGGCGGGCCTCCAGTCCCTTCCTCTTGTTCGACCTGCTGATGGCCATCTTCCCCAGGTAGGAAGATAGGGTTCTTCAGAAAAACTGAATAGCCCCCGAGGCAGAAATTTCCAGATACTAATATTCAGGGGGAGGAGGGTCTTCCAAAGAAACGGCAAAGTCTCATCTCAGTCACTCTAAAGCGGAAAGCAGCAGAGAGCATCCAAACAACTTCTGTAGTTTCTCATTCTCAAATCTGGACAACCCATCTCATATGGTCATAGAAATATGAGAGGCCATAAAGCAAGAACAAGGTGCGATGAAAAAGGAAGAAACATTGAACAAGAAAGAGTTCTTGGAAATTAGTAAATAAAATAAAACTTTCAACAGAAGTGTTAGAAGATACGACTGAAGACATTTCTCAGAAGATAGGACACAGAAATAAGAAATAAGAGAGAAAAGATAAGAAAATTAGGGGATTAATTCAAGTGGATTAACAACTGACTAACAGAAATTCCAGAAAGAGAGAGAAAATGGAGAAGAAAAATGATCAAATAAATAATATAGGAAATGTTCCTAGAACTAAAGAGTTCATGTCACTGGATTAAAAGAACCTGCCAAAGGCCCAGAACAAGGAATTTTTAAAAACCTAAACCCAAGAGTTTGATCCTAAAATTCCAGAACACCAAGCATAAAGCAAAGAACTTAAAAGCTTCCAGAGACAGAACAAAGAAAAAAATTACACACAAAGGAATAAGAATGGCATTACACTTCTCCTGAGCAAATGTATCTTAAAACCATGATGGAAAATTATTTTCAGTCTACATTTCTGTACCCAGTTAATCTATCAGCCCAATATGAGAGCAAAAGAGAAATATTTTCCAAACATGCAAAGATTCAGGAAATTTAGTTCCCATCAACAATGTCTTAGGAAACTGTGGGAGAACAGGTGGCAGCAAACAAAAAACCAAACTCAGAGAGAAAAAGCCAGATTCCAGGAAATGGGGTTGCAACTCAGAAGAATGGTGAAGAGAACTCTCACAGGACTCTCCAGAGCAAACCTAGGGAGTGACCTGTCCAGACGGGAGAAGAACGGAAGGCTCTCTAGAAAAAACAGACACTTGATAACATAAATGATATGGTAGATTATATGATGGAGCTTCTGAAAAGAATTACGGAAAATTATGCAAGTAAAAAGAAAAGCAATTAATAACTCCAGGAAAAATAAAAACTATACAGGAAAGCGTGCAATGATAGTGTGCTACTTGACTCTGCCACAAACAATATTTCTAAAGTCTTAATGATGTACACCCTGACTATTGACATAAAATACACGATAGTGATTCAACTATATTGAGAGGATGGGAAGATAACAGGTGGGGGAGGCAATAAGAGAGCTAACACCTCACATATTATCATAACAGACAAGTCTAAAACTGCCATACCAAAAAAAAAAAGCAGTACAATATATTACAGAGAGAACTACCAAAAGAAGTGGGTAAAAGTGGTTTTGTGGGCAATGGGGGGGGGCAATTTTGGAATATGGGGAGAGATAAAGCAGATGATTACTATTTTTCCTTACAGACCTTAAAAAACACATATGGATGTTCCTTTCATACAATTTTTAGTTTAAAAAAATTAAATGTAACTAAAATAGCAAAAAAGAAACGTGAGTTCCCATTCCCATTTTCCCCCCTTAGACTGTGAGGAGATCCCCAGCAGAGCAGCCCTTGCATTTCAGAGTCAGGAAAAGGGAACAAGGCAAGTTGCTGAGAGTACATTACAGTCTATGCCTGATTTCTGGGCAGGGGGCACAGAGATGAAGATGGTAAAGCACACAGCACAGAAGATCTCCTCAGGAAATGTCAGTTCATATTTCTTCTCTCCTTGAATGAGTCCCTCCCATATATTGGTTTATTTATTTAAGTGAACACAATTCAGAGAAAGGCAGAGGAGTAGGCAGGAACAGCTGCCAAAAACCAGTCAATAGATTTAGTGACCATCTGGTTGAGCGCCTGGTTTCTAACCTGTGTGATCATCAGAATCGCCTGAGGAGATTTTACAAGAAAAGATTTCTGGGCCCTACTCAAGACCTGGGGTAACTGGGACTCAGGGAGGAGGAGTAAGTGACCAGGCCAGGGTGGAGAAGGATCGGAATAAGGCCCCAGCCTCCTGTCCACAGTGCTGTCCCCTACCTGGGCTTCCGTGACCCCCTGGTTTTCTCTCTAATGTGCCCCACTGGGGCCAGGAAGCTTCAGCCATGCACCTCTTTGGATAGTATTGTTGAGATTCAGTGCTGGGGCAAGGGGAGGGGTGTGGAGGGTGCTTCAAGTCCCATGGAAGCCAGCTCAGACTCACCTGCCCACTCTTGGACTCCCCCAGACTCAGAGGAACAGTGGAGTTCCTCTGCCAGGCGGGCAGCTGCTTGGCTTCCCAAAATGCCCCCCTGTGCCCAGAGGCGTGGGATGCTGAAGCCAGGGCTGGAGCCAGAAAATCCAGCTGTGTCATTTGCATTGGCCAACCTAGCGCTGATGCTCGGTTCCAGCCAACTCTGCTTCATAGACTTCACCACTTGGCAAGATCCTACGCCCTGTCCCTCCTTCTTTCCCTCCCTGCAGGTGGTTGACAGGCTGGCCCAGGCAGTTCTGCCCCAGGACACAGATGTCAGGATCTCCAGGTCAGCAAATTCAGTGGTGTGTGATTGCAGAAAATCAAAGAGAGACTTCTCTTAGGCTTGAATAATTCCCCTATACTCCTTTTTCCTATGTTCTTATAGCTTGGGGCCAAGAAAAATCCTCTTCAGGAGAAGGAATTGAAAATAAAAACAATGTTGCCTTACATTTGCATATCATTTTCCATATACGGGCTCGTTCATATATATTATCTGATATCCGAGCCTCACAGCCACGCTTTATGTTTGTTATTGGCAGCTCTAAGTCCAAGACCGTGCCTGCGCCGTCAACCTCTGCAGTTGCTTCTGCTCCCTTCTGGTTGTGTGGACGGAGAAGGAAGGTTTTCCATCAGAGGCAACACCATTAACACAACATGGCAGATGATCTCCTGCTCCCCTCGGAAGTGGTGGGAGGCAGGCTACGGGAGGAACCAGAGCCAGAACGACCTAGGCAAAAATCAACAGGCACAATGCATTTAGTGACATTTAGTAATATTTATTATGGAATATTTGAAGCATAACAAAAGTAGAGAGCAGTGAACTACCATGTACTGATTACCCAGATTAAAAAAAAAAATCAACTAATGGCCACACTTCTTTAATTTGTATCATTGCCCATTCCACTCCCCATCTCCACAAATGGATTGTTTTGAGGCAAATCCACACTATCATCAAATTTTCAGTCAGTGTTCAAATTTCCCCTAAATGTTCATAAATGGTTGATATGTCTCTTAAGTCTCTTTGAATCTATAGGTTCTTGCTCCCTTTTCCCTTTTTCCTTGTAAACTTCATTTGTTGAAAAAACGAGGTCATTTTTCCTATAGTTTCCCACATTCTGCATTATGTTGGTTCACATTTCAAAAACGTTTTTCTGTCCCACATACTTCCTGTCAACTGCCAGTTAGCTGTATAGACATGAGGTGTGATTTTGAGCAAGAACACTTCATAGGTGATCTTGTATCATTAGGAGGTACACAGTTTCTACCGGTTTCTCTTTTTGTGACGTTAATAGACACGGATGAGCATTATCTAGATCTATTAGCTCCCAAGGGCTCTGCAGAATGGTGATTCCAGTATTGCGTCTTCACTTACCAGCTGGAATTCTTACAGAAAACCTTTCTTCTCAAATAATGATTACCTTGAGGTACAGTTCCTATAGGAAAGGCAGACTGAATTCTTGATGCCCTTCCTTTTTTGTTCTCCAGTGTTCAGAATAAGTTGGTTCCTCCACTCTCACATCCAAAGATGATCTATGAGTTCTTTTTATTATTTTTATTATTATTATAAACTCATGGTTTTTACAAATTTTTTGATATATTTCAACTTATTGAACTTCTTCTTCTTTTTTTTTTAAAGATTTTATTTTTTCCTTTTTCTCCCCAAAGCCCCCCGGTACATAGTTGTATATTCTTCGTTGTGGGTCCTTCTAGTTGTGGCATGTGGGACGCTGCCTCAGCGTGGTTTGATGAGCAGCGCCATGTCTGAGCCCAGGATTCGAACCAACGAAACACTGGGCCGCCTGCAGCGGAGCGCGCGAACTTAACCACTCGGCCATGGGGCCAGCCCTTGAACTTATTATTCTTATTTGTGCTCAAAGTAGTCCCATCTTTGGCCTCTTCAGGTTAGTCCTGAATTCTTCCGACGCGACCTTGGTAGTCTTTGATAGTTTCCTTGCTTTCAGGAATGATAAAATGTTCTTAGCTTATCTTGTATATACACTTCCTGTCTTAGACCTGTAATCCAACACTCTTTAAGGAACTCTGATTCCTTTTGGTGGAAAACAGTATTTAGAATTCATAATGTGGACAGCAGGCAGTCATGGCTACTGGCTAATCACTGTCTGAGTCTCTTTAATGGACAGTGCTAGGAAATATATATATATATATATAATATATATATAAAACATATATATAAATATGCATATATAAAAAACATACATATATATATTTTTTGGGGGGGGAGGAAGATTAGCCCTGAGCTAACATCTGCCATCAATCCTCCTCTTTTTGCTGAGGAAGACTGGCCCTAAGCTAACATCTATGCCCAAGTTCCTCTACTTTTTTATATGTGGGATGCCTGCCACAGCATGGCTTGACAAGCAGTGCATAGGTCCGAACCGGTGAACCACAGGCCACTGAAGTGGAATGTGCAAACTTAACTGCTGCACTACCAGGCCAGCCCCTGAAATGTGTATTTTTGATGCTATTTTTTTTCAGTTTTGAAAAAAATTTCCAACTTATGAAAACGTTGCAAGCAAAGTACAAAGAACTTTCCCCCAAACCATTTGAGAGTAAATTGCAGGCATGAATGTCCTATACCTCCCAAATACTTTAGTTGTATTTCCAACAAACAAAAGTATTTTCCTCCATAAGCACAGCACAGCCATCAAGATCAGGTTGTTTTGCCATGGTCACAATGCCCTTTTAACAAAAGATCCAATCCATAATCACACTTGGTATTTGGCTGTGATTTTTCTTTAGTCCTTCAGTCTACAACAGTTCCCTGTCTTTCCTTGAAATTCATGCCCTTGACGTTTTTGAAGACTAGGGACAGCCATTTTGTGGGGAGTCTGAGAGTTTGTGTCTATCTGATGTTTCCTCAGGATTAGATGCAAGTTGTGCGTCTAGGGCAAAATATCACAGAAGTGATATCATTGCATCTTATTAGGTAACACATGATCCAATTTGATGGATTACAAATGATGTTCATTTTGATCACTTGATTAAGGTGGTGTCTGCTAGGTTTCTCCACTGTACAGTAATTCTTTTCCCATTTGTAATTAATAAGTATTTTGTGGATAGGTACTCTAAATACTCTATTCTTTGTCAAACTTTCACTTTATTCATTTATATATCTCTCTCTCTATATATATATATCAGTGTAGATATATATACATAGATATAGATCAGTATATAACATATATATCAGTATAGACTCAAGTATTCCTGTTTTATTCAATGGGTTGTAATCCCTTGCAATCCTTATTTATTTTGATACTCAGATTGTGGCAGATGTGGCCCGTAGATGCCCCTTCACACTAATTTCGTCTCTCTGAGTCATGCTCATTGTGTTCTAGGTTCGTCTTGTACTTTGCCCATCCCAGCTCTGCAATAAGCCACATCTCCAAAGAACCCAGCTCCTTTTAGTGTAGAATGGTTTTTAGAAACCAAGATCAGGACATTAGATGGGCTTATTGCTTTACGGAGGGTCTATATTCTCAGCACGTCTCTCAGTGGATGTAGCTAGGGGAGATAAATATGTACGGAGGGTCTATATTCTCAGCACTTCTCTCAGTGGATGTAGCTAGGGGAGATAAATATGTACGGAGGGTCTATATTCTCAGCACGTCTCTCAGTGGATGTAGCTAGGGGAGATAAATATGTACGGAGGGTCTATATTCTCAGCACTTCTCTCAGTGGATGTAGCTAGGGGAGATAAATATTTACGGAGGGTCTATATTCTCAGCACGTCTCTCAGTGGATGTAGCTAGGGGAGATAAATATTTACGGAGGGTCTATATTCTCAGCACGTCTCTCAGTGGATGTAGCTAGGGGAGATAAATATGTACACATACACAATATTTATTCCTATTTCCATATCTACTTAAGGGAGACCATGAGTTCAGTTCCAGTCCAAGATCACAGGGTCCATTCTGCTTTCTCCCTTTCTGTATTTATGGTACCTTTTTCCAATGGTTAGACAATTGCTCCCACTATCCATAATATACTTACTCATTTGGGCAATCCCACCACAATCTCCCACAGCCGCTGCCACTTCCTTTCCTATGGGGATCAGTGCCCACCCTACTGGGGCACTGATACCCTACTCCAGGCTGCTGTCACTGACTGCCCACATGGACACCTTCCTCATCCCACCCACGCTCCCACTCCCAGTATCAGGCTGCTCCTCCACACAGGCACTCCCCTTGTGCCACTTGACTCTGACCCCCACAATGGCAGCCCACCCTTCCACAGGGACACCCTCTGCATCCCCTGGGCTCCCCTGTCCCGTACCCCCAGCATAGACACCTACCTTCCTCCTCAGCTGCACCTAATGGCTTTAGCACTGAATTGTTCAAGAAAAGACAGGGAAATAAAAGTAAAGTGGAGAAGGATGAGGAGGAGGAAGTATAGCTACACTTTTTTTTAACAAAGAAAATACTTCTTGAGTAAATATAATATTTCCAATTCAAATTTAGAAGTACACAATTTTACTTAATTTCTTTGATTTCATATTTTTATCTTCTTCCTCTTAAGCTAAATATCTTGATTACTAATAACACCAAGATTATTATTTACTTTACCTTACTATATATTTAATAGTTTCAGAACAATAAAACCAATACTATTGTAAACAACATAAATGGTGAAAAAAGTTTAAGATTTAGAGTTCTTTTTATCCTTAAGGTATTTCCTGCTAATGGTGTACAGTCAAATTACTGTGTTTTTAGGTAATTTAAAATAATTACTCTCAGTGTGGTTAAGCCTCCAACTCAAAATGCAATTGTATTTTAGGGATAATTAGAAGGAGAAAAGAAATTTGAATGTGGTAAGAAATTTTGGCAAAAAGAGCACTCTGAAGGAGGCTAGTTCAGGAGGCATGGAGTAGAGAGCAGAAAGGTCCAAAAGTTAGAAGAGGGTCATACGAAAGGAATGAAAAGCCACAAAAACCATATAACCTCTTTGGAGAGGAACTTGACAACATCAACTAACATATATTTAATACTTTATTACCATGTGATATTCTCTTACTTACTACAGACTTACCATTAGTTCTATACGTAAGTCTATTTACATATACACTTACCCTTTGACCTGGCAACCCCACTTCTAGGACTCTATCCCAAAGACACACAGGCATAAATATGGGAAGATGTGTTCAAGGCTATTCAATGCAGCACTATTTGTAACAGTAAAAGATTAGGGATAACATAAAGGTCCATCAAGATGTCGAGAGAATCATGAGGACATAGGGCCATGAGGGGTCTGGTAAACTAAAGTTTGAGGAAGCAGAGATTATGGAGAAACAGCATTTATGAGAGAGAAACACAGAGGAGGGAAGAATCGATGAGACTGGAAGCTCCGCGAGGCCAGGCAGGAATCTTCCTCAGTTTTAGTCACTAAAGAATCTCAAACACCTAAAATGGTGTTTGGCACACAGTAGGTACTCAACAAATATTTACTGATAAATGAATAAATTAGCAAAGTGGGAAAGAAAGGGTGGAGCTGACAGAGAGACACAGTGACAAACATGCAGGGCACAAAAAGACTGAGCAGGCTTCCTGTCCTTGTCCACCATGTTCTTAGGACACTGGATTCAAAGTCTCCTGGGATCCAGATCTAACTCAGGGGTCAAGACAAGATCTACCCTGTCTTGTGGAATTATCAGAATCAAAATACATGGTCAAACTTCTAGCTGTTTTCTGTCAAACAGATGAGAAATGATACCTCTGCGCAGTTTTAAATTTGCATTTTTTTATTATAAGTAAAGTTGATCCCCTTTTCATACGTTTAATGGACATTTGTATTTTTCTCTTTTTGTCCCCTTAATTTGCTCCTTGATTTCCTGATTTGGGGGCGCTCTACATTGTTTGTGGGAACAAGATAAGCCTGTCTTATTTACTTTATGACATAATCTGGTTTTTAATGGTACAAAACTTAATAGTAGCCAGATCTGATAAGGCGAATGGTAAGTAAAACAGCTTTCCAACAAATTCCATCCTAGGGTTCTGCTCCAGCCCTCACACACTCCCCAAATCAGCCCAAACCTCTGGAAATAATAGGAAACCTTATTACATTCTTAGCAACATCATCTGGCCTGAAACCTCAATTACTCTCACCTCCTCCCTCGCCCCACCATCTATTCTAACTCGTGACCAAGTTGGTGACAAATATACTCTTCTCTCCATCCTCGCCAGAGCAATTGTAACAACATCCTAACTGGTTTCTCTGCCTCCAGTCTGGCACCACTCTGATCCATTCTCCACAGTCTGTTACAGTGGGGAAAGCTTCCTAAAAATGACTCAAAATCTAGAAGCCATAAAAGAAAAAATTTTAAAACTACATAAAAACAAAAAATTTCTGCATGGAAAATATACTTTATGCAAAGTCCAAAGGCAAACAGAAAACTGGGAAAAATACTTGCAACTTACATCACAGACAAAAAGCTAATCTCCCTAGTACCTGAGGTCTTGCAAATCAAGAAGGATGTGAACAAGGAGACAGAAAATGAAATACAAATGGCCTATAAAAGGATGATCAACTTAACTCTTAATAAAAGAAACGTTCTCAAAAGGGGAAATTTAGCAAATTTATCCAAATTACAATGCACTTCCCTCTTTAAGCCGGTAATCCCTCCCCTGAGAATTTATCCTACAAATTTATCTGCACATGTACAAAATAAACAGGTTATTCATTTCAACATTCCAACAGAATAGAATCAATCCGAGTGCCTCTCCAAACGGGACTAATTAAATAAACTGTGGTATCTCTGCAAAATGGAATACTCTGCAGATGCTTTGAAAAAAATGAACGCGCAACCTTTTTATGTCCTAATAAGAAAGATCCATGACATATTAGTGAAAAATCAAAGTGCAGACTTGTGTATACATATGTGTCAGACACTGGCTAGTTGTTTTCCAAAATCTGTCCCGTTTTCTGACTGAGTTTCCAGCCTTCTGACTCAAAATTACAATGTCAACTCTTGCTTGGACTTCCAGCCTGCCAGACTGCCCTGCAGATTTCAGACTTGCCAGCCAATCCTCACAACTGCATGAGTCAATTCCTTAAAAAAAGGGAAAAAATATATATGTAAATATATGTGTGTATGTGTGTACTGGCTGAGATGGCCAGTAATGGTGAGCCACAGAAAATGGCATTAGAGCAGGTGGCAGGGGAAGCCCAGTGTTGACTACATGCACAAGACTGAGCAAATAAGTAAATAAATTGAGGATAATGGGAGTCAGGTTTCTCAGTGACAGACAAAGTAGGTGTAAATACGAAAAGGGGGAAAGCAAGAATGAACCCTGTAGTATGGATTGGAATTGGAAGTATCAGTATGAATTCATGGTTTACAGAGAGATAGATGGTATGTAGGTAGATAGTACGTGGGTAGGTGGGTAGGTAGGTAGGTATATAGATAGATAGATAGGTAGGTAGATATAAAAAAAATAGAGATGCAAAGCGGTACATGTGTGTATCTCCACTGAGAGGCCCGAGAGCAGCCCTTCCCAGGAGAAATGAGCACCCCTAGCCCTGACATCTTGGCATTTAAATACCACTCTCTACTAAGAGGAACCAAGAGTCCATGGAGAAATGACTGAGTCCAGGACTGCAGCACGAAAAGTACAAGATGAGCCTGGAACTCTTTTTTTGGCACCAGAAAGTAAAAAAATGCTCCAAGAATGATGGGGACATGTCAAAAGGACAAAGAAGCTAGCTTGAAGGGACTTCTGCTTGTCAAATCTGAAATAATTTGAGCATCAAAATAAATGATATCAATAGACTTCAATTCATTAGATAAAATAGGGAATCCATGCTGATACAAGTAAGCAAACAGATAAATACACGGAAAGAAAAGAAAGCTCTTCCTTATAATAAAATGCCAACTAACAAATAAAGAAGGAATGATGAAATCAGAAAAACCACTTTACAGCCACCATTGTAATAGTTAATTCAGGCAAAACAAAAAATCAATGGATGCTGAAACCAGTAGGTGAAAGTGGAATAAGAAATAAAATAACTACATGGTCTCAAGGATCACCATGCCAAATACCTTTATGGTACAAAGTGGGAAGTATATAAATTTACAGTGGAGAAACCTGGCAGACACCATCTTAATTAAGTGATTAAAACTAACACCACCAGGAACAGAACAAATCAACATCATGTGAAACCTAACAGGATGCAATAAGAAGAACACAGCACCAGTTCTGTGACATTCCTGCCAAAAATATGCACAATCTGGGTCTACTCATTACAGGAAATACTGTGCGAATCCAAATTGCAGGACCTTCTACAAAGACTGGCCTATAATCCTAAAAACAAAAGTGTCCAGGGCCTGAAATTCAAGGAAACCCTGAGGACCTGTTCCAGACTGAAGGAGACTAGAGACGTGATGGCAGGTGTGACACGTAACCCTGGAGTGGATTGGATCCTTCGCTAGAATGACCAGGGTAACCGGTGAAACGGTAAATGGGGGCTCTGGGTGAAGTCCTTTGTAGTGTTCTTGCAACTTTTCTGTAAGGTTGAAACTGCTCCAAAATAAAATTACACAGCTACATAGAGATGTTGATGTAGATACAGATACAGGTATAGATACAAATATAGATGTAAATATAGATAAACATTAGAATGATAACAAAAAAAACTAATAAAAGTAGTAACCTAGGGCAGCAGGGTGTGGGAGAATGAATGGATGGAGTCAGACATGGGGACAAGCCTTCTCAACATATATCTTTCAATATAATTTGTATTTCAAACCATGCAATAGTATGAAGTACTCAAGAAATAAACCAATTTTAAGAAGTATACGACACAACTCTGATCATGTCCCTCCTCTGCCTAAACTTTATCGTGGCATTTAGTTCTGTCTGTCTGTCTGAAGCTTTCCTTGCTATTCTCATCTCCAGTCACATCCCCTCAATCCTGCCTCCTCAGACCTTCCTGTAGGTTCGATTACTACCGCAAACATTTATGGACACGCACTAAGTACTCAAGGTTGTGCCAAGCACTCAACATGCGCATTATGTAACTGCATGTACTTCCACCCCTACGGCCTTGCTTCTATGGCAGACCCTATGCCAGAACGCTCCTCCACATCCTGGTAAGTTCTGACTGATCCTTTGAAACCCAGATCAAATGTTTCTTCTCTGTGGAAACTCCCCTGTCCAGGCCAGTTAACTGCCCCCTCCTCTGGGCTCTCAGGGCACTTTGTCATCTGGTCATTTGTCAGCTGTGGATGTGTCTACCTCCAGCAACTTCAGGAGTATCTTGGAGAAAAGTTATCTACTTCCCCAAATCCTTAGGCAAGGCCTGAAAGGGCCAGATGTCTAGTGAACATTTGCCTAATTCATTTGGATTGAGAAAAATGTTCCCAAAAATGTTAGACCAGCAGTGAAAACAGTTCCTGGGCAAAGAATGGATTTCAGATGAATGTGGGAGTCCTGTGATTCACAACTGAACAAAGCCTAGAGCTCAGAAGTTTGTAGAACTCCCCCTCTAGCTCGACGGTTTTCAAAACTTAAGCTGGACCAATATCACAATTCTAGGCCCCGTGAGCAATGGACGAGCATTTTTTGGGAAAAGTATACAGAACAGTTCATTTAGGCCACAGATGATGCAATACCAGATCCGTAGGAGCAGCCTTTCCACCGGCTGCAGACAGAAGGACTCAAGGCAGGTGGGAGTGAATGCTCCGCCTCCCCTGACTCCCCGTCAGAACTAATCAGAATTTCAAAAAGCCCCGATGACTGTATAAAACCAAAAATTTTATGCCTTTATCTTCTCTCTCCTTCCTTGAGGTAAGGTGTCTGGACTCCTAGAACTAACTTCAGAGGCACAGAAAATAATTTCTATGTTCTTCTTTTGAAAGTGAAAGAATAATCACTTTTCCTCCCTCTAAATCAGCTAACCTCAGACATCCAACAGTTTCAAGACATAAAAAGAGGATCCTTATTTTTGGAACGTCATATCTTAGAAAGTATTTTAATACAAAGAGAAGCTACCTCACCTGCAAGAAGAAATGCAGGTTGTTCCATTCTGGGAGACTTTAAGGATGTAGAGGTTTTGCTGACCAAGAAACAAGCAAGCTTGATCCTCCCCACATAGGGAGAGAGAAAGGGAGAGACACTGACGATCATTTCTCGGAATAGAGGGAAGCCCTAGGCTGCGTGATGCTGAGCAAGGCACTTCACTTTGCAGGGTCTTGGTTTCCTCATCTGTTTAATGTACATAATAGCAAAGGAGTCCTAAGGACTAAACAAGACTATCTGCGGTACCTAGGAGGCACTGTAGTAAATTCCTGCTGTTTATTCTCCTGTACTTTTTGTGCTTTTGCAATCGGAAAAGCAAACGTAGTCATTGGCAAACTAATTGTCTCTATTCCCAACTGCCTTTCAATAGTCAACCCTCCTCACTTATTTATGACCTCTGCCATCAAAATGTCATGGGGGTTAAGAGATAAATGACACCATTTCTCCAAGTTTGGGGCCTGGTGGGTCTGGGAGGCAGGTCAGTCACATATGGACGTATGTATGGGGTGAGAGTAGGGGGTGAGGGTAGGTCATTCTGTCTGTGCCCAAGACTGGGTGGCTCTCAGTTTTGGGGAGCCTGAAATTGATACTACTTGGCAGGAGGCCCTCTTGAAGAAGAGGAACTTAATGTAACAGATGCAAACTTAGATACAGACCTTGGAAGGCGTCTGTGCAACTGAGGCGACCCTACAACTTAAGCATCATTGGTTTCATGGTAAGCCTGTCTCTGCTGAGATGCTCAACACCCACATCCCCCACCGTCTGTGTATGGGGGGGCTACAGAAAGAGCACTGGCCTAGGAGTCAGGACCTTGGTTTCTCGTCCAGCCTCTGCCACTTCCTGGATGATCAAATCGGGGCACATCTCTCTTCTGTCTGATCTCTAAGGTCCTTTCTAGCTTCATTCATTCATCATTTCATGAGCAAGGCCATTTAAAAATCATCCAAAGCCATTACTTTTTCTGGAAGCCCCATCTCACCCCACAGTAAATGCAATAAAAGACATTCATATCACCCACTAAATAATATACATTTGTATTTGCTGTAAAATTTTGAAGCTTTTTTAAACTTTGCTTTTGAAAATTTCATTCATTCAACAAATATTTATTGACTGTCTACTATGAGCCAGGCACTCTTCTAGGTATGGGGTACAGAGTTAACAAAATACCTGTCCTTATGGAACCTCTCTGAGATTGATCCCAACAAACAAACACAAAAGTATATGGGACGGCAGATGGTGATAAAGGCTAGGGAGAAAAAGAAAGCAATAAATAAATTTAGAAAAGAAAGCAAAAAATAAAATAATAAAGCAAGAACAGGATAAGGTTGGTTTATTGCCCATATACGCCTTGGGGTTTCAGTAGTTGGTTCTGGCCTTTGGCAATGACTGATAAAGGACAACTGAGATTAGCGCCAGGGGCCTCTGGAGAGATTAAGTGAGCGAGACTGGGGGTCTTGCCAGGAACACTCAGGACTCTGGGCTCAACCTTAATTCAGGGATGATTCAGATGTTGTTTGGCTTTGATGAACTCAATAGTTTACAGATGATTACGATTTCTCGGTAATCAATGCGCATTGCTAACTTACGCGTTTCAAATGGGATGAAATATTCATGAATGCTAAATCTAAACATAAGGATGGCATACTAGTATTAAATTTGCAGACATCAGTTAAATATTATTAGGTTGTGCTGGTCTCTATTTGAATTTGGAAGCCAATACATGCTTTTAAAGGTCTCACACATTTTTGTATGCCTTGGAAAAGCTCACAGGTATTGCGCTGGATGAACTGTCCTGTTCATGAACTCCTCCCACGGGGCAGGTGCTCCTGTGGACACGAAGATGAGTAAGGACCCAGGCAGGCCCTGTTTGCAGAGTGCTCATTGTTTATGTTCATATGGACTCTGGGCTTCCACATCTATAAAAGGGAGATCATACTCACCCCACAGGGCAGTCTGAGGCTTCAACAAGACCACTCCTGTCCCTCAGCTATATTATCCACAGACGTCTCCTTGAAAAACCATCCATCAGCTCCCCTGCTACATCCTGCAACTCTCCAATCAGCCTCAGTCCCATTCTGGAAAGTCTGACTTCCAGAGCTGCTGTCACAAAGCCTCGATGCTCCAGCTTTATTACTGCGAATTTCCATTCACTCTCAACCCCTTTCTCTCCTTTGCCATCCTCCTTAGTCAAAGTGGCTTTCCCTGTCCTATGGGGGCATCTCCCACGGCTGTCACATTCTATGGCCATGTAGGAAACTCTGCCTTATTCCTTGCTGCAGCCTCCAGACCACGAACCTATGGCTGTCCTTTTGCTCTGCCTTTGAAGTTTACACCATCTGGTTCTGGTACTTTCTGCTTCAACAGTATGACTCTGGCACCTAATGTGTGGGCCTGGTGCCCTGTCAGCGGTGCTCATCTGCGTGGGGACGTCCCATCTGAGCCTGCTCTGGTCCTCCCGACATCACTCTCTGCTTCGTCTTCAGCAGCATGCCACACCACTTCCCCAAGCCACACTGTCACACTATTCTGTGTGCCCATTCACCCTGTCTCACACTTGGTGCCTTCCCTTTCCAACCATAACCATAACCCACTCTCACCTTTTCATTACTCCAGTGACTATCTCAACCTTGCTCCCTCACCCTCAAATTCTTAATCCTACTCCTATTGCCGATTGCTTAAAATTACTTCATCTACCACTTTCTGGAAGCCAATCATTAAGAGCTTTGTCCTCTTCCTGTCTCTGCACTGAAAAGTCTTTCCTTGTCTCAGGGGATTAGTCACCTCTTGTCCTCTCCAAGTCACAACTTCCTGGCCCCGATGAAGAGCCAGGTTTTGAAAACTTGCGAAGGGAGGTCACTCAAGTGGTATTTGTGAACTTTGAGAAATCATGGAAAGCAATAGAGCAGAAAGTGTACTTCTGATATTCCAAAGGTCAAGGGCGATTTCCCACAACTATAGGCTTGGCGAGCTTGCTATCAGCCTCAGACAAAATCAGAGAAACCCAAGAGCTGCTTTCTTTTATTTAGAAAATGCTACAGCAATTACCAGGAGCCAAGTTTTCTAAGCCTCATTTTGACAAGGTTGCTGGACTGGTAGATCAGGACAATGCCATCAATATATTTCACCTGGATTTTAAGCAAGCTGTTTTTTGATAACCACGCGAGCAAGTAGGAAATTATAGTCCGGATTAAAGTAAAATTAGGGGGATTAGTTACTGGGTGAGTGTGCCCAAGGAGTGCTGAATAATCACTTAATCTCAGTCAGAAAGGATGTTTCTAGAAGTCTGCTGAAGGTAGTGCCTTGGGACCTACCCTATTCAACATTTTTCCAAATTTTCTGGATGACAATGTAGAAGGATTGTTTACAAATACGTAGAGAATACTTGTAAAGGGGTTGTGTTCAATGAAATAATTAAAGCCAGAATTAACTCAGTAGACTCTAACAAGATATCTTTAATAGGGGAAATTCATTAAAAACATAAAATTGAGTGAAAGAAGCAAGACATAGAAAAAAATTATAATGAGATTCCATTTATATAAAGTTCAAAACAGACAGAACCAAACAGTGCATTGTTCTGGGAAATGCACGTAGGGGATGAAAGCCATGAAGACAAGCAAGGGAATGACTACCACAAAGTCAGGAGACTTACTGGGAGGGAAGGAAGGGATGGGATTAGGGACAGGCACACAGAGGGCTTGGAGGAAGGAGCTGCTCTATTTCTTAGCTTGGGATAGAACAGGTATTTATATTATTATACTTGAAAATGAATCTATCTTTCCATGCACTTTTTTGGGTGTTTGTTACATTTTACACTGAAAAAAAAATTAAAAGAAATAAATTTAAAATGCTCTGGTCCAAAAAATCCCCCCAAATCCCACAAGTCTAATCAACATGATGTGTGGAAAAGACTTAGGAGGAAGTCTTCTCAACTTACTTAGTTAACAACGTAAGTCAAAGAGTCAAGTGATGGAGGCTACATGTGAAGAAGAATGGTCTCTCCTCTGCTCTGCGCAAGCCTCTGGCATCATGGCCAAGGAAAGGGAGCAGACAGCTGGGGAGCTGCTCTTTCTCTGGGAGTTAGGCAAACAAGACAATTAGGGGGACTTGATGCATGCGATGTGAGGAGCCACCTCAGATGCCCGCTTTTCCTGCTAATGGGGTGTTTAGGAGCAGTCACAGGTGACAATTGACGGTTGTCTTCAAACCTTTCAAGGCTGTTAGAAAGAAGAGGAATTCAACTGGCCCCGTGTGGCTCCAGAAGACAAAATGATGGGTAGAAGTCCCTATGAGGCTGACTTTGGCTCAATAAAATAACTTTCTAATAGCCAAATGGCTTTAGAAAGTAAGGAGCTTCCCATCTCTGGATGCATTCACATTGAGACTAGAAGAGTTCTGTTTCCGGACATTGTAAAGGGCACAGAAGAGTACAATCAGCTTAGATGACCCTTAGGTCCTCTGCAGCCTCCATGGGCTATGATTCTATGAAACCTGTGCAACATGTCTGTGAAGGAAGGCTAGAAGCTGATTCTGAAACAAAACAGTTTTGTTTTTAAATGTAAGCATTGTGTTTTGACAGCCATTTTCTTTTTAAATCAATACATGGTGTTGGTTTAGAAGGCTCAGGCAGCTTCTACTCCACAATTCTAAGATTTCAATGGCAAAGAGCTTTGAGGCTCCTACAGAAGCATAGCTTTTCCAGATGTGCTTTAAGACTCTTGGTGCCGGAGAGGTACCTGAGGTCCTATGTTCAACCTCTCATCCAACTGCAAGAACACAATATGGACTCACAAGGACAGCCGGAACCACAACGGGATGGAAGCTGAGACCCATGCTATTCTCTCCTGCCACCTGCTGGCCCTTCCCTTCCTCTTGAAACTGCTTGTGTCCACCGAGGACAACACATTTTCAGGAGGTCTGTGCCACACAAAATTCCTAGCAGGGAGGGACTCTGCCTATAAGGGGGGAAAGCTTTGATGACTTCCAGCAGTTCTTACTAAATCTAGGAAAATCATAAATTCTCAGACGATGAGGACTGGAAGAGACTTTAGAACTCATTCTAGCCGAGAGCCCTCAAACTGACCGCCCATGGGCAATGTACAGCCCACAGACAGGCTTGGTTTGGCCCAGCAGTTTTGAGCTAACATACAAATTTGGAAATTTGACTTCAAAATCAGATTCGTAATGTAATTTGCTATTGGATATTCACAGTCTTAAAGCTGAGAGCAGTACATAGTTGAGTACCAATAACCAGATTACAATAGTGCCAGTCACAAAAGACTCCTAGCCCTGGCCCCTGTTGAGGAGAATCAAGCAATAAGCTCCCTTAAATCTACCTTTTGAGCCTCTACCCCACTTCTAAAGGAGGCGGCTGCAGCGGAAAAGAGGAGGATCAGGGAGAGGTGGAAGAGGCAGAGTGAAGAGTCAGACTCGAACTAGAGGGTGTGCTGTGCTGAAGTTCTGAATTATATTTGTGATTAAAGTTTTGATTAAAACAAGACAGGAACTTTTAATATCAAAAAGGAAGGCATAATTTTAAAATGGAACTGTTCCTTTTCCCTTGGAAAGTGATCAGAAAATCACAGAATCTGACGTATTCATCCAAGATGTCGTCAAAAGATGGGGAAGAGAAAGGGTGTTGAAGAAAGTGACTGCAAGAAAAAAAGCCATTTCTTTTTTCCTGTCCTATCAAGTTCAGCCCCTTCAATGAGTCAATTATTCATTGGCTTTTCTTATGAAACTTTATTTCCTCATGGCAATTCTTCAGGGAGGCGAGAAGCGCTGCCCTCTTTAGCAGAGCTGAGCTCACACAGCCCACTTTGCCTCTGTGGGCCTCATTTCCATTACCTGCCTGACCCTACAGCACTAGAGTTATAATCCTTGCTCTAGTCCTAGTCTCTTTTTCCAGTGGGCAAAAAGGGGCCTATAGTGGACAAGTGACTTGTCTTAAGTCACACAGAAAATTAGCAGCTAAATCTTAAAATCCACACTCCTAAAGGGGTGGAAATCCAGGAGTGGAAACGGTACACGGCCCCCTTTCCTTCATTCTTCTGTGCATACCTCACCACACTCTATCTTTTCTCCCATCCTTTCTGCTGCCATAAGAAGAGGCATTAGGACCCTGGGTGACTAAAGTAGCAGGCTGGGGGTGGGAGAGAGAATCAAAGGGGAGTTGGGGTGACATCTCAAGTTGCCCAAGGCCAGTCCTGTTCCCACCTGCCCCCTTCCCCACCCCCAAGCACAAACTGAGATGAAAGAAAGTAAGTGGCTTTCTTCCTTTTTTGGTTCATTCTCCACTGAGCTCAGGTTTTAATTGGAACACAGGCGCTTACCAAGAGACAACCCGTCCTGTAAATCGTGTCTAAACAGAGGTGGTTTTGTGGGCGGGGACAGCAAGGCACTCCTAATCCGTGGTTCCTCTAGGTCTCTGAACTCTTGACCTTCCCCTAAGCCCCAGCTGCCAGGCGTGATGTCTGGGAAGAGGCTGGGTATTTTCTCTTGGATTAAATGCCCCACGGAGGCAAAGGCACAGGGAAGCCCCTTGCCTCCCCTCTTTAGCTGAGCCCCTGCTACATCCAGGCCAAGAAACAGGTAGAATCCTGGACCCCATTTGAGTCCAGATCTAGAACTTCTGCCTTTAACAAAAAACTGGTAATACTGGTTGCCTCCAAGAAGGGTGTCAACTTAGAAAAAAGAGGCAACTTCAGAACAAAAGGAGAGCATCTATTTGGGGTCTTGGAAATGCAATTCAGGGAACACAGGTTGCAGCAGCAGCCAGAAAAGCATCCCCCTGAGGAGGAAAAGTCAGGAGTTTTTATTAGCAAAAAGGAGGGCCCAAAACAATTACCTCAGTTGTTTACCAAGATTTATGATTGGAGGGTAAATTTATGTCACAGTTCATTGGCTTACTCAAGGACACTTTGTTGCTACCGGAAAAAGTAAATTTTTGCACAGTCCTTCAGAAAGTTCTTTCTCAGCAAATAACTGTTTTGGCAAGTGAGCAAGGTCAGCACAATTTCATGTTTTTTTAACAAGATGGAGTCCAGGGTACAAAATGGAGTCACTGTTGTCAACTCATTTCACAAGGGGAACTGGGAACACATATCACCCTATACCCTTTTTTTTCTTTTAAGTAGACTTTATTTTTTAAAGCAGTTTTAGGTTTGTAGCAAAACTGAGCAGAAGGTACAGAGATTTCCCATTTACTCCCTACCCCCGCACATACACACAGCCTCCCCCAACAGAGTGGTACATTAGTCACAGCTGGTGAACCTACCCTGACACGTCATCTCAGCAGAGTTCAGTTTACATTAGGGTTCACTCTTAGTGTTGCACACTCTATGGGTTTGGACAAATGCATAATGACATGTATCCACCATTACGTATCATACAGAATAGTTCCACTGCTCTGAAAATCTGTGCCTATGCCCTTCTATCTCTTTTGAATTCTGAATCATGTGTACCTATTTTTATAAATGAAGACATTTTAAACATTCTCCCCAACTTGGAACCCAGGAGAGTGGGGGAGGGGCACTGCTCCAATGGAGCTAAGCCACTTGCAGGGAAGAGTTGGAACGCTCAAGTGAGGGAAGGTTTGTGTGTTTCCTGGGCCCTCTCTAATCCCTGATACATGAGCAGGTGTCTTGATAGAGAGAAAGAAAAAAAGTCTAGGTAATCAAGGCATTGTTTTGTTCACCAAGGTTTTACTCGTCACAAAAGCCCCAACTGGTAACTGCTTTTCAACATGGCAGCATAAGGCTTTCCACCAGGGCAGAAGAGGAACCAAGCAGGGATGGGCTTCACTTTGGGGGCTGGAGGCAGGAACATGGATGGTCTTCTCTCTTCTGTTGAAAAAGGAAATATTTTCTAACCATAGGCACCAGTAAAACTTTCCATGTGACCAAATTTACACTTTGTCTATTTGAGATCTTCCATCCCTTTCCAAAGACTCAGAGCAGTTCTAGTTTTAAAGCACGATGTAAGCCTCATTCACGCTGAGTGCATTAACCATAAAATAAAAATTCCAGAGTTTTGAAGAGAAGCAATTTAATGAAGCTACGGGCTTCACAACTGAAGATAATTCTGACAGATAAAGCTGAGCTGGATAAAAGGGCACTGCCTCTAATAACATTTTTCTCTTTACCTTTTTCAGTTTTTAATTTTGACCTGTTGACCTTAGACTTGACTGAAGAGCTAAAAGGGTTCAAGACCAAGAGACCAGCCTTTAAAATCTGAAAAGATCCTGTTCCCATAAGCATATCCCAGAAATCATAAGCAAATGTTAGCCTTCTCTTTGCAAGGTAAACTGCTGAGGCAGAAACCAAAACACCACAAGAGCGCAGGCAGCTAAGGCCTCATGGAAGCAGGATGTGAAATGTCAGGCCATTAGTCTTATATTTTACTGCAGCGGTTGGTTACAGGATGGGGTTGATGTGGGAATGAAAACCAATACTGACTTTAGAGAATTCCTTCTTTTTTTTCAGCTTAAATACTGACACCCACTCACCAGGTCTGGGAACTAGCCAAAGTTGCATGGGATTTCTGGGGTGGGCATTCATTTCCCCTGGCCTTCACTCCTTGGCAGTCAACAAAGGGAGAAAATGACAAGGCGGTGCCCATTGGCGCATGCCAAAAGCAGGGACCTGTTTCTTATTTCATCTGGCTACGGTGCAGAACTATAACCACAACCACTGAGGTGGAAAGCTCGGAGTTCCTCCGACAATCAATACAACCATGAAATCAGGAAGACAAAATGAAACAATCAATGTGAGACAGAAAAACAGACGTATGTATGTTCAAATGATACATATGGTTAACATATAGTATCAGATAGGTATCTGTATTTTCAGTGTACTCCTGAGTCCAAGTATATATATGGATCTCTACATTTTTCAGTATGAAAATTCTGGTCTCAACCTATATTCCCCATATAGGTTAATTTGCTCAAAAACTTAAACCCCAGAATTCTAGTAGCTAAGGCAGTTAAAGCCAAAAGGATGAAGGTATTGCCCTGACTAGTGAGAAATACAACCCAAATGTCCTCTAATAAACATTTAAGAAATCAAATATGCTTTTACAGCTGCAAGAGACACTCGAATGTTTCTGTGGCTCCCTCTACCTCAATTCCTCTCCACAAACAAACTGAGTAATATTAGAATAAGTGCTACCACAGAAGGGGTGGCTCTATAAACAGAACGCTGGCCCAGAGCCACTACATTCATCAATGATACCACTGCACCATGTCTTCACATTTGCAGCTTCATCCGGGTCAAAATCTCAGGCAGACCCCCAGGAATGTTGGGAGGTGGGGAACCAAGTTGCAAACTTCAAATGCTATTGTTTCAAGATCATGGCCCTTGAGCTCCAGGTTCTGCAGTTCCCTTCCTGCAATTCTCGGGCAATCTTCCCTTTACTCTAATTTGCTCTTCCACTCCTGCTAAGGAGCAAAACTGACAGTTAGAAGAGCATCATCTCAGGTAGCCAAGAACCTCCTTCTTACTTGCCTAAAATAAGTACTCAGAGAGAGTACCAAGACCAGTGAGACCGAGTCTTTGAGGAGAAAAGTGAAATCCCACACACTTGGTTCTACTCAAACTATAAGTTTTTATTACATTTTACCTATCATTCATCCAGGACATGATGAATATGCAGTCGGCATCACCTCATTTGTGAAATGATATAATATGCATGAAAGTTTCTTGCCCCGTGTTGGGCCTTTGTGTGCCTGGCAGAGAAGAGCTCCCCCAAAGTGAAACCTGACTGTGAGCCTGCTCGGGCACCAGCAGTGCTGTCCTCATTCTGAGCTGCCACAGACTCGCTGGAGTTAGATGGGTCGAGACTGACAGTTGGCTTGGAATTTAAATTTCTGATTTTACACTTTTGATACAGTTTGATTGTTTTACAGCCTACTGTAAAATCAAAAGGTGACCTACTTACTCTACTATGATCATTTTGAGCATAGGATTTGTTATTCACAATGCCGTACTTCAACAGACAAAAAGCAGGCTTCAGGATCACAGCTCAGGAAAAACTAGAAAAGTGTTCCACTTCTCCATCCTGCTCAGTTTTTCTCATAACCTGTTCCAGCCTGGAAAATAAGAGTTTCCCCTCTCAGACAGGTGCAAAGGTGGGAGGAAGAGCTTTGGTCTTAAACTGGAGGCTAGAGCTGAACTCTCCCTCTCTAATCTTGCTGTATGTGTGGCTCACACCTTCCTTCCTTCCTGAGTGAGGGAAACCATTGGCACTGAACAGTTAAAAGGCTCACCAAAATCTGTGCTTCAAGAAAGAGTTAAAAACAATACAACAAAACAAACAAAAGATATTGAAGAGGTTCAACTAAAGCTTACCGCCTATTCTGCTAACGTCAAAACTTTCCATACTTTGGTAAACTTCCCAACATTTGTTCCAGCACAAACACTGTGACAAACCTCCCTCGCCCAGAGTTCATGACCCTCGATCAACAAAGGTGGATAAGAAATGAATTCTAAAGCTACAGGAATATAACAAAGCAGAGTTTGTGAAGTAAATTAAATGATAATACGAACCTCACCTGCATGCAGATCAAACAGAATAGGGAAACTGGAGGCAGAGCTGGAAAGAGAAATCCTCAGGATGAACCAATTTGATCAAGGGCATAGCTCATAAAAATAACAACAATTTGGAATTTTCCTATAGGAAGTTTGGGAAACATGCCAATAGCAAGAAATGAGACAACTTTAGTGCCAACAGTTTGATCTGTTGGCACTGAAACAATGTCCTCAAAAGAAAAGGTCCTTGCTTTCTCTGGGACCACAGGAGCGGAGAAAAAAACTACCCAACACATAGGCAGAGGCAGGGGAAAACCAGCACAGAGCAGCTGAAAAACAATGTCCTCAAAAGAAAAGGTCCTTGCTTTCTCTAGGACCACAGGAGCGGAGGAAAAAAAGTACCCCACACACAGGCAGAGGCAGGGGAAAACCAGCACAGAGCAGCTGAAAAGCTTTAAGAGCTGGGTAGGAATTCACCTCAGAGAACTCAGAAGAGAGGTCTTGACATTGTAAACCAGCGTAAACTGAGCTATGAAATCTTTAAAATTGGACCCCAGGAACTCTCACACTACAGCAAAAACAGATGTATTCTTCAAAAGCTCTATCCATACATGTTGTAATGTGGGGTACAGAAGAGTCCTTCAGAAGCAGTAGAAAGTTGAGGTGACACAGGTGATACTAGAGGCAAAACCTCCCCATTTTAGATGTTTGCAGCAGAATGTTAAAGTGTCTACGGTTACCAGGGAAGAGGGCCATACTGAAGCACAGTACTAACTTATACTCAATCCAGAGTGTGTCTGGAAAAGGTCACTCACCTTGACCGAGTGGGCATCTCGGGGAGAGATGCACGTATCACTGAAGGAAGGTGAGACTCCTGTAGAGCCTGCCAGATTGAGCCTATGATAGACGAGGCTTTCTATGACCAGATCACCCTCAAAGCCAGCTTGGGGATGGGGATAACAAGCAAGTCCCAAGAATTCATATATCAATGTCCTTCCAAATAAAAAATGACTCTTTATTATATTTTTAAATCACAAAACTCCAGGCTGAATATCATCGGAATACACACACGCAAAATTACTAATTTCTGGAGTCATCTCCTATACTCCATCTCAAAATTTGGCCGAGTTCTGCCTCAGGGAATTTTCCAGTTCAACCCCATACACCAAGTTGGGATAAATAGAAAGACTGAAGTCTTTTGTGGTTTTACCCACAGTCCCAAAGTGCTATTACAGATAGAATCCTCGAAGAAGAGATAATTTTTGTTGGGTTGGAATAGACTTAAGAGTAAGAATGCTGCGTGTATGGCTCTGGGTGTGGTTAAAATGTGAATTTGTATGCCTCCTGACCTGCACGCTTTGTTCTCTCTCCCTTTCATTTTTCTGTTTTGTCTCTTTCTACAGGGGTTGCCTTACATGCTGCAATAAAAATATATCTTCTATTCAGAATCACACTGGAGAGCAGGTGGTTTGAATGAGTAGCACTGTTACATAGTAAGTTACTGAGTCTACAATTGAGAAATCGGAACTCTGGGGTCACAACTCAAAATAAATATTATTTCAAGATAAACAAATTACTTGGCTGGCTAGTGAAATGCTTAATTCTTCTAAAATCATAATTGCAACATGAACTTTTGCTTTATGCCGTATTCCAAGACAAAAATTGGGTAACTACATCTTCAAAATGATTCACAGAACATCCCTTCCTATTTCTCCCCTCAGTGCTGAGAAATGACTCCAGAGCCTGGAAGTTGTACTATATGCAGCTTGGGTTACTTGGTGCTCAAGCAAAAACTGCCCCAAGGCCCACACTTGACTAACACCGACTATTCCTTTAAGTATGATGGTGCCTAGGTGGAGGCCCTCACTCACTCAGGATGTAGAATGTAGAAGCTAGGACAAGCTGAGAGCTGAGGACAATTCTGCTAACAGACTCAGACAACACAATGGAACGTGAATACTGAAGCCAGCAATCTTCTGAAAATATCACTATATCTTCAAAACATATGCTTTTTTTCTCATCAGGAAATTGGGGATGAGGGGAACATTCGCAAATATTGCTCACCAATATATTCTTCTTAACAAAAGTGAGGCTATTTTAAGAATATGAAAAGCTTTTCAAGACATTTGTTTTCAGGGACAGACCACAGCAACAGAAATACTTTTCAGAGGTGGATTGTTCTAAAGTCTATCCCACGAACGAGGGCAGGCAAGTTTCATGAGGTACAAGGACATGTTCCGGCAAAAATATTTTCACTTTCCTCAGTTATATGCTGTCTTCAAGTCCAACTATATTATATGTATCTGATCCTTTTCTGTCAGCAAAAAGGGGAACAATTTTCTTTAAAACTCCAAAGTTGGTAATATTTTTGTGAAGGTAGAATTTTGGTTGGTTGTTTTTTATAACTCAGAACATGGATGAAATCAAAACATCTGCAACTGTCCCTAAATTTATATCTTTAAAAAGGTCCTTTTCTCCATTCACATGAATTCATCTGAATCATTGCCGTCCTGTAGGAAACAAAAAAAGTGAAACCATAAAAGCCGTCAAAATAATTAACTCAATTTTAAAAATTTACAATTAGTCTTAAGTAACAAGCCTCCTTATGTCTAATTGTAGAGTTCAGAAAGTAAAAAGTAAAAATTAAATTTGCTCATCACTTCTCTATCTTAAATTGTTAGTTGTTTAGAACAGCTGGACTAGCAGCTATAATCTCCAAGGTGTCATAACTTGGCCTGGAGTACACAGCTACAAACGACCAGTGATTTTCAAATTATGAAGTAAGGCCCAGCTGATCTAGTATAGGATGTAACCAGTGTGACTACAATAAAATGCGATTACTCCTGCAACAAATATACCATAATATAAAACCAAACAAATATACTGCCTCAATATCCTTAATGCCAACAATGCTACCAATACATAAAAATATTTTCGGCCTAAATTCTATTATTTTGAGCCTCAAGGTTGTCATATATTTGTGACTTCACAAGATGGCTTTGAGTTTTTTTTTCCTAACTAGGAAAAGTCATTAGGAAGCCGTAGGCTAATTACTAAGTTAGCTGCCTTGCCAAGTTCTTGATAAAAAACTTACATGATGGTAAATAGTATAAAGGGACTGATTTTATTGTGTGGCTTATAAACAAGTCCTGAAGACCAAGTAGCAAAGTAGAGCCCCAGACTCCTTTTTGAGCTACTGCACACTCTAAGAAAACTGCTCTGAATGCCAACATTCACTAATAGTGTAAATTCCGGCACATCTGCTTGAAAATGTAACAACTTGAACATGTCACTTGTTTCAGCTTCTATTTCCTTCCCATTGCTTGATACCTGAGTGGTTTGAGAAACGACTTGGGCTTAGAGGTATATACATTTTTCTCCTTCTTAATAGCTATTATTAAAGATGGGTGGGGAAATATGAGATGCAGGTAGAAAACCCCTATCTGTGAAGTCTGGTTTTATCTCCAGTTTCAGTCAGTGGTCGTCTCTGTGCTTTTCTTCAATTAGCCCCACAAACTGAGGCCACAGTAAAAATGCCTTAGATAATTGTACAAAGAGCAAACCAATGTTTGTATTCTGTGCAAGCACCAGAACTGTGACCTCCTTAGAGTACTAAAATGAAAGAATCGCACTGGAGATGATGAAAGAGTCACCATGTATCTCTGAAGGTCAGCTTAAGATCCCAGACACCGAGGATGAAAACTCACTAAGATAATTTCAGTTGGTGACAATAAAATGCATTACTCCTTATAAAGGCTGTGAGTTAGATGTGCAAAGAGTTCCCATGTGTCTGGGGATCTGTATTTTGGGATTACAGTAACTTTTAAATATATATCTGAGATCCAAGACTTTATTTGCACAATTTTTATATTTTGATTTCCTTTATGAAGAGTCAACGTTTTTCAATATAGCAAAATAGGTTTCCTGTCATCCACTTACAAAGTGATAAACAAATAAAACGTTAAAAGTAATTGTGTATAATGCCTGAAACCAAATTTAGAAACATTAGAAAGAAATTCTAGATTGAAGAGAATTATTCTAAATAGAAGAGCAAAAACTCAAAATTAAACCAACTTCAGAACAGAAGACTAATATTTTTCCTGAAGAACTTGTTTAAGCTACATTAAAAATCAAGTCCTATCTTACATAAACACCAGCCTTTAACTGAAAATCCACTGTTAGATCCTAAAAGGTTTGCATCCCCTTAACAAGAAGAATTAAAGCTATTCCTTTGAAGGATGGGGAAAAGCTGTAAGAGTCCTTCAACCACAAGAGAGAGAATAAAAACACCCAGGGCAGCTTCCTTGGAAACTTGAACCTGATTCAAACCTGGAGCTCAGGAACAGGGGTAGCAAGCACCAGAGGGAGAGAAAAAGCAGAAGGATTAGTAATCCTTTGGTCTACAAATCTGATTTCCTAACCCTGGAACTTGTAACATCTGTCGCTAATTAGATGGTGTTTGTATTTACGTATATTCACATATATGTGTGTATGTGTGTGTGTCCTTATTTCTTAATTCCGGAACATCCAAACTTTAAAAATCCACAATGATGGGAATGAAAATGCCTAAGTCATAACATAATATAGATGCCAGATTGCTGCTGGCAAGTAGCCTCTAAATAACAGAAAACTTCAATAAGCAACAACAACTACAACAAAGATGTTAGATGTTAGATGTTAAACACTTCTGTTTAACCGTTAAACTGTTTACAGAGTTTCAAGAAATCTAAGAACAATTTCCAGAAGGGATTAAATACATCTCATCTTTTAATACTGATACTTTGTGGGACAACAGCAACTAAGAATTGTATGAATAAGAAACAATAATGACCATTTATATTCATAAAGTGACTCAATCAAGAAAGAACTTTCACATACATGACCTTGTTTAAATTTCAGAACAGCCCCATGAAGTAATATGTCTCCCTTTTACTAATAATGCATACTCCCTCAGAGAGGTTAAAGAACCTTATTAGGCTTATCCAATCAGTAAATGATAGTGTAAGTCTCAAGTTCAAATTCATGGCTCTATTTAATTACATGATGCTGTTCTGGAATTTTCCAGGAGTAAATTATAAAGATATATCTCTGACTCACAAAGGAGCCTCATAAATTTAGTTCTTCACAGAGACAGGAATAAGAATATTGTTCTTATTCATTTTTAGAAGGATATATAGATATGAACAAGGTGTAAAATCCTACTCACAATTCCAATTCATGTACTAAATGTGGGGTTTAACTAGACGACCTTTAAGGGACCTTAAATTCTTTAATTATTTCCTTCTAAACCAGTGATATTGAATAGTATTTTCCGTGATGATGGAAATGCTCTATTTCTGCACTAATATGGTAGCCACTAGCCACATGTGGCTAGTATGTTCCAGGAACTGAATTTTTTAATTTAATTAATTTAAATTTGAATGGCCACCTACAATCAATGCCTAGTGCACTGGACACCAGAGATCTAAAGCATGTATTTGTAAATCATACTATAAAACATGCAATATAGCAAATATATCCACCCAGTTTCAATTATCTGCAGACTGTTTAACTGTTTAATAATAGTCAATTGTACTGTCTCCAGACACTTCAAAATAAATTTTGTGAAAGATAGTACTCACAGACAATAAGTCCCTGACATAGTTCCAATAAAATAATTAGGTGCTGATGTTAAGAAGATCCTTTCAGTACTATAAGATGAATCACCACTGAGGAACATGGAAACAACCAATGTTGTCACTTAGACTACAAAAGAGACCTCAGGATTGCACTTTAGTTTTATTTTTTAATTGCAGGTGATAATTTTTTCTCACTCAATGATAATACAGAATCCACAGTTACATTAATATAGAACATTTTACATTCCTGCAACTAGAAAAGAGGGAAGTGAGGAACGGGAAAGTCCTGTAAGTACCAACAGATCTGCACTTCACAATGGACGAGGGACAACAATCTCTCTCCACGAGGTAACCTACTTAAAAACACACACATGAGGAAGTCCACAGCGCAGGAGAGGCAATGCCTAACAGCATCCACCTCAGCACACATAGCAGCCAAATCACGGCAAGCCACCTACAACACGCGAATCAACATTGGCCAGCAACTCAATTATCAAAAACTCTTAGTGAATTATTTCAAGGCACAACATTAGAGCAAATAAATTGAACATACCTGATTTGAAGACATATTCTCAACTTTCATTAGCGATGAATAGCTCCTAGAAGAAGCAAACACATGTAAAATAAGGTTATCCAGTTGGCAAGTATTTCATCAGCATTTACCATCTATCCAGCACTGCTGAGGGTCTCCTGAAGAAAATATAATTCCTGCCCTCCTGTTGGAGGTGGCAGCATAAAAAGGATAAATATCTATGAACAGTAAGTGAGATGTACACAGTACTTTATAGTTTACAAAGCGCTTGCTCATACTCATGTCACCTCCACAATAACTGTGAGGTAGGTGCATTATTCAGATGAGGAAATTCATCTTTATCCCAGAGCAGACGATGCTGCTACTGCCTAGACTGTAGGTGCTACAGGAATTCAAGAGGAAACACACCAGTGTGGGCAGGGCTGGGGCACTCTTCTCAGAGCAGGTGGAACCCAAACTGAGCCTAACAAGTTAGGAGGAGCGAGGGGGGAAGATCCAGAGAATGGCATGAGCAAAGGCAAAGAGATGGCATTTATAGTGACATTTCAAACCAACTCAGTCAAACCAACTCAAGTCCAGTCTTTCGAAAGCAAAGCAGTGGGAAATCAGGTTAGATGCGTGGGGCCCAATTATGTAGCCCTAATTGTGTGAGTTAACACAATGTGATTGGCAAGAAGCCACAATATGAGATGGAGATGAGATATATGAGATTTGACAAGTATTTATTAAATATCCACAATGTATAAGACTCTGGGCTAAGTCTGGGTGGAGGATGGGATGGGAAGAAAGTAGAAAATGATAAATAAGACAAAGTCTAGCCCCTAAAGAGCTTACCAGGAGGGGAAATAAGACCTATTCAGCAATAGCTACACAAAAATTCTATTAAAAATACACATAGAAATCAAAGAACTTGAAATCAACAATACAAAGTGACTTATGCACCCCTATGTTCAGTGCAGCATTATTCACAACAGCCACGACATGGAAGCAACTCAAGTGCCCATGGACTGATGATTGGATAATGAAGATGTGGTATATATATACAATGGAATACTACTCAGCCATAAAAGAAGACAAAATCATCCCATCTGCAACCACATGGATGGACCTTGTGGGTGTTATGTTAACTGAAATCAGCCAGACAGACAAAGACAAACACTGTATGATTTCTCTCATTTGTGTAAGATAAACAAGCTTATGGACAAAGAGAACAGTTTAGTGGTTACCAGGGGAAGTGGGGGAGAGTGGGCAAAAGGGGCAAAGCGGCACATTTATAATGATGTCTGACAAATAATAGTGTACAACTGAAATTTCACAATGTTATAAACTATAATGACCACAATAAAAAAAAATACACGTAGAGACAAAGGAAAATGAGAGCATATAATACCACTGTTTTAAAAAGAGTACTCTGTAGCAGACAGAAGAGAGGAAGAAGAAAAATCAAGGCAAGATGAGTTAATAATAATAGTATTTACCATGTACCAAGTATCCTTTATTTGCTAGGACCTGTGTTGTGTGCTTCACAAATTACTGCTAATCCCCACAACCATCTTATAAGGCAAGGGATAGTACTGTGCCCACTGTATCCACAGGAGGCAGAGTCCGGGAAGCGAAGGAAGCTGTCCACGGTCTCACAGCTAACAAGAGAAGAAGTCAGGCTTGAACCTACGTCTGCCTCTGAATTCACACTCTTGCCATCACGCTCCAGTCTACTGCCATATCCCAACCTGAGGGCATGAATCCACGTTACCAGCTGTGCTGGCGAGAAGGGATAAGTCTGAGAGGAATCTGGGGAGAGGAGTCTGAGAGGATGACATCAAGGTTTCTATCCTGGGTGACCTGAAGTAAATAATGCTACAACTGAGAGAAATGGGAAAATGTTGCACAGACGATGTGCTTGGTCTGGGACATGTTGCATTTGAAATAGTGGTGGGTCATCCAAGTAAATATGAACTGTAGACACTGAAAACTGAGGACTAGAGGGAAGGAGAATTGTCCCAGTCACACACAACACACTGGGAGACATTTACAGAGACATCAGTTGAAGCTTGTAAGATTAAGTGGTATCTATAAGAAATAAACAGATAAGATCAATAAGCTGCACGAGCAGAAAGACATGTTGATAAAGTGGTTAGAGCAGAGAACCTCAATTCTGGCTGCATTTTGAAACCACCTGTGAAGATTAAGACATATTCAGATGCCCACTTATGGGCATCTACAACTCAGGTTCAAAAACCACTGGGTCTGAATTCCCACTTATCTGAAGGCAACACACACACTGACCCTTCTTTGGGCCACGTTTCCTGAGCTCCATCCCATTAATCCTATTTGCCTTAATCCCATTAAGCGTATCTGACATTTTTGGGGATGCCTCAAAGGTATTTTCAGATCCATATGTCCATATTCAGCTCGTGATCTTTCCTCTACCAAAAACAGTTTGGTTCTTTACCAGCATTCCCTAGCTCAAAGAATCGCATCGCTACCCATTCCATTTCACAAACCAGAATCCCAGGAGTCATTCTTTTTCCCTGCCCCTCCCCTCAATCCAATCTATCTTCAAATCCTGTAATTTGATCTATGAAATTACTTCTCATTGGTCCATTTCTCTCCACCTCGACGTCACCCCCATAGTCCAAGTTAGCACTGTCTGTCAGAGACAACTGCAATAGCTTCCTACCTGGCCTGGCCACACCCACCTGATTCCCTTCCCAAAACATAAACCTTATCATACTACCCCTTGCTTAAGACTCTTTGATGACCTCACAAAACTCTTAGGATGAAGACAAACACAGCCCATGAGGCCCTGCAAGGACTAGCAGCTTGATCCATGCGCTCCCTCAGCTCTGCCCCAGACATTTGGGCCTACTTTCAGTCCTGTGTTTTGCCTTGCTCCCTCCCATACAGGGTCTTTGCACACACAGTTCTCTCTGCTTACAGCACTCTTTCCACTTCTTTTAAACCAGCAAACATGGTTTTGATCTTAGCTCAAGGATGACTGTATCAGGGAAGCTAATCTCAGTTACTTATTCATCCATAATACATTGACTAATCACTCACTGCATATGCAAAGCACTAGGCCACATATATAAGGGGATACAAGGATGCACATAAGTGTACCTTTGAAGGAGGTTATCATTAAAATGAATAGTATTTGCTTATGTATGACCTTGACTCTGGCCTTGCCAACTGTTCATTCCTGCCTTACAGGCAGCCTGGTATAGCAGAAGTATGGACTTCAGAATTAGACATGAGTTTGAATTTCTGCTTTGCCACTTATCAACTATAACCTCTCACAGATTAACCTCCCTGCTCAAGTAATCTTTGTCCCCAAATCCAAGTTCACATCAATGTTCAAAGTGATGCTACCTTTACCTATGACTTGCCATTTTTACCTGGATCTTGTATTTCTCTGACCTCACTCACCCGAGCCTTGGGTTCCAATTCATCTCCCAGACTCCCAACTTTTAAATAGCCCTCCCTCAGGTAGCTGTAGTCCCTACCCTTTGTCTTTTCTGATCTGTTACTCACTCATCCTCTATTAACTACTTTTCCCTGACTATTGCTTATTTCTTCCTGTTTCAAGATCCACATGATGAGCCTGATTTTGATGTTAATGCATGTTACGATACCACAAAAGCCAAGTAAGTGAAGACAAGGTTAAAACAGAGCTTTTCATTTGGATGTCATCATGAATTCAACTACTGAGATAAAACAACATTGCTAGGACACACTGAAGGGAGCCACAGGTACTCTTCCCTAGTGGATGTCAACAAGTGATAGTGTCTACTGGGAAACTCACAGGTACTTGCCCAAAGGACTTCTCCAAATGCTTGCTCTCTAAAACCCAACAGAGACTGAGTAGAAGCTGTTCTGTATCTCTAACTTTCCAGGCAAGTCACTTCTAAGACTCCAACTACTTTTAAAACCTATGCTGAGTCTCTTTCCCTATTTTTTCTTACTCTATGTATGGCTTACAGCATATCAAGTATGGAAAGGAATCAACATGTAAGGCTTCCTCCTTACACAAAGATTCTCTAACCTAGAACCCCATTAGATCCCAAGCTGACGGGACAAGTGCGAGCTACAAAAACTGTCTAAAGAGCTAACAAGCAAGGTAGATAAGTGAGAATATGTGAAGTCAAAGGGAGGGAAAATTTTCATTATTGTTTAAATGAACAAAATGAAGGTGTTAATATACTGCTACTATCTAGCCTTCACATTTTGGTACCCTCTCAGCTACTCAAATATTTCTAAAAACTACCTAAAAGGATGATCTTTATGTAGACCTGTTCATATTATATCGCATTATAGTTCTGCAGACTGAGGAGAAGGACTAAAGCACTCATTAGCAAGAACAAGACGGAGTTCCATCTCCAGGGCCTACTGCTCTTTCATCAGAGAAGGAAGTCAGTGCCTTTGTTGTTGTGGGCTCTGCTCTGTTCACTTCTGAGCAGAGGGCTGATGGATATGCCCGACTAGAGCTCAAAGAACCTGGTCTACACAATAGCAATTCCATGCATTTTTTGCTCCTAGTAGAAATTACAAATGAAAAGCTTATTGCCATTCTTGTTCAAAAAGCTGAGCACAGAAATGAGTCTAGAGTCTCAACAATGGTTTTAGAATTTGAAAGAAGTTGGAAAGTAGCTCTTCAGGATATGGGGCTGGTTAAGTATTTCTTCACTGAAATCATTCGGAAACACTGGGGATACTGTCAGGATAAGAATTTACCTTTTTGGTTTACCTGTAGAATCCCCTGAAGATTCAAAAGTCAATTTTTTAAGCAATCACAGCAACTAAAGTGGACATTCCTTACCAGATGGTCCAAATAAAAGAATCAACTCTTGGTGAAACTTAACGGTATTTTCACTGTCAGTAAGCCAAGTGAAAGATTTTAGAATGAGAAGATTTCATGGGCACAGCATTCGATCTTTTGGGGTGAAGAGTCAAAGAGAGAAATTAAAGTGATGCTAGCACTACAAACAAAAACAGATTATGAAACAGGTCAGAAGCTTAAAACTTCTTGTTGCAATTTCACAACAGCTGCAGAAGACAGCATGCAAACAGCAGTTCTGGATACGCTGAGCAAACACCTGACAAGTCATCGCACGGGTTCCTCACACTACAGCCCTGCTTCACATTCTTCCACCTTCCGCGGCATGGGAAAGAAAGGCGTTTTGGTGGCATATGTTTCACAGAAATAAACATCTCAATTGTTTTTAGTTTTCTGAGGCCCACAATAATTTATTAAAAATAAAGCAGTAGGGATATAATTGTTAGAAAAACATGGGCTAGAAAAGTGATTTTTAATTTATTCCACTTACATTTTCCTTTCTATGTACATGTACCAGAGTGATATATGATAAAAATTCGTCCAAAAAACAAATGGAAAAAATTCAAGTGACTAGTGACTGCTTAGAAAACCGACTGATTAGATAAACTTTGGAAGCAAAAATTTTCTTCAATAACAATGAGAATTTTTTCCTCCTCAGTTTACAAGAATATTTTATATATAGTTGACAAATGAAGAAAGTCCAGAAGCTAAGAAAACTGTGTTTCAGTGGATAGTTTCTTTTGTTTAAATGCTTGGAACTTTTTAAACTAGTAAAACCAAACATACAAAATCCCCTAAATTTTAGGAATATACAGCTTAATTTGAAACAAAAGTGTACTGGATTTTAAGGTAAATTATGACATCTATATATTACTTGCTTGGTTTATATGAAATAAATACTACTTTAGCACTGAATAAACGGAAGAGAGGGCAGAGAGTGGGGTAACACTGTGTGTGGGCTTGAGAATCAGACTGAGACTAGCTACGTGACTCTGGGCAAGTTACTTAACTTCTCAATCTCAGTTTCTTCTACAAAACGCAGAGAAGAAAAATATCAGCCTCATATGGCTATTGTTAGGATTAAATGAGTTAATGCAGTAAATCACAGTACAGTGCTTGGCAGATGACAAATGTCCAAAAATGTCAGCTATTCTTTCTCACTAAATTTTATAAGTAAATTAAATACAGTATAAATTATAAAATTATATAAATTATAATACATTATATTCATAACATCTAACATTATGTTTCTATACAAAATTGTTAGATTTGTACAGAGTACAAAAAGGCATGTTTCCAATTTTTTCCCCACTCCACACTAAAAACAAAAAAGAATAAACAACTCTAAATCTTGCATCACTCAAAATTCTACACATTTTACCACAATGATGGAGTCAAACGTTTTTCTTTCATTTGTAACACAAAGCAAACTCACAATTCTAGGTCAAATCAAATGTTTAAATCTATGCGTTAGTCTGTCTCTTGTTTGCAAATTATAGCTCAGGATAATGCTTTCTGGAGTTCTCCATTCGTGTATTATATTTTCAATGAAGCTACTCATTCTGTTTTAGTAGCATTCCCAGCAGGAACAGTATCAGTACTGGATCACAACACCAACATTCCGACCCAGCAATCTCTCTAGTACGCCAGGGTATTCCCAGAAAAACGGGTCAGGATAGGACCAGACAGCTTGTTTTGATACTATACCATTCCCAAAGGCAATGACACATCAATAGCTTTTTTTTCTTTTTGGTATACTTATCACAAATAATGGGTACCTGTAGAAAAAATCTAGAACTTCTGTGAGTAGAAGTCACAGGATTAACTTCTTCTTTCACAAGGAAAAACTAGAGGCCTCATAAGGGATAGTACTATGCATC
The DNA here is from genome assembly GCF_041296235.1 of Equus asinus. Taxonomy (NCBI): domain Eukaryota; kingdom Metazoa; phylum Chordata; class Mammalia; order Perissodactyla; family Equidae; genus Equus; species Equus asinus. The sequence goes on along the minus strand of NC_091792.1, from coordinate 64,257,655 downwards.
CGTTACAGATTCAACTTGGTAGGCAGAATAATGATCCTACCCAAAATGTCCACAAGCTAATCTCCAGAATCTGCGAATATGTTACCTCACACAGCAAAAGTGACTTTGCAGATGTAATTAAGTTAAGGCTCTTAGATGGGGAGATTAGCATGGATTATCTCCAGGTGGGTGGGTCCATGCCATCACACTGGTCTTAAAAAGCAGAGAAGGCTGTGACTATGGAAGAAGGGTCAGAGGGATGCTGTACTCCTAGCTTTGAAGATGGAGGAAGGTGTCACAAGCCAAGGAATGTGAGTGGCCTTTAGGAGCTGCAAAGGAAACTGCTTCTCCCTTAGAGCTCCAGGAAAACACAGAGCCCTACCAACACCTTGATTTTAGCCCAGGGAGAACCACGTCAGACTTCTAACGTACAGAACTGTAAGATAATAAATCTATGTTGTTTTAAGCCACTAAATTTGTGGTAACTCGTTACAGTAACAATAGAAAACTAATATAGTCAGTATTCTCATGAACTTATACACTAGAATTTCAGGATCCAAATTGTATTTTAACTACTCTTTACTGTTTAAAAATGCAGTGTTTTGGAACAGGTCTCACTACATTACTTTAAACTTTCAAAATGTAGAAAAGAGGTTTGAAAAACAGCTTTTAAGAGTTACTAGCACTGGCCTTTAGAGCTAAGACAATTTCATTCAAATACTACAGCTAGTGAATGTTAAACACTTTATAGCTTTTTCCCCCCTGAAGATGTTTACAAACCAAACTCTAAAGATCACCTACGATGGTTTATCTAAGAATAAAATTAGCTATTTATTTCATATACTTTCATACCCTGCCCCTATAAAATGGCAATCCATTTGACCAACACATTAGTATAAATGCCTTTTTCTAAGTTGTTTAAAGCCCTGAGCTTGTTATATGTCCTTCCTTCCACCAGTAAATCATTCTTTTTTCCCCAAAGATTGGCACCTGAGCTAACAACTGCTGTCAATCTTTTTTTTTTCTTTCTGCTTTTTCTCTCCCCATCCCCCACAGTACATAGTTGTATATTTTAGTTGTGGGTCCTTCTAGCTGTGGCATGTGGGACGCTGCCTCAGCATGGCCATGTCCGTGCCCAGGATCTGAACCAGAGAAACCCCAGCGAAGTGGAGTGCATGAACTTAACCATTCAGCCACGGGACCGGCCGCAGTAAATCATTCTTACGGATTAATCCCTGATTAAAATCAGTGAAGAATCTTCGAGGTCAATACCAAAACCATAGCTCCCACATACCTAAGTTCATCCATTTCCCTCTTCTTCTTCATCTCTTCCTTTTCTCTCCTTTTCATTTCCTGAATTTGGGCTTTTTTCTCATTCCTCTCTTCACGGTCTCTGCATTCTTTCTCTGCCGCTAGGTCTGGGAACCGCTCCATTTTGGTCTTTTCTAATCGGTTCAGGATCTCATTCACTTTCTTCTCCACTGTCACAATTTTCACCTTTGAGGGAGATAGGGGAAAAAAAATATTGAACTTTATTATACATTTTTTTACCCCCAGAAGAGGGCAGAGGCTTTCCAGGGACTTAGCAACCCAGCTTAATTCCCTTTAGAAAACATACGTCATGCTGAGCCCTCAACAACAAAGGTGTTAGACAGAAAAGTCGGATACTCCACTCAGCGCCAGGACTCCGCCGCCTCCAGCGGTGCAGAACACTTACATCCTTTTGCCTGTGAAAGCCTATCTGTCCCACATCCATGTCAGCTGTTTTCTTCAGGTTAGACCACGGTGTATATACCACATTAACGTTGTTCATCTTGCAGCCTGCCAAGAGAGACTGTCTTCAACATGCAGGCAGGATGACACTGAGCAAGGCGTACCCTTACCCACTGGCAAATTACCATAATCCAACAAAGGAAAAGGCTTAGAACGAACAAGCCATCAAGTGTTTCAGACCACAAAATACGTTTTTAAAAAACCACCCACAAAAGGCAAATGGTAAAGCTGACAAACGTAACTCAAGCAAAAGCATTACGATGGAAAGCAGGGGTCCACAGGTTAGCTTCAGGGACTTCTGAGACTCCCTAAGACTGAATGCAAAATTTACTACATGTGCTTTTTAAAAAGAAAAGGACCAAACAGGTTTCTTCAGATTCTCGAAGGAGTCCTTGATCCAAAAAAGGTTAAGAAGCAAGACAGAGCAAAAAGCACTGGCCTGGGATTCAGGAGACCTGCACTCTATCCTGGCACTACCACAAACCAGCCGTGTCACTGTGGAAACATTCCCATGGCTTTCGGAATCTTATGAGGAAATTGGACTAGTTTAGCAGCATTTTTGTTTTTTGTTTCTTTTAGCAAGTGGAACCTCTTTTACCAAAGAAGATAGATCAAAGTAATCAAAGTAGAGATGCTCTGGATGAATGGGGTTCCAGATACCCGGTGCTTTCCTCCTCCTATCCCCTCATTTTCCCTCTACCCCTCACAGTCTCCCAGGAAGCTCTAAGAACCACAGTTTCATCATTGATCCAACACTCTTTAAGGCCCTTCCAAATTAGACAGCAATATACTTCGAGGTTCATTAAATCACCACGTACATTGGAGAAGTCTGGTGAACACCACCTTACCTAAGTGATCAAAATTAACCGCCAAAAATGGGGCAAAATGGCACCATGTGCCTCTGGACTGTAATGCGCAAGACTTCACTTATGTAGTATTCCGGCCTGAAAACACATAACGTGGTCTTACTCAAGAGGAAGCATCACACCAACCCAAATTGTGGGATGTTCTACAACTGGTCTCCATTCTAAAAGTATCAATGTCTTCAAATACAAAGAAGTATCTCCAGATTAAAGGAGACTACAGAGATATGACAAGTAAATATAACACATGATCCTGTATCAGAAAAATATGTTATAAGGGAACAGTAGTGGAACAATTGGCCAAACTTATATATGAAGTGTATACCAAATAATAGTATTCTATCCACGTTAAATTTCCTGAATTTGATCAATGTAATGCAGTTACTTAAGACAATGTCCTTTTTCTTAGGACATGCTGAAGGGTCGTGATGTCTAGGATTTTCTTCCAAATGGTTCAGCTAATAAAATTATCATGAGTATGTTAAAGAGAGAAAGCAAATAAATATGGAAAAATTGTTGAATCTAAGTGAAGGACATATGAGAGCAGTATTTTCTTGCAAGTTTTTTGTAGGTTTGAAAATTTTTTTCTTTTTCTTCTCCCCAAAGCCCCACAGTACACAGCTGTATATTCTAGGTATAGGTCCTTCCAGTTCTGCTACGTGGGAAGCCAGCTCAGCATGGCTTGATGAGCAGTGCTAGGTCTGCACCCAGGATCTGAACCGGCGAAACCCTGGGCTGTCGAAGTGGAGGGTGCAAACTTAACCACTTGGCTGCGGGGCCAGCCCCTTGAAATTTTTTTCAAAACTAAGTTTTAAAAAATCTCCATATACTGTGGAGATACAAACATGGATCAGACAATGGATTTTGCCTTCCAGGACTAAAGGAGGGCAGATAAGTACATAAATAACTTCAATTAAAAGTAGAACTTGTAAAATGATATTAGAAAGGTACAGGGAAAGTGCTAAGACAGTTCAGAGAGGGCAGGGGTCACTCAAAGCTGGAGAAGGGAAAGGCTCTAAGGGAGAGGTTAACACAGCTTAAGTGGTTAAGACAGAAGACTTCAGAATCAAACTGTCTGACTTCAAATGCAGCCTCTATCACACTTCAGACCTCTGAGACTTTGGGCAAGTTCCCTAATTCTCTTTAAGCTCAGCTTCCTCATCTCCAAAATGAAAATAATATCTAACTCAGTAGGGTTGATAAATGAAATAATCTAAATATTTTAGCACAGTGCCAGGCATGTAATTAACATTTAGTGTCAGCTATTACTACTACTACTACAACTGCTATGTGGACCTTGAACCTTAGCTTGGATCTGGACACGTAATGACTGAGGAGGAGGGCAAAATTGAGAGCAGAGAGAAGATAAGCAAAGGCACAATGTAGGAAAACAGCAAATATCTGCTTTGCAGATGTGTGAAATATGGAGTGTGAAATATGAAAAGAGAGAAGTCTGTAGCCAGATCAGAGATGCTTAAATGCCAGCTTAACAAGCTTGGACTTACTGTATAGACAAGGTGGGGCGTACCACAGAAAGTGCCCAAGCTTTTAGAAAGTTTTATCTGGCAAGAGACTATAAAATGAAGACAGAACAGGCTGACCAGGTTCTATGAAGATAAACACGTTTAACCACAACTCCCTTGGTTCTGAGCACTGACAGTGGTCAAGCAGGTAGGAGAATATTTTAACTCCACAGTGACGCAAATCTCACAGCAAACATAATCGTCATCACTCAGCATTCTCTGCTATCGACTCCCAACTCTAAAGAGAGAGACTCTTGGGTTTACCTCCTTATTCTGCTAAGTGGGCTATCCCTGTGGAAGGCTGAAGAGGAGGGAAAAGTAATTCACTGTCATGACTCTTCCCTCCTCTTTTCTGTTTTCTCTAGAACTAGTAAACTACAAAGAGATTAAGAAGAAAGAGGCTGGGCCAAGACTAAAAGAGTTCAAAGCTCTTTTAATAAAGTCACATCTGCTGGCAAGGCGCATGGAAAGTGGACAAGAACTTATGAAAGAGCTTGCAACATACAAGTAAAGAGGATAATGATTGTTTTAATTTTTATTATTTTTATTTCAATAACTGAAGATCTTAACTAGAAATCTTAGAAACTCTGTTCTACTCATAAACATGGAATGGACTAAAACTAACCACAATTCAATGATTTATGGAATTGAAAACCAGTGGCTCTGTGAAGACAAGACCTCCACTTTCTTTGGCTAGGTAGCTGACTCATTACAGCTGCCCAAGTCAGATTCATGAAACGCAGTCTAAGTGACGGGGAATGGGGTACACTGCCCAGCTCTTGTCCTAGAATCACCAACCTCTGGTACCTGCTTTCGGCCACGTGTCTGCCACATGCTTATCTTCTACCCAAATCATGTTTCTCTCCAACCCTCTGGATCATCCTTCAACTTCATATCGAACCAAACTTACCTCTCCCCTATCTAGGTCTATATCCTACATTTAAAATCCAATCTACTAGCTTAATCATTCTTAACAGAACACCACCTCCTGACTCCCCTTTTTAACTCCCACCTTCACCTCAATATTTGTCTTTCTTTACCTATATTGACTATTGATAGATTATACTTGCACAGCAGAAATAAACAAGCACCAAGCCCAGTAGGACAGGCTCTACCTAAAACACTTAGGCTGATTTTCTCAACCCGCTCTGTGCATTAGAATCAGCCGGAGAGCAACATAAAAATACTGATACTCACGGATCATCCCAGGCCAATTAAATAAGATTCTCAGGGAGAAAACAAGATCAACTGACTTGATACCTTTACGACTTGTAGGAAAGAGTGATTTAGAGACTTCAGTTCTAAAATGTAATGACAAATGATGGAAATAAAGATATTGAACAACACTGAAAAAACAGCCATGAGACACATCGCTTGCTTAGCTATTAACATATCTAATTTCCAAAACACTCTTTCTACAAATAACCTTCAGGGTAGGCAGGTCTAGACAACCTTCTATTCAAGGTAAGGAAAATCGGGTAAAAAGAGATGATACAGGGTCATGAACATTAGAGTGGTGGAGAGATTAGTTTTTAGTTCTTTTACAGGTAGCACAACTGCCATCTTAAAGAACAAAACAGGTGAAAGGCATATTACACATTATCCCTTTGACTCAAGCCAAAGTCAATTAACATGTTCTGTAAAATGTAATCCATTTCAGACACAGAGAAATCAGTGCTAATTCGGAGAACACCTCTAGAAAAACTGACCTTGAATGCTATTGGCCTTCACAAGATGGGCACAGTCCATCAGTACTTCCTTTGGAATGTCTTCTATCGTCTCCCCCTGAAACAAAAAATAAATCAAATGGTCCACTACCTTGTACTGATTGACACCGGAGCACTAATAGGGCTTTGCTACCTTACTAAGCACAATTTTATTAAAAGCAGGGCCTCTTCAATTGTATTTCAAAACTGAAAAATGAAGTCCATTATGGGAATGTTTACTTAAACTAAGAAAAGGAGGTAATATGGAAAACAGTGATACTTAATAAGTTAAAAAAACCAACAACGGTATGAAGGAAAACCACCAAAATATTAACTGTAATTATGTCTGAGTAATTTTCCCCTGTTTCTCCTCATTCTTCTAGAAACCCTGTGGGGAAATGGGGCCTATTTTTGACAACTGGAAGTCTTCTTAGCTGAGGTTGCCACGACCTTCCTCTCAAAGAGACATCTTATAGCTTTAGGTCTCAAACATCTGGTAGGTCATCTATCCTTAGGCTTAATCAGGAGGCAAGCTCTTGGTGTGCTAGATATAACCATCCATCATAAGAAAGAAATAATATTGAATCATTTTCTCTACAGATACCGTATCAAAGTCAAAGCTGAATAAGCAAAGCCATTCTGTAAGTAAGCAAAAGTGAGGCCACCTTGTTACGCTAAATGGCCCCAGCCCCTTCTCTGTGTGACTACTCGCTGCTCTGCACGTACTCTAAAAAATTCACATGCTCTCCTAATTTATGCCCTCGCACTTACGTACGTACTCCCCGACAGCTTGATAATTTAAAACTTTGTTCTAAGAGTTTCTCTCCAGGAACAGGCTGACCACAGACGGGAAACACACCTACAAGGTATCCATCACAGCAGACAAAAGAATGGAACAATAAAAGACCCTGGAGTCTGTCACGCCTGAAGGAAACCTCCTCCTTACTGCCCGTTTTCCCTATACAACTGCCTCAAGATTCTGCAATCCTTGAAGATGGGTTTTTGAGACATTAGTCACCCATCTTCTGATTTGCTGGCTAGTCTAATCTAATTAAAACTCCTTTCTTCATCTATAACTCGTTGTGATTAATTGGCTCAGACCTCGGCAGGCAGAGGGAGCACACTGCTCAGTATCAATTCCAAAAGAACAAAAATATTTCAGAGGCAGGGGCGAGTGGAAATCAACTCAGCACTGGCTCCTACTAGGTATGGAATTAGAGAAGCACTTCTGTCTGGGAATAAAATGTTCTACCTACCTAAACATTTGAGATAAGCTAAGTTTATTCTATAATGTTTCTAAATTTTTTATTTTAAATGTTTTAAATGGGAGTCTCTCACACAAATTTTGACCAAAAAATAAGTGCTTTATGTTTGTCACTACTTTCACAATGTATCTCATCCCATGCAATTCCCTGACCATTTATATAGGGGTTTCCGAATTTAACATCTTGATAACACAGTGTCATCATTATGAATATCAGCCATTACAGTAGGCTATAATATAGTAATAGAGATGCCTTCAGGGGCTTCTAAAATACACAGAAGCTGAGTGACCCTATACTAAATAAATCAAAAGAACTAATTATAAAACAAAACAACAGCTGTCACTTTTTGAGTACCCACCATTACCAGGTAGTATGTAAACACCCATATGAAATGGAAGAGTACTATCCTCACTTTACCAACAAAGAAAAGGAAGCCTCGTGAGGTTAAATAGCTGGACCGAGGTCCCCCATATCTAGTAAGTGACAGAACTGGGAGATGAACCCAGGGCTAAAGCTATGCTCTAATGGCTGGTCCCAGAATATGGCACTTATGGAGTTCTTGTGGAAACACAGTTTCCTGGTCCTTGACGTCAGGCTGTGTCCCAGTAGCCCTTCTTAGCTGTGGCTGTCACTATCCCTGAAGTAATCTCCTCTTACTGTTTTGCTACTTCTCATACAATATGAGCAGACCAAAAAAAAACCCTTTCGGCTTAGCATTATGCATGAGGTCAGAGTCAACGGACTCTGAGTGGAAAGTCTAAGGTACTCTTGGAAAGGTCAGATTTTGACTGCAGGCTTTGTGTCATCTATGTTAATGAGATAAGAAAACTCTAGATAAGTGAGATTTTTCAATGGGTTTTCAAAAATCAAAAAAGCCTAGGAAAAAACTGCTGAATATCTATGATCTCTAAAGTCTGGGTTGAATTCAACTGAATTCAACAAAAAGGGATTAACACATATAGTGCATAGCATGTGCCAGGCATTACTCTAAGTGCTTCTGTTACGCTAGCTCAGTTAATCCTCACAATGACCCTATAAGATAGGTAGTATCAGCTCCCTTTCACAGATGAGGGACTGGGCACAGTTAAGTCACTTGCTCAAGTCACACAGCTAGTAAGCAGTAGAGCCAGGATGCAAACCCAGCAGTCTGTGTCCAGAGTCTGGGCTCTGAACCACTTAGTCTTACAGCATCTCCAGCACTTACTTGATACCTACTAAGTACAGAGGGCTGTGCTGTTTACTGCAGGAGGTCAACCAGGTAAAAGTTGGTTGATTTTTTTTATTGAGCACACTATATGCTTCCAGAAGAAAATGAAATTAAACTTCTATTCGAATAAGTAGTAACTGGTGGTAATGGGAACTTGGGACTACCACCACTATTTCCATTTTCTGACACAGCAGAATCCAAAGTAAAAGTTTAATCTGAACCAAAAGGAAATTTGGTAACACCATACTCCATTTTTTCTAAACCTAAAATAGTTCCAAAATGGCAAAAGTTGCCTAGGAGAATTCAGAATTTTGTTCCAGCAGAGTTCACAATCTTCCTCCTTTCCTTTACAATAGTTTTCAAAAGCATAAATAGTATAAGTAAAGATGAAGCATGATGTTTAACCTTGTTAGTAAATTAAGATGTAAACATTATAACTATAGTGAAGTAGCATCTCGTATTTACTGAAATGTCAAAAGGCTGTTACGGTTTTTTTTAAGTTATAAAATCCCAGTGTTTGGAAAATCTATATATATCAGATAGCATTTTAAACTAGCACAATACTTTCAGAGGGCAATCTGGCATAAAAGGAGATACCAAACTGTTTATATTTTCTGATCCAGTAATCCCATTTCTGAGAATTACTCTAAGAACAATTCAAAAGAAAAAGAGAAAGTACTTCATAAAAACATATTTCTTGTTGGGGATTCATAATGACAAAAACTGTAAGCAATCTAAATTCTGACAAGAAAGGTTTCATATTAATTGTGGCATATTATCAACTCAAAGCAGCCAGCCAAAATAATAAATACGAAAATAATACAGCAACATAAAAGTATATAAACTATCACTTTAAAAAGTGATACAGGGGGCCGACCACGTGGCCGAGTGGTTGGGTTTGCGCTCTCTGCTTCAGCAGCCCAGGGTTTCACTGGTTCGAATCCTGGGTACCGACATGGCACCGTTCATCGGGCCACGCTGAGGTGGCATCGCACATGCCACAACTAGATGGACCCACAACTAAAAATACACAAGTATGTACCGGGGGTATTTGGGAGAAAAAGCAAAAATAAAATCTTAAAAAAAAAAAAAAAAAGTGATACAATCAACAAGGGGATGCCAGGATGGAATGCAGACCAAGATAAAAGAATCTAACTGTCTTATAAGAGTATGACATAACATCACCAAAGGGTGTGGGGGAAAAAAAGAAGCCTACAAGTAACTTTGGAAAACAGCATTTGGACTCGAAACTGTACGGCAAAAAGATATAAACACTGTACTTCACTTGATAAAGTTGTTTCAGGGGGATAGAGGTTAACAAATCTGAAACCACTTACACATATTTTGGAGTCAAATAAATAACCAAATGGATGGTGGACGGTGGGAGCCATGCTTCTCACTGTCTGAGAAGGAAGTTACTCATAAGCAAGGAGGAAAGGCCAGAATGGCCCCTGTAGTAATGGATTAGTCGGAGACATCAGTGTGAGCTCGTGTTTAGCTAATGTAGACACAGAGGGAGAGAGACGGAAACAATTATTCACGTGAGTGCACACATGGGTTAGTATGTACACATGTATTTCCTAGCTCTGTCAGGTGAGAGGGCTAGAAGCAGTGACCACACCCAGAGTTCAGATCTTGATTTCTAAATACATTTCCCAACAAAAGGAACCACGGTTCCCTGGAGAAATGGCTGATTCTGGGTCCAGGGCAGGGAAAATACAAGATGAACCTGGAGCATCTTCTAGTGCTAGAAAGCAAAGAAGTGCTCAGAAAACACAAGGACAAGAGGACGTCAAAGGAACACAGGAGATAAGTAGACAAGAGCTCCAGTCAAAGCTGGAACAATTTGAGCAACAAAATAACATAGTACTGGGCTGGCCCGGTGGCGCAGCGGTTAAGTGCGCACGTTCCGCTTTGGCGGCCTGGGGTTTGTCGGTTCGGATCCCAGGTGCGGATACGGGACCTCTTTGCAAGCCATGCTGTGGCAGGCGTCCCACATATAAAGTAGAGGAAGATGGGCACAGATGTTAGCTCAGGGCCAGTCTTCCTCAGAAAAAAGAGGAGGATTGGCAGATGTTAGCTCAGGTCTAACCTTCCTTGGGGAAAAAAAAGCAAACATAGTGCTAGATTATAACCCAAAGTATAAAATTAATATATGAATCTATACCAATGCAAATAAATAACCTAATAAGTAAATGGAGGAGAAGATACAAATCTTCCTTACAGAAGAATTCCAAATAATATATGCAGACATTCCCCACTCCAGGAAGTACAGCTTAATTCCATCCCTCCCCACCAAATATGGGCTGACTCAGTGGCTTCCTTTCAAATAACAGAGTATGGAATGGGGGAGAAAGCAACCCTACAGTAGAGAAACCAGGCAGACATTACCCTGGCCCAGAAAACAAGGTTACCATCATCAGTGATAAATCCTGTTAATACGCGTACCCCTGACGTGATAATACGAGAAGGGTACTTCACCTTTGTACTATTCTTCCCCCCAAACCCACAACTCCAACCTAGTCATGAGCAAAACAGATAAACCCAAATTGAATGACATTCTATAAGATACCTGACCAGTACTTCTCAAACTGTCAAGGTCATGAAAACAGGGAAAGAGTAAGAAACTGTCACAGACCAGAGACTAGAGAGACATGATAAGTAAATGCATTGTGGGACCCTGGACTGGATCCTGGAATAGAAAGAGGACATTAATGGAAAAACCAGTGAAATCAAAATAGAGTCTGGAGTTCAATTAACAGTAATGGACCAATGCTGGTTTCTTAATCCTGACAAATCTACCATGGTAATGTAAGATATTAACAATAACGGAAACTGAGTGGGAGGTATATGAGAACTCTGCACTCTCTTTGCAACTCTTCTGTAAATCTAAAACTATTCTGAAATAAAACTTCAAAAAAAAGCAACAGACATAACAAGTATAGAGACTCTAAGATTTAACCATATAAAATATAACATATGGATGTAAAGACAGATTGGAAAAATAGTGGTTTTATGTTATGAGAGAACATTAAATCATTTCCTTTACTACTATACTGCTGTTTTAACCCTCCCAAAGAAGCCCCTGATAACTGGGAACATCTGCACTTGCTGAGGGAGGAGGATCACAGCAGGCTGAGAAAAAGGAACCACAACATGATCTCCAGCGCAGCAGACAGAATCCAGTAGGGGCAACTGAAATGAAAGGGAGAGAAAGCAGAGGCGACGGACGACATACCGGAACTGGCAGGACAAGGCAGCGCTTCTAGCCGGGAAACATGTATGACGTCCCCTTTCAAGTCTCAATTTCCCTTAGTGATTTTGTGTGTCAAGGGGAAGACATCCCTTCATTTGCTAATTTTTAGACTTTTGTACATATTTATTACTTTAAGCAATTACTTGCACAACAAAGGAGAGAGGACAAGATATGATGCTCATCACTAAAGAAAAAGTCCCAAATCCATGTTTAAATCCAGTTACCTTATGTAATCGAAGGTATACATGAGCCGAAGAGAGTTTGTCCACATGAAACCTACAAAAAATGAAAATCAGTTTTAGCAAGAGGTACAAGACAACCATCTCCTCAGGGCAATTGCATGTAAAGCATTCCAATCTAAAAAGTATTAACTCAGCCCCTACCACATGCTAAGCACCATGGGGAGTATAAAACAGTCACCACCTCCAAAGGGTTCACTATTAACTGGGAGAGGTAAGACAAACACGGAAAGTTCTGCAGCTGTGTGAGACTAAGTGCCAAGATGAGTACTAAAGACAATAAATGTTAAATGCCCCAGGAAGGGTGATTTTTCAAGCAAAAAAGAGCTATCAGTGACAAAAGGTTTCACTGACCAACTGAGACTTTGAAGCACAGGACACAGAAAAAATACAGAGAAAGGAATTTCAGGTGAGAAGGGAATGAAAGACGTCATCGAGAGACTGCAGTGTTGCAGGCTTGGGAGACTAGCAGGACCGCTGACAGAAATGTCTCACAGTTGGAGAGGGCACCAGTTTGGAGAAAAAGACAAGGGGTTTTATTTGGGACATCCTAAGTTTCAAGTGATGGCAAAACAATCCAAAAGAGAATGTTAAGCACAGAGCCAGAAGAGCCAGGTGAGGACTAAAGACGGTAAACAGACCACATCACAAAATGGGTCAGACCAACAATTCACCCAGCCTTATATCCGACAATGGCACTAATATATGTCTCCTGGGAGAGCATGGTGATTGCCCATTATGACATTATCCTAAAAACACTCCGAATGCCCTCCCACTCCAATGTCCTAAACTTACCTATCATCTACCAATTGTATTAAATTTCTTTAAACTTACTTCCTTTTTCACCTTGTCCAAGATTTTGCGATACTGAGTTTTTCATATTTACAATTCCCCAAAAGTTGCCTTTCTCTCTTTCCAACATCCAGAGATGCTCCTAGAATCCTAGCAGCAAACGGTACCCCATGATTGTCACTTTGTGATTCTGTTAACTTTAGTCATCTTCTCCTTAGTTCTTACCTTTCCAGACAGAAGAATGTTTAGCAAAACCCTAAGGAGGCACCATTACATCCCATTATATATTTCTCTAGACATTTTCTCAGCATTAATATATTCTTTAGAAGTGAAAATGTTCACACATTCACACCTAGCACAAGATGTAGACAGTGTGATTCTAGATAAAGGTTAAGATTATGCTGTTTCTAATGCCCTCCTTAAAGAGGTTAAGCATCTTGCTAGACACTTTGGATAAAGAAAAATATGTTTCGCAGTCTATGATGACTCTAGGTTTTACTCTTAACCATTACCGATAGCCAGAAATGAACATAACATCTTAGTTTGATTTACTTTTGTCCCACTGATTCTTTCCTCATTTGCATTCTCATGTAAGAGATTCCTACTGTCATCTTCAGCTTGGCATTTTCCACTCAGAAAATATGTTTTTTGCAAATCTAGGAATTACATATCTCATTACCCTCTTTCAGGATCTTAGGAAAATACCCCATTAGTAAGCAAGCTCAACTGAGAAGTAACTTCTCCCACTCCAACTTTTGTTAAGCCAGTTCTCTATTTACAACAACTCTCTTACACAATACCCACAGTAGCTCGATTGTATTCTGGTTTTCCCTAAAGGCCTACAATGTCAAAAGAAATACACCAATAATTCAATATGTCTAATGGATTCATACATAAAGTAGTCAAAGTACTGAAACACACATGGGAATATCATGGCTGATATGCACCACCTTCAGGCCCAGAGGTAGCAGGCAGACCTCTACAAAGGGCAGGGGGAATGCACGTAAGCATGGGGCTTTGGTCGAAATGTAAGACAGACAGACAGGAGCCAGCTCTGTAAACTATCTTGAGCAAGTTTCCTTAAAAAAACCTTTCCAAACTTCCAAAAATGCTTCCTCAAAGTTTCAACTATGCCCACTAGTTTCCCAGTGCCCTCTTGTCCTCATTATCTTACTTTCCCTGCTTAACCACCATTACCCTTTACTGAAGGCCAAGACTAGAGACTTCAATAAATGAGCACTGATGACCTGAGGATGCAGAGACGCAAGGCCCCAGCCGCTGGGTCGTTTAACTCCGTAAAGCAGAGTCCGTTGAAAGAGTACTCACTAGGGAGTTCAGAGACAGTAACTGCACACTATTTCTATTTTCCTTTGTTTAAAGATGAATTTAGTTCTGTTTTCATTTAATCTTAGAAAAATTCTTTGCTTAAAGGAGCCTCAGGAGGTTTTCTGGTATAAACTCAGATGCTGACATTCACAGAGGTAAAGGTCCAAAGTCTGTGTCAGAGTGAACCAGGTTGAAAATTTGCCCTGGAATGCAGATCCACTGAATCATTCTTAGCACACTCAGGAATGCTTCCAGGATTGATAGTTAACGAACCAGAACAGGTCTTGAAATTTAGGGCCAGCCTGGTTCACATCAGACCTCCAATAGCTTCTGAAAGTAAAAGTCAATCACTTCCAACAACAGTCATTAATCTCAAGATTATTGTAGTGTCAAAATGGGTGTCTAGGTACCTGTAGTCACCCATTTGGTAAGCAGCGTTCCAGGAGATAGTCAAACTTAATGAAACGAAAACCCAAGTCACAACACATGGGGTGTAGGTTGTAAACTGCACATTTCTTTCCCACTTATTCAGTTTTTTTTAGATGTCAGGTAAAAAGCTGTGGTACACTGACTTTCATGGTGCATTTGAATACATCACCTTTCCTATGCAGGTATTTATGCCTCAAAGCTGACATGTGAAAAACTTAGAGCAGGTAACTATATACCAGTGCAGCCATTTTTTTTTCCTGAGACTGGCAGCTGAGTGCACATCTGTTGCCAATCTTCTTTTTTTCCTCTTCTTCTTCTTCTCTCCAAAGCCCCCTGGTACACAGTTGTATATTCTAGTTGTGAATGCCTCTGGTTGTGGCATGTGGGATGCCACCTCAGCATGGCCTGACGAGCGGTGCAACGTCCGCACCTAGGATCCAAACTGGCGAAACCCCAGGCCACTGAAGGGGAGCGTGCGAAGTTAACTGCTCGGCCAGGGGGCCGGCCCCCAGTGCAGTCATTCTTATGTCCCTTGATCGAGTCTGGAGATCTGTGGGCTTTAAGGACAACTGAAGTAATCCAGATGGGAGTTACAGGTGCTCAAAATGGAGATAAGCAGAACGCAGTTATTGTGAAGAAATGTCCAGTGGAGACCATTTCTAGACAGCAAGCTAGTCAATTAGGAAGGTAACGAGTATTTACTGAACATCTACTCTGTGCCAGGTCCTATGCTGGGCACTGGGGATATACTAGTAAACAAAAGAGGCAGATCACTGTCCTCAGGGGGCTTACAGTCTGGAGCCATGGGAAGGTAGGCAGCACCCGATCCAGGAGCCCTCAGTGTAAGCTGCCCACCTGAGGTAAGTAGGTACCAAGCAGGGTCTACCTTGATGACTATCTGAGTTCAGAAGACAGGCCACTGTGCTGAGACAGGGGGCAGATAGAAAAGACTATAAAATTCCTCCGGTTTCTAGTGCCTCTTGGTTCCTGGAATGTGGATTTTAGAGAGGGCAGCCAGACAGGACAGCACGTGCCCCAGGGTCATGAATCAGCCCCTTCATAATGGGGTAGGTTGGAGCGACAGAGGAGGCGCCCTTCAGCAGGTGCCTGCAGACAGGCCTGGGGGTTCCGAGAATGGCCACATCTGGGGGTAGCTTACGTCTGTGTGTAAGATTTTTCCTACTAAATGTCCAACGCTGTATACCTTGCCTGAAAATCAATCAACTCTTCTAAAAAGTGGCAGCCTAAACTCTGTCACTATAGGGAATGAAGCAAAGGGTCTGGGCCCACACGTGGGAGAAAAGAGGTCCAGAGAGAGCTGCAGCCACAGTCTGAGGGAAGAAAGGAGTGACCCGCAGCCCATAGAGCAGCAGTCTAGGGGAAGAGAGAAGCAGCGACGCAGAACCAGAGCTGGCTGGGGGCCAGCAACAATCACAGCACATCCTTCCTGTTCCTCCTTGCCTAGATTTCCTTATCTGAAAAATGGACACATGCCAGTGACTATTTCACAGGGTTGCTGTGAAATTAAATGTATTAATGGAGGTAAACACTTAACAGAATTTGGCATATAGTTAAGTGTTCAATAAACGTTCATTATTACTATCATTAAAGCAACAGGATCCCTGTGCTTATCTTCAGGGACAGCCTTTGGGAGGGGGAGTGACTTGTGGAGACCATAGCCCATTCTATAGGTGGAATCAGGCTCCAGGAGAGAGTTATCACAAGGGTCAGTGGGAGAAGCTCAAGATAGAAAAGACAGCACAGTGAGTCTGCCAGTGTTACAAGAAAAAAAATCAAAGTACCCGAGTCCATGCACTTCTAAAAGGTCCTGGGTCTGAGGGGCAGAAAAGTCCATTCTAAGACAGAAAAAGAAAAGAATTCAACTAAAACGAAGGGTGTTTTTGTTCATGTGTTTTATTGCTTTTTGGACTGGGTTTTGTGAGCAGCAAAATAATCTTAGAAGGAAGCTAAGAAAATATCTATTATTACTTTTTAAATTTCCATAGATTATTTTAGAAAGAGGGAGTAGGGATGGATCAAGACAGGGCTAAACTCATGAGAGTTGAGAAGACAAAGGGAACCCGGTCTGTGTTGTCTTTAAGCTGGCTCTGGTCGGATGCTCTATTTATTCCACTTACACGGAAGCCTGTGTCTATTTTCTTCACCACTTCTGTGATGCCCTCATCCATCCACTCAAGGAGAGTGGTGTGAACGTGTAAGTGCAGTGGTCACAGGAACGGACTGTGACGAGACACACCGGAGGGATAAGAAAGCCTACGTTCCGGAGGCCTTCACGGTCAGGCCTGAGTTTACCCTTAGACATTGGTCCCAGTTTTTACAGTAATTATAAATGAAGGGAGCTGGCAGCCAGCTATTTACCACTGAAAGTTCATAAAATACAAAGCACAAGTTCTAGTTTTAATCATAGAAGTCCGGTGGTTGGCCAAGTCTAAGAAAGTAAATGCTGACCCACAGAAAGCAGAACCAAAATTGGTACTTACCAAATATCCTCAGGCCAGCCATACTTTATTAGGTCTTCATCTACAGTGAGATACAAGAGAACAAAGAAGAGGTGAAAAAGACTGCCAAATGAAGCTAGGCCAGAGTTTATAGTAAGCCGGGAAGGGGGAGAAATACCAGTCCTCTCCATAACTTGTTTTCTCCATTAAAGGAGAAAAGAGTAATTCAGAGGCTTTGATGCTTGAAAATACAGAAAAAACTATTGTAAAAATAGTTTTTACAACTGGACAATTATAATCGTTATAATTTTTATAACACTTATAATTTAAAGTTCAAAGATATTTCAATTTGAAGATAAGAAAACACTGACAAATCAGAGCAGCCGAGAAGTTAGACGATATCTTAAAAAACTGATTTCACTGTAATAATACTTATAGGTTAAAATGGTTGGGGGCCGGCCCCATGGCCGAGCAGTTAAATTCGTGTGCTCTGCTTCGGCAGTTCAGATCCTGGCTGTGGATGTGGCACCACTCATCAGGCCATGTTGAGGCGGCATCCCACACAGCACAACCAGAAAGACCCACAACTAAAATATACAACTATGTACTGAGGGGATTTGGGGAGAGAAAAGTAATTTAAAAAAAAAGAAGATTGGTCACAGTTGTTGGCTCAGGTGCCAATCTTTGAAAAAAAAGGTTTTGCTAAAACTTTAAAACCAAGGGGTTGTATTTTACTTCTTTAAAAAGAAAAACCACCCTCAATTATAAAATTGGAGAAAATTAGGGAAAACACCGCCAGAAGTATAATAAAGAAAATAAAAATCACCTAAAACTCTGTCACATATGAAAATAAAAATAAAATAGAAGAAATAGCTAAAAGTTAAAAGTAACTTCTCTGGGAGGTGGAAAATGGGTATTGGAAAGGATGGCGTGGGGAATTGATGGTTTTTATTATAAGCATTCTGTTACTATTTGAATTTTTACACTATCTATTGACTAGATAAAAATAAAATTTTAAAAAGCTCTTTGGAAACAATGACTACTTAATTCTACCATATGAGTAAATTTTTCTATTGTTGACAATTGGGCTGTTTCTAATATAAATGCTTCAATAAATACTTTTTAAATAAATATGTCCATATTCCTGATTATTTCCTTCAGGTGTGTATTTAAAAGGTGAAGTATTAGTTCACAATGTATGCACATTTTTAAGGCTAACAATATATATCACTACAGAAAGGTTATATCAATATATATTTCTAATAGCCACATGAATAATTAACAACTAATTGTGTTTAATACAGAAGCATTATATAAAGTATTAGACAAAAAGTTAAAAATTGTAACAAACAAAATGATGCATATCAACTGAAAATGTACTCAAGAAGGTATAATCTATCTAACTTGAATGGGGTATTTATTTCCAGAAAAGCAAAAGGATGATAAACTTGAATGAAGGTACTCCTAGCAACTGCAGAACCATGAGTTTTCTGAAGGGCTTTCTACTAGCTTAAGTGGGAAGCTGAGCAAATAGCTAAACTGGTAACAAGAAAAAGTAAAGGGAAACATAAAAACCTCTTTCCCTCAGTCAGGCAATGTCTGGCTCCCTAGTGACAGCTGCTGGCTAATAAAAAGAACACACCTGAAAGCTTTCTGGTGAAAGTAAATCATTCACTTTAAAATTCATTTATGTCCCATCCAGTCCTTAGTCTGCAGTCATCAAGGCTATCAGAACTAAGTGTGATGTGCTAGGAGCGCTAGAGAACAGGGTCCTTTAAAAACGCAATACCTTTCTGACACAGCAGACTAAGACAGCTGCCGCCTCCAAGGACTCCAAGGGCTCCTGGGGAGACTCCAACAGCTCTACAGAAAAAGCGTTCTATGCATAGATTTTTTTCCACATACATTTTAATGACAACAAAACACCTCTCCAGCAGGCTCTAGACAGAATCTAAATTTGTATCTGTAGACATAAATTCTATATCTAGATTTAGATCTGTTGCTATAAATTGCTATAAAAGACATTTACAGGATTCCTCAACCTAGCCCATCCTAACCCAGTCCTCCATAAAGCCTCCTCAGCTCTCCCTAACTACATTTACTCTCTGCCCCCTCTACTGCTACAGCATTTGATACTAATTCATTTCACCTGTACTTTTTTTCATAGACTCCATTTTTTAGAGCAGTTTTAGGTTCACAGCAAAATTTACCCATACTTGTTTTTGTGTGGGCATCTGCCTGAACACTGGGAAGGCAAAGACTAAATCTTCCTCTCTGGACTCAGAGGCTGGCATACAGCCCCACACAGAGAAGCCCCAGCAAACAGTAAACTAAAATTGAAGGGAAAAAAAGACATGGTGGGAATGTCACTGGCACAGCTGCCTTAGGTCAGCATGATTGCTAATCCATCACTGTGAACCAGAATCAAGGCAGCCCTTCATTGTCAGACACACAAAGCCCCTTCCCCAGAGCTGCAGGGTGCAAAACCTGCACAACCACAGGTAGCTGTTCTGCTTTGGGTGCTTCTCAGCAACCTAAGACTTGGGTTTGCACCTTTGATGTGGTAGGAAAAAAAGCAGATTTGGTCAGGTTTGGATCCACAGCTACCATAGATAACCATGACTCTTGTAACTGTGCCTTATTGTTCAATGTAATATAGGGAGAGAGCATCCCCTCTCAGCTACATTCATCAGGAGGATGCTACAAGAAAAATACAAATTACCCATGACAACTTATGGGTTATTAGGAGAAATATAAAACTCAAATTAATACATTGCAGACTGCTTCTCCATTAAGTCAAACCCAGAATCAATGTCATAAATTCATTATAAGAAAAAACTGTTCAAAGAGAGTTATTTTATTCTGTTGTTTTTGTTTTTCTCTCTTAGCTAGGATGTGATAGTCTTGCTTATACTGATTCTGCTTTATGGCAACCAAAGTTCTAAACTGTTTATATGGATCTGATTTATAACTATACATATTTATATAACCATTATATATATATCACTATGTATAGTTATATATAACTTATCACTGCTCTTTGACATCTTTTAATTTCTGGCCTTATTTATTTCATTAAAGTCAAATGTCTCAAACTGAAGAATGTTATACTTGCCTTTTTTAAAGGCATATAAAGGATCAAGTTTAAAGTGTTGTCAGTTTCAAACCACACTTAGAACACTCATGATTTTAGAAAAGAAAAAGAAAGCAATACTTGGGGGTAAAGAAAGGTAACTGTAGTAAACTGACAGCTCTCAGACTACAACTGAGGCAGTCATCCAGCCTGGAGGGCACCCAGGGGAGAGAGGTGGCAGCTCAGGAGAGCTAAAGAGGCTCTAGTGATGGTGCCTACTAGTTACGGAAGCCCATTCTGGCCAGGCCCTTCACCCAGGCTCTTTCATTTAACCTTCACAACCCTGCAGGGTAGACACGGTCCCACGATCCTCTTCTTACATCTAAGAAATCCGAGGTTCAAAGAGCTTAAGTAACTATAGCTAGTTTATTAAAGAGCTGGGATTTTAATCCAGATTGGCTTGACTTCATACCCGTCTTTTACAAAACATTACACTCCCTCCCTGAGAAGAGCAGCTGTGTGTCCCAAGCTTGAAGAAGAGTCATTCTGTCATTTTCTCTGAGCTTCTTGTAGTTCTCTTCTCCCTACCCACACCCTGAGGGCCAGAGCTGTCAACTCACTGCTCTCTTGATCAAGACAGAGAAACTAAACTTCACTTTCGTCTCCCTCCTCCCTCATACAGTCAAAAAAGCTATGCCCTACAGCAGTGTTTTTCTTCTAAACTTTAGTTTAAATTCATTAGTGGGTCAAAAAAATTAATTTAGCAGGTTGAGACTAGCTTTTTGAAAATGAAATAGAAAACAGAGGGCATAGCAAATAGTATGGATATTTTTGGTAAATTTTTGTTTTAGTCATGTGAATGCGTACATTATATGAATGAGTGCAGTGGGAACAATGTATTTCATTCTGAGAGTGGTCAACAATCTTTGGAAAAACTGTTAACATTTCATGACTCAAAAAGAGCCATCTTCAGCCTCAAAATAACAATAGATATGTTTCTGCTAATCTTAAATGCAGTAAAAATGTACAGGAAGTGATCTTTTCAAAGTCCAAGTCACAGATTATTTTTATTTGATCTAAATTAGCACAAGCTAACCTCTGATTCATATCACCCTAGATCAAATGATACCACAAAACTCTTTCTAAGTAAGTTTCTAATCAGTAATAGGTGGTCCCATTAGCTCAAATATTATTTGGTATAATTAAATTCTAGGAAAGTTAATCCTTTGGAGTTTCTTATAATGGGTTAGTTAGTAATAGTTGAAAATTCATATCCAACAAACCATGGGTGGAAAGGTCAATTAACACTTACTTACCTGCTGGCAATTTCAAAATCAAATGCTTTTGAGAACTTACTTTCATATTTATCCTTGCCCATGTAAATAGTGTAAGTAGATGAGTTAACTAGACAAAACAAAAATAAGAGACAGTTAGGTAACTTCATCACCAACCCAACTGTTTAATGGGAAAAACAAGTGACAGATGCTTGGGCTCAGGGGGTGGCAAAACAAGGCCTGGAAGCCAAAGCTGGCCCCTCACCTGTTTTTGGACAGCCCTGGAGCTAAGAATGATTTTTACATTTTTAAAGGGTTGGAAAAGAGCAAAACAAAGAGGAATAAGCTACAGAGACCATATATGGCTCACAAAGTCTAAAATATTTACTGTCTGGCGCAAACAGAAAAAGCTTACTGACCCTTATAAATGGCTACTTTCCTACTTTCTCAGGGATATAGTTCGATGCAATTCCAGTTCAGTTCTATACCTCTGCCTTCTTCTAAGGAGTTAACCAACCAACCAACCTTCCCCTCCACCATCTAAACATAGGTTCCTATACTTAGCCAAGCTTTGTTTTTCATAATTTTATTTAGCCCATACTAGTTATATTCCAGGTGCGCTGCACATTTTAACGGGCTCTCTATCCCAATTGGGGGAAACATGGCTCTAAAACTTCTCAATCAGTGAATCTGAATCCGATTACACCCTAGAATCACCTATGCGCCAGCTCCGCCTCAGACTAACCAAATTCAAATCTCCAAGGGGTAGGCATTGGTGTTTTTAAAATCTCTCCAAGTGATTCCCATGTGAAGTCAGTGTTAGGAATCACTATCCTAAATCAAAAGGAATATTCTGGGTATGGCTTACCTTAGGAATGACATTTGCTTTACTGAGGTTGTATGTTTTAATGTGGGCATCCTCCATTTGGAGTCAAAGAAAAAGTTAATTTCTTACTGAAATTATAACTGGGTACTGGGTTTCCAAGCCAGCCTACCAAAACTTGTTTGACTCCATTTAGATCTAAACTCCTGAATTAACAGTCTACAAACTTGATAGTTAGGTGCGAGGTTGGGCTGGGCAGTCTGTAAGCTGTCACTCCAGAGCACAGAACCACCACATGTGAGTGGCGCTCTGAAGGCCAGCGAGCAGCACTCGTTCATACAGAAATTCTTAAATTCAGGACTGCTTATACTTTCAGTAATGAGAACATCCTTAAATTATCAACCATAGTTGCCTCCCGCGGGGAGGGAAAACTCCCAATTCCTTTAGTTAGCAGTTACAATGACTATAGTCCATAATTACCTGGAAGTGGTTGACAGAAATAACTTGAAAGGAATGTGTGTATTGACTAGTTGACAGAAATACCTGTCTATAATTGAGCACTATATTAGCATGATAAGGCCTTAGCATAGCATGTAACAATTGCCAGAAGTACTGAAATGAAAAAGTGTTTCAGATTCCCCCTGCACAACCTGGCAATATCATATGTGTACACCCTTTTGATCCTATAACGTCACCACTAGGAGTATATCCTACTAATTTAATACTCCATCAAGCAATGATGTTCTTTTTACAACCTAACCACTCATTAATTAAGACTGGTTAAATACATCATAGAACATCCAAAACAAAATACCATGTACCCATTAAAAGGGTAGGTGAAGAAATTAAATAGCACAACAGTATTGCATGCTGTATATTATACACAGTAAGATTCAATTTGTAAAAAATGAATATGTAATCGTGTATACATATACAAATGTTGACACATATTTTTAATATACGCATTTTCTTTATGTGCTTGGGAGGATATACGTATAACTGTTAATATTTACTTTGGGTAGTCTGATTACAAAATGTAGAGATGGCTTTTGTAATCAGAACAAAAGTAATCTGAAAATGATTAAAATAAACTTGTCTCTGTGCAGGCCAACGTATCTAAATTACAGACAGGAGAATGACAGAGGAGTGTTTGGATGGTTTACCTATAAATGAAGTGGTTAAGAACACAACTGCTAGAAACAAACTGAGAGGCATTCTACAAAATAATTCTTCAATTAACAGTGTCATTAAAGTGCTCCAGATTAGAGGCTAAGAGTAAGGACAGCTAAATGCAACAATGATTGGCAATTTTCCTTTGCTATAGACAGACTATAAATACATTATGAGGGCACTGATGAAAACAGAATAAAACCTGCTGATTAGATAAGAGCATTGTTGCAATGTTAATTTCCTAATTTTGATAATGAAGAATGTCTTTCAATAAGAGAATATCCTTGATTTTAGGGAAAAAAATACTAAAGTATTTAGGGGTAAAGTGCAACTTACTAACAAATGGTTCAGAAAAAAAATCCGTGTGTGTGTGTGTGTGTGTGTGTGTGTGTGTGTGTGTGTGTCTGTGTGTGGAGAGAGAAAGAGAAAGAAAGAAAAAGGGGGAGAAGGTAAGGCAAATGTAGAAAAATGATAGAACTGGTGAATCTGAGAGAAGGATATAAAGGAAATCTTTTACTAATTCTTGTACCTTTTCTGAAAGACTGAAATTATGTCAAAATAAAAAATTAAAAATAAAAAGGAGCATGATTGCTGAGCAAGAAGCCTGAATTAACCTCCTGTCCATGTTAAAGAAATAAAGGAAAAGAAAACTGAATTATTCTAGTACTTTTGTTTTTCTCACCCAAATAATATGGTAGATTAGTATGGGAAGTAGACATCTTGAAGACAGCTTGATTCAGGTGTAGCAGCAACCCAATTTTAGAAGCACTGTGATAATTTCATATTTACAAAACAACCTATCTTGAGATAGATGCTACTAAAAGGTACTAAAAGTACAAGTGGACTTATGAGACAAGTGTAGGTATTTTATGAGTCCACAAATCAGATTGTTTTAAATTTGACACTGGAAATATAGTAAGGCTAACGTTTCACTATTCCATTATGAGACAGCATGAAGAAAACGAAAACTGAACAGATTTTAGTCAGAGATACCAATCTTAAAACAAAAGGAAAGACAAACCTTCTATAGGGATTTTCTTCCCATTTCTTAAAAAAAAGTTTTTATGTAGTAAATCATCAGCTGGTTGAAAAACTTGGCTATCTATATGAAGTCATTTCCTGAAGACTTCATGTTCAAACTGCTTTTTGTGTTGCGATATATAAAGGTTAATACTATTTCACTGGAAAAGTTATTAATTTTTCCATTAACTTTGCAGTTTTAAAAGACTTGCTGCACAAGTGCAGTTTTACTAGACTTAGGGGCCAAGTATTTTTCCAGCAGGAAGCAGTTCTGATGTTATAATGGAAGCCAACAAGAAAAATAGGACCCACAAATCTGCTGATGCCTTCTGTGTCTGTTAACGGCACCTGTGCATGCATGAATAGCGGTCAAAGAATTTAGAATAGCTTTAAGTAGGATAAAGCAGCTAGCAAAAAATACATTTAGTACTTGTATACTCTGCCTGTATTTTTTATTTTATTGTTGGGCTTGTATGAATATCTATGTTGTTGGAGACTCTCACGAGTGGAGAAGCTACAAAGAAATGCTCCAGTTGAGACAGAGGGAGCAGAACAATGACGAAGATGCTCTTAGGGGCCTATAACGATTTCTCAGGCTAGTTCGAATTTTGTTTCTAGTAATTTTAATAATACGGATAAGACAAACGAAATCTACAGAAGCAGAGAATTAGCTTACGGCACTCTGTGGAAGTCTAAACCACTGAGAAAAATAATGAGACGTGACGGTGTGGTGGAGTAGGAAGAGAGCATTCTATGAGTTACAACTTCCCTGGGCCTCAATTTTCTCACTTCTAAAGGGAAAGTACCACCCTACTCAAACTCACACAAACAACACGGAGCTGGTTTCACTTAAATCTCACCTTTAACAAGAAAGCAGAGAGAGCACCAATAGAATAGTGTGTGCCATGAGTAAGTTAAACAAAATCATTCATTTATTCAACAAACACTTATTAAGTAACTATTATGAGCCAGGCACTACGCTAGGGAAACAAGATAAAGAGCCCCTGTCCCTGCCTCAAGGGGCTTACACTCTAACTCAAGCAGACAGCATTCAGTACCGTAAGTGCAATGCCAAAGGTAAACATGGGACATTAAGGGGGGGGGGGGGTCCCAAAGAGGTGTATCTAAGCAATCTCTGGCTGGGAGCTGGGTCGGAAAAGGTATTCGGAAAACAGGCCAGAGCTGTCGTACCAAAGTAGGAGGTAACTGGGGGCTGATTCTAAGCACAGGGAACCACTTAAGCAGAGAAACGAAGACAGCATTACCTGGGAACTAACAGCCCCTTTCCCTCGCCTGCCAAAGACAAATCAGAAACATCATCAATGTCACTTTCCAAGATCTGGACATCAACCATGTCCAAGGAGTGGCAGCATGGCCATTCCAGGGTCTTTTAACTGCTTTCTGTCGCATCCAGGCCCTACGACCCATTCCTAGAAGAGTAAGGCGCACTTCCTGCGAGGCAGAGCAGCTGGCAGGTGTCTCCTTTCTTCCTCAAAGTGGGTAATGACCAGGGTGCAGTCAGAGTACAGCCCGCAGACAGGGGTGGGGAGGGAGAAGCCCACAAACTCTACCCAACTCCAGGTAGCGACCGGAGGTCTTTGCGATTGAGGGAAGAGAACTCCCGAACGCAGAGTCCGCAGGGGGAATGGGCCCTTTACGGCCCCCAGGCCCTGACGAAGGGGCACTCGGGACGGCAGGGGGGCCGAGAGGGCGAGGGAAGAGGCACCCCCTGCCGACGAGGCGACTGCCTGGGGGTCCCAGCTTAGAGCCCCGGTGTTGAGGAAGGACCCAGGAGGTCGGCGCGCCCACTCACCGCTGCTGCTGGTGAAGTAGAACACCATGATCCCGGCGGCGGCGGCGGCGCAAGGACTCCACAGCGCAGGAACAGCGCTCAACCCGCGCAGCCCAGGATACCATACGCGCCGAGGCCACGGGTCGCCCGGAAGCCCTCCGCGCACTTCCGGCGGACGTCGGGGCACGTCAAAACGCAGACCCGTCAGCGCCATCTTTAATCCTGGCGAAGGGGAGGGTGTTGGCGGGCTAGGGAGCTTCAATGACTTGGGGTTTGAGGTAAGGAGGGTGGCGCCAGGACAATCGGCGGTTGGAAAACATAGCGGGAAAACGCCTTCGTCTTAAAAGAAAAATGCCATTGGTCAGCTTTATTTTCAGAACCTCCTCCCGGTGGGCGGTCATGTCTTGAGGCTTATCTATTGGTTTATCTGCCTCCCCTCACCCCGTAGGGACTCCGTAAGAGCAGAAACCATGCGCCTTTTAGATGTTCGCGGCACCAATCACGGTACTTGACGCTTCGTAGGAGCTCATTAAATTTTGAATGAACCCAAATTCCTCCACTATTCTCATTCTAGCTCCACCTCTGTAAGATGCATATCGGACACATTCTGTGCTTCACTTCATCTGCAAAATAAAGATGAACAAAGCAGAAAATTCATAGGTTCTTTTGCTGAGGTTAAATAAATTGATAGGCGTATAGGGTTTAGAACCTAGCGCTCAACTAAAGTGAATTGTTAGTGGTATTCCCCAGAGGCAATATGCCTCTTGGGGTTTGGACTTGGACTGTTCTGTCTTTAAATCTAAGATTGCCATAGCTATGAGATTGGGCAAATTCCAAACCTATGAACGGTCAGAGACTTTCCTGCCGTAAAGTGAGAATAATCTTACCCACGTAAAGCTCCCACAGCGCTGAGCTTTGAATGAATGATTACTTCATTCTGACCGACTTCATTCTACGAAGTTAAGTGCATCACTTAACTAAATTTATTTAGAACTAAAAACGTGCCAGAGACTGTACCAGGAGCTGGTGATACAAAGATAATAACCATAGCTAACAATCATGAATGCTTTAGGAATCTTCCCGGCCTGTAAATAGTCATTGTTCTAGGCCCTCAGTTTTATTGTCTGTAAAATAGTGATAATACACACCTCATAGATTGTGGGGAGGAGTAAGTGAAATAAAACACTCAAAGCGTGTAAGAATGCTTGGCACATAGATGTTAGTGCTATCATTTAATTTTTTAACTTGAAAAACAAAATATGAGCTAGAAACCTAAAATATTACTAATAGAAAAAGGTTAACTATAAAGTTTCAAATGGGAAAAACAATTGCCTCGAGAATCTTGGAGAGGCTACTTTACAAAAACTTCTTACACTCAGGGACCCCCAGAATACCTCGAGTTCACGAGGACGTCTTTATTGGGCTGAAAACTACAATTCCCAGAATGCACGTAAACAAGGCCTCAGGAATGGAGCCCCGCGCTGCCGCAGGGGATTGTGGAAGGCGTGGTTTCCCTGAGAAGAGAGCGTTCCACATCCCAAGGGCGGGAGAATCTTGGAGACCGCCTCCCGGGTGGGCGGGGGCAAGGACTAGGGCGCGACCAATCACCGAGCCAGCCCTGGAAGCGCTGAGAAGCCGCGAATCGGAACGCCGCGGCTTCCGCCTTGCCTGGCGCGCAATAATTTGAATACAGTGAAGGAGCGCTGGCTCGGCTGAGGGGAGGTCGCGGCTGCTGAGGCGCAGGTAATATCGCGGAGCCGAGGCGTGCGGGGGAACGCGGAGGAGAGCGCGGGGCTCTGGGGCGCGCGGGGCGTGATGTCAGGGAGAAGGGGCTTTTGCGCCGGCCTGGGCGCGCTGGCCGCTGGAGCGCGAAGCCGCCGGCCGTTCTCGACACGGCCCCCGGCTCGCAGGCTTCCCCTCTTTCTGAGGCCGGAGCGGTCTGGGATTTGGCCCTGACAGGGCTCGGGGCAGGGCGCCTTTCTCTCCTCCCTGTGCTCGTCCAGTCCCAGAAGGGGCTTCCCGGAAGCCGCGGCGCGACCTCCGTTTCCAGAAGCCGGGTCTTTCTGATTAACTCTGAAGCAGGCTTATGTCGCTTTTTTTTGATCTACCTGACCCGAAGAAAGGGGAAGGGGGCTTTCCTGAGCGCCCTGGCACCTGCTCGCGGCCCGCGCGCGCTCGGGCCTCTCCGCAGCCGTGGGAGTCGCGCGGCGCGCGGGTCGGGAGGGAGACGGCGCGCCGAGCCGGGGCTGCAAACGCTCGCCGCCTCGGCTGGCCGCCCGGCTGCTGGGGAAGCGGAGAAGGCGGCGACGAGACGTGTAGACGGAGCGCTAAGGGAGCGAGGGCGGCCTGCACGCTCCGGGCAAGGGCGTGTGACGGCGGGAGGGCTGGCCGCGGGCCGGGGGCGCGACGCTGCTGGAAGATGCAGCGTTTACACTCGGTGTGAGTTAACCCGGCTCAGTAGAGGGGACCGTGTCCCCTGAAATGGGGTAAAAGATCTTTCCTCCGTGGTAGAATTATTGTCCAGCTGGAAACCTCGTGTGCTGTTCCTGCTTTTATTTTCTGTTCTTAATTGCTACTGTGATGCAGTGTTTTTTTTTTCTCCTTCTTGTTTTAGATTTTTACTACTGATTTGCTTTTTAAAAAGCCCTTTTCTTGGATCTTTATGAACCGTCACCCCTCTGAGGACTTTTTCAGACTTTTAAAGTATAGTTTTGATACAGTGGTTTTTATACGCTTTGGATGAATCTCGTTTATAATTGTGCCGTTGCTTTTAGGAGCTCAGCTAAGAGAATGTCTCCTTTTACTCCGAGGAAGAGGAGGCAGCATTCTTTGAACCGTGACAAGTGAGTCTCATCCTTTTGGTAAACTCTTAAAAAAGAAAGATCCACCTTCTTTCTTATCTTCACTCTTCAGTCTCTTAAAATTTCCATTCTTTCTCTTGCCTACTACTTGTAACTATAGCAGTACTTTATTTTCTAATTATGGTCTGGAAATACTGTAAGCTTTCATAATTAGTTGTTTAGCACCTTTGGAGGGAATCAGAAAGAGCTGTTTTCTATGGCTTGGAAATGTATGTATAACATCTTTTATTCCCTTGCTCCTTCCTGCTGTCTTACGTAATATTTAACATAGTGTTTTGCATACAGTAGATGCTCATCTGTAGGCCAGGAATCTGTACTCAGTACTTCCTAATGTCATACCAGAGATATAAAGTACTCTACACACAACAGGCCCTTGAGGTCAGGATTAATCATTTTAGTGGACTTGTAGCCAATGGAGTATATGGGCTATAATTAGTATATGGCCAAGACATAGAAATAAGTTTAGAACACACACACATACACATACATGTATATCAAGGCTTCTTTGTAAACAGTGTTTGTTTTCACAAACATTGGGATCTTATCTTCTGAAAAATATTTGCGTGCTTCGTTTGGTAAAGATGAAGGAATTTGAGAATCCTATTGTTAAACTAATAGATAATATGTATGGATGGATGTTTGGTGGAAAGTATATATTGTTTTTAATATGACCTACAGTAGAGTTGTTTATTACTTAGCAGTAGATTGACATAAAAATTGAAGCAAAATAATGATACTTATCAATAGACTTTGTTTCTTTTCATAGCCTATTATCAGATACTCCGTCAAAGAAATCAATTTTGGACTTTACTGAAAATATACTTCCATCACCTAATAAAAAGCACATTTGCCAAAGCAGTGATAAAAATGAAGAAAAGATGCATTGCTCTCAACAAGGCCATTTCATTTCAAGTCCACTCAAAACAACTAAAAAAAATAGATTGCCATCAGCAAATCAGGGTTCACCATTTAAATCTGCTGTGTCTACTGTATCATTTTATAACAAAGATAAGTGGTACCTCAATCCATTGGAAAGAAAGCTGATAAAAGAGAGTAGACCCATTATGAAAAATGAAGATAGGTCTTTTCCCAGTGTGACAGAAAAAATGCAAGGAAAACCAGTCTGCTCCAAGAAGATGAACAGAAAACCACAGAAGAGTTTAACTGCTAAGCATCAACCAAGTTATAAGTGCATCAAGCCTGTATCAAAGAATTCTAAAAATTCGAAGCAAAATCGGGTGACCTATAAACGAATCGTGGAGAAAGAGAATAATTGTTATTCAGCTGAAAATCTGAATGGTCCTCGCGTTCTAAGCCAAAAAGTCAAACCACAAGTTACACTCCAGGGTGGAGCTGCATTTTTTGTTAGTAGAAAAACATCCTCTTTTAGAAAATTGTCTCTAGAAAATAAGCCATTACTGGGATTTACCCAAAAGAATAAATCAGAAGTGATTGAAGATTCTGATGAAGAGACTGTCAGTAAAAGAAAAAGTTTTGAGATGAGCCAAGAGCCAAAGGACTTGTTACTAGAAAAGGAACTGAACGTTGAGCTGCTGGGTGCAAGAAGTAAAAATGGAGAGAAGTTAATAAAGGTAAAGAAAACTAGACATATCACTTTAAACGCTAAGTTGGCTATATAACAGTACTTCAGTATACATAAAATATATATAATGTAGTTGAAGAAAATTTTCTTCACAGTCTGCAGGACTGCTTTTATGAAGCCAAATAGTGTAGTTTTTGTTTTTTGTTTTTTTTTAAAGATGTTATTTTTCCTTTTTCTCCCAAAGTCCCCTGGTACATAGTTGTGTATTTTTAGTTGTGGGTCCTTCTAGTTGTGGCATGCGGGATGCCGCCTCGGCATGACTTGATGAGCAGTGCCGTGTCCACACCCAGGATTCAAACCGGCGAAACCCTGGGCCACCGAAGTGGAGCGCATGAACCCAACCACTCGGCCACAGGGCCGGCCCCCCAAATAGTATAGTTTTAATTGCTCTAAAGAATTTAGTGGCAGGATGGAAAGATGAGACTTTTCTCCTTTTGGCTTAAAGAAGCCTACCAACATTTTCTTGGCATTAAGGTATACATTTCATTAAATTCCCTCATGACAAAACTAACGTCTACAGAAGCGTAACAACTTTTTATTTTGTAGTCAGTGTTTTTAAAAAGGAGAAATAGGGCCGGCCCAGTGGCTCAGAGGCTGGGTTCACATGTTCTCCTTCAGCGGCCCAGGGTTTACTCACCTGGATCCCAGGTGCACACCTTCACGCTGCTTGTCAAGCTATGCTATTGCAGGCATCCCATTTATAAAATAGAGGAAGATGAGCACAGATGTTAGCTCAGGGTCAGTCTTCCTCAGCAAAAAGAGGAGGCTTGGTGGCAGATATTAGCTCAGGGCTAATCTTCCTCAAAAAAAAAAAGTTCAGGTAGTAGATTTCCAGAGTATGAGCATATTGGGTTTTTTTGTTTGTTTCAGCTCATTATTTAAGTACTAGATTATTCTTGAAAATTTAGAGAATATGGAAAATATAATAAAATATATCCTCTGTAATCCTACTACTTGGAGGTGATCACTGTCAATGTATAGTTGGGTTTTTGTTTATTTTATATAGTATGTTTTCATAGTTACATTCTATGCTATTGCTCATATTTAACACTGCTAGCCTAGACTAGTGTTGGCTAATACAAATAGAACACCAACCACTTGTAGTTCAAAATTTTCTAGTGGCCACATTAAGAAAGTAAGGGGGAAAAAAAGATAAAAAAAGCTTAACCCAAATATTTTAAATGTTACCATTTCAATGTAATCAATGTAGAAATTTATGAATGAGATATTTTACAATTTTTTTGTGCTAAGTCCTTGAAGTCCGTGTTTATTCTCAGTTGCAGCGTATCTCAACTGGGGCTAGCCATGTTGCAAATTCTCATTAGCTACCTGTGGCTGGTGGCTACCATAATAGACCATGCAGGTCTGCACCTTCTATTGTTGAGCTCCTATCAGTAATCTTATGAGAGAAAGATTGTTTTTGTCCTGTAGCTAGAGGCAGAAAGCAATCTAGCAATTGAGGCAACCGGCCTTAAGAAAGGCTGTGTCCCAGTTCGGGGCTTCCATCTCTGTGGTGACTTATTTATTCTTGTCACAACCCTTGCAGCTGGAGAAGTGATAGATTTTCACACAGGGCCCAGTACACTCTGAGGCTTATCTGTTGAGCAATTCAAACTATCCTCATTTCTCTCCTCACTCACCTCCTCTCCTTATTGTTCTCATTGCTCCTCTCAAATTCAACCCCAGTTCTTACCTCTTGTAGTCACCTAAATTTCAAATCTCAGTGTCAAAGATTATTAAATTGGTGGCAGGTGGACCACATCCAGCCCATGGATGTTTTGCTTCGCCTACATTATGTTTAAAAAAATTTGAGCTAGCATTTTTTAAAAATATAACAGTTTTATGGTGTTTTGTGAAAAATTGAGATCTGGCAAAGCTAAGCACTCATTCCTGCATGGCATTAATCTCAGAACAGACTATCAGGCTACCCCTTAACAGTTAGGGGCCCTTCATTTCCCTCCACTAAATCAGTGTATGTATACGTATTTAGATCAGTCCAGTTTTGCTATTAATTTTACTTACCTGATGCTCTTGTAGTCATTTAAGTTTGCAGTCCCCTTGTAAATGCTGCTTCCTGTTTATCAGGTATTGCCAAGTATATTGTTAAATGGAACATGTTCTTGCTGTCTAAGCCATGACAGTCTAATTCTACTAATTCTTCGTATTGTTTTTGCCAAAAAAAAAAACCCTATATCTTGATAGTTTTGGTTACATGGGTGTGTAGGTTTATCAAAATTCATCAAACTGTATACTTTATGTCTGTGCACCTCACTGTGTATAAATAAACCCCATCATTAAAATATTTGGAGTGCATCTCAAGCTAAAATTAGTTCTTAGTCCAGCAAACAAAGTGGGGAGCATCTCCACCCATCTGTGTCCTGATTAGTATTCTCCATATATATCTGGTAGTGAAGATACAGCCTTGATAGAGTGACATGATGAATTCTCTGCAACACTCTTTTCTGCCTTATTTTCTTTTCTGAGCTTCATTTTAAGGGGCTGGGTATTGAGTTCTGTCTAGTTTTCAGTAGTCTGAGAAGCTGGGCTTTTGGGCATCTTAAATTTGTGGAACTGGGCTCTGTTCTCTTCTTAAGGTTATGGAGCCCTGAGAAATGGCAAACTGATGGATTGTCCTACCTCTAGTAAAATATTATGGTTTGAATAGGAATTCTACTTTTTTTTTTCCCTCCCCAGAGCCGCAGTACATAGTTGTATATTCTAGTTGTAGGTCCTTCTAGTTCTACCATGTGAGCCACTGCCACAGCATGGCTACTGACAGATGAGTGATGTGGATCCATACCTGGGAACCAAACCTGGGGCTCCAGAGCGAAGCATGCCAAACTTTAACCACTAGGCCATCAGGGCTGGCTCAGGAGTTCTACTTTAATCAAAAGTTTTTTTCCTTTTTCCCCAAGCTATATATTCTCTAAGTCTCACCAAATTAGTAGTGTTAGTGAAATTTGTCAGAATTTTTTCTACCTTGCTTTTCCCACTTCCCTGCTACAGTGCCAAAAGTGGGAGTGAGAAGCCTCTCCAGCTACTCTAGAATGTTCCTTTTCCTTGGCTGCCTGTTTTTTTTTTTTTTTTCCAGTTTTATGGAGATGTAATGGGCATATAACATTGTACAAGTTCAAGGTGTGTAACATAATGATTTGATGTAGATATTTATTGTGAAATTATCACCACAGTAAGTTTAGATAACATTCATCACCTCACATAGATACAAATTTTTTCCCCTTGTGATGAGAACTTTTTTTTTTTTATTAATGTTATGATAGATTACAACCTTGTGAGATTTCAGTTGTACATTTTTGTTAGTCATGTTGTGGGTACACCACTTCCCCCTCTGTGCCCTCCCCCCACCCCCCCTTTTCCCTGGTAACCACCGATCAGATCTCCTTATCAATATACTAACTTCCACCTATGAGTGGAGTCATATAGAGTTCGTCTTTCTCTGACTGGCTTATTTTGCTTAACATAATACCCTCGAGGTCCATCCACGTTGCTGCGAATGGGCCAATTTTGTCTTTTTTTATGGCTGAGTAGAATTCCATTGTGTATATATACCACATCTTCTTTATCCAATCATCAGTTTCTGGGCATGTAGGCTGGTTCCACGTCTTGGCTATTGTAAATAACGCTGCGATGAACATAGGGGTGCAACGGACTCTTGAGATTTCTGATATCAGGTTCTTAGGATAGATACCCAGTAATGGGATGGCTGGGTCATAGGGTATTTCTATTTTTAACTTTTTGAGAAATCTCCATACTGTTTTCCATAGTGGCTGTACCAGTTTGCATTCCCACCAACAGTGTATGAGGGTTCCTTTTTCTCCACATCCTCTCCAACATTTGTCACTCTTGGTTTTGGATGTTTTTGCCAATCTAACAGGTGTAAGGTGATATTTTAGTGTAGTTTTGATTTGCATTTCCCTGATGATTAGCGATGATGAACATCTTTTCATGTGTCTATTGGCCATATTCATATCTTCTTTTGAGAAATGTCTGTTCACGTCCTCTGCCCATTTTTTGATCAGGTTGTTTGTTTTTTTGTTGCTAATCAGTGTGAGTTCTTTGTATATTATGGGATTAACCCTTTGTCAGATAAGTGGCTTGTAAATATTTTTTCCCAATTAGTGAGCTGTTTTTTTGTTTCAATCCTGTTTTCCCTTGCCTTGAAGAAGCTCTTTAGTCTGATGAAGTCCCATTTGTTTATTCTTTCTATTGTTTCCCTCAACTGAGGAGTTACAGTGTCCGAAAAGATTCTTTTGAAACTGATGTCAAAGAGTGTACTGCCTATATTCTCTTCCAAAAGACTTATTGTCTCAGGCCTAATCTTTAGGTCTTTGATCCATTTTGAGTTTATTTTGGTGTGTGGTGAAAAAGAATGGTCAATTTTCAGTCTTTTGCATGTGGCTGTCCAGTTTTCCCAGCACCATTTGTTGAAGAGACTTTCTTTTCTCCATTGTAGGCCCTCTGCTCCTTTGTCGAAGATTAGCTGTCCATAGATGTGTGGTTTTATCTCTGGGCTTTCAATTCTGTTCCATTGATCTGTGGACCTGTTTTTGTACCAGTACCATGCTGTTTTGATCACTGTAGCTTTGTAGTATGTTTTGAAATCGGGGATTGTGATTCCGCCGGCTTTGTTTTTGCTCAGGATTGCTTTAGCAATTCGCGGTCTTTTGTTGCCCCATATGAATTTTAGGATTGTTTGTTCAATTTCTGTGAAGAATGTTCTTGGGATTCTGATTGGGATAGCATTGAATCTGTATATTGCTTTAGGTAGTATGGACATTTTAACTATGTTTATTCTTCCAATCCATGTGCAAGGAATGTCTTTCCATCTCTTTATGTCATCGTCAATTTCTTTCAAGAAAGTCTTGTAGTTTTCATTGTATAGATCCTTCACTTCCTTGGGAAGAATTGGGTTTTGATCCATTGGCTTGTCACATTTCATGTCTATGTATTCATGTCACGTTTCACGTCTATGTGCTAAGGTATCCCAAGGTATTTTATTCTTTTCGTTGCAGTTGTGAATGGGATTGAGTTCTTGAGTTCTTTTTCTGTTAGTTCATTGTTAGTGTATAGAAATGCTACTGATTTATGCACGTTAATTTTATACCCTGCTACTTTGCTGTAGTTGTTGATTATTTCTAATAGTTTTTCTATGGATTCTTTGGGGTTTTCTATATATAAGATCATGTCGTCTGCAAACAGCGAGAGTTTTACTTCTTCGTTACCTATTTGGATTCCTTTTATTTCTTTTTCCTGCTGAATTGCTCTGGCCAGCACCTCCAGTACTATGTTGAATAGGAGTGGTGAAAGTGGGCACCCTTGTCTTGTTCCTGTCCTCAGAGGGATGGCTTTCAGTTTTTGTCCATTGAGTATGATGTTGGCTGTGGGTCTATCATATATGGCCTTTATTATGTTGAGGTACTTTCCTTCTATACCCATTTTACTGAGGGTTTTTATCATAAATGGGTGTTGGATCTTGTCAAATGCTTTCTCTGCATCTATTGAGATGATCATGTGGTTTTTGTTTTTCATTTTGTTGATGTAGTGTATCACGTTGATTGACTTGCGGATGTTGAACCATCCCTGTGTCCCTGGTATAAATTCCACTTGATCATGGTGTATAATCTTTTTGATGTATTGCTGTATTCGGTTTGCTTGGCTGCCTGTTTTTAAAGCTTATGACAAAGGGTTGTCCCATTCTAGTTTAGTGGCTGCTGGTGAAATTTTTACTAAATTTTTGTGTTGTTCAATTCATTGTTATAGAATGGATGTTTTATAATCTTCATTTTTCTGTCTTTATCAGGAAATATACATTTTTGACAGGATGACAAATTACAAACTTAAATATGCACATTCTGTCTTAAAAGGTTGTCTACATTTAGTAAATATAGAGGAAAATTTTTTAAATAGATTGAAAATTTAGGATTTAAAATCAGGTTATGAAATGTAATTCATAATAAACTAGATGTTTTGTTTTAGAAACAGATCTATTGGAATTCATTCACTAAATAAAAAACGATTAAGAATTATAAGTTTCCTTTAATTTTACCTATTCATTATTTTCCAGGATTCATCAGGTGCAGTACTTTCTTCAAGGGAATGTAAAACTGGTGAAAATAAATGTTTTCCTTCAGAGGATTCTCTGAGTGAGAACAAGTCAGGTAAGTAAGAGAAAACTTCTCTTGTAAATAATGAGTTTATTTACTTGTAATAATGCTTCATTACATGTGTGTTTGTGAAATTATATTTAATAATATTTTTGGGTTTTTTTATATTCAGTATTTGTGCCTGTGTTTGTATGAGCTATGGAATGTGGCCAAGTTACTTAAGCTCCATATAGCTGGGTGTTCTCATGATACCTACCCTATCTACCTTTACCCAAAGTAATATAAAGGAGTAAAAACTATTTATATTATATATTTGTGATCAAAGCCCAGTTGTAAGCAGAACTGACTAAGCCGTAGAAAAGACACTGAATTGGCCATCAGGAACCTTGGGATTTTGTCCAGGCCTGCTACTAATTAACTGTATGATCTAAGGAAGAGATCTCTAAAGTAAGGGGTTGGTCTTAATTTTTACATTCCTCTTAATTTTGAAATCCTATTGCTAAGTTATAGTATCATTGTTCAATTAAACAATAGTTACTAAACTATGAATATATAAAGAGGTTAATTAACATTCTACTTACCAACCAGATTCTTGCAACTTTTCCTTGTTGGTTGTATCTATAAATCTGGAAATAAATTAAAATTCTAGGAGTAGACATGCTGACTATAGTGAGAAACTATAGCTCATAGGAAGAAAACAAAAAAAGATTAAACTAAAAGCATAATCTGGAACAATAGCCCTTTAGAGCATCTAATGATATATGTATAGAGAGAGAGAGAATGATTTTTTGTAATGATAATTCTGAGATACACAGCTAGTACTGTTAATAACTAGTATTTACTGGGTGCTATACCAGGCAGTGCTAAGTATTGGTAAGGTTTATGTTTCCCATGGATTGTGCTATCACTGATGGAATAGAACATGTAACAGAAAAATAATACCTTTCTATTTACAGTAGTTATAAAATTTTCTTTTAAAATAAGTTAATTTCAGTACATTGTCTAAGTCCATTTAAAGAAAAATATTTAGTGATTAAAAATAATATAGATGGTACAAGGATATGGCAAAATTCATGAAGGTGGTATACAAATGACAAAAGTTTATTACTTAAGTATAGTTCATCGTTTAATTCTCACAACAATCCTAGGAAATAGATTTGTATGCCCATTTTATAGATGAGGAAACAGACAGGTTAAGTAACTTATCCATAGCAGATTAGAATCTCACCTGTCTTGGCCTTGTTTCTAGAAAATGAGCTCTAATTATTTTTCAATGCAAAGTTAAAAGTTTGCTTTTTACTGTATAGCCCACTTTCATCATATTTTTCTTTAATCAGCTACTAGTTTACTTTGGTTTTTTAATAAGGTTTTTCTTTTGCAATAATTTTAGATTTACAGAAAAATTGTAAAGATGGTACAGAGAGTTCCTGTGTATCATTCACTTTATTTCCCCCATGGTTACCATCTTATATTACCATGGTACCTTTGTCAAAACTAAGAAACTGATGTCAGTACATTATTATTAACTAAGTTCTAGACTTTATTTGGAGTTCACCAGTCTTTTTCATTAATGTCTTCTTTCTGTTCTAGGATTGAATCAAAGTACCACATTACATTTAGTTGTCGTGTCTCCTTAGTCTCCTCTGGTCTGTGACATTTTCTCAATCTTTTCTTCATTTCCGTGTTTTTCATGACCTTGACATTCTTGAGGAGTACTGGCCAGGTATCTTGTAGAATGTCCATGATCTGGGTTTGCCTGATATTTTTCTCATCATTAGACTGGGGTTATGAGTTTTTGGGAAGAATGGCACTGAAGTGAAGGGTCCTCCCTATCACATCGTTTTGGAGGTGCTAGTGTCCACATGACATTACAGATGATGTTAAATTTTATCACTCGGTTAAGATCAGATTTGCGAGGTTTTTCCACTGTAAGGTTACTCTTTCCTTTTCCATAGTCAATTCTTTGGATGCAACCCACTTAGTCTAGCCCACCCTCTCAGGGAGGGTTGGGGATTAAGTTCCATCTCCTGGAGGGGGAAATATTTACATGTGTTATTTGGAATTCTCCTGTAAGGAAGAGTTGTCTCTTCTCTCCCATTTATTTATTCAATCTTTAAATAAATAAATGGACTTGTGGATACTTAGCAGTATGGGCTCAGGACTATTTATTTTATATTTTGGGTCATAATCTAATACTACATTATTTATTTTGTTGCTCAAATTGTTCCAGCTGTGACCATTGGGAAATCTTGTCATGTCAGTTGTCTTTGACATGTCCCATTCTTTTATTTTTTGAGCACTTCCTTACTTTCTGGCACTACAAGATGCTCCAGGCTCATCTTGTATTTTCCCTGCCCCAGTCCATTTCTCCAAGGAACCCTGGTGCCTTCTATTGGAGAATATTATTTAGAAACTATGATCTGGACTTGGTGTGGTCATTGCTACTGGAGTGTTGTTGCTTCTAGGCCCTCTCAGCAGACAGAGCTCGGAAATACATGTATGTGTACTGACCCATGTATACACACATATCTATAATTGTTTCTGTATTGCTCCATCTGTACATATACTAAATAAACATGAGTTCAAATTTGATATCTCTGACTCTCATCCAGTACCACAGGATTATCCATTCCTCTCTTTTTCTCTGTAACTTCCCTCAAACAGTGAGAAACCTAGTTCCCACCATTCAATTCCCACCTACTTAATTGTTCAATCCCAGTCTACCTGCAAAACAGTTTCAGCATTGTTAATTCATACGCCTGTGAGAAATAAATTTTCCAGAGTATAAAATTTAAGTACAGGCCTTTTATCTATAGCCTTATAATTTCTAGTCAAAACACCATTTTGCAGAGTTACCCAGGTCAGCTTCCATTTCTTCTACCTCCTTCAGTGCAGTTATGCCATATAGTTCTAACATAGAGTCAAGAGTCATTTGTCACAGGCTGCATTCCATCTTGGGATCCCTCAACATCGTGATTGATTTTTGTTTGCTTGTTTTTACATACGTTAAATTTAACTGTTATGTACAGTTCTATGTGTTTTATCAAGTGCATAGAACCACATATCAATGACTTCAGTACCCTACAGAACATTTCCCTTAGGTGTATCCTTTGTAGTGAACCACTCCTCCCTTCCGAATCCCCCTGGCAACCCCATACTGCTCCTATGGTTTTACCTTTTCCGGTAAAAGTGTCACACAAGTGAAATCATGCAATATGTAGCCTTTTGGGTCTGACTACTTTCATTTAGTAAGGTGCATTTAAGATTCACCCATGTTGCATGTATCAATAGTGCATTCCCCTTTTTTGCTGAACTATGGATGTTCCATGCATAGTCTGTTTATTGTTTCCCCCATTGAAGGACATCTTGGTTGCTTCTCATATTTAGCAATTATGAATAAAACTGCTATAAACGTTTGTGTACATGTTTTTATGTGGACATAAGATTTCAAAACACTTGGGTGAACACCTAGAAGCATGATTACTGGGTTCCGTGGTAAATCTATGTTTAACTTGATTAAAAAACTTCCAAACTGTCCCTCAGAAATTGCCATTTTGGATTGCCACCTGTAATGAATGGGAGTTCCTGTTATTCTGCATTCTCACCACCATTTGTTATTGTCAGGTTTTTTTATATTAGCCATTCTAATAGGTGTGTAATGATATCTCATTGTGCTTTTAATTTGCATTTCCCTGATGACAGATGATTGTGAGCATCTTTTTTCCCTTTTTTTTGGTGAAGAAGATTCACCCTGAGCTAACATCCATTGCTAATCTTCCTCTACTTTGTATGTGGGATGCCTCCACAGCCTGACTGATGAGTGGAGTAGGTCCATACCTGGGATCTGAACCTATGAACCCGGGCTGCCAAAGTGGAGCATGCAGAACTTTAACCTTTCGGCCATGAGGCCAGCTCTATGCTGAGCATCTTTTCATGTATTTATTTGCCATTTGTATGTCTTTGGTGAAGTATCTAATCAGACATTTTGCCCTTTTTTTGTTTCTCATTTGGATTCTTATTTATTTATTTATTTATTTATTTATTTTGAGGAAGATTAGCCCTGAGCTAACTACTGCCAATCCTCCTCTTTTTGCTGAGGAAGACTGGCTCTGAGCTAACATCCATGCCCATCTTCCTCTATTTTATACATGGGATGCCTACCACAGCAGGGCTTTTTGCCAAGTGGTGCCATGTCTGCACCTAGGATCCGAACTAGGGAATCCCGCGCTGCTGAGAAGCGGAATGTGCAGACTTAACCACTGTGCCACTGGGCTGGCCCCCTTTTGCCCATCTTTAATTGGGTTGTTGGTTTTCTTATTGTTGAGTTTTAAGAGTTTTTTAATATTCTGAATACAAGTCCTTGATCAGAAATATGATTGCAAATATTTACTCCCAGTCTGTGGCTTATCCATTTTCTTAACACTGTTTTTTTGCAGAGCAAAAAGTTTTAAATTTGATAAAGTCCAATTTAATTAATTTTTTCTTTCATGTATTGTGCTTTTGGTGATGTATTTAAAAACGTCACCAAACCAAAGTTCATGCAGATGTTTCTCATAGTTTCTTCTAGAAGTTTTATGATTTACATTTTATGTTTAGATCTGTGATCCATTTTGAGTTAATTTTATGTGTGTGTTATTTTTTTGCATTTGGATATCCAGTTGTTCCAGCACCATTTGTTGACTGTCCTTTCTCCATTGAATTACTTTTACCTCTTTGTCAAAAATCAGTTGACCATATTTGTATAGCTTTGTTTCTGGGCTCTTTATTTTTTTCCATTGATCTATTTGTCTATCCTTTTGCCAATACCATACTGTCTTGGTTACTGTTAAGTCTTGAAATCAAGTAATGGGAGTATTTTGGTCTTATTAACCTTTTATATCTTTTGAGTTTATTTTGTAATACACATTATTGTCATTTTTTCCCCCTACCAGTTTCTCCTGAGTCGATTGTCTATCCCATCTTCAGTGTGTCTTCAGTCAATACAAAAAGGTAGGGATTGCTCTTATTTTAATGTTCAAAGTTTATTTAACTCTGAGTCTTCTGGGTCTTTTTTTCTTTCTTATATTATTTAATTTGGAGAACATTTTTTTCTTCCTCACTAAGGGGATACTGAGAATAAGAGATGAAATCAGATCCTCTCATAGAAACTTCATAAGAACCTAAGAGTTGAGAGAAGGAAAAGATCTTTATGGCCTTGAGTAATAATAATTGCTAACATTTTTATACAGTACCTGGCCTTAATAAGTAGTTTATGTCCATTATCTCACTTAATCCACAACAACCTCGAAGGTAGATACTATTATTAATTCCATTTTCAGCTGAGGAAACTGTTAGTAATTCAGCCATAGTTGCACAGCTGTTAGGTGGCAGAGCCAGGACTAGAATCCATATCTGAATCAAAGCCCATTAGGCTATATTGCCTTCCCTGGGTGATAATAGTTAATGTTTAATGAGCATTTACAACCAGATGATGTAGGTACCATTATTACCCCATTTTATAGATGAGGAAACTCTGGCCAGAAGAGTCAGTAACTTGCAGCAGCTGAAGGCTCTTATAAATCTCAGCTGAAGCTACCATCCTGGCCAAAGCTAAGACTGGGATCAGGGGAGCCATGAGTGAGTATGAGCATGATAGGTAGAAAAGCTCTGAAAAAGACATTTCTTATACTCGGAACAGCTTGGGTTCTTCTCTCCCTGTTTGATGGTAAATAAATAAATAGAGGTATTGAGCAAGGAACTTCCTAACTAAGTTCTCCTACTTTTGGGGTGCCTCACCTTAAATCGCCTCAGAGATTGGGTTGATTGGGCAGCTTTTCCCCTTCAAAGGCCACATTGCTAGTTTTTTCACCTTTCTCTTTTCTCATCTATGTCTTCTTTCATGACTGCTTATCAAGGATTAAAACCTTCCACAATCAGCTGATAAAAGTATGTAAACTGATTTGATCTAGCATAAGGAGATATCAGGATACTCTTGGTTGAATCATTTGAAATTGCTCTTTATGTGGGACCCAAAAGGTTAGAGATCATCAATTTCTTGTGGTTTAATCTATTATTTTTACTTTAGGTAGATTACAGAGTCTCTGGATTCATGGTCTCACATTCATTTTTTATTTATTCATTCATTTGGCAAACATTCATAGAATACTCTGTGATATTGAACCATACTGAGTTTTAGAGATGTGAAGATAAATAACACAGGATCCTGCTGTCAAGGAAGTTATGGTTAGAGGAGGACAGGCGTTTAAACAAACACGTATAATAAAGTGTTAAAATTGCAGAGATAAAAGTAAAGAGATTGTGGTCATGCACACAGGGATGGGAAGAGCTGAGTTACTTAGCAAACGTTGCATAAAGAGGAGAGGGTCAGCGATCTTAGGCAAGTGTTTTTTATGTTACGGGTAAGTACCATTAGTAGTT
Source organism: Equus asinus (assembly GCF_041296235.1). NCBI lineage: Eukaryota > Metazoa > Chordata > Mammalia > Perissodactyla > Equidae > Equus > Equus asinus. Next base: position 64,214,683 of record NC_091792.1, on the reverse strand, counting down.
TGCCAAATCAGTTTAAGGGCATCATAGCCAGCGTTATTTCAATGGAATAATACATCTCTCATGTACTAAGTATATTTAATGTGGTTAAATATGTGTCTGTATTGATCATGATGTAAAATATATTTCTTACCATAGGTTTGTCAAGTCACTTTGAAAGCCATTCTTCTGGTCAAATGATAACAAGACAGTGTGGCTTAGCTTAAAGAATTGGGCAGTTTTTTCCCAGTGTTTTCTTGTCAAGTTTTTTTTTGTTTTAACCTCTTGCTTTGTGTGCTTAGTTTTTTTCCTTGCCTCTATTCTCTAGAGATTTCTATTCCTTTGGTCCTTTGAAAACCAAGGTCCTTTCATTATAAGGCAATGATTACATACTCAGTGCCTACAGAGCCAGGCAGGCTGGGCGGAGCCTGGAGCCAACTGGAGAAAGTATGCTCCATCTGAAAGTGCATGTGCTGTTGAGCTCCAGTTCAGAGATTCTTTGAAGACATAGAGGCCTGGTGATCTTATAATGTCTCTTATACTATTGGAAATAAACATTTTTAAGTGAAATCTTTAGATTTTAAAATATTGGTAGCTGATCCAAAGATTTAAACACTATGTGAACCTCTCAAACCATGTGTTCTAGCTGTTTTTGGCCTGAGGGGCTCCAGTTTGCAACCTCTATCAGCTGATCCCAGTGTTCTTTCCTAATGGGAAAAGGTTGCCTCAACAGCATCTATCTAGGCAGAAGAATTTTTTTTCCTAAGAATTTGAGAATAGTAGGGTACTGCTTTAGGCATGAGGACTCACTGCTCAAGTGAAAAGTTGGATCATAATATGCTGGTGGCTGACTTCCTGTGGATCTGCGAGATTCAGTATTAGAGTCTACTTATTTGCTGTGGTTCTAGGAATTTTGCTATCCTACCTGGGTAAATATTGTACTAAGATTTAATAAAGCAACAAAGATATTTTTTAAGGGTGCAGTCCACTTACAAAGAGATCCTGCGCATGTGCATCTGATGCTATAGATGAAAGTCCGTTGGACTTGGAGTTAAAAGACAAGGATTTGAGTCTTATTGCCATTCTTTACTAGTTAGTTTACCTTGAGTAAATTATTGGTGCTGTCTGAGTGGACCTCAGGTTTCTCATTGTTCCCAACCCTATTACTTCATCAAGTTACTGTCAGTAGAAAGCACTAGAAATTGCAAGGTACTCTGCAAATGTTATATACATATGTGTTTTCATTATAATTTCTCAAAAATTTAAATTATTAAATAGTGTTTATCAACTTTCAATTTCAAGATCTCTAGTTGAAGAACAGTCTTCTGTGGGATCCGTCATGTCTACTAACGTCTTGAAACAGATCAATACACAGAAAAGTACTAATACCAGAGATACAAATAAAGAAACAAAAGACCAGCTCATCATTGTGAGTAAATTTAAAAGAAAGCTCTTCTTGTACATGGCTCTCACATATAGAACAAGAAATCAGACATGTTGTCTTAGCATAGTTGACATGGATCATAGATATTCTGAGTTTTGTAAATACCAGCTTTGTTGTAGTGGCACCATTTAAAGCTAGTCAAGTAGATTTTCAAAGTGATAGTGTTGGGCAGTGCTAGTAATTTAGTAGAATACTGATGAATGAGTTGTCTCCAGATAAGGAAATTATTATTGATCAACATAAGATTTAATGAGAACAGCTACGTTCTCTTAGACTTGGGTTTGGCAAACTATGACTGGGGGCCAAATCTGCCCTGTTAGCTAAAAACGACTTTTATGTTTTTAAAGGGTTGGAAGAAAAAGAGAAGAATATGTGACAAACCACGTGTGGCCTGCAAAGTATAAAATAAAATACTTACTTTCTGGACCTTTGCAGAGAAAGTTTGCCAACCACTGTATTAGAGAATTCAAACCTGGTATTTTCAGTAGCGTTAAGCAATGCCTTATGAAAGAGAATGGGAGTTAAAAAGCCATGACGTTGAATGTTCCTGACTTCCCTATGTTCATGAATTTATCTGTGTTTTCCTGAACTTTTATTATGTATTATTTATTTTGAATAAACTTGGGCAAAGAGTTTTTAATATTCCTAACCACTTAAGGAAAAAACACTGATTATAAAGGTCCCAAAATCTTTCCCCTGCTTTGCAATAAATAATAAAAAGCCTTGAAATAAAGCATTTTTAGATCTCATTTAAGAGCTTAATAAAGAAGTTTCGTTCTTCATCTTAGCTATAAATTTTGTGGTTTAATCTTATTCCTTCTCAAAACTATGGGTGTAGCTGAAGAATGCTGAATTTTTACACCATTCAAAGAGACAGTTCCATTTCTTTGATTAATCTATGGCACTTTTAGGTCTCTTGTCTTTCCATTTTTTTTGGGAGGAGGACAAAAAGGATATAGTCAGCAAATTTTCATTTAGTATTTCACTTATGCCAGCATAAAAGGAAAATAAGGAGAAATTTGACTGAGTGAATTTCATTCACTCATTCAATGAAAATTTGAATGAATAGTTCAGATGTTTAGAGCTATTTGTGATGTGTTGAGATGGGCCTTTTTTTTTTCCTTTTTCCAATTATAGGATGCAGGTCAGAAACATTTTGGAGCCACCATGTGTAAGTCTTGTGGCATGATCTATACTGCTTCCAACCCTGAAGATGAAATGCAACATCTTCAGCATCACCATAGATTTCTGGAGGGAATAAAATATACAGTAAGTCAAAAAATAGTCTTTCAATTTGTTCTAAAAGTAAATCTGCTTTAAAAGAAACGTCGTTTTTGCTTAAATATTAAAAGATCTATATATCCATAAATATTTTGTCATCTGCAATTTTGTTCTTAATATTTGAAGTCGAAGGTATTTAAAAGTTAACTTTTAATAAAAGTGCCATTTCAAACTTTCTATCCTAATATAAAGGAATTGCAGTCATGCACTGCGTGACAACATTTCGGTCAACGATGGACCACATATATGACAGTGGTCCCATAAGATTTGTACCATATTGGCTATGTGTGTAGTAGGCTGTACCATCTAATCTGTGTAAGTACTATACTCTATGATGTTTGCACAATGACAAAATCGCCTAATAACATTTCTCAGAACATATCCCCGTCATTAAGCGACACGTGACTGTATTGTTCTAGGTTGAATGAGCACCCTGCATCCTTACCTCTAGTTTTCTGATCAGAGCTGAAGAGTTAAGATACAAAACTCAAAGACTTGAGGAGTTCCCCATTCCTCTCACTTTAGTTTCTTCTTTTTAAATAGCCTTGGAAAAAAGCTTTGCCATGACTTCTCCAGGCTTTTTCTTTTCTGAGAGAAGAGGTCCCATCTCCTTATCAAGCACTTTTCCAGTCCAAATACATCCTATTGTTGGCCTTATCTTTATGAGTGTATCTGTTACTCAAATGCATTCCCTTTTTTCCTATTTTATTGTAGTTCATGCCTTCGTAAATTTTTAGCCTGAGTTCTTAAAACTGCTTATCCTATCCCTCCCCCACATTCCCACTTCTAATAATTCATCTTTTGTTCTTAATATTCTTATGAAGGGCTCTTATTTGACCTTGGCTTGTTTTATAATAGATTATGTACATGTCTCCCAATAGACTGTCAGCCCCTTAAGGACAGGTACTTTTAGTCATCTTTTATTTCCCTACCCATGTTCTTGTAGTTGGATTTTGTCCTATCTTTCTTATGTCATTCATTGTTCATTTTCTTGTCCTCTCCAGACCAAATTACTTAACATTTTTTTTTCCCTCTTCAAATTAAACTGTGGGGTTTTCTTTCCCCCCTTTGGCAGGGCTGGAAAAAAGAACGTGTAGTAGCAGAGTTTTGGGATGGGAAAATTGTGTTGGTCCTGCCACATGATCCGAGTTATGCTATCAGAAAGGTATGGAATGTTAGCTTTTTTAATCCTTGTTCTTCTCCTCCTCCCTCCCCCTCCCCCACCAAGAAGAGTTGGCGAAGTCTTATGTTGAAGAGTACAACACCTTTGCTGATAGATAATCCACTTTTGTACACATGTAAGAATGACTTTTATAGTAGTTCATATAAAACTAAATTTGTAATTACCGGACAAATCAAGAATTGTCCGTTGGAGATTAAAGAAAACAGAAAAGGCTCTGTGGCTTGTCTTTCACCTTCAGCTTCCACTTGTGAAAGATAAACTAAATGTTTTCATGTTGAGGGATTAATGGCCCCAGAGTGTACTTCTTATGTTGGTGTTGCCTGTGTTTCTTGGGCTAGGTGTTTAGCTCTAGTGAACAATGAATAAAGCTGAAACAAATCTCCCAGTTCCTACTCTTTATCCCTCCCAAGAGTCTGAGTTTTTTCCTGCTAAATATTCATTTCCATAGATTCTTAAAACACTGTTTTCAAAGTGGCAGATACATGCATCAGTAGTGAAATAATCTTGGAGATGTTAAATTTAGGAAATAGAGATAAAGGAGGCTAAAATGATAGTAATCGTAAATTTTGTGTATATAAATATGTATAGTTTCTGTTGTACTTTTTAAAACAAATTGACCTCTTTTGGTTTTTAACATCATTAGGTAGAAGATGTCCAAGAACTTGTCGATAATGAATTAGGCTTCCAGCAAGTTGTTCCCAGTTGTCCAAATAAAACCAAAACTTTTCTCTTTATATCTGACGAAAAGAGAGTAGTTGGGTGTTTAATTGCAGAGCCCATCAAACAGGTATGGTCTATGTGTTTTAAATTATTGGCATAATTTGCGAGCAAAATCAAGTAGTTGGGAGGAATCTCAATATGCATTTAAGAAAATGTTATTGTTAATGACTTTTTTCCCTACTGAAGTATCTTTGACTATGGATAATTGAGTGTATTATTATTTCTATTATATTTGATATTTTGCCTAATGTATGCAGGATAAGTCATTCAGTCTTATATTCATGAAGTCATTTCCATACCTGGACTATAAAGTATAGTGATTTAAATGAGCAAATCTATAGAGCTCAGTTATTGAACATGTAGCTTAGTGCAGGTTAATATATTTGGCAAAATAGTCATTACTTGTTCCTTAGTTAGAATCTACCATAAGTACTTATTAGCAGAGGATAATTAGTACTTCTGTATTAGCACTTCTAGTACAACTAGAAGAAGAGTTGGCAAACTGCAGCCTGTAGGCCAAGTGTGGCCCACCACCTGTTTTTGTTAATAAAGTTTTATTGGAGCACAGCTATTCTCATTTATTTCCATATTGTCTTTGGCTGCTTCTGTACTAGAGTAGCAGGGTTGGGTAGGTGCAACAGAGACCACATGGCTCAAAGAGCCTGCAATGTTTAGTTTGGCCCCTTAGAAAAATAGATTGCCAATCCTTGTTCTAGAATGGAGAGATGTAGTTTTTGCCTTCAAAGAGCTTACAGGGTAATCTTTAGCTATAGAAAATTGTAGTTCAATGTGTTCTTTTTACTTGACTTTATAATATCCCACACTCACCTCTCCTTCCTTTTAAAAATATTTATCTGTCTCAATATACCTTGAAATAATGCTAGCGTAAATTTATCTAATACCATTTTGTAAGTGCCTTCCTTTGCCCCTTCATTCCACTGTCTTTTTTTCTCTTATTTTTCTTTTTCCTGCTTTTGCATCTCATATATATACACATATATAATCTCTCCTGTGTGTTTATCAGAAGTTGGAGAGAAAAGCAGCAAGTTTGTATTATTGACAGTAAAAGTGATCAATTTGGCCTTTTTATGTAGTGATAACAGGCAAATATAGCCAATTAACTCATACATATTCTCATTGTCATTTCAGAAGCAAAGTTTTCTTAATGATAGTTAAAACTTAAGTGCACACCTATCAGAACAGCTATAATAAAAAATAGTGACAATACCAAATGCTAGCGTGGATGCAGGGAAACTAAATCACTCATACATTGTTGGAGGGAATGTAAAAGTTATAGCCACTCTGGGAGAAGTTTGGCAGTTTCTTAGGAAACTAATCATACGTTTACCATATCACCCAGCAATCATACTCCTGAGCATTTATCCCAGAGACTGAAAACTTATGTCTATACAAAAACCCATATCTGAATGTTTATAGCAGCTTTATGTATAATAGCCAAAACCTGGAAACAAAGTGTCGTTCAGTAGGTGAATGATTAAAAAAACTGGTACATATATACAGTGGAATATTACTTAGCAATAAGAAGGAATAAACTTGATATATACAACAACTTGGACAGATGTCAAGGGCATTGTGTTGAGTGAAAAAAGCCAATCTTAAAAGGTCACAGGCTGTATGATTCCATTTATGTGACATCCTCAAAATAACAGTTATAGAGATAGAGAACAGATTGTGGTTTCCAGGGCTTAGGGATAGTAGAGGGGAAAAGGTGGGTGTGATTATAAAGAGGTAGCAAGAGGAAGATCTTTATGATGATGCAATAGCTCTGTATTTTGATTGTGATGGTTGAACAAATATACAAGTATTATGAATATTCATGGAGCTAAACACACACATTGTACTCATGTTAATTTCTCCTTTTTTCTTTTTAAAGATTGGCCCTGAGATACCACCTGTTGCCAAAGTTTTTTTTCTTCTTCCTCTCCCCAAAGCCCCCCAGTACCTAGTTGTATATTCTAGTTGTAAGCCCTTTTAGTTCTGCCATGTGGGACGCCACCTCAGCGTGGCTTGATAAGCGGTGCTAGGTCTGCGCCCAGGATCCGAACCAGTGAAACCCTGGGCCACAGAAGGGGAGTGTGCATTTTTAACCACTTGGCCACGGGGCCAGCCCCCCATGTTAATTTCTTGGTTTTGATGTTGTACTGTAGTTATGGAAGATGTAACCATTGGGAGAAACCAAGTGAAGGATACATGGATTTTCTTTGTAATATTTTTCTACTTCCTGTGAATCTATAATTTTTTCAGCATAAAAAGTTTTAAAAAAAAACACCAACCAAATTTCATAGTTAATATGCAAAAATCTTCTTTAGTGTTATCAGTGTTTTAGGACATCATATAGACACATTTTAGGGTGGAGAGAATGGGAGAAGTTTATATACTTTATTAAAAGTAAGAGTCTGAATTTTACAATTTTTTTAATCAATAAAAGAAGGATGTTTCATAATGGTATGTAATGCACTGGACTGTGGGGCTATCTCAACACCACTAGTATTTTTCAAGCATTTTGTGACTATAAATGGACAAGAATTCAAGAACTATCAAAGAATTTTAACATTTTTGGTGAAGGTATTGTAAGATTAATTTTAGATACTTAAGTTTTATTTAAGGAATGGTTTTTAAAAAGTAATGTGAACTCTTCTGTATTGTTAGCTCTAGATGCTTCTATATGTTATTGCAGGCCTTCCGTGTCCTGTCTGAACCAACTGGTCCAGAATCCCCAAACTCTAAAGAGTGTCATAGGGCTTGGCAATGTTCAGATGTACCAGAACCTGCAGTCTGTGGGATAAGTAGAATCTGGGTCTTCAGACTGAAGAGAAGAAAGCGCATTGCAAGACGACTGGTAGATACTCTCAGGTAAGAAATACAATAAAATGGAGCTAGATCTGGATTAGCTTTCCCAGAGCCTTTCGCAGCTCATGAGCCAAAGGGAATGATGTTGGTAAGACACTTCTGTATAAATGCTATCAAAGTCAGGCTAAGGCAAGTGTTGGCGCTGGGAAAAAAATACTAATGTACTCGTTTAGGGCACAGCATTCCAAGTCTGAAACATTCTAGCCCTGTGCTTTTCAAGCTCCTGTGGGGAAAGACTAGTTTAATTTATTATAGATGAACACTTTAATAAAATAAAATAAAGATGAATTGCTAGAAAATGAAATAGGAAAACAAAGCAAAAACATGGAAAATACAAGCCCAGATTTTTATTAGATTCAACAAATGTAAAGTTAACATTTCAATAAAAATAATCTATCAAACAGGTTTAAAAAAAGAATTACAGGAATTGTACATGTTTGTTGACAGTGTGCAACTAGGTAGTTAATAAATACTGTAACTCATAAATGTAACCAAGTGTAAAAGTGAATTAGCAAGACAACCCACAGAATGGGAGCAATATTTGCCAATCATTTATCTAATAAGGGTCTAGTATATCTAGCATATGTAAAAGAACTCTTAGAACATAATAATAAAAAGACAAATAACCAAATTTAAAAATGGGCAAATGATTTCAATAGACATTTCTCCAAAGAAGAAATAAAAATTGCTGATAAGCACAGGAAAATATGTTCAACATCATTCGATAGCAGGGAAATTACAAACCAAAACCACGATGATACACCCTTTACGCCCTCTAGGATGCCTAAGTCAAAAAAAAGGGAAAATAACAAGTGTTAGTTAGGTTGTGGAGAAATTGGAATCCTTGTCCATTGCTTGTGGGAATGTAAACTAGTACAGCTGCTGTGGAATACAGTCTGGCAGTGTCTCAAAAAGTTAAATTGTTACTGTATGACCCAGCAATTCTACTCCTAGGTATATACTCAAAAGAAATGAAAGCACTTGTCTACACAAAAACTGTTACAAGAAAGTTTGTAACAGCATTATTCATAAAAAAAAGAAAGTGTGAACAACCAAATTCACGATTAATGGATAAATATGATGTGGTATATCCGTACAGTATATGCATTGGGATATTATTCAGCCACAAAAAGGAATGAAGTATTGACACATGCTACAACATGGATGAACCTTGAAAACATGCTTATTGAAATAAACCAGTAACCTAAGACCCCATATTGTCTGGTTCCATTTATAGAAAATATCCAGAATAGGCAAATCCATAGATAGAGAGTAGTTCCCAGTGACTAAAGGAAGGGTGAGTGGAGAGTGACTACTAACGGGTACAGGGTTTCTTTTTGGGGTGATGAAAATGTTCTGGAATTAGATATTGGTGACGGTTACACAAATTTGTGAATATACTAAAAACCACTGAATTCTACACTTTTAAAGGGTGAATATTATAGTATATGAGTTCTATCTCAGTAAAAAATAAGTTGGCGACTCTCTGTTTTAAACTCCTATGCGCACACTTTGAACTAACACTGTGTATTGATACTTAAAATTTGTAATTTGACAAATGAGCTTACTTCTTGTTTGTTAATTTACCTAACCTAGGTTGGGTGGATGACTTTCACAATACTTATTCTCTAAATTTCTGTACTTAAGATAATGATGATAAAGCAGTGACCACACTTTGAGTAGCACTATTTTAGCCTTTTGAGTTCTATATACTTTTTAAGAAAGAAAACCAAAGACCACTGTGGAGATCCAGTCCTGGGCCATAATCCTAGTCACCCACACATACCTTATAAAGGGGAGCAATAAGAAAAATTGGTGTCTGCAAAGATTTTTATTTTATAGTTAATTATGAAATACTTCTATTTTCTAGCTTTTATACTAAGACATACATAAATTTGGTATGAGGAATACCAGTATCTAACCTAGTTCCACCAGGCAGTAGTCTAGTGCTTGTCAAACTTGAGAGTATATATGAAGCACCTGGGGATGTTGGTAAAATGTGAGTGTGATTCAGTGGGTCAGGGTGGGGCCTGAGATTCTGCATTCCTAATACACTCTCAGGTGATGCTGAATGTTGCTGCTCTGTAGATCATACTTTGAATACTAAGGTAATAGGTTAGGATATCGAGTACTAAGGTAATAATGAATTAAAATTAAGTTGCCCTCAAAGGAGAAATATCAAACACATTCAGTTGAGAACATAGTTGTCTTTTCTCACAAATTTGAGTTGAAGATACAGGCAACATAACTGACAGCTATCCTGTATATGAGGAACCTTAGGCTGAGTTCTCTCTTTTTCTAAACAGGCAATATATGTTTAAATCTTCACACGAGTACAATATTATCCCTAGTTGTCTTACCTAAGAAGCAACTCAGGCTTAGATGGAATTATTAGTGCAAGTTTACACTGATGAGCTAGTAAAAGGACAGTTAGGACTCCAACCCACAAATCTATGTTCTTTCTATACCTGATACCACTTATAGAAGCAATAAGAACTATTTAATCAGACAAATATTTTGCTTTAGATTCTGGTAAATGTAGCAATAAACTTGTATTCAATTATATAGCAAGTATACCAGAAGCTTATATCTTATCTTCTCATTGAATCCAATTCTTTAATTTTTTAATTTGAAGTAATTTCAAACTTATAAAAGATTACCAAGAATAGCAAAAAGAACCCCCTGTATACCTTTGCCCAGATCCATCAAATTTAATTTGTACTTTCTTCCCAAATTATTTAAAAGTAAGTTGTGTACATTATGCCCCTTTACCCCTTCATATTTCAGTGTGTATTTCTTAAGAACAAGGATGTTCTCTAATACAAGCATAGTTCAGTTGTCAAATTCAGGGTATTTAATATTGATATATTTTATCTTATGTCTAGTCCATATTTCAGTTTTGTCATTTGTCTCGAATGTCCTTCATAGCATGTTTTTTCCTGTCTAGGATCACATGTTGGGTTTAGTCATCGTGTCTCTTTAGTCTTCATCTTCCGTAACCTGGAACACCTTAGCCTTTGTCTTTTATGACATTGAAGAATTTGAAGAGTACAGGCCAGTTATTTAATGGAATGTCCCTCAATTTTGTTGAATTCTTTCAACCTTTTCATTTTATTACTTTTTAATCCTAGTTGAGCTGGATCAAGGAGAGTTGTGGTCAAAATGCAGATTAGTTTCTGCATTCTTACAGCCCTAAGCGTGCATTGTAGTTGAGAAGAATATAGATATTGGTTAAAATCGGTGATGGTTATTTCTTGGTTTTAATTATATGTGACTTTTAATTAGCACTACTATCTTGTACGAGTTACTCGTTACCATAGAGTCAGCTAGATGGCTTAGGTAGTTCCCTTTGCCTGTCAGTAGAATTTTTTCTGGATCTCAGTTTTCTCATTTGTGAAATGATAGCATTAGACTTCTATCTCTAAAATCTAAGGCATTAAGTCATTTTGTCACTTAATAAAATAACTATTTTAATCAAGAGTGTTTATTTAAAGAGACTGAAATTTTTGGTTTGCTTTAAAATAAATTGTGCTAATGTTTAATCAGAATTTTAGGTTGGTTCCATTGTTAACTTGTCTTCTCTTTTTTAGGAATTGCTTCATGTTTGGCTGTTTTCTCAGTACTAATGAAATAGCATTTTCTGACCCAACACCAGATGGCAAGTTATTTGCAACCAAGTACTGCAACACCCCTAATTTCCTTGTGTACAATTTTAATAGTAAAAGCTAATTTCAACTATAGAATAGTTACTGTGTGGGCGAGTGCAGACAGCCCCTTATCATATAGTATAAACTGTTTATCAAATATCAGAATACAAAGACACATGTACACACAAACCTCAATTTTTTTTCCTTATGAACTGAAAAGTCAGGGATAAATCTATTGAAAATTATCGGGGGATTCAAAGAAAGGAAAAAAATCTTTGGATGATCTATACTGACTAGCACTCTGAATCCTTAATTATGAAACATCGTAGCTATAACTGGAAAATTACTTGCCTCTACGTAAAAACATTGACAAAACAAGATGGTTTTCCACAGAAGTGTGACCACTTGTCTTTTATAAAGCACACTTTTGGACTAGGATTATCACATGCCTGATCAGAAGCAAACGGAAAAATTGAAAGACAGGCAAATAATTTCCATGCCCAATATTTAAATACAATAACTGAGTTCTGTACACAAAATTCTCACTTTATAGGTACTTTGCTGTAGCAAGTCAGTTTGAATATATTTAGGAAGTGTTTTGAATTTCTAATTTGTAACAGTTGGAAAGATGGTAAACAATGAGTAAAATTTCCATATCGTTTTATGTAGAACAGAATTCTATAGCTTAATGTTTTAATCTTTTAAAAAATCATATTAATCAAAAGCACATCTGTCATCAGATTTAAACTTAGTAATTGCACTATTGTCATTTCATTAAATTTTGGTGTATGAAAATATTAATTGTGCTACTTATCTTTAGTGAACTTATTACTGGTGATTGACATCATTAATAAAATGGATACCTAGTTGGATTAGATGATTCATATGGTTACATTTTAAGACTTTTTGCATGTGTAAAATACGCTTACTTGTTCTGAGACATCTGGCAAAAGTGCTGACAAAATGTATAATAACAGAACCAAGATTAACAAATAAATATATCTAGGGTGATGGGCCAGAGAATATGATAACATTATGTAAATATGCCTAAATATGCACACATTTTTCTAGTATAATTCTTGGACACTTACTTTGAAAAGCAAAGAATTATTCAGATTGTTTTGATTCTAAAAAAATAATTTAACTGCTTTCTGGCAATAAGGCTCTGGGGAAGTAGTTTTCCAGGTTGTGACTCTTATGGGGATTCTGTTCATCTGCATTCTTTTATTTGCCTATAAGTTAACATGATTCCAAAATTTAAAAGCCTGGGTTCGAAAAAGAATGTGGAAGTGTTAAAATGTGTGTAATTATGCAAACATTTTAATGCTATTTTCTGTGCTGCTGTTTTTTTAATTGTTTTAAATATTTTATTTAAAAATTTTTATTAACATTATTTTGTTTGCTCATTGCCTTTGTGATGAATCAATTAAAATGCTTTTCAATATGCCCTGTCTATTCTCATATGATTGAATATACTGATTTTCTTTTTAAATTATTTTTTGTGGTTATAAAAATAGTACATGCTCTTTGTGAGAAACAGTAATTGAAAACATATATCCACACAAAAACCTGCACACAGATAATTCTAACAGCTTCATTCATAATTGCCAAACTTGCGGTTATGAATATAGCAACCAAGATGTCCTTCAGTAGATGAATGAATGATCTGAGACGTCCAGACAATCGAATATTATTCAGCACTAAAAACAAAGGAACTATCAAGCCACAAAAAAACATGGAGGAAGCTTAAGTGAATATTACTAAGTGAAAAGCCAATCTGAGGCTGTATACTGTATGATTCCAACTATATGACATCTGGAAGAGGCAAAACTATGGAGACAGTTAAAAGATCAGGGGTTGTGAGGAGGGAGGAATGAGTAGGTGGAGCACGGAGGATTTTTAGGGGAGTGAAAATTTATGATACTCTAATGGTAGATATTTGTCATTTTACGTTTGTCCAAACCCATAGCAATGGACACCACCATCAGTGAACCCTAATTTGTCAATGTAGGTTCATCAGTAGTAACACATGTACCACTCTGGTGGCGGATGTTGATAACAGGGGAGGCTGTGCATATGTGGAGGCAGAAGTCTATGGGAAATCTCTATACCTTCCTCTTAATTTTGCTGTGAACCTAAAACTGCTCTAATAAAACAAAGTCTTTAAAAAAAAACAAAAAACAAGGAAAGTCTGAAAAACTTATAGCCAAGGAGACATGACATCTAAATGTAATGTATCCTGGATGAGATTCTGGAACAGAAAAAGGACATTAGGTAAAAACAATCTGAATAAAGTATGGACTTGAGTTAATAGTAATGTATCAATATTGGTGCATTGCTTTGTTAGTTGTCACAGATAAACTAATGTAAGATGTTGATAATAGGGGAAGCTAGGTGTAGGGTGTATGGAAGTTTTGTCTTTGCAACTTTTCTGTAAATCTAAAACTTCTTTGAAAGTTTATTTTTAAAAATGTACAACTCGGTGAATTATCACAAACACCTTCCTAACTACTACCCAGGTAAAAAAAAAAAAATCACCAGCTCCCAAGAGTCTTCATGCCCTCTTCAATCATTATCACACAGCTTTTGATGTCTAACATTTTAGTCTGTTTTTGAAATTTATGTAAATTGAATCTTTGTTGTCAAGATACATCCATGTTATTGCATCTAGCTGAAACTCATTTTAGTTGCTGTGTAACATTCTATCATGCGAATATACCACAATTTATAGTATTGTTGATGAGCATCTTAGGCTGTGACTATTCAAGTCTCTTGCCCTTTTATGTATTTGTTTTCTATTATTGGTTTACTACCTTTGTCATAAATTGTGTCCAATGTGTGGGTCTATTTCTGCCTGTTTATTCCCACTAATCTTATTGGTTATCCTTATGCCAATACCACACTGTTATTATATTCTTGACATTTGGTATAGTAAATTCTCCCACCTTCTTTTCTACAAGAGTATTTTGTCTATTTTTGATCCTTCGCATTTCCATATACATTTTAGAAAGTTTATTAAGTTCCTCAAAAAGCCATCACCAATTAAAAAATCTGTTGAGATTTTATTGAAATGGCATCAAATCTTTAGATCAATTTAGGAGGATTGATTGTAAAAGATATTTTTTATCTTTCTGTCTGTGAACATGGTGTATTTTTCCATTTAGTTTATCAGTAACTTGTTTTTCAGTGTAGAGGTCTTATATAATTTATTTAGACTTAAGTATTTGATGCTTTTTCTTGAAGCCATTGGAAATAGTATATTTTTGAAGTTTCAATTTGTTCGCTCATATATAAAATACAACTGACTTTTCCATATTGACCTTGCATTCAGCAACCTTTCTAAACATTTTCTAATGATTTATCTGTTGATACTTTTGGATTTTCAGTCTACAATTCAATATCCTCTGACTAATGACAGTTCTATTTCTTCCTTTCAGAATCTTATAGCTTTTATTTCTTGTTCTTAAAATAATTACTAGAACCTTCAGTACAGTATTGAATAAAAGTAATGGTAGACATTTTTGTCTCATTCCACGTTTCATAAGAAAAGCTTTCAATATTTCACTAATGTCTTAATTAGTTCGAGCTGCTCTAACAAAAATACTGTAGACTGTGGCTTAAACAGTTTCTCACAGTTCTGGAGGTTAGGAAGTCCAAGATCAAGGAGCTGGCAGATCCACTACCTAGTGAGGGCTCACTTCCTGGCTTGTAGCCTTCTTGCTCTATCTTCACATGGTGGAGAGAGACTCTCTCTTATGAGGGCACTAATCCCATTCATGAGGGCTCCATCCTCATGACCTAATCACTTCCCAAAGGCCCCACTTCCAGATACCCTCACGTTGGGGATTAGGCTTCAACATATGAATTTAAGGGGACAAACTTTCAATGCCTAGCAACTATAAATTGCGATGTTTCCTATAGCTTCCTTGTTAGATATGGACACCCTTTCTTATACTGAGGATTTCCTCTCTATTCTTAGGTTTCTATGAGACTTTTAAACATCTCGAAGAGATGGGATTTTATCAAAAATTTTTCTTCCATCTTTTAAGATAATTTTGATTTTTCTTCATTGTGTTAATGTGGTGATTACATTGTTCTTTGGATGTTAAATCAACCTAGCCTTCCTGAAATAAACCTAACTCGGTCTTGATGTTTTTCTTTTTTGTATGTTACTGGCTTTGGTTTACTGTTATTTTTGGGGGGGATTTTTCATCTATGTTCATGAATGAGATTCGGTATCGAGGATGTGCAGTGATGTTTCTGTTTTTCATTCATAAGACATCTTTTTTACTCTTTAGATGAATCTAGCTAAGGACTTATCAATTTTATTCATATTTTCAAAACCCAACTTTTGGCATTGTTGGTCCTATCTATTATAGGTTTCTTCTCTATTTTTTATGATAGGTTTTGTTTTGTTCTTAAATTTCTGCTCTTTTCTCTCCTTCTATTGGAAGGGAGTCTTACTTTGTTTTTCCTAAATTCTTAGCTCACCAATTTTTCACCCTTTGTCTTCTAATATGGCATTTAAGATTATAAATCTCTATAAGCACAACTTTAGCTGCATCCCACAAATTTTTATATATAGTATCTTCATTATTTCAAAGTCTTTTCAATTTTATTTTGATCAACAAATTGTAGAAGATTAAGTAGTTACTAGGAGGCATGAAAGAACAGTCCCAACATTTCTTAGGCAGCTGCTTATTAGCTCCATTTTGTAGAGATGCAAACAGGCTCCTGGAGGCCTTGCACTGACAGTAAAGGGGGATTTTCTGGGAGGTGAGAAAGGTACTTGGGAGAAGCCTGTGTTGATTTATAAGTTGCAATTAATTCAGCAAAAAGATTAGTCCTGCTGTATCCTCAACCCAGTCATATGTTAATCTTTCCTGAGAATGAGGGAAATGGCCAAAAAAGAAGCTAACACCCGAGACTTAAAGAGCAAGCTATAGAACAAGAACAACAGTTTTCTTGCAGTTGGTAGCAGATTGTCTGCAACTTTGCATTGAGGACTTCAAGGCCCGATCCAGACTCAAGGGAAAAGCATGCCGGGATCATTTTGCATGTCTGTCTTAGACAAATACTGTCAATTTGCTGGCCCAGTCAGTCCTCTGTTCCCATTTAGATAGTCCAAATACAGGAACTGGAAACATATTTGTCAAGGAAAAGTATTTGTTTATGTATTAAAAAGAATAGGCTAAGAGAGAAACTGCTTTGTCAGCTTGGCAGACCGAGTAAGAATGACACAAAATACGTCAAAGTAAGAATAACAATGTCAGGATGCAAAATTGTACATAAATTTTTCCATAAATCAGCTTTCAACTTACTTTCTTGTCATTTTAATAATATTTTGATAGAAGATATGCTCATTAATCATCTGTGTACACTTGGTATAATCTCAACTTAAAGACCCCTCTAGTGAATTCTAGAATTGTTTAAAGCTCAGAGTGCAGTGGTTCCTGATCTTTCTTAGATCCTCCAGGATCTCCAGTCAAGTCTGGGCACACCACCTACATTCACAAGCACACTAACTGAAAATTCCCAGGGGGCTGTGGCTCACAGAAAGAAACTACTGATCCAAATCACCCTCATTTTACAGATTAACAAAATAAGGCTGAGAGAGAGAAAGTAACCTACTCTCATTCACTCAGTAAGTTTAATGACAACACTCATATCAATGGAGTATAAAATAATACACCTTCTGGTAATAAAGTGCCCTTTATTCCATATCATCCTATTAGAGTTTTATTATTTTTAAACCAGAACTGCAAAATCCTTAAGATATAGATTAGTAAATAAAAAAGGGATTTCAGTACAGAAAATACATTTAATAAATTAAAGTAAAAATCAAAGAGAGCAAGAAAAGCATTAAGTCAAAATGTTTGGAAATACCCAAGGAACTACTCTTGAGTCAAATTCTCTCAGTTTCCAGTGACCATATTTAATAAGCAAATCAGCCAAGAAAGGCCAGCAAAAGGTTTAATGTTTTAAAAGATAAGCAAATGTAGACTTATTTTGTACTGCACAAAGTGCTAATTTCAAAAGATCCATTAAAATAGGGAATGTTTGAGAAAGATCATTAATAAAAGTAATGGTTACTCATCCAAATTTACATTAGACAATAGTGTTTATAGCATTTTATTGCTGGTGTTTTAAATCTGTATGAACAAGTTCAAATACCTAAGCAGCTTGTTCCTTAAACTTCAGAGAACACCCATAACTTTAAATGCTTACATCATAAGCATACATGAAATACCTTCATAACAGAAATAGTTGTTCAAGTGTCACAAGGTGCTATGGTCCTAAAATAGGCCACTTCCAAAAAGTCTAATAATTACAGACTATCATAGTAACTATAGAAATGTGTTACAGTGAACAGTTATTTACAAGAGCCATACTCAAAGCTCAGGAAGTGAATAGGAGGTGATCACTGGACATCCATTTCCAAAGCTTCAACGATGTGTGCAGCAGAAGGACGATCTTTAGGATCTTCATTGGTGCATACAGAGAAGAGTTCAATTACTTTCTGGTACGTTTCATCCAGTTCTTCCATGTTAACAGGTGGCCTGGTTCCCAAAGCTGCATAGTATGCTTCATCATCAAAGTCACTTTCATCAAAAGTTTTATCTGCTCATGAAGGAGTTAGAGATTGAAACAATTAAACAAAATTACGTTTAAGTCATGGAAAAGCTTAGCAACTCTGACTGCTCCTCCTGAAACAAGAATCCATCCTGCAGGATGCTTTTCATTACACTGCAGGCAGTCTCTTCAACTGTGCTGTCGTGGTGTGGATTAGCTGCTGTCATGGATTTCTAGGTTATCAACCCCTACTCCTTACTATGATAATTTTCCAATCTTTGTCTCAGGAAAGGGGAGTTTTTAAGGTAATTTTTGCTCCTCTAGATTGTCTTAATTTATCTCCCTATTCTCAATTAATCTACATTTCATTTGTATGAGATTAAACCAAGATGGTACACCAAATTAGTCATTGGTATTAACACAATCTATATCTCACGCCACTAAATCAAACAACTTTCTCTTTTAAATTTTAACTTAATAGAAAGATAAAATGTAATTTTATAAGCTAATCTTTAGTTCAAACTAAGGAGATTGGGAGTTTAAAAATATGTAGTTATACCTTCATCATCATCATCATCATCATCTGGAAGATTAATGTGTGGAATAGATAAAGTCATCATTTCCCACAGCGTAAGGCCAAAGGCAAATATGTCTGCCTTGTCGGTAATAACACCATTCTCCTCCAGAGCTTCCTTGGGTTTCCAAGGCTCAGTGCCAATGTAACAGGCCTCGGGGTCAGTCACTGAAACAAGTAAAATCAAGTAAAATGGTCACAAGGTCAAGCACTAGAAATCACTGAGAAAGGTAAGCAACCCAAAGGAAAATGGGCAAATGATTTAACGAGTAGGTTAAAGGTTAATAAATGTAGTCAAGAAACATGAAAATACACTCAACCTCATTAACAAAAATTACTTTTTCCCTATCAGATTGTTAAATATTCAAAAAGCTGGTCAGTTGCCAAGGGTGTAAAGAAACAGCAATTCTCTTAGAAAGTGGTAGGAATATAAATAGATTGTGGATGTCAAGAGTACAGACCCTGGAGCCAGATTGCCTTGCCTGGGTTCAAAGACATTTGTGTACTGTGTGACCTTGAGCAGATCACCTAATCTCTGTGCCTGAGTGTCTTCATTTTTCAAACTATGCTGTCATTGGACTGAGAGAAATACCATGTCTTTGCTTCTATGATTGCTAAATCAGGGAAACAGGAAAAGGTGGAATCACACATATTGGCTCTTAAAGCTCCTGCCCAGGAATGACATAGGTAAACCCACATTTCCATTTAAATTTTAGTCAACTTGGTGATTTCAAGGAAAAACCCAGCTATAATTCTGATTGGGATTGGACTGAATGGTCAGATAATTTGGGAAGAATTAGCATCTTAACAGTATTGAGTCTGTCAATCCACAATCATGATCTCTCTCTCCATTTACTTATGTCTTATTTAATTCTCTCAGTGATGTTTTATAGTATTCAGTATAGAAACCTTAGACTTTTTGGGTTAGATTTAACCTTAAATTTTTATGCTTTTTGGTACTTATAAATGGAATTAAAAGTTTCATTTTCCAATTATTTACTGCTAATATATAGAAATACAATAGCTAACTTCACTTATTAGTTCTAGTAGTTGTTTTGTAGATTCCTTAAGATTTTCTACCTGAACAATCATTATCAACTGTAAATATGAACAATTTCATTTCCTTTCCAATCTTGATGGCTTCTACTTTTTTCTTGCCTTATTTTAATGGTAGGGTTAAGTAACTCTGGCGAGAGCAGGCCTGCTTACCTTCTTCTCCAGGTATGATGCTGCCTGTAGGTTTTTCTGTATAGTCTTTCTGAGGCTCAGCTCCCTCTATGTCTAGTTAGTAAGTTTTTTTATCATGAATGCAAGTTGGATTTAGTCAAATGCTTTTTCTGCATCTCTTGAGATGACCATGTTTTCAAATCTGTCAATATGGTGAATTTCATTGACTTCTGAATAGTAAAATAACTTTTCTTTCTGAGGATGAACAATAGTTGCTCAGAGGTACTATCCTTTTTATACACTGTTAGATTCAATTTGCTAATATTTTTTAAGGATTTTTGCATCTATGTTTGTGAGGGAGACTGGTCTGTGATTTTCTTCTTTCACGATGTATTTGGCAGGTTTTGGTGTTTTTTTGCAGAGGAAGATTAGCCCTGAGCTAATATTTATGCCAATCTTCCTCCACTTTATATGTGGGTCACCGTCACAGCATTGCTGATGAGTGGTATAGGTCTGTGCCTTGGATACGAACCCACAAACCTGGGCCGCCAAAGCGGAGCATGCTGCAGTTAACCACTAGGCCACAGAGCCGGCCCCTGTCGGGTTTTGATATTAGAGTTATGCTGGACTCAGAACAAAGTGGCCAGTGGTCCTTACTCTATTTTCTGAAAAAAATCTGTGTAAAACTGCTGTTATTTCTTCCTTGGATGTTTGACAGAAGACAATGGTGAAAACACCTGGGTCTTGGGTTTTCTTTGGGGGAATGTTTGTTTAATAGATACAGGGCTATCATGATTTCCTATTTCTTCCTATATCAATTTTAATAAATTGTAATTCTCAAGGAAATTGTTCTTTTCATCTCAGTCATCAAATTTGTTGGCATAGACCTGTTTGTACTGGTCTGTTAATCTTTAAATGTGTGTAGAATCTGTAGCAATAACCTCTTTTACATTTCTGATATTGGTGATTTGTGTTCTCTTTTTTCTTGATCAATCCAGCTAAGGATTTGTCAATTTTATTATCCTTCAAAGAACCAGCTTTTGGCTTTATTAATATTTTCTAGTGTTTGGTTTTCATTTCATTGATTTCTGCTCACATCTGTATTATTTCCTCCCTTAGTCTGCCTTTGGATCTTCTTTGCTTTTTTTAGCATAAGATAGAACATAGGTTATTGATTTACATCTTTTCTTTTTTCTAGTATAATCATGTACACAGCTACAAATTTCCTTCTAGACCTGCTTAAACTATATCTCATACATTTTGATATATTTTCCTTTTTTATTCAATTCAAAATATTTTCCAATTTCCCTTGTCATTTTCTTTGACAAACAGGTTATTTGAATTTGTGTTGCTAAATTTCCAAATACTTGGGGCTTTCCCAGATATCTTATTGTTATTGGTTTCTAACTTAATTCCACTGTGGTCAAGAAAGATACCCTATTCATATATCTTCCGTAATTTTACGCATTTCCTTTTGCAGATTTAGAAACTACTTCTGCTATGACTAGGATAAGCTGAAGCTCTCACCAACAGAACATTCACTAGGCGGTGTTAGAGTATATTATACTAAAAATGGAATGTGCAACTAGGTAAGAGTCTGCAGACATGGTCCATGTGGGCACTGACTCTGTGGCAATAAGAAAGGATTCATACCCCATTCTAAGCACATCAAATTCCTATAGGGATCCATCAGGCTAAAAAGCAGCTTTCTAGAACCCTGGGTCTAATATATCAGTCCCAGTTGGAGACTCTAGACAATCACAAGTGCATTTCCTACATGTCTGTTTACATTACACATAATGGAAATGGGTTCCCCACATATGTTACTGCTTAAGTTTGCTTCTCAGTAAAGATGGATTCTGACAAAAGTTTGATGAGATCATGAATTTAATGGTTCAGTTATTCCTTTTTGTCAATACAGAAACTTATTTTATTGCCCTTTATGACGTTCAAAGAGTTTAAGCAGACATTACCTTATTCAGTTCTCAAGGACACTATGTCAAATTGAAAAATTATGAAACTTGGAGCTTCTACTCATCCTTCAATTATCAGCTTAAACATTATTTATTTAGGGATGCCTTTCTCAACATCTAGGCTGCGTTAGGTGGCACTATTATGTTTACATAATTCCTTATATGATAACGGTCATTATACTTTCGTATTAGTTATGCAAGAGCTGCTTTCCATCCTAGATTATAAGCCCTAAAATGGTAAGGACTGTGTCCATCCCATTTTCCGCTATACTCATAGTGCCTGGCACAGTGCCTGACTGTATTTAGTATTAAAAATATTTTCTAAATCAGTCAATCAATAAATCTAGAGATAACCACTGTTAAGATTTGGGCTTTTCACAGAATACCCTACATATATTATAGTTGTGAAACATGTAACTATGTTACCTATTAAAACACAAAACTTAAAAATAATTTTTAAAGATTTAGGTGTATTTTTTCCCAAAACTTTCTTAATGTGTGTGTAAATAAATATTTTAACTGCTATTTTACAATCTGTTCATCTCACTTAATATATTTGGATATATTTCCATGCGTACAAATATAAACCGATATAATTTTAATATATGGTATTTTATCTTGTGGTGGTACAGTACATTAAACCATCCCCCCCCCCTTTTTTAAAAAAGATTGGCACCTGAGCTAACATCTGTTGCCAATCTTCTTTTTCTTCTTCTTCTCCCCAAAGCCCCCCAGTACATAGTTGTATATTCTAGTTGTAGGTCATTCTGGCTGTGCTATGTGGGACACTGCCTCAGCATGGCTTGATGAGTGGTGCTAGGTCTGCACCCAGGATCCGAACTGGTGCAACCCTGGGGCACAGAGGCGGAGTGCGCAAATGTAACCACTCGGCCACAGGCCGGCCCCTAAACCATCCCTTTCTTATTGATGGACATTCTCTTACATTTTTGCATGGTCTGTTCTGCTACAATGTGTATCTTTGTAAAACAAATTAGCTCATACACAATTAGTAAAAAAGATTAATTATGTGATTTTTTTCCCAGTACATTAATGTTATTTTTGAAGTGATCAGGAGTAAACCTCACAAAGAGAAAGCCTCAGCCCAGAGAAACACCTTCCCTCAGTGCACAGCTGTTAGGAGCCTTAAGAAATGCAATGCTGACTGTAACATTAAACTACCTGGTGAAGCTGAGAGTGCAGGTAAGGGGGCCACCAAGACATTTCCCCCATGCTTATGCATATTGTTTTTAATCGAAAAAGCCAGATCAAATTTTACATTTAATGAAAACTATCTATTGAAAACAAACGCCCTCATATATACCTTTGAGGAAGCACAAACCCAGGGTTTATGACTACATAAGTTGACTGATGCTGGGTGCCAATGAACATTGAACGTGCTAATATTTTTATTAGGATTGTTATTGTTTTTGTTATTGCTTTGTTTTCAAAGCTGCATGGATTTTGATTTTTCTGTCCCAATTCTATTTCTTCTATAAACCTAGTTCTATCTTTTGACTTTCACAGAATGAGAGGTTTTGCAGAAATACACCAGGTTATTGTAAAAAATGCCTGTACTGCCCAATTGTTTCTTTGGAATGTGTTCTTGGGAATGGAATTATAGGATTGAAGGGAATAAACATTTTTAAAGGTTTAGTCTTTTAAAAAAAATATGTATTTCCAAACGGCCCTCTGAAAAGGTTATACCACTGTGGTTGTTACTAGTGCTGTTCATCAAGTAGTTCATGCTCTCCATCTTCTAGACACACAGAAGGATTGTACTTGCTGACCCGTTGTGGTTGGGTGGAGCCACATGACTAGTTGTGGTCAGTGGGCTGTGACAGAGGTGACTTGCGTCATTTCTGAGCTGGAGCATTTAACTGTTAGTGCAAGGCTTTCTAGAGCAGCACTGTCCAACAGAACTTTTTGTGATGACAAAAATGTTCTCTATCTGCACTGTCCAACATGGCAGCCACTAATCACATGTAGCTATTGAGCACTTAAAATGTGGCTAATGTGGCTTAGGAAATGAACTTTTAAAATTTTTAGTTATTAATAAATTTAAATAGCCATACGAAGTTAGTGGCTACTGTAGTGGACAGCGCAGCTCTAGAGCTTTTTTTATCTTCCTTATAATAAGGGCCATATTTCATACAGTGGATGTTCCAGCAGCTTAGATGCTAAAGTGAGAATGACATGCAACATAGCCCTAATGGACATGTAGCTTGAATAATAAGCCGTGGTGGTTTTACGCCGCTGAGGTTTTTTTCTTTGTTTTTTCTGAGGAAGATTAGCCCTGAGCTAACTACTGCCAATCCTCCTGAGGAAGACTGGCCCTGAGCTAACATCCATGCCCATCTTCCTCTACTTTATATGTGGGATGCCTGCCACAGCACGGCTTTTGCCAAGCGGTGCCATGTCCGCACCGGGGATCCAAACCGGCGAACCCTAGGCCGCCGAGAAACGGAACGTGCAAACTTAACCACTGTGCCACTGGGCCGGCCCCACGCTGCTGAGGTTTTTGAGAGTCTATGTTATCATAGCAAAACTTCTCCTAACCTGAACAATACACCAATTACAACTTCTACTCAGTGCATGAGAGTACATGTTAACCTAGACTGCAGCTCACACTAGCATATAGAAAGTTTTCAGTTAGTCACGGCTTTTTTTTTTTTTTTTAATAGTTTCTAGCTTTGCTGTCCTTCCTAAGCTCAACATTAAGGAAATATTTACCTACAGTTTTTTCTACTACTTTCTTTTTCCGATCTTCAATCTATAGAGATTAGAGTGAGGAGAGAAAACAGCTTTATTTTTTCTAAAATGTCCAAACATCATTGTTTATTGAGAAAACTACCTTTTTTTCACTAATACAAAAATATCACCTTTATCATATAACAAATTCTATATATTTGGGAACTATTTCTTGACTCTCTTATATTTTTCAGCCTATTTTGGCATGAGTATTGCTGCTTTAATTATATTAAGCTTTATAATACTTCTTAACGTCTGGTCAGGAAAATTCCTACTCATCATTCTTTCATAGAATTTTCTTAGCTATGTTTGAACATGTATCCTCAAGGATGAACTTTACATTCACTTTGACATGTTTCAAAACAAAGTAGATCATATTGGGATTTTGTAGAATTTATAGATTTTCTAATTCATTCACTTCTGCTTTCTACATTTTTTTAAGGCTTCGTTTTTTTGATTGACTTGAACACTCAACTTAATTTCATAAAGGTTAAATAATGAAAATGTTTTTCTTTGAGTAGTTCTGTCTATTATTAAATAGGTTTTGATTTGATGTTACATTCTCATTATTTTCTAAGTATTTTGTAAGTGGAATTTGATTTCTTCTTTCAGCCAAAGAATTATTTACAAGTATTTTAAATTTCTAAAAAGTTTGGGGATTTTTGTTTCCAACTGTGTTACTAAATTAGTAACATGTCACTAATTTCTAGCTTTATAGCACTGAGGACAATGAATGTCAACCATTAGACTATTTCTACTTTTTAGAATCTGAGGTTTTCTTTTGTAACCCAACTAATATATGGTCAACTTTAATAAATATTCTAATGCACAGAGATTAACTTTACTACTCAGATTTTCTATATCTTAGTTTTGTCTATTCAATCTATTAAGGATTGAAAAAATTACACTAAAAATTTTTTATTCTGTTTGACAATTTCTCCTTTTATTTCCTAAAGTTTCAACTTTGTAGCAGTTATTTGGCCTAGGGTTTCATGACAGCTCTATCTTTATAAATGATCACAGACATCATTATAAAGTCACTATTTATCTTGGCTTTTTCCTTCAATTCAAGTGTAGACCTTTACTTTAGCTAGAAATTAAGCTCTAATAAGTTCTAAATAGCATTCATTAACCTTCCCTTTACCTTATATTCATATAAAAAGGCAAATTTAGATGTTATTTATTAATAATATGTTGAAAGCAGACGATTTCTCTTTGAGGCTGGCTCTCAGTTCTCAACCAAGAACATATCTTAAACTCTCCAAGAAGAGAATGGTCAGTATTTACAATAAAGAGAGGAATGAGCTGGGTGGGCCCGGGGCAAGCAGCAGAAGACTGGCCTCTACCAGCACCCTCTTTCCTACCTCCACTCCAGCTCCTCCTTCTAACAGTTGCCCAAATCTTGTCACTATATTGATGCTAAATGTATTCCTTGTTAAAAACCTTATTAAAATTTTATTTTCTATTTCCCCACCTTTTACCACTAAAAATCTCAATCCAGGTTAGAAATAGTTCCCTTAGTTTCTTCAGTTAAAATTAGTAAGAAACCAGTAATTTATATTGTGTGAGGCAAGGGAGGGGGCTGGATGCTGAGGGGAAGAGACAGGAAAGGAAGGATACTTTTTATTGCACAATTGTTATAGTTTTTGAGTTTTGAAGAAAGTGAGCTTACTACCTATTTAAATATGCAAAACTTAGCAATTTACAAACTGTATGAAAAAATTTAAAAAATTAGAATACTACTTACCAGTCATATTTTCATCCAGTGGTAGAGAGACTCCTACATCACAGATTTTAATTGTTTCAAAATCACCTTTAATTACAACATTTGAAGATTTTATGTCTCCATGAAGCAGTTTCTTTTCTTGGTGCAGATACTAAAACAGTGGAAAATTTAACACAGCAGAGCAAAAATACAACTAATAAAAAAAATATGATAACCTTCAAACAAAAAGAACAACTTGAACTCCCGTCCTAAACTATAGGCTTCTATCTGTCCATCATTTCAAATTACTTGAAGCTAGAGAAGGGAACATCCCATGTTACCTCAGTCTGCCATACTGACGAGAAATCTAAATGATTCTTTGGAAATCGATGTCTATTTACAGGTAAGCTAACTCCAAAACTTATGCCACAAAGCAACCTTTAGGAGGCTTATTTATATCAACAGGGGCTTAGGCTATACCTCCAGAATTAATTATTAAATCTGTGTTAAATTTATTAATCCTCTCAACTAAATCTAACACATGATCTTGATAAGCAAAAATACCTGACTCGGGTTATTTCAGGCTATGTGAAGGCCTCAAACAATACTTCACTGATCATAAAAAAGGAAATAGTACATTCTGAAATAGAAGTGATTCTATAAAGACTTTAACTTAAGGCAACTCCCTCTTTTGGGGGGAAAAAATCTCGCCTTGTAATTAGGTGTATAAAGTATTTAGTTTTTCCATGTCCCACAGAAGTTATTTAAAACATAATGGCATAGTTACCTTTAACCCCCTTGCCATGTTCAAAGCAACTTTTAATATTATGGCTGCTGGAAAAGGATCTCGGCTGTCTTTATTTCGTTCTTCTATTAAGTCATTTAGAGACTTTTCACCTCCATATTCCATAGCAAGACAGAGACTACCATCACTGGCTTCAGTGAAAGCCCGATAACCTTAAAGAAAACATGACATTTTCTTACTGGAATAGGGAAGAACAACAGTATTTAAGTTTTTTTACAGGAACATGATTGAAAATGGATCTGGATTAAGACTGACAAATATACAATGAAACAGCTATTATTTACAAAACTAATTCAGTAGACCTAATTTAAAATGCCTTCAGTGTTTGCCGACTGTATAACAAATTAAAATATTTTTAAATACTTTGCCTCCTTAAACATAATAGTTTCACCAGTCCTATTTATATTAAAAATGAAAATAAGAAAATTATCTAAAATAAGATCATTTTATATTCCTGAATTCTTCATAGTACCAGCACCACAATGAGTATATCTATTCCCATGAAGTTTTAAATATATACTTAAGCATCTTTTATTTTAGAATGTTCACATTAATTTGATTCTTGCCAAACTCCAACACCATCCTCCTCATTTTTATTAGTGAGACTAGTTAAGAGGTTATATAAACTCTTTCTGGATAAACAGAATAATACCAGATACTGCTACAAAATAAATTTAAACTTACCTACAATGTTTGGATGATGAAGGCTTTTCAAAATCTTAGCTTCGTCAGTTAGTCTCTTTAGATACATACTTTGATAATCATCATTACATCTAGGATTAATTTTTTTCACAGCCCAAGGAGAATAAGATAAACCTCTTGGAGATCTTTAAAAAAACCAAGATGTATAGGAAGATTAATAACCATAATACATTTCAAATGACTAACAAGAACTTCCAAATTTTGCAAAGGACTTAATATGTTGTTTTTTAGAAAACATTTAAAGTATTTTAGACTATCACACTTGTATTATGTATCCTTGTTCATTGGACCACGTATAGCTGATATATCTATTGATTACAAAAGGTCTGATATCTATTGCTTGAAGGGAGAGGTCAAAAAGAGAGAAGTAGAAGAAAAAAGATGGAATGTTATAAATTTTAAACTTCAAAATTACTATACTATTTTCTAATTTTTCCATTCAAGCATGTTCAGACTACCATCTACTTATCAAACATTTAACTATGTGTACCAGAAGCGAGTTATAGAATGTTAAAGTAATAAACACTAATGTCTAAGAAACTTGAAGAGATGTACAAAAAACATTTGGCCCATATATAATCATGCAAAGAATAACAGACTGTTCTTCCCAACAAATACTGTGCCTCTACACTAACCAATCCATCTCACACCTTTCACCATATACTCAAAGACATGCGTTTAAGGAGATAATAATAAACACACAATTGAAAAAAATGTAAATTGTCTATTTTCTAGGAGGATTCACCCATTTTAAGAATATTTAAAGTGTAAATGTTTTGAAGCCTAAATAAACAAGTAAAACAAAGTAAGAGATAGGTTTACCTGGTAAGGTAGGCATTTATTTATGAGTATGGTGAATTACGAAGGACAAAGTGTATGTAGCACAGAGGCACAAAGCTAGTGAAAGAGCTTCAAAAGCTAAAGAGAAAAAGTTTAGCTTAACCATAAGAACCATAAGAACATAAAACAATAGATTGAACTAAGAATTTGTTTAACTTTGTACTACCTCATGAGCATAGCTCTGTGATTGCAGGGTGTTTTTTTTTTAATGAAAAAACATGTAGGGCTGGCCCCGTGGCCAAGTGGCTGGGTTCGTGTACTCTGTTTTGGCAGCCCAGGGTTTCACTGGTTCTGATCCTGGGCGCAGACATGGCACCGCTCATCAGGCCATGCTGAGGTGGCATCCCACACATCAAAACCAGAGGGACCTGCAACTAGGATATACAACTATGTACTCGGGGGCTTTGGGGAGAAGAGGAAAAAGAGAGGAAAGAAAAAAAAGATTGGCAACAGATGTTAGCTCAGGTGCCAATTTTTGGGAGAAAGAAAACCAAGCAAACATGTACTCAAAGGATCATTAAACTTCTTAATTCACATACATCTATCATCCACAAGCATATCTAAACTATCTTAAACCTCCAGTTTTAGATAACAATAACATTTGAGGATAACCTCTTCCATGTCATTTCATTATGGAAAATGTATTTTTCAAGTTTCAAGGGGTACCCCATAGCTCTCAAATGTTTAGAATTCAGTGAGCAAGTCCATCTTCACTTTTTCCATAATGTATCCTAAGCTACAGAATGACAAGAATATATTTACAAAATCTGAATAAAATACTTGGCCAAACTAAAAGTTGGTTCACTGAAAAGACTAAGAAAACAGGTAAATTTCTGATGAGATTGCACAAAGAAAAAAAATAAAAGGAGGCACAAATAATACTTCAAATAAAAATGGGCACAAAACTACAGATTCAACAGATTAAAAAAATCTAAGTGAATAAATACTAAAACTTTTATGCCAATAATTTAAGACAAAATGGACAAATTCTTAGAAAAATCTAAGAACACTGATGAATGTAATCAGGAGTTTAAAACCATCCCACAAGAAATACAAAGCCTAGATAATTTTATATGTGAGTTTACTAAACTTTCAAGTAAGCTATCATTCAATCTTATACAGATTGCTCTAGGGAATCAAAAGAAAAGGGACTATGAGTCTATATAACCTTAATAAAAAAATCAGACAGGGACAGCAGAAAAAGGAAAATCACAAGCTGATTTCACTTATATCATAGATACAAAAAGTTTAAACAAATAGCAAAATGAATCCATCAGTTTATTTATTTATTTATTTTTTCTTCTTCTTCTCCCCAAAGCCTCCCAGTACATAGTTGTATATTCTAGTTGTAGGTCCTTCTGGTTGTGATATGTGGGACACTGCCTCAGCATGGCTTGATGAGTGGCGCCATGTCCGTGCCCAGGATCTGAAATGGTAAAACCCTGGGCTGCTGAAGCAGAGTGCGCCAACTTAACCACTCAGCCATGGGGCTAGCCCCATTAAAAAATAATAATTGCAACTATGTTGGGTTTAATCTAGAAATGCAAACTTCATTTAACATTAAAAAATACAGACTCCTGGATTAAAATGATAGCTTGAACATACAGATACAATTTGATCCCTCCCAAGCCCCACTAAAATAAAAGCACATGGGCATTTTAAGACATATACCCATCGACAAAGATGGAAATCACGAAGGAGACAATGGCAACAATCTTTTTGAAAACTTGGAAAGCAGATGAAAGTAACTGACTTAACAGTCCCAATGAACTTTTTGAAAATTATTTAAAAAGCAAGTAAATTACTAGATACTCTCCCTGATTGTGTATCACCAGGCACTTGCCCATCCCTTATCCCCCAGCTTCTGAAGACTGAAGACTGGCTTTGGAAGGGCCTAAAGTAGAGAGTCTTCAGCCTGAAGTCTACTGGCATAGTCGAGAACCTGTGAACCATACAGTCACAGAGTAATTCATGACCATATGCTCACTGAGTTTTCACATGTGTATATACCTGTGTTATCAACATCCAGATCGAGGTATAGAACGCTTCTAGCACCCTCAAAAGACTTAGGATGTCATTTTAAAAAGGAAAACTTTCAGATAATTAAAAACAAGATAGACAAAAATGACAAAGTCAATAGACGTATCAGAAGATGAAGTTGGGGAAATCTCCCAGAAAATAGAGCAAAAAGACAAACAGAAAAGAGAAAACCAGGCAAAATTTTTTTTAAAAGTAGATCAGTGATCAGTAAATTGAATGTCTAAAAAATAGGCATTCCAGATAGAGAACAGAAAAACAGAAATGAAAAGTATCAACAAAGTAATTTTAAAAATAATTTCTCAAAAATTTAAGAACAGAAATTTTCAGATTCCAAGAGGCCCACACCCATGCATGTCACTGTGACATTTCGGAACAATGGAGACAAAGAGAAGATCATACAAGGTTCCAGGACAGTGGGAGGGACAGATAACATAAAACAGATTACATAAAAACAATTAGCAAGCAGAAAGGCTTCAGAATTCTCAACAGCAACACTGCAAGCCAACAGACAATGGAACAACGTCCTCAAACTTCGGGAGGAAAATTATTTCCCAAAGAGAATTCTAACCCAGAAAAACAAAAAGGGTCAGTCAAGTATGAGGGTAAAATGAAAACATATTCAGAAATGCAAATACTCAAAACTGTATCTTCTGTGCATCTTCTCATGGGGAACTACCAGATGTCCTCAACCAAAATGGGATGTAAACCAACAAGTAGTAAGACATATGATGCAGAAAAATGGAGGATCCGCTTCACCAGAGAAACAGAGGAAATCTCCCAGTTACCAAATCCCAGGCTGACAGGGCCACATTACAGAGTGGTAGGGTCAGGCAGGGACTGCTGTTTTTCATTATCAGCCACATGAAGCTTTCTAATGAAGTCATGTAGTACAGTATAACTTTGCTAACAAAACACTTTACATTTATAAACATTTTTTTAAAAAAGAGAGGGCCAGCCCCATGGCCTAGTGGTTAAGTTCGGCACACTCTGCTTCAGTGGCCCAGGTTTTGTTCTCAGGCACAGAGTTACACCAATTGGCAGTGGCCATGCTGTGGTGGCAGCCCACGTACAAAATAGAGGAAGACTGGCAACAGATGTTAACTCAGGACAAATCTTCCTTAACCAAAAAGAGGAAGATTGGTGACAGATGTTAGCTCAGGGCAAATCATCCTTAGCAAAAAGATAAAAAAGTGAAAAATAATGAGACTAGCCATGAACCTGTGTGAATTTTTTTCTTTCAAGATAACTTAGACAAGAGTTTTTACATACTAAAAAACAAATGCTCACAGAACTAGTAACATACAAACACACAAAGGGGGTGTTTAAACTGCAAAAATGCTTCAAGAATACTTACTTATATACAATTGCTATGCTATTCTCAATTCATTAGCTTTTTATTAAAGAAGGTATTTCTATTTGGAAACAATATAAACCTAGATGAAGCTAACAATGTGCCTGGTTGGACTAGTCAGGCTGATTCCAAGAGTACAATGAGGAATACATATTAACTCAGTTGTTTACCACTATTTACTAAACATGAAACTAGGTACAGAGTAATGAGTAAAATAAACAACTTTTTTAAAAATGTGTTTGTTGACACCTATAATATTATTAGCTATTAGCACTTATTCTACTATTTCATTTTTCTTTCAACACAATTTTCCTACTTTAAAATCATGTATTTACCCTTCTTGCTTAACAATGATGACATAAGAAATAAAATCCTTTATTCTCTAAAAGAGGCTATCTTGAGAAGGACTGGCATCCCCAACACTGGCATCCTCTTTGAGGTTTTTTTATTGAGAATCCTGCATTATCACCACACAGGAACCCCTTTCCTCTGTCCCTTCCCCTTCCCACACAAGCCAAAGAAAGAATTATAATGTAAATCATTTCTCCTTTAATAATCCATCAGGAGGAAGGTAGGAGACAAGTATACCAGGCAGAGCTCTGGTTATAAAATGTTCTAGGACTGGTATATAGTGGTCAGGTAGGATCAGGAACATACCCCAAATCTAAATATTTGAATTTTCATATTCCTTTTTTGTCTCCAAGTACAGTGAACTATGGTTCCATGTAAAAATGTTAATTTGAAACTTATACTCACCTTTTCATAAGGTAGACATTTACCCCAGTACCAAAGCCAAGCTTCTGCATAAATGGAGAGGCAGGAATATTTATACATGGAGTTAAAGATAATCCTAAATGTCAGAAAGAGAAATAAAAAATAAAATTAGTATTTGAAAAGATCTCTAAAAATGCACGCTAACATTCTCAACATACTACTATTAAGAGTATTAATTGGCAGTCTTTTGGAGAGCAATTTGACACTATCTATCCTAATTTTAAACAGATACCCTTTGACCAAGTCTACTCTTGGAGCTCTATCTTACAGTGACACTGAAGCAGGGGCAGCAATCAGCCTGTTTTTCTATGGCCCCCCAAGCTAAGAATTTTTACATGTTAAAAGGTGGTTAAAAAATGAAGAATATGCAACAGAGTCCCTAGGTGGCCCACAAAACCTAACTATTTACTATCTGTCCCTTTACAAAAAGCTTGCCAATGCCTGCACTGCAGCATGTGCCCAAAGACATCATACACACACGTATACCTGCATATATATTTGACTACTTGGATTTGCTTTTGTGGCTGCAAAAAAACAAAAAACCTACGTAATCATCGTTAGAGTCATAATTATAGTGCATCTGTATCACAGAGCATTATACAGGCATTAAAAAAGATGAGCTAGGGGCCGGCCTGGTGGGACAGTGGTTAAGCGTGCACATTCCGCTTCGGTGGCCCGGAGTTCACTGGTTTGGATCCCGGGTGCGGACACAGCATCACTTGGCATGCCATGCTGTGGTAGGCATCCCACATATAAAGTAGAGGAAGATGGGCATGGATGTTAGCTCAGGGCCAGTCTTCCTCAGCAAAAAGAGGAAGCTTGGCAACAGTTAGCTCAGGGCTAATCTTCCTCAAAAAAAAAAAAAAAAAAAAAGATGAGCTAGAGGAGTCCTACTTTTGTTCATGACCAATTAACTACTCCTGGAATTGCTGTCTTGCCATGAACAATTAGGAAACTTGACAAGATATAATGGTTTTCAGATAATCGACCACAGGCAGAGTAGGGGTGTAAACTCTGAGAGAAGAGAAACAAATGAGGTGAGCCCTATCATTATCCTAACTTACTGTTTGATGGCAGTTTCCAAGCTGCAGCACAAAGAAACACAGCCCAGAGGTCTTGTCATATTGAGGAGACAGAGATTGGGGTCAAGGAGACCTAAGTGGCTAGAATTTGTGGAGCAGAGAACTAAAGAGGGAGGCAAAAAGCAAGAGAAAAAGCTCCAGAGATCTGAAAAGAGGTCTCCCTTGGAGCATCTGGCTAAGTACTTATCTATACACACAATGAACAAAATTCCCCAAAGCCAGATAAAGTGCCAAAGACAAGCAGTATGCTAAACAATTATCAGAGATTACACAGGTCTAGGAATAATTCATTTATAATCAGCCAGAGTGTGGTAGCTCTGTAACACACAGAGCATTGAGTAAAGTCCTCTAAAGGATCACAACTTAGTAGTACAGCTAAATTTTAGCCCAAGGAAAAAGTCTGGAACAAAGCTTAAAGCAAGCCTCAAAGGAAACAATCTAATGTGCAGGTAACTTAACTGTGGACTATAATAAAATCACACATCCTTCAAAGGAGTGACAAAATCCAGCACTCAACAAGGTTGAGTGTCCAACAGCCAATAACAAATTACCAGGCATGAAAGAAAAAAATATGACCCATATTAGGAGAAAAATAAACCAACAGAACAGACCATAAAATGGCAGTGATGTAGAATTAGCAGATAAGAACCTTAAAATACAAATCTTAAAAGTATGCTCAATACTGTAAAGGAAAACGTGAGCATAAAGGAGGAGACAAAAAAATGTAAAAAAAGATCCTAATGGAACTTCAAAGAATGAAAAATACAATGGATATAACCAACACCATCTTAGAGAAGAAAAGGTAACTAAATTTTAAGATAAAACAAAAAACCTACCAAAAATGAAGCACTTAGGAAAAGATTAGAAAAAAATTAACAAATCATCAGCAAGCTATGGGACATTAGCAAAACAGCAGATTTAAATCCAACCACAGGCAATTACACCAAATGTAAATGGTCTACACAGTGTTGTCCAACAGAACTTTCTATCATGATGGAAATGTTCTGTATCTGTGTTGTCCAGTACAGGCACCACTAGCCACATGCTATCATTAAGCACTTGAAATATGGGCTAGTACAAGTGAGAAACTAAATTTGCAATTTTATTTACTTTTAATTTGTTTGAACTTGAATTTAGATTGCCAACTGTGGCTAGTGCCTAAATAGTCCAGTTAAAGACAGAAGTTGTCAGAATGGATAAAAACAAAACAAAACATAGCTACATGCTGTGTATAATAAACTCATTTTAAATATAAAGACACAAATAGGTTAAAAGTAAAAAGTTTGGAAAACATATACCATTCAAACGCTAATCAAAATAAAGCTGGAGTGGCTCAATTAGGATCACATAAAGTGAACTTCAAACAGAGAGTACAACACTGGATAAAGAAGGACATTTCATAACAGTAAAGGGGTAAATTCCTGAAAAGAAATAACCATCCTAAATGTATGTGTACCTAATAACAAGCTTCAAAATACATAAAGCGACAGACAGAACTGAAAGAAAAAAATAGACAAACCCACAATTGTAGTTGGAGATACTTCTCTCTCAAGTAATAGAAAAAGTAAACAGAAAATCAGTAGGGATATAGAAGACCTGAACAAAACAACATAAACAAGTCAACCAGCTTGAACTAACTGACATTTATGGAACACTGCACCCAACAACAGCAGAA
Source organism: Equus asinus (assembly GCF_041296235.1). Lineage (NCBI taxonomy): Eukaryota > Metazoa > Chordata > Mammalia > Perissodactyla > Equidae > Equus > Equus asinus. The sequence goes on along the minus strand of NC_091792.1, from coordinate 64,179,552 downwards.
AATATGATCTTTCCAAGTGCATGAAATATTCACCAAGACAGACATACCCGATCAAGAAAGAAAGAAAATATAAAATACCAGTACCAGAAATGAAAAAGGAGCTACTACCACAGACCCAACTGACATTAGAAGGGCAATAAGAGTACATCATGTATAACTTTATGGCAGTAAAATCCACAACTTAGAAGTAATGGACAAATTCCTTGAAAAACACCAGTAAATATTACACAAGAAGAAATAGATAACTTAAATAGCCCTATAACTCATTAACTGTGAAGTCACAGTTAAAATCTTCCTACTAAGAAAATTCCAGGCCCACACAGCTTTCCTGGTGAATTCTACCAGTGAAGGAAGACATACTATCAATTCTACATATACTCTTCAAGAAAAGAGAAGGAAACAGTTCCCAGTTTACTTTATGAATAGAGAATACCCTGATTCCAAAACTAGACAGACATTCCAAAAAAGGACAACTACAGACCAATATCCCTCATGAACACAGAAAATATTAGAAACTGAATCAAGCAATATATAAAATACATCATGACCAAATTGGCTTTACCCCAGGAATGAAAAGTTGATTTTATATTTGAAAACTAATGTAATTTATAACATCAACAGACTAAAAAAGAAAACTTTATCTCAATAGATTCTGAAAATGCATGTGAGAAAGTTCAACACCCATTCATAATAACCAGGAATAAAAGGAAAATTCCTCAAACTGATAAAGGGCATCTGTGAAAAACCTACATCTAACACACTATTTCATTGGAAACAAGGCAAGTATGTCCACTCACATCTCTTCCATTCAAAAATATACTGAAGTTAGTGCTATAAGAAAAAGAAATAAAATAATACAGACTGGGGCAAAAAAGGTAAAACTGTCTTTACTCATCTACAACACTACCAACTATGTACAACATCCTAAGCAATCTATAAAAAAGTTAATGGTATAAGTGAGTTTAGCACAGTTACAGGACACAAGGTCAATACACAAAAATCTATATACCAGAAATGAACAATGTAAGATTTTCTCCTATGTTGTCATCTAGAAATTTTATGATTTTAGCTATTTTTGTATATGATGTGAGCTAAGGGTCAATTTGCATATGAATGTCCAATTGTTTTTATTTGTTGAAAAGATTCTCCTTTGCCCACTGAATTGCCTTGCAAAATATCTTTCCATTACCACAGCCACGCATGTATGAGAGGAGGAAAGGTAATGTTCCTTAATGGTTCAAGTTGATTGTTCACCAGGGAGAACCTCCAAATCTGTTAGAATGTCAGTAAAATTAGCTCATAGATGACCAAACCCTGGCCTATAAAATCAGTCTTATTTGTTAAGATCAACATTATAAAGAGGACTTATGCTAAAATTATGTGTGACAGATAATAAAGGATCGAACTACAATAATACTAAGACATTTCTAATACCAATGAAGAAGGGTTCCATATATATCTTACCAGATTTCTTCTTTTCAGATAGTTTGCTTGGTGTCTTGAAATTACTGACTTCTTCCATTGTAGTAATCACTCTAGGTCCTATGATGAAAATAAATTGAAAGTTACACTGCAACTGCAATTATAAAAAATACAACTCTTCTTTATGAAAAAGTTCCTATAACACTATCACTCCTTTTACCATATAAATATGAAATCTGAGAACTGGAAAAGACCATGACAAATATTTAGCCCAATTTTACTTACAATGAAAAAACTGAAACCAGAGAGGTACAAAAAGGTGAAAAGTAAGTCTCCCTCTCACACCTCCTGGAAGTATTTGTTAACAGGTCTTTTATATCCTTTAAAGAAACTGTTTATGCAGGCAGCATTATTCATAATAGCCAAAAAGAAGAAACAGAAATATCCATCAGATGATGAACAGATGAACAAAATATACTCTACAATATAGACAACAGAACATCATTCAACAGAACTCCTATTCTCTAGAACAGAACATTATTTAATCATAAAAAGGAACAAAGGAGATGGATGTCAGCAACATGGTGGAGTGAGCTATTCCCTTTATCTCTCCCCCTTTGAACTACAACTAAAGGAACATTCATTGTTCAATGGAGGATACCCAAACAGCACAACAGGATACCTGAGAGACCCACACAGCTATACATCTGAAGGGAAGGTGGTGGAGATAGGTGAGCACTCTCTGGTCCCCCCTGACAGCCCTGTGGACGCACACAACTGCTCTCTCGGCTGGACAGCCCATAGCACCACTGTTGCCCCAAGGATGGGAGTGCACCTCGTCGCAACTGTGGGAACAGGTGACGGCAGCCCTGAGCTCCTGCCTGATTGCTTTCTCATCCATTTGCTGAGCCCACAGTGCTACTGCAGTCCTAGGGAATGGCCCAGGCTCATACTCAGTGGAGAGGCCCTGCCCACCAAGCACAACAGCTGGTGCGACCTAGAAGGAGATGGCAAGCAGACTGCACGCCCAGGTGAATGAGCTCCCAGATGCTGAGAACACCCATGGTACCACTGTGGCCCCAAAGGGGTAACCTGTCTCAGCAGGACTGTGGGATCAGGCAGCTGTAGCCCTGAGCACCCCTGTGATCACTTTCTCATTCAGTGGGAAAGCCCACAGGGCCAATACAGCAGTCCCAAGGAGTGGATCAGGCACAGCTGACAGAGATCATGGTGGACTCAGAACACAGCTCTTGCTCCCCACCCAGTGGCAACAGGTGGAATGTGCGACCAAATACTATGACTATGCAAAGGCACAAATCCACCCCATCAAATACTATGAAGCAGTATATTAATACTCCAGACCAGAAAGAAGACGACAAATACCCAGAAATCAATCCTGAAGGCACAGAAATTTACAATCTAAATGACAGAGAATTCAAAATAGCTATCATAAAAAAACTCAATGAGTTACAAGAGACCTCAGAAAGACAGTTCAATGAAATCAGGAATAAAATTAATGAACAGCGGGAATTCTTCACAAAAGAGATTGAAACCATAAAGAAAAACCAATCAGAAATGCTGGAGATGAAAAACACAAGAATGAGATAAAGAAAAATCTGAAGTCCTTAAATACAGCTGATATTATGGAGGAGAGAATTAGCAAATGCTTCAGATGAAGGAGAACTAAGACTAAAAAGAAATGAAGAAATTCTCCAAGAAATAGCTGACTCAATTAGGAAATGCAACATTAGGATTATATGTATTCCAGAGCAAGAAGGGAGGGAGAAAGAGCTGGGAGCTTGTTCAAAGAAATAATAACTGAGAACTTCCCAAACCTAAAGAAGAAGCTGGAATTACAAGTAAAAGAAGCTAAAAGAACACCTAATTACACCAATGGAAAAAGACCTTCTCCAAAGCATACATTAGTAAAACTGGCAAAAGTCAACGACAAAAAGAAATTATTAAGGGCAGCAAGGCAGAAGAAAATAACCTATAAAGGAATTCCTATCAGGCTTTCAGCAGATTTCTGAGGAGAAACTTTACAGTCTAGGAGAGAGTGGAATGATATATTTAAAATTTTGAAAGACAAAAAGCTTCAGCCAAGAACACTCTATCTAGCAAAAATATCCTTCAGATATTATGGAAAAATAAAAACTTTCCCAGATAAACAAAAGCTGAGGGAGTTCATTGCCACAAGACATCCCCTACAAGAAATGATCAAGAAGGCCCTCAGACCCGAAAAGAAAAAAGGGTTTACAAAGCCTTGAGCAAGGAGATAAATAGGCAAACAGAAACAGAAAATTGCAACTCCCTATCAAAACATGCTAGCAAACAATTATAACAGTAAAGAAAAAGGGAAGGAAAATATCAAGAATATATATAATCACTTCATTTTAATCACAAACTGACAACACAAAACGGAGTAAGTTGTGACAATAACTTAGATGGGGAGGAATAAAGGGATGGAACCTGCTTAGACTAAGGAAATAAGAGACTATCAGGAAATGGATTACCTCATCTATAAGACCTTTTATACAAATCTCAAGGTAACCACTAAACAAAAAATCAGAACAGAGACACAAAGGATAAATAATGAGAAAGCCATCATAGAGAGCCACCAAACTGAACTGGCAGGTCTGAAATACATGGCACACGAAACAAGGGAAACACAGAACAACTGGAAAACAAGTGATAAAATGGCAGCATTAAGCCCCCATATATCAATAATCACTCTAAATGTAAATGGATTGAATTTTCTAATCAAAAGACACAGAGTGGCTGGATGGATTAAAAAACAAGACCCAACAATATGCTGCCTCCAGAAAACATATCTCAGCTCTAAAGACAAACACAGGCTCAGAGTGAAGAGATGGAAGATGATACTCCAAGCCAATGGCAAACAAAAGAAAGCAGGTGTTGCCACACTTATATCAAACAAAGTAGACTTCCAGATAAACCAGGCAATGAGAGACACAGAAGGGCAGTATATAATGATAAAAGGGACACTCCATCAAAGGGACATAACATTTATATATGCACCTAACACAGGAGCACCAAAGTACATAAAGCAACTATTAATTGACCTAAAAGGAGACATTAACAGCAACACAATAATAGCAGGAGACCTTAACACCCCACTCACATCAATGGATAGATCATCCAGGGCTTTTACTCAGAGAGCTTTAGTCACTGCAAGGATTTCAGCTTTTACTTAGAAACAGGAAGTTATTGGAAGGTTTTACGCAGAGGAGGAATACACTCCAGCTTATGTTTCAACAGGATCACTCTGGCTTGTGTTTATTAAGTGAAGGGGAGCAAGGGCGGAGGCAATCAGACCATTAAAGTGGCTAATGCAATAATCCAGGGGAGATAATCCAGGTGGCTTGGATCAGGACAGCCGAAGTAGAGATCGTGAGAAATGTTTGTGTTCTGCATGTTTTGAATCTGGAACGAACAGGATTTCCCAATGTTTGGATTTTTGCTAGGAATGAGACAAAAGTCAAGGATAGCTCTAAATTTTCAGATTGAGCAACTGGAAGAACAGAGGTGCCATTACTGAGATGAGGAACTCAATTCTGAATGCCTTATTAGACAGTCAAGCAGAAATGTGAAACAGACAGCTGGATATAGATCTGGAATCCAAACTGAAGATATAAATTTATAGGGTATCAGCATATATATGGTATTAAAGCCAAGAGACTAGATAAGATCATCTAGGGGATAAATGTAGATGGCAAACAGAGAACTCTGAGGCAGCCCAAAAGGAGAACTGAAGGACACAAAGTAGCCCCGGGGGTCCAGAAAAGTAGGATGCAAAAAAACCCATTAAGTATGGTGTCCTGGATATCTTACTGCCTAAGTCTCGCTGCCTTTTTCCCCTCAGCATAAGGAAGACTTGACATTCAGAAGTAGTGTAAGTGTTTAAAAAAAAAACTTTCCTCCAGTTAAAAACACCTAAGTTTAAACAGAAGTCTTTTAACATTTGATTTCATTCTAGAACACTCTAGGACTCAGTCCTCCACCCCAAGCCATTTGCACCTAAATATACCATATCTTAACCATTTCACAATTTTCTGAGGCAACTTTTTTCATGACTAAACAGGTTTGGCCGTAGTCTACTGATAAGATGACTTCTGGCCACTGTGACACTCTGTCACAGATTCTGTATATACTGTAGACATATCCTGTATGCATTAATTGCTAAATAACCATACTAATCTAAATCACAGGGTTTTATTGTTGTTTTATTGCAGTAACAGTGGTTTATAACTATATAAATTCCAGGTGTACATCACTATATTTCGATTTCTGTGTAGATTACATCATGTTCACCACTCAAAAGACTAATTACAATCCATCACCACAGACATGTGCCTAATCACCCCTTTCACCCTCCTCCAATCACAAGGTTCTTATGAAGAGAACAGCATAAAATTGTGAATATCTTAGATGAAGCCATATTAGAAATGAGAGTAATATGACTGTGGGCAGAATTTCATAGTCTGTGGAGTACTTCAGATACTTTTTAAAATTCAAGCACAGTTTAAGAAGCAGTATTAAGAGCCAGCCCAGGGGCCGGCCCGCTGGCCCAGCGGTTAAGTTCGCACGTCCCGCTTCTCAGCAGCCCGGGGTTGCCCGCCCGGATCCCGGCTGCGGGCATGGCACCGCTTGGCACACCATGCTGTGGTAGGCGTCCCACATATAAAAAAGTAGAGGAAGATGGGCACGATGTTAACTCAGGGCCAGGATCCGCAGCAAAAAGAGGAGGACTGGCAGTAGTTAGCTCAGGGCTAATCTTCCTCAAAAAAAAGAAAAAAAGCAGTATTAAAAAGTTAACAGGGCTCAGCAAGTTCATCAACAGATCTACTGGATCAGATAATAACTTTTGGACCCTAAGCCACCCTAGAACCAAACAAAAACGTGGATACTACTGCCAAAGCTAAAGTGTAGACAGACAGCGGAGAAAAGGAAACACAAAAGAAGAGAAAAAATAAAGATAACTGAGAAAAGAGAAGCCAAACAGAGGAAAAAGCAGAATGAAAAAGGAAGGGAAAGTTCTGATGGGATTATTTACAACCCCTGCAGGCATTTCCGGGGTCGAGGCAGACTGTATCCCCGGATCCAGGAACTCACGGAGGGCTGGAGGTGCAAATCCTCCTCCCACCTGCCCCATCACCTCACCTGAAAACTGGAGGCAGGTGAGTTGAGGGGTTCAGGGGAAGGAACTGGGCTTCACACGGCTCTTTCTCAACCCCACGCCCACCAGAAACCCTGGTCCGGCTCCAGCCTCCGCGGAGCGCTGAACTGAGACTCCCGGGCCGAGGTAGCCAACTGTCCCCAGGGGCGCCAGCCGCAGCGCTGGGGTCTGGGGCGTAACTCCGACGTCGCCACAGGCCCGGGCATCACAGCAGCCAGCGGGCAGCCCATGTGTAAAACGACGGCAGCTTGCTAGATCCGTTTCCCAGATCCGCCTGCCCGCCGCATTCGCCAGCGGGGCCTCCAGGAAAGCACGGACTGCCAGGCTTCGCTTCGAGAAAAGGGCAACTTCTGTCCCGAAATCCCCACGCCACCCCGTGATCCAGATGCGCACCCGGGTTTGGGTCGCAAAAACGATTCCTAAGATAATCCCCAGCCAATGCCACATTCCCAGCGTCCTCAACCTTCCCGCTCGGCGGAGCTGTCACGGAAGCACTCGGCTGAGCGCTCTGTCCCACCAGGCCCGCGCCGTCAGGGCCGCCAAAACCTCCCCTTACCGGAGCCACACGCCGGGGACAGAGCCCAGGCTGACGAGGGCTCTGGGCCGAGGTCGTCTGGAAACTCGTCCGAGGGGCCCCAGCACGCGCGCCTCGGGCGGCCTCCCTCCCCGCCAGCGCGCACACCGCGGCAACCGTCGTTGCAACCCGAAGCCTCCGAGCTTTCAAACGCGCGCGCCGCGCCCCCGCGTCGGCGCGAACTACGGGGTGGCGCGAAGGACATAAGAAGCCGTATTCGCTGTTCGGGTTCTTTTCAGCTGCTCCAGTTACCTTACTGATCCCGTTGTAGAACCAAGTAGGGACGCTTTGAAGACAATGAGAGGCGAGAAGCGCAGGAAAAGACAAACGGATTTTTATAGTCATCCCTTCAAAGTGACGAGAGATTTTCGCATATTGAGGTATACGGAGTAACTATTCAGGTTCAAACTGATTCTCAAACAAATGTTGTACGTCTGCCTTAACCATTAAACTAAAGAATGCACTCTCTTAAGAATGCAGACTTCCCCTCCTACGCCCTATTGGTAACGCCCATATTAGTCTCTTTCTCGACAGCAGGGTTATGTTGACCTGCTAATTTGCAACTAAATATCCGTTTGAAACTTTGATGAATATGTATCTTGGATGTGTTTAATGTATGTTCTCTGTTCTAAAAAGATTTATGTAAGACGAGTGAAAACCATGGTTCTACGAATGCTTTCTTCCCTTCTGGAAAAGGCCTTCCAGGGTTATAATTCTCACTCTGGCCTAAGTAAAACTCACCTTATTTCTCTTATCTATAGAATGGTTATTGGTTATTTTGCGTCAACAAAAGGAACAACTCTGGTTGAAAAGAATATATATGCCTATATTTAAGGCTGAAATTCTTCCCCAATTACAAGTGCTGTGCTCAGATCGTGCAGTGATTATTATATACATTTTTATTACAGGTTTATTTGGCCTTGAAACACTATAACTAAAACTGTGTTCGCCTAGAGTGGCAATCATTTTAGGCTGAGAAGAAAAATGGATATTTAGAAATTTTGCTAACTCTTGTAATTACCACATTCAGTTCAACATTTGTTTATTTATTAGACAAATATTTCTTGAGCATCTGCTATGTGCCAGGTGCGTATTGAATGCCCACTGCAGAGTATTTTCTAGAGTAGTCACTACGAGAGCCATAAAGATGATTAAGTCACAAAACTCCCTCCTACTCAGGCAGAGCTTAGAATCTATGGGGTTGGGGGAGTCGGGGAGGGATGGGGGAGTGTCCTAAGAAAAGAGCACAAACACACACACACAAAATAATACAAAAGTCTCTATGATGTAGGTTACTATGACCATAAATCCCATTTTTCAAATGGGTAAACTGTGGCACAGAGAAGTTAAGTAATTTGCCTAAAGTCACAGAGCTAATAAATGATAGAGCCAGGATTTGAAATCACGTTGAGCTTAGACTTCCTCTTTAACACGTGCTCAAAATGTCTTTCATCTAACAGACATACACATCTTTCCACCTCCAGGGCCTTCCCATTTTTGGTCCCACTCTCCTAAGCACAGGCGGTCTCTTTGCACCCACCTTATCTCTATTCTCATTCTAATATTTTTGTGGAGCCATAATATAGACCCCACCATTTCTTTAACAATAGCTATAGGGGCCGGCCGGTGGCACAGCGGTTAAATTCGCCTGTTCTGCTTCTGCAACGGGGGGTTCATGGGTTAGGATCCCGGGTGTGGACTTGGCAGCGCTTGGCAAGCCATGCTGTGGCAGGCATCCCACATAGAAAGTAGAGGAAGATGGGCACAGATGTTAGCTCAGGGCCAGTCTTCCTCAGCAAAAAGAGGAGGATTGGCAGCAGATGTTAGCTCAGGGCTTATCTTCCTCAAAAAAAATATATATATATCTATAATTTTCTATACTTTTTAGTAAGCCCTGCATTTTCACAAACCCTCTTTTTTCTATTCCTACTGGCTAATAAAATCCTGCCTAATGCCAGAAACTGAGAGCTGCTTAATTAACCGTTCTTGAAAACAAACTCCAGGGAGATGAGGGTATTGACACAGGTGTAAGATGAGGCAGAAAATATTCACAAGAATGAGAGCCCTTGGGTAAAGACCTATATTTATAACCATCCTGTTCTCTGTCTTGTAACCATAAAAGTGCCTCCAGAGATTACCGGTAGAAACATCTGAACTTCACAAGCTTAATGTTACTGCCTGTGAAACATAATCATTAATCTCAAAATCTCGCATACCAGTCAGTTGTCATGGGAAACAGCTTCCAATCTGGATCTGTTATTTCTTCCAATGTATAAATGGCCTGGATTCCTTGGCTTAAGCAAAAGAGCCCAGAACTCTCTATTTGACTCTTGGCTGCTTGGGCCCGGAGGAACATCTGCATTGTCACCTTTTCATGGCATAACCTCTAACTTCTGCTCCATTCGAGGCCTCCCCTTTTGACTTTCAAGAGCCGAGCCTGAAGAAAAAAAAAAAATTAACTGTTTTTCTCTTTTCTTTACTGCTGTTACATTTAAATTTTCCTTGAGGCCAAGTGGATGCTGCTGATTGGCTAGAAGAATGGTGAGAATGTTTAGGGAAGATGAAGAAGAAAATTAAAATTTCAAGATTTTATCTTGTTACATCTGTATATTCAACCAGTCAACTCGACATGTCCCTAGGGTGCTGCTCAGGCATCCTGAAGCCATTGGGTCCACAGCTGAGGTGGCCGAGCACTCCCCCTCCCCTGCCGCCCCCATGATACTCTTCCTCTGGATCCCAGTTTTAGTGAATGACAGCTCCACCTCCATCCACCCTGAGGGCCTGAGCCAGGAGCTTCCCTTTCCTTCAACCATCCAAGTTCTGACAGCTCTTGCTCCTGCATCTCTAAAATCCCTTTCCTCTTCGCCATCCCGCCTTCCTCTGCCTTGAGCCATAAACTCGCACTTCTCACTATTGATGACTTCAGCAGCCTTCTAATTTGGCACCCTGGCTCCGGTCACTCCTCTCCTCCAGTCAGTTTCCACATTGCTGCCTGGTTAACCTTTCTGAAAAGTAAATGTGGTCATGTCACTCCCCTGCTTGAAATCCTTCAGGGTTCTTCATTAACTTCAGGGTAAAAAAAAAAAAAAAAAAAAACCCTTAGGATCTGACCCTGAATGCCTGTGGCTTAGGTCCCTCCAGCTCGGAGTCTGGTCTCCAGTTGTACTGAGTTAATGGTGCTTCCCAGAGCACCGTGTTTTCTCCTGTCTCCAGCACATGCACATGCTTTCCTCTCTGCCAGGAAACCCCTGCTCCCACTCCTAAGGGGACTGGTGTCTCATGATCCTTCAGCACTCAGCCCAGGTGCTGCCTGCCCCAGGACACACTCTCTAATCCCCCCAGTCTAGGTTATTCCTCCTCCAAACTCCTACAATGCCTTCCGATTCTCCCTGTCCCAGCACATCTCCCACTGCATTGGACTATCCTCTCTGCTTCTGTCTTTCCTCGCTAGAGTGTCAGCTCTATATCCCTCCCCCACATAGCTGGGTAAGAGCTCAGGAATGTTTGGTGAATACTTGGATGATTGACAGATAGATAAACATCATTGCATATAGCATTCCATCTGTCCTTCAGTGACACAGAGTATGCCAGTTCATCTGGGAAGTCACTGAGTTGATAACTTTATGTCTTAGCAATGGTCCCTGAATCAACATTTGCTAACTGCTGTGGACTGAATGTTTTTGTCCCCCACCCCCTCGCACCAAATTCATATGCTGAAACTCTAAGCCCCACTGTGGTGGTATTAGGAGGTAGGGCCTTTAGGAGGTATTTAGGGTTAGATGAAGTCATGGGGGTGGGGCCCTGGTTCAATGGAATTAGTGTCCTTACAAGAAGAGACACCAGAGAGTTCTCTCTCTCTCTGTCTGGCAAGTGAGGACACGGCAAGAAGGTGGCTGCCTGCAAGCCAGGAAGAGAGCTCTCACCAGGACCCAACCATGCTGGCACCTTGATCTCAGACCTCCCAGCCTCCAGAACTGGGAGAAATAATTGTCTGTTGTTTAAGCCACCAGTCTATGGCATTTTGTTATGGCAGTCAGAGCAGACCAAGACACAGATTTGCTCTGGAAGTGGTCAACTCCAGCATAGATGAAGGGGAGGAAAAGACTCAGAAGGAAATTGAGGAGTTTTTGCTCCTGTATACCCTCTCATTCTTGTGTTTACCTGTTTTCCAAATAGCTTCTCTTTTGATTACTAAAAATACTTGACCCTCCAAACCCTCCACTGTTTAGTAGACTTGTCTAAAATCTGAACTCACTTATAATGGAACCATCCCGCTTCCTCTCCCCAATCACTTCCAGCACCACAATCTCAGAGTTGAGAGGAACCATAGACATTGCTTTGTCAAGGTTCTCAAGATGTGGAAATGCCTTTGTGTCATCCTGTTCCAGGGAGAGGACTTCAGACATGCCAAGCGTCCCATTTCTTTTCAAACAGCTCTAGTTTTCAGAAAATTCTTCCTAGTATTTGAGACAAAATTGGACATATCATCACAAACTCCAGCCTAACAACAGTATTTAAGTAAGATTTTTGAGGCAGCTACTGTATGCAAGACACAGCACTACATGCTGAGGAACCAACAGTGGGAGAGATCAATAACTTGGCCCCTTTTTTCATAGAGCTTACTGTCTACTGAGGAAGATAGACAATAAATAAGTAATTAAAGCACTTGCAAATGGTGATCAAGGCTGTGGAGGGCATTTGCAGTCTGCCATGATAGAGAATGTTGTGTAGAGGGTCCTACTCTCATAAGGGAGTCAGAAAAGCTGATTTTAGACTCAGATTTCAGAGATCAGAAGGAGCCAGTCTCCTGGGGAGCCAGGGGAAGAGCCTTCCAAGCAGAGGGAAAGGCAAGTGCAAAATCATTGGAGTGTCTGGGGGAATGAGAAGAAGGTAGGGTGGCTGGGACATATTGGGAGATGGGCAAAAATGCCCCAGGATGAGGCTGGAGAGGTAGGTGTCCTCTTAGTGCAATAAGAAGCCATTGAAGAATTTAAACAGGGGGCCAGCCCCGTGGCAGAGTGGTTAGGTTTGTGTGCTCCGCTTCCACAGCCAAGGGTTTCGCTGGTTCAGATCCTGGGCACGGACATGGCACTCACTGCTTGTCAGGTCATGCTGAGGTGGCGTCCCACATGCCACAACTAGAAGGACCCACAACTAAACTATACAACTATGTACTGGGGGGCTTTGGGGAAAGAAGAAGAAGGAAAAAAAAAGAAGATTGGCAACACATGTTAGCTCAGGTGCCAATCTTTTTTTAACAAAAAAGAATTTACACAGGAGAATGACATGGTCTGATCTTTAGTGTGGGAAGATCACTCCAGCTGGAACATAAAAAAAAAAAATTGTCGTGCCTTTTCAACAAATGATGCTGGAGCAGTTGGACATCCATGATGCAGAGGGAGTGGAGGGGGAGGAGGAGAAGGAGGAGGAGAATCATCTTTACCTAAACCTCACCTTATATAAAAATTAACTCAAAATGTTACATCGTTCACACCAAGATATATACCCAACTGAAATGCACATATGTGCACCAAAATACATGCACATAATTGTTTATAGCAGCATTATCTGTGATAGCCAAACTGGGAAACCACTCAAATGTCTATCAACAGTAGAAAGGCTAAATAAATGGTATATTTATACAGTAGAATGCTGTACAGCAATGTCACTGTCAGCACCCACTAGGATTAACCTCACAGTGCCTACCACAGCGTCCTAGAGCTACTCACAACTGTATAATAAAGTTCATCATGGCAAACAAGGGGAAAAACACGGACTCATACGTAAAACAGAAAACTATGAAACTTTTAGAAATAGACTGGTGCTCCTTGGGGAAAATCTTCAGAACCAAGGGCTGGGTGAAGAGTTCATAGATTTGACACTAAAAGCGTACTCTATAAAAAGAAAAATTGATAAATTGAACCTCATCACAATGAAAACTTTTGTTCTGCAAAAGACCCTGTGAAGAATGTGAAAAGATAAGGTACGGAATGGGAGAAAATATTTGTGAACTGTGTATCTGCAAAAGATTTGTATCTAGACTACTATATAAAGAACTCTCAAAATTCAACAGCAGAGAAAACCATCCAGACAGAAAATGGGAAAAGACATTGTAACTGGGTGAATAAAGGCCCCCAAAGACACTAGGTTCTAATCTCCAGAATCTGTAAATGTTAGCTGATTTGGACATAGAGTCTGCAGATGGGGCTAAGTTAATAGTTGCTGAGATGGGGAGATTACCCTGGATTAACCAGTGGGTCCCTAAATGCAATCACATGTGTCCTTAGAAGAGGAGATCTGACAGAGATGCACAAAGGAGAAGGCAATGTGCAGACAGAGCAGAGAGAGATTTGAAGATGTGGGCTTGTGGCCACAAACCAAGGAAGGCTGGCAGTCACCAGAAGCAGGAAGAGGCAAGTGGCCCTTCCAGGGGATAAGAGATTATCCCCTAGTCACCTCACTCACACTCTTTGTTCCACAGGGGTCTGCCTGCCGAAGCCTGCTGCTGCCTCCTAGACAATGTTTCCGACTATTGTGTTTGCTCTTTCCACTCAATCTCTCACAGAAACCACCTTTGGCCTAATTTTTGTCATCTGCTTCATGGACACACATATGTGAAGTAGGGAAATCATAAAATGTTGGGCAAATGTAACATCTTATAGTTTGTTTGCTTTTGGCTTCATACTCTGCCCCCTCCCTACTAAGGACAGGAAAAGGGTGTGTCAGTTCAGATGGATGGTGATCGTGAGATGGAAACGTTGGAGGCTAGAAAAGAGAAAACAGGAATGGGAATATCAGTGAACTCTGAGGTTGCCTTGACTAGCTGCCTCACGCTGGGGATCTGGGAGAGGGGTGCAGCTGCGGCCTTGGAGCAATGCAGGGGCTGGGAAGCCCTCCACACAGCTGCCTCACAGGAAGGCTGGACTCCACCAGCCTTTACTCATCCTTCATGGCTAAAGATTTCCACTCAAAGCGCTGTGACTTTTCCTACCGCCCAGTAAGAAGTGAAATTTTGCTGGTTCTGGGAATATGGGGCTTGAAAAACAAGAAGTGCTTTGGAAAATGTGCTGGGATCTGAGTGGCCTCTAATTGATGAGTTCCTTCCTCCACTGTGGTCCAGAGAACTGAGAAGATGTGACAGGGAATTCTAACCCTCCCTCAGGGAAGACGCCTACTTAATGCCTAACAAAGATGAGTATTCCATCCTCTGTGATTGTGCAAGACTTCTGGGCTGGCTCTGACATCTGGCCACAATTTCAGCACCCCCGATGTTGTTTTTGCTCCACAATGTTCTTTGCTTTCTAATTCAACCAGAAAACATTTTGATTCTCATCTTCTTAGGGTGAATCAATACAGTGAGTAATAGGAAAGAGTTTTTGGTGGTTTACATTTTAACTACTCACCACCCACCTGGAATATATAAGGTACTTAGAGGGAATGGAAGTCCTTCTGCTTACTGCATGCTGTTGGAAATTATCCTGCCAGGAAAGAGCAGCATCTACTGAACATATTGTGTAAGGAGAAATAAACCGGATGTTCTCAAGACATATGAAAATCATAGGTTCAGGCCCTTTCCTCCAGGATGATAGGTAAATGGAGAAGCTGTTAAAACGTGTGAAGCAGGAGCCATAAAAACAAGCCCAGAGCTGGTTATCACCATACTGCCCTTAACCAGAGATCACTTTTCCAGACACATGATACACTCAGTTTTTTAAATAATTGTTCCTGAGACACAGTGAAGGGCTAGGTGGATATCAGAAGGGAAGGCCCCCCAAGGTTCTAATATCTATGCCCTTTCGTGTACCTAGTGATATTCTCAGCACAAATTCAGAAATCCTGAATCAGAGGACAGTCCGAAGCTAGCTACATAGCATATTGGATATGGTTGCCACACTGAACGGGAGGTAGGTATTTATTTGTTTAAATGTAAACCTGAACTAGGTGGATTTTGGTGAGGTTCCTTCCCGTGTGTGGGAAGAGGGATGGCACTTTGAGCCTTGCCCTTGAAAACTCCAGAAGGGGGTGAACTCATTCCCTCTCTCTTATTCATTCATTTATTCATTGAACAAATGATCCTGAGCCAGGGGTTGGAGATTAAAAAAATAAACAGATATTAAGAAACCTCCCCCTGCCTTCAGGGAGCATACAGAATATATAATTAACAAATAGGTACGGCACAGTGTGGCAAGTAGATCATGAGGGCTGACTGTACTTGAGGTGTGGGGCAGATTTTACTGACTGGGATCTGGAAGGATGAGAAGTGTGCATGACCATCCTGACTGGTTGGCAGAGGGGAGCGGCAGGGCCCTCCAGGCAGAGGACAGAATGCGTAGGGGCGTGAGAGAGGATGCATAGTCTTAGAGCAATAGCAGTGGGGGAAAGTGACGGGAAAATACGTAAAGACCAGATCATGGGCTTTTCTGATAGCAGGAATTTGGGTTTTGTTTTGTAGGTGTTAGAGAGCCATGGAAGGATTTAAAGCAGGAGAGTGATATGATCGGAATCGTGCATTAGATGGATAGATCTTCTTGGTATGTATTGAAGGGGGTGGACAAGGCAAGATTGTTGTGCAAGTCCAGGTGAGAAATCAAGAAGGGTTAAACTGGCCAGTGGCAGTGGACTGGAAAGGACAAGATTAATCCAGGCAGTGTTTATGGGGTAGAATCAACTTGCCAGACTTGTGAGGCCATTAGAGTCCTTTCGCCAAAACCAAAGGAGGTTGGTCCCTCACAAAGAGTACTGGAACATGGTCAAGAAGAGAAAGGCCAAAAGGGCCTTCCCAGACATTGCTCCCCTGTGGCAGGCACAGGCAGATCGCTGGAAGGAAGGAAGCCAGGAAAGGCATCACCAAGCTGAATTGACATCACTTCGAGTTCACATTGTGGTTTAGGCCTAAAAATCTAATCGAATATAGTTACAAATTCCAGGCCAGACCAAGACTGAAGGCATGCCTTTTTGCATCTTCTATAAGTTCCTTTTTTAAAAGAAGACTATTTTGAAAAATGCATTTATTTTAATTTTCGAGTCAAAATTTACCTACAGTGAAATGCATGGATTTTATGTACACAGCTGGTAAGTTTGACTTATCTCACACACAATACACAAATGTATACATCTGGGCAACAAACACTACAATTAAAATAATACACGTTATCGCTGCCCAGAAAGTTCTCTCCTGCCCCCTTCCCAATAATCACCAATACCCATAGGTAACTGTTGTTCTGATTTCTATCATGTGATTAGTTTTTCCCATCCTTGAACTGCATATAAAGGAAATCAGACAGTATGTACTTTTTTCTGTCTGATTGGGTATACCACAATTTGTTTCTCTCTTGTTCAGTTGATGAGTTGATGGATATTAGAACTATTTCCACTTTAGGGTTATTAGGAATATAACTGCTGAATATAAACATTCTTCTACAAGTCTTTTTGTGAATGTATATTTTCATCGGTCATAAGAAAATATTAAAAGTGAAATTTCTAGGTCACAGAGTAGGTGTATATTTAACTTTATAAGGAACTGTCATACTGTTTTCCCAAAATTGTGCTGTTTTACACTCCAGCTAACAATGTATGATTTTATGTCTAGTGGGTGCAGAGTGGTATCTTATTCTGGTTTTAATTTCCATTTTCTGATGACTAATGATGTTGAGCATCCTTTCATATGCCTATTGATCATTCATATTACTTCTTTTATAAAGTATCTGTTAAAGTGTTTAGCCCATTTTTCAATTGGGTTGTTTGTCTTTTTATTATTGCATTGTACAAGCTGTTTATATACTCTGAAAACAAATCCTTCATTAAATGTATATATTGCAATATATGTATGTGTGTGTATATTTTCTCCCCATCTTTGACTTGAATTTTGATTTTCTTGACATCTTATGATGAATAGATTTTTAAATTTTTAATGAAATCCAATCTAACACTTTTTCATGGTTAGTGCTTTTTATATCCTAAGACTTTACCTAACCCAAGCTTGATACTTTAGCTTTTAATTTAGATTTGTGATCATCTCAAGTTTTATGGATGGCATGAGGTAGGAGTCAAGTTCATTTTTCTCATGTACATATCCAGTTCTTCCAGCACTGTTTATTGAAAAGACTGTCCCCATTGAATTACCTTTTTGACTTTGTTGAAAATCAACTCATAGTATACATGTGGGCATATTTCTGAATTTTCTAATATGTTCCTTTGATCTATTTATTTGTTTTCATGCCAAAATCATATTGTCTTGATTAGCCTTTAAATCAGGTAGAGGAAGTCTTCCAACTGTGTTTTTTATTTTCAGTGATTTTCCATACAAATTTCAGAATTATCTCATCAATTTAAACAAACACTCTGTTGGTGTTTTGATCGGGATTGCACTGAATCCATAGATCAAACTGACATCTTAGTAATACTGAATCTTCACAGTCATGAACAAAGTTTATCTCTCCATTTATCTAGATCTTGTGGCAATGCTTTAGACTTTTTTGTGTAGAGGTTTTGCATGAATTTTGTTAAACATATTCCTAAGTATTTTTTTATGCTATTGTAAATTATCTTGTTTTCCACTTTAGTTTCCATTTTTTGTTGATAGTATAAACAATGCGATTGATTTTTTATGTTGAGCTTAAATCCTGCCATTTACTTAATTTATTTATTAGTTCTAGTAGGGGTTTTTTGAGATTTTTTATATACATAATTAACACGTGTATTTATGAATTTCATTTGTGAATATTTTATTAAGAATTTTTCTATCCATAGTCATGAAGAATATTGACCTGTAATTTTCTTTTCTCATAACATCCCTGTTAGGTTTTGTTATCCAGGTTATGCTGACTTTGCAGAATATTAGGGAGGTATTCCCTCATCCTCCTTTTTCCAAAACAGTTTAAGATTAGTGCTGTTTCTTCTTTAAATATTTAATAGAATTCATCAGTGCTTTACAAATTACAAATTTAAGCATTTCAATAGATATGAGCTATTCAGATTTTCTATTTCTTTCTGAGTTAGTTTTGATAATTGTATCTTTCAAGGAATTTGTCTATTCCATCTAAGTCTTCAAATTTCTTGACATAAAGTTGTTCATAATATTTCCTTATCACTTTATTATCTATGGTATCTATAGTAACGCCTCTCTTCCATTCCTGATTTTAGTAATTTGTTTTTTCTCTCTTTTTAAATCAATCTTGCTAAGAGATAACCAATTTTATTAGTTTTTCAAAGAATAAGCTTTTGGCTTTGTTCATTTTCTCCGTTGTTTGTCTATCTTCTGCTTCATTAATTATCACTTGCCTTCTTTATTTCCTTCCTTCTGGTTGCTTTGGATTTAATTTTTTTATTTTAATTTTTTCATAGTTTGTTAAGGTAGAGGTTTAGATAACTGATTTTAAACATTTTTTCTCTTATAAGTATTTAAAGCTATACATCCTCTCTAAGCATTGCTTTAGCTGCATCACATAGATTTTGGCATATTGCATTTTCATTATATTTTAGTTTAAATATTCTCTAATTTCTCTAGTGATTTATTCTTTAATGCAGGGTAATTTAGAAGTATGACTTTTAATTTCCAAACATTTGGAGGTTTTTTTTTGGTGTCCTAGTATTATTAATTTCTAATTTAATTCCATTCAATCAGAGAATATATCCTGTAAGTTTTTTTTGAAATTTGTTGAAACACTTTTGTGACCCAACACTTGGTCTATAGTGTTAGAGAAATTTCCATATGCTTATATAGAAACAGTATATTCTGCAGTTTGGAGAGGAGTACCCTATAAGCGTCAATTAGATCAAGTTGGTTGATAAACAACATATAGTGTGTGTATGTAGTCTCTTCTATATCCTTACTGATTTTCTCTTTACTTGTTCTATCGATTATTTAGAGTGCTAAAATCTCAAATTATGATTGCAGATTTGTCTCTTTCGTCTTTTAATTCTGTTAGTTTTTGCTTCACAGCATATTAAACCCTGAGTGGTAGCATGTTTTTTCATCAGAAGGCACATAATGTCTGGTTGTTTCTTTTTTTATGATGTTAGTAGTTATTGGTGCTTAATCTCTAGATCCATCAATTTATTGGAGGTTACAAAATGGTGATATTTTAATTCTATCAGTTCTTTTCATATAGTAGTTTCTTCTCAACTACTATTTTGTTATCCAGTTGTACCATTTATATAAATACTTCATTCTTTCCATTTATTTACCAATTTTCAAAATAATGAATTGATTGCTGATCATCCTTCTAATGTGACCACTTAAGGTTTTTAAAAAATATTACTATAGGGGCTGGCCCAGTGGCGCAACGGTTAAGTTCTCATGTTCCACTTTGGTGGCTGGGGGTTTGCCAATTCAGATCCCAGGTGCGGACATGGCACTGCTTGGCAAGCCATGCTGTGGTAGGCGTCCCACATATAAAGTGGAGGAAGATGGGCATGGATGTTAGCTCAGGGCCAGTCTTCCTCAGCAAAAACGAGGAAGATTGGCAGCAGATGTTAGCTCAGGGCTAATCTTCCAAAAAAAAAAAAAATTATAAATACATGTATTTCAATAGATTTGATGGATTTTAATTCATTGCAACTATACACTCATACTATAACATCTTTGGCCAATGGGAGCCTCTTCAAGTTGGCATCTGAATCTTGTTTACATGACCTTAACATTTTTTAACAGCTTAATTTTTAATTGATATGACAAGATGTTTCAGGCTCATCTTGTACATTTCTCACCCCAGACTTAGCAGCAGCCATTTCTTAAAAAGCCCCCGTGTTTTTCTTTTTAAAGTGGGAAATGATGCTTCAAGACCACAATGTGGGTGCTAGGAATGGTCATTGCTTTCAGTTTGGTCACTGTTTCTAGGCCTAATCATTTCTTACCTAGACTTTCAACCAATCCTCTAGTTTTAGCCACACCTTCGCCCCCACATCCAGAAGTAGCTGCTGTCACTGAGGCCTAAGCTTTTTGGGAATTCCATAGACTTCTCCATTTCACACTTAACATTCAGCCTTTTCATTTCGGGTAAGTCATTTGCCACTCACCCATCAGCTTTCCAGTTTCAAAAATGTTGTTTTTGTCTCCCCTCCTATTAGCCCATTCTTGTAGGTTTATGTCTATAAAAGACAAAGTTGCTCTATTCTTGTTTCACTAGGGTTTTGGAAGGGAGAGATAGAGGGTACATATATCCAATCTACCATTTTTAGCCCTGAAAGTCTCTCCTTTACCTTTGTATTCCTGGTCCAAGTATAGGCTTCCTTACTCCTCAGTAAATATTTATGGAAGAATGCTAACCTCTCTTGCCCTTCTTGTGATGAGATGGGTCAGTCCGGACATGCTGGGACACGTTGCTCCTAGATGCTTTTCCTTTCACCTCAGTCCTTGACTTTGCCTTGCAGGGTTCCCTGGCAATCACCTCTTCGTTTGGTTGTAGGTCCTGAACTTGTGCTCCCTCAGGATCCCTAGTTTCAGTGCATGTCTGGTGGATCTGGACTCTGTTCTGTCAGGGTAGAGTCCTTTCTTGGTTATTAACCTTGTTACTAACTGACTGGTCACCACAGCTTGACCCGGCTCTCTGCTCCCCAGATGGTGTTTCTGTCAGCTGTGAGCTGCACTGGAAACCCTTATAGCTGAGCAAGCCCTGAAAATGCTGCCTTTAGGCAGGTAGGCCTTCTCAAATAGGAAGAAAACTTTAGGAAAGGACTATTCTGATCTGTCTGTGAAGCATGGGTTGTCATCCACGCAGATCTCCTTTTGCTTGACGGAATCTGAACTTTACTCCCCACCCTAAAGTCCAGGGAGGAGACTTTTTGCCAGAATTATTATTTATTTAAAAACATTTTATATTCTGAGGAAAAGAAAAAAGACACTTAAACGTTACTTGTTTTGGAAGATATTTTGCTTTGCCCCAGTTACTCCTCATCTTCCAAACCATTTGTAGGATGAGTAGATTACCTCATTTCTCTTGTGAAGAGGAAAAAGAAAGAGAAAAATAACTCTAATAATTCTCTGGAGGAACAACATGGAATTAAAAATGAAAAAGGAGGCACCAGTGACACATTCCATTTACCTCCAGCAAACACTGTGTAGAGGATGCCTTGATCACAGGATCTACCACGCCAGACATGAATGCCGACTCCTTTTTTCAAAGGTGATGTACTTTCCATAGATCTTTGCTGTGACTGCCTGTGGCTACTCAGTTATTGGAAACCTACAATGCCAGTTCTTTGCTAAGTGGCTCTGGCAAGGCCGTTGCTAGCATTTAACCACGTTAAGAGGGCTCCAGAGACTTTATTAACTGCAGAAAGAATCATAGAGATGTTAGCCTAAGTTGGATGAAGCCCAGAGCAGCTGTACTGCTCTTCAAGTGCAGGAGAATTTCTCAAAGATATATTATGCTAACAGAAAAGTATTCTGAGATTTAACCCTAAATTATGTTAATAGTTAACATAGGTGTTCCTCATTTTACAAAATGGGTGTATTCCTGAAAATTGTTGTGTAAATCTGACATCTCACACCCATCTTACTTTCCGTTCCATACATGATAATTTCAAAAACGCTTAATCTCCATTAATGGCTGAACGTCAATGTACACACTGTTATCTTTCAATTCCTCTACTTCTTCAAGTTTCTTTGACAAGTATATGAATATAAAAAATTTAAATGCACTATGATAGCTGTGTATTTCCAGGAGTGTTTATTAAATATTTTGATAAAGTGAATATTCACTCAGTATTTTGGTTTTTATATATTGATTATGGAATTAAGTCTTGGCTTCATCCAAAATGGGGGAGGTGTGCTTTGCCAAAACAAGGGAGCCCATTACATTTGCCATTTTTATTTATTTAGCTTACAAATTTTGATGGTTCCAAAATATGCCAATTTTCTAATCAGTCTGTAACAAAGTTCTACAGGTCTACCATAACAGGAGTAAAATACAAATGGCATTTTAGAGGGCTAAATGCAGTTAATTTAAAAGATTATCCATCATATCCTGAGATTCTTTGTTGATGTTTAAATGCCCTCTCAGATCTGAAATGGTGATGTTTTGTGTAGATGGTCTTTCAAAAGGTCCTTATATGGCAATATTAAAAATAGGCAACCTTACAACAGTTTTCCAATATTTTTTGGAAATTAACTGTTCAGTGAAACTCAAATGCTTGGAATTCACTGGCTTACTTAACCTTCTAAAACATAATTGCTTGTAATTAATATATACGGGCATAAGGTGGTGAAAGTACCTTGGCCATGCACAATTTATCAAATAAGATAAGTATGTTCTTCCTTTTGAAATCATATTTAAAAATACTTCACTGTTGAAATAACTGCAGTCAATATATTTTTCCATTAATTGTTAAATGTTATCACTTTCAACTTCAACTAATTCTCAATTTATTCCAAGCTTGATTAGCCTACAACAGTGTTTCTCAAAGTAAATTTTGTAGAGCACTAGTTCCCTGTGTAGTTTTCCATGCTGCAAACAAGTTACCACCATCTTAGCTGCTTTATTTTTTTTATTTTTTCTTTTCTTTTTAAAGATTGGCACCTGAGCTAACGTCTGTTGCTAATCTTCTTCTTGTTTTTTTTTCTTCTTCTCCCCAAAGCCCCCCAGTACACAGTTGTATATTCCTGTTGTGGGTCCTCTGGTTGTGCTATGTGGGACAACGCCTCAGCCTGGCTTGATGAGCGGTGCCATGTCTGTGCCCAGGATCCGAATGGGCGGAACCCTGGGCTGCCACAGCAGAGCACACAAACTTAACCACTCGGCCATGGGGCAGCCCTTCTTAGCTGCTTTAAACAACCAACATTTAGATTTCCTCTTCTGGAATGATAGCGTGAGGGGTTCCATAATTTCTAGCAAAACAAGCATAATTAGTGAAAATTATTTTTTAAAACCTAATATTTAAAGTCTCTGGAAATTGTCCTTAGGGCATGTAGTGAATAAAGAAATATTTATTTAAGAAAATCTAGTAAAACTTTGTAAGAAAAGTGAAAGTCTGTTCCATTTGAACCATGACTCATTCGCTTTCTCCCTACTCCCAGCTCAAAGTGACAGAAACTCTACTCTACGCAGGTGAAACCAAGAACAGGGCTCCCTCTTCTCCAAGCTCTCACTTAAGGGACATGGTATCTTCCTGGGAGGGACAAGCCACCAGAATTTTTCATACACCCCAGCTATGTGTGGGAAAGGATGTGGAGAACTTAAACCCTCATACATTGCTGGTAGAAATGTAAAATGGTACAGCTTAGAAAACAGTTTGGCAGCTCCTCATGAGTTTAATCATAGAGTTACCATATGACCCAGCAATTCCATTCATGTCTATATACCCAAGAGAAATGAAAACATATGTGCACATGAAAACTTGTGCATGAATATTCATAGCAGCATTATTCATAGTAGCCAAAAGGTAGAAACAACCCAAACATCCATCAACAGATGAATGGATAACCAAATGTGGTATATTCATACAATGGAATATTATTCAGTAATTTTAAAAAATGAAATACCCATATATGCTACAACGAATGTAGGTAAACCATGAAAACATTATGCTAATTGAAAGAAGCCAGCACAGGAAACCACAGATTGTATGGTTCCATTTATGTGAAATGTCTAGAATAGACAAATTTATAGAGATAGAAAGTAGATTAGTGGTTGCACAGGACTAGGGGAATGGGAGAATGGTGGGTCACTACTAAAAGGTATGAGGTTTCACTTGGAAGTGGTGAAAATATAAAATCGATTGTGGTGATGGCTTCACAGTGGTGTGAATAGAATGAAAACCATTGAATTGTGCACTTTAAATGGGTGAATTGTGTGATATGTGAATTATATAAAGTTGTTACCAAAAAACCTACAAAAACAAACATTTATTATCTCACATTTTCTGTGGATCGGGAGTCTAGGCCTGGCTTACCTCTGCTCTGGATGCCTCTGCTCAGGATGTCACAAAACTGCAATGAAGTGTTGAGCAGGGCTGTGATCTTTTCTGAGGTTGAATCCACATCTCAGTTCACTGGCTGTTTGCAGCATTCAGTTCCTCCCCATTGTAGGACTGAGGAGGCCCTTAGCTTCTCTGGCTGTTGGCTGCACGTGGCCCTCTCCACGACATGGTAGTTTGCTTCCTCGAGGCCATCTACTTACTAGCGTCTGTGATTTTGAATAGATGATCTGTTGAACTTAAACAAATAGCCAGTTATTTCTCCAGCAAAAGTGGGTTTATCTGAGATCAGCAAAGGATTATAATTCAGGGTCTACAACCATGGTGAGCCACATGCAAGCCGCAAGCAGCAAGAGGAGGAGAAACTCTTTTACAGAGGGAATGAGGAAGCTGGGAAGGCTATTGTAAACAGAGTCCATTGGAGGAATTGAGAGTTCAAAGTATAGTGGCTTTTCATTGGCTGAACTTCTTGCTAGTCAAGAAAAGGAAGTCTTTCGTCTTCCTGTTGGGCTCTGTGTCAATGTAGGGCATGAGACTCCCCTTTCTGGCCTCCTGACTCCATTTTAATTGAAGTTTCTGTTACTAATTTTCACGGATCTAACTTATGTCCCACCTTCTTCATTTGAAAATAGTAATAATATAATAATAATAATAATATTTGCTTATTATGGCTGTTGTAAAGATCAAATAAGGTAGTGCATGTGTGCCTGGCTCCTCACATCCAGTCAATAAATCTTAGCTGATACTACTATAATAGGCACAGAAAAGTAACAGATGTTGCATAAAGAAAGCATTCTATGGTTTAAAAATAAAAGTTTTGAGGGTCCAATTTCCATAATGATGTAGTAAGGACCTATAAAAATCTGCTCCTCCATAAAAGCAATGAGAACACTGGCAAAAATGGTCAAAATCAACTTTTTTATAACTCTGGAAATGAAAGGTTTGCAACAATCTGAAGAGTGTTCATTAAAAAAAAAAAA
This sequence comes from Equus asinus, assembly GCF_041296235.1. Taxonomy (NCBI): domain Eukaryota; kingdom Metazoa; phylum Chordata; class Mammalia; order Perissodactyla; family Equidae; genus Equus; species Equus asinus. The sequence continues at coordinate 64,154,465 of NC_091792.1, read as the reverse complement.
AAAAAAGCAGCTGAATCTCAGTAAGAAGAGTGAACTTTGTGGCATTTTAACTTGCTCTATCCCATCCTCCTCTCCTCAGATCCATGGTAGCCTTGAAAACCAGCAACCTCACAATGATGGTAGCCATGAATCAGCAGGCTGGCAACCACTGAAGGGGGAAAACATGTTTGAGCTGCCCTACAATCCCCATTACCAGAGAATTGTCACTATTTGACCAACTGGCAGTTTCCTGGAAATTCCCACTTGCATGGTTTGTCTATTTGATCTGACTCAGAATTTGCTGAGTTTGAACAGTCTTTTCCCTGGGGCATTTGTTGAAAACAATTAGTGGCAATTATTTAACATCACAGCTGCTTGAGGCAATGCTAACAGTTTGGGCAAACAAGAAGCTGACCAAAAAATGTAAAAAGAAAAGCTGGGGAATATGTTCATAAGAGGCTTTGAAAAGTTCTGACACACTCCTGGGACTCTAGAAGACCACATACATGTGCAGCGTTGTGAACATGGCCAGGAGGTTCTGAGAAGGCCATAATTTCTCACCTCTGGCTGACCTTGAAGCTCCATGCAAGCAGAAAATAAAGGCCAAGACAGTGTTGCAAACTGCCTGTCAGAGCATTGAAGGCATTTCCCAGCACACGCAGAGCCTCTAGGCAAAGGCTGGAAGACTTATTTATTGAAGATATTTAAGGAATTCTCTATTCAATCATTAGCTGACCACTAAGCCAACCTAGCAGAAACTTCAATGACCACACACTGGCTCTAGACTTCACAGAATTCATTTAGGAAAGTGACTAAACAAACAGTAACAACAATGACAAACAGCAACAACAAAAAACCCTGTGGAGTTGGGGGAGGGGAATCCAATTTCCAGAGTTGCCACATTATATTGTTCTAAAAACAAAATTGTCAGGCATGCAAAGAACCAGGAAAATGTGCCCCATATAGGAAAAAAATAGCAGAAAATAGTAACTAACCTTGAGGAAAACCAGATGTTGGAATTATTGGACAAAGAATTTAAATTGTAAATATTTGTAAAGAACTAATGACAACTATGCTTAAAGAGCTGAAGGAGAGTATAAGAGCTATGGTTCACCAAATAGTGAACATTAATAAAGAGATAGAAAATATAAAAAAGATTGAAAGCAAAAGAGAGCAAACATGCTCTTCAAGAAATACTAAAGGGAGTCCTTTAGGCTGAAATGAAAGGACATTAGACAGTAACATAAACACCTATGAAGAAACAAAGAGCACTAGAAAAGATAATTACATAGGTAAATATAAAAGACAGTATAAATGTAGCTTTTGTTCAGAAGTCTCTTTTTCTTCTATGTGATTTAAAAGGCAACTGCATAAAGCAATAATTATAAATCTATGCTGATGGACACACAACATATAAAGATGTAATTTGTATGATGGCAATAACAGTACACAAGAGAGCAGAGAAAATGGAGCTATACAGGAGCAAAGTTTTTGTAGGTTATTGAAGTTAAATTGGTATTAATTCAAACTAGATTGTTACATATTAAGATGGTGATTATAATGCTCAGGGCAACCACTAAGAAAGTAACTTTAAAAATATAGTAAAAGATGAGAAAAGGGAAATCATGTAGTACAGTAGAAAATATTCAACACAAAAGAAGGCAGGATTGGAAGAATAGAGAAACCAAAAAGACATGAGCCTTGTGGAAAGCAAAGGCAAGTGGCAGACATAAATCCTACCTTATCAGTAATTACATTAAATGGAAGAGATTAAACAGTCCAACCAAAGGCAGCGATTGGCAGAATGGATTTTTTAATTTTTAAGTTGGGGATATGATGGCCTAAATAAAATTAAACAGATTTCTTTACTTCTCAGAGCCTTAAATAACCTTTGAGATATACAGGTCTACATCATTCTAATGAGTAATAAATCCTATCTTGGGGTCAAATTTGGATGCACATCTGGGCAATATTGTGTCAGAAGTGGTTTATACATAACATTGCAGATTTTGTTGTCAAAATTTCCTTAGTTTCTTTAACACAATTTTTGGGTTTTTGACTTTTTTCCCTGGCAGCTCCTCCATTTTAGCTACTACAAAAATATTTCCCCAAGAGGAACACATTATCTCTTCTTCAGTTTCCTAGCTCTTCTGGGCTTCTTTCAAGTGGCATAAATAGAAAGGCAAAGAGTGACTTAACAGTTCAATACCTCTGATGATGAGAATAACCTAGAGACAATTCTTAACAACTTTTCATTTCTCTATTTTAAAAAAATATTTCCAACTTTAGCTACCAAAGTGTCACTTATACAGAAAACATTTCTCTGTAACTTGTTGCTGTTAATTACTTACAATTTTTGCACTCTCTAATTCAAACCATTCTGTAAAAAATATTTAAATGACTTTTAAAACAAAGCTAAAATGTTATTTTGAGTCAAATTCTTGGCTTTTGGTCTTAGGTCATTTCATCTTTTCGTTCTATGCTATCTCCCAAGGCAATCTTACCCTTCCCCATGGCTTTAGTACTGTCTGATATTTGGTAAATGTAACAGCTTCTAATTCTATATCTCTAGCTAAAGACGTAACTAGTAAACTGCTTCCCTCACTCCTCTACCTGAATGTCTCAGAAGCACCTTGAACTCAACGTGCCTCAGACTGAACCTGTGTGTACCTCCCACCTCCACTCTCTGTCGCATCCAAAGACTCCCTCCTGCTTGGATGGTTTTCTGTTGATGCTGCCAGGAACCTCTCCTCCACCTGCCACCTCCAACCAGTCAACTCCTATCAGTTCTGCCTTCCTTATATATCTAGGATCGGGCCCTCGTCCATTTCTAGTGCCACCTCCTTTCTCCATGACCCTGTGCTCTCTCCTGGATCACTGCAATTGCCTCTTACCTCTTGCCTTATGTTCTATTTGGCAAATACATCGGTTCCATTTTCCTACCACTAATTTAATTAGCCCTTGTGAATCCTTAGTACTATGGCTTACTCTAGCCAATTTTTACCAGGGATAGGATATCCCTTTCTTCCAAATGTTGCTTTGACATACTCCCTTTTCCCAATTCTTTATTTCTTTGTTGGTATTTTAAAAACTTCTTTGCTGATTTCCTTGTCATTTTTAGATTTCCACATTCCAAGTGTGCAATGTTATACCAAGCAAGTGTCTAAAAACACCTTTTAAGACACAGTTAATACATGTAAGGTGAGACCTTTGGAAAAAGCAAAAGCTATTTTCTGAGTTAGTACAGCTAAGCTGGCTGTGCACTGCAGAACTCCAGGGGAACTCTCCTCACGGACTATGATGGGGATGGAACCCTCTGGAATGACACAATACAGAGACTCTGACTCTCTCTGCCTTCTGCCTAGGAAGGTTTAAATGGTTCAGATCAGCAATGTGACAGCTCAAGGCAGTTCAGATTAGTGTTCCTCCCTCAAGAGAGACAGCATATGAGTAGTAGTTAATCAACATAACGGGGTGGCAAGTGGGAGGAACTACTAGCCAAAAGGAAGAGCATGCCAAAGGCTCTGAGGCCTGATGGAGCGTGGTGCCTCTGATGAAATTAAAGGCCAGTGTGCTGAAGTACAGAAGGAGCGGGGAATGGAGGCACCAGGTGAGGCTGGGGAGAGAGGCACAAGCCAGACCATGTGGATTCTGAATTTCATCTTAAGAGCAATGGGAATTTGTTGAAAGGTTTTCATCGAGGGAATGAAAAGATGAGATTTGTGGGGTGTTTTTTCTTTTTGTGAGGAATATTGACCCTGAGCTAACGTCTGTTGCCAATCTTCCTCGTTTTGCTTGAGGAAGATTGTCGCTGAGCTAACATCTGTGCCAATCTTCCTCTCCTTTGCATGTGGGAAGCTGCTGCAGCATGGCTTGATGAGTGGTGTGTAGCTCTGCACCCAGGATCCCAACCCGCGAACCCCAGGCTGTGAAGCAGAGCACACGAACTTAACAACTATGCCACAGGGCTGGCCCCAAATTTGTGTTTTTGTAAGTTCTCTCTGCCCACTCTCTGGAAAACTGATTGCAGGTAAGTAAGAGCAGAAATGGTGTAACCAGCTAAGAAGGTATTGAAGTTACCCAGGAGAGTTGGTGGTATGGAATGAAGAAGTCTAAGGGGGGTAGAGAGCCACAGCCAGGGTGGGTGATACAGTGGATGGAGTGGCAGGAGAGGGAGCTGTTAGCATGCCAACTGGACGGAGGTGTAATGCTCACTGTGCTAGAGAGTCCTGGATGGCAGAGGACACTGTGACAGTGTGCATGGATGGAGGGGGAGACCAGATTCAGCTTTAGATGTACAGTATTTTAATTTTTAAAAGTTCATATATGGTAAAATTCAGGGCTTTTTTTCTTTTGGAGGGTATACATTTCTACTAATTTTGGCAAATGTGTAGATACGTATAACCATTACTACAATCAGGATACATAACAATTTCATCTTCAAAAATTCCCTCATGGTGTCCTTTGTAGTCAAATCTTCCCCATACTCCTAAAATCTGGCAACCACTGATAAAGTCTTGGGCCTTATAATTTTACCTTTTCAAGAATGTCATCTAAGTAGAATCATGCAGTATATAATTTTTTGAGTCTGGCTTCTTTCACCTAGCCAATGCATTCGAGATTCGTCTGTGTTGTTGTGCGCATCAATAGTTCATTTCTTTTTATTCCTTAGTACTATTGCATTGTATGGGTGTCCCACAGTTTGTTTATCCATTCATGCATTGAAGGACATTTGGGTTTCCAGGTTTTGGCATTTATGAATAATGGCTGCTAGAAAGATTCATGAGCAGCTTTTTATGAGAACATAGGTTTTCATTTCTCTAGAGTAAATACCTAAAATTGGGGTTGCTGGCTTGTATAAGTGTGTATTTAACTATAAAAACTGCTAAACAATTTTCCAAAGTGGCTGTGCCATTTTGCCTTCCCACCGAAGCATGAGTGTTCCAATTATACCACATCTTCATCACTACTTGGTATTGTCACTTTTAAAAAAAAATTTTGGCCATTTTAATGGGCATGGAGTGGAATGGTTTTAACAGTGTTGAATGTCTTTTCATGCACTTATTTTGTATAAGGATATCCTCTTTGTTGAAGTGTCTGTTCAAATTTCTTGCCTAATTTTTAATCAGGTGGTTTAGTTTCTTGTTGGTGAGTTGGCCATATTGCATCTGATAGACCTTTGTGATATCTAGGTGATGATGTAGGCCCTTGGAGATGTAACCTTGGGGTTAGGAGGAAATGTCTGGTCTGGAGATGTTCATTTGGGAGTCAGTGGTATACAGATGCATGATAGTCCAAGGAGGGCTCATAGAACTGAGTCTTAAGGAATTCTAGGACTTAACAGCCAGTGGAAAATGTGAGCCTGCAAAGGGAACTGAAGATAAGCAGCCACAGAGGTTTAGAGAAACCAGAATAGTGTGGTGTGAAAGAAGCCCGATGAGTGTGCTCCAGAAAAAAGACAGCGGACAACAGTGCTGAATGGTGGTGGATGGCCATAGTAAAGTCTGTAAAAGTCCCATTTGGTTTACCAACTAAAGGAAAACTGTTTCTGTACTCACAATACTTCTGATGCCAAATGTGTGAGTTTTCCGCATCAAGCATTTCTCCAGTGCTCTGGAGACACCAACTGGGTGTCCCACAATTTAATTCATTTCTGATACTAACTACCTGGAGTCAGCACAGACCCCACAGATTTGGGGCTCAGTCCCACTAGACAGCCCCACAAGATGCCAATTGCAAGTCTGGGCTTCCCATACTTCTGACTGACCTGCTGTAAATCAGAGGTTCCATGACTCCTTCCTCCAGTTTGGTAATTTGCTAGAAAGGCTCATGGAACTCAAGGAAACACTTCACTTACTGTTACCTGTTTATTATAAAGGCTGGAACTCAGGAACAGCCAAATGGAAGTGATGCTTAGGGCAAGGTATGGTGAAGGGGCAAGGAGTTTTCCTGCTCTCTCCAGGAGCCATCCTCCCAGCACCTCCGTGTGCTCACCAACCCAGAAGCTTTCGCAATCCTGCTGCTTAGGATTTTTATGAAGGTTCTATTATGTAGCATGATTGATCAAACATCGGCCATTGGTGATTAAATCATTGGCCATTGATGATTGGCCTGGTGACAATCCCCATCTCCTCTCCCCTCCCCAGAGATCAGGGTGGGGTTGAAAGTTCCAACCCTCTACTCAAGTGGCTGTTCCTCTGGTAACCAGCCCCCGTTCTCCAACGGCCACCTTATTAGCATAAACTCAGGCATGGTTGAAAGGGACTTATGAGCACCAAAAGATGCCTGCTGTCATCCTTATCACTCATGAAATTACAAGACTTTTAGGAGCTCTGTCCCAGGAACCAGGGACCAAGACCAAATATACGTATTTCACAACATCTCACCAACACTTAAGTCATTGGTGAGCTTAGAACTTCAGTCTCCCTAAAGGGGCAGATATCAGGTTGGAACACACTGAGGAGGGAGTAGGAAGTGAGGAATGGAGTCAGCATGTCATCTCTCAAGATCTGGCTTTAAAGAGGAGACAGAGAGGATAGTAACTGGATGTAGGGTCAAGGAAATAGTGTTCTTAAGCCTTGCCAGGATTTTAGAGTTAAATTTTCTAAATTAAGGCTTGACTCTTTTCATTCACTTCCTCAACATTTATCATGTCCTGCTTTGTGCCAAACACAGTGCTACTTGCTGAGGAAACAAAGCTGAATATGATCGAGGTCCCAGATGAAAAGCAACTAGCTGTGTACGCAGTTCCTGAGCAGAACTGACAGTTCTGTCTATAGCATCAAGGGACCAGAGAATTCTTACTAGCAACATTTTTCTTTTATAGGAATTGTGAATTTTCTCTTAGGCTGTACAAGTTTTGAGGTCATAAAATATTGGAGCTGGAAGGGAGCTGAGAGATCATCTAATACAGCCTTTCGTCTTACAAATGTAGGAACGTGAGTCTCAGAGAAACCAAGTAGCGTGCCCAAGGACATGCATCTAAGTAAGTGGAAGATTCAAGGATAAAGCCTTTATCTTGTGCTTCCCAGTTCAGGGAATTTTCCACTATTCCATGCCAGATCATACACACAGTGTCAGTTTCTGCATTTCTAAATTCATGTAGCTTAACCACTACTTTAAATGGTAATGTTAATGAATTCCATGAGTCAGTGCTTATTTCCATATTCTGCCAATTAATTGTGGTTTTGAGGTAATCCATTCCAAGGCCCTGGATTATAAAGTGCAGTGTCAGCTGCTTTTTCAAGGTAATGCATTCCAAAACTTGGATCAGTTACACCTAATGTGGTTGAGAGTTAGCTGAATTTGTCTCTAATGTCCTCGAATTAAACATCAGTGGTCCTGTTTGTTTCCCCCCTAGCATGGCTACAGGGACCAATTGTGTCATGGTGGTGGCAGTGTCTCCACAGAGCCTGGGAAAGGGATGCTCTGGAGAAGGTGAGGGTCAGGCTTTAGGCAACCCTGCTGTAACCCGATGGATGATGTGCTGGAGTGACTGTTTCAGGAGTTGGCCTTTCTTTGTTATTGCAGCCAGAGATGACAGTAGGAAGAGCCTATGGTGATTTCTGACCTTGACTCCCCTTCAGCAGTTTGGACTGGGCTCTTACCATCTGGGAAATATCAATTTCATTTGGAAACCAGGAGCATCTTCTACCTCATCTAGAACTGGTTACTTCTCCAGCCAGCAGCACGTCAAAGAGAAACAGGAAACAAAAATATCATCCATTGAAAAAATAGCCATTTTCATGCCTAAGGTCTTTGGCGATCAGATTAATCTTTGGTGGCCTGTGCCACCCAATCTGACCTCTTGAGCTCGTCAGAGGAGGCGAAAACTAGACCTGCACTGCTCTGTGTGAGTATTGTGGCCCTGGTCAAGTGATACTGGCGCTAAATATTAGAGCTGGAAAGCCTTTCTGAGCTCACATAGTTTGCTATTACAGACATGAAACCCAGTTTTAGAGAAATGAACTATGTTCCATCATTACATTGTGGTGGTGCCTGCCTTCTCTCTCTGTTCTCAGCTTCCTCACCTATAAAATAAGAGGTTGAACAAGATGACTTCCAATATCCCGTCCACCTCTGACATTCAGTGCTCTGAAAGTCCCTTAGAGCCTTGCTGCTCAACACATGAGGGGTCAAGCAGCCTTGTGGCATTATCTGAGAGACAGACTGGCAGACTCTGGGGTCCCACCCCGGACCTACTGAACAAGAATCTGCATTTGAACAAAATCCCCGGGTGATTCATACATGTGCCACAGTCGGCTTTAGAAATCTAGTTGATTTGGGTCCTTAGACATTTTGTGTTCCTTGCCTAAGGCTTTCAGTTCTCATTCCTTCATTAGCCTGCAGATGTCATCAGAGAGCCAACAGTGGTCTTAATGAAGAGGGGAGAACTATAGAAAGCGTTTTCCCCCATTTGCGTGCTATCTATTCCACCCTCCTGCCCTTCAAGTTTCATTAAGCTCTTTGGCCAGTTACCCAGTAAAGCTACAGAGAAATGGGCTCCAAAGAGTATTTTGAAGGTGACCACATTACAGATATCTCAGTGTCTGCCCTTTCAGAAAAGAACTGGACCCTAGGGGTCCTCTCATCTTAGGAGCAGTGATGGTGGAGTGATTTAAAAAACCCCCAATTCTGTGTTTCCTTGACAAGTCAGCTAAGTCTGTGGTTGATGTCACCACTCTAACAGTGTAATATAATAAAGTATAGTTTATTTTGGTCCCAGAATTTATTTACTTATTAAGGCATGTGTATTATATTTTATCGTTGATCAATTCCCTGTAATTTTAAACTATAATGACCATCTTTTCAGTAAATCAAAGGCCAAAGTCTTCCATGTTATTATTAAATGTTATTATTTGTATAATAACCCTTTAGATTTTAAAACACTTTCAATTTAAAATTTTGGTTTTTTTAATCCTCTTAACCTAAGGGGTGTGGGATACACCAGTCTACAGATGATGATCCTGAGGCTGGAGTTTTATTTAGTAAGTTGTGGACTAAGATTTGGTTCCAGGTCTTCCAATTCCATATTGCATAATCTTTCTATTTTTACGAAACGGCCTCCCCTAAATATAATCAAATTTCTGCTCCATGAATGATGTCACTCACCATTGACATGTTTTATTTGGGGATTTAATATTTTTACCTACTAATATTTTTTCCAGCAGTGCAATTCACCAGCAGTAACTGATTACATAATGGAATTTACAAAGAAAATCCCATCACGTCTGTGGTTGGGAAGCTGCTACTGGGCAAAATGGACTTTAGAAAAGATAATATCCTAAAATACCACAGGATGGGGATATTTCCCCAGAAAGCAAAGTCAACACCCCCTTGTCCCCTCAACCATCCCTCTACCCACTCTGCAACATATAGGTCCTCTTTCTTCTCTTTCTAGCGCAGAAAGGAGAAGGTTTTTCTTCCTTCCTCTCTATCTTCCTTCGTTTCTCAGATTTTAAGCACCTAGTGTTCGTCAGGCCCTCTACCAGGTGTGATGACACAGTGGAGAACCAGTCTTGCCCTCAAGGAGTTGACAGTCTAAAGAAAGAACCTGACTCTGGACAAACGGGAGTAGTAATGTGGAAGGGGCAGAGCAGGGTGCCATGGTAGCTGATAATAAGGGGACATCCTCTAGTGTGGGGATCAGGGAAGGCTTCCCCAGAAGCAGTGCTATTTAGGCTGAGACCTGAAGGTCAGGAATACTGAGGGGTGGAGTGAGGCAGTGGAAGGAAGCACTCTCTGGAGAGCAAATGGCATCTGTGTTGCCTGTCAGGTAGACTGGAGTGTAGGGCAGGCCAGTGGGCAGTGGGACAAGGTGCGGCTGAAGAGCAGCCCTGGGGCTCAGATGGTCAAGAGCTTCTTGGGCTCAAACATAGTACTCTCTGCTCCAAAACTATTAGTGATGATCCGTCTGTTTCAATATTTCAGTGGAAGTATTCTGCTGCTATTCATAGCTTTTGAGGAACTTAAACTAACACTGGGATATAATTTTTCATTTTTTTAAACTTTAGAATTGACAGTATACTTAAAAGTGAGCAGACATCAGAATGAGGGACTGCATGCTTATATCTCTTTCAGTCTCGTAGTTATTCGTTCATGCATTTTACTCTCATGTTAATTCTAATAATTTGTCCCTGTTTTGGGCTTTCTATATAAATGATCATATCATTTACAAATACTTGGTTTTGCTTCTTCCTTTCCAATCCTCACACTTTTTATTTCTTTTTCTTCTTACTGTGTAGGCCAAGATGTCTGGTACATTACCGAAAGGTAGCAGAGATAGCGGGCATTTTTATCTTGTTTCTGATGTTTAAAGGGAAAGTTGCTGATATTTACATTTATGTATGTTTGTTACAGGTTTTTGACAAATAGCCTTGTGAGAAGTTCCCATCTAGCCTTAGTTTGCCGAGAGTTTTTATTATTAATGGATATTGAATTTCTGCTATCTATTGAGATAGCTATATACTTTTATCCTTTAATCTGCTAATGTGATGATTTACATTAATAGATTTTCTAATGTTAAACCAAGTTTGCACTCATAGGATAAATCCAACTTGGCATGATTTATAATATTTTCATAGTTTGCTGAATTCTATTTGCTAATATGTTGTTTAGGATGTTTGCATCTATGCTGGTGGGTGAGATTGGCCTATGATTTTTCCTTTTTCCTACATTTTTGTCTTGTTTTATTGTGAAGGTTGTTCAAGTTTCATAAATAAGTTGGGGGAGGGTTCTCCTTTTTTCTGTTCCCTGGAAGTACGTGCATAAGATTCCCACGCTCTGTTCTTTGAATGTTTGTTAGAGCTTGCCTATTAAACCATCTGCAGATTCTGTTTCTTTAAATGTCACTGCGCTGTTCAAGTTCTTGTGCTGTTTTGGCATTACAAAAGTATTTGTAATTTCATCTCAATTTTCGTCTAGATTTCATCTAACTTTTCCCAAAAAATACATTGGCTTAAAGTTGTTTATGATATTCCCTCATGTTATTTTTATTCTCTGCTACGTCTCTACTTCGTTCTCGTTTAAATCCCTAACACTTCTTACTGTGTCTTCTCTTTTTCTTCTTGGTCAGTTTTGCTTCAGTTCTGTCAATGTTACTTGTCTTTTTAAAGTTCTAGTCTGGCTTTGTTCATCCACAACTATGTCCACTGTATGGATACTTCACAATTTATCTATCCGTTCATCTGTTGGTGAATATTTAGGTCGTTTAAATTTTTGTGTATTACAAATAAAGCTGCTATGAATATTTGTATACTAGTCCTTGTGTGAACATGTAAATACCTCTTGGGTAAATACCTAGGATTGAAATGACTGGGTGTGTGGTAAGTATATATTTAACTTTTTAGGAAACTGCCAGATTGTTTTCCAAAGGGACTGTATCACCTTACACGCTCACCAGCAGTGTGTGAGAGTTCCATTTGCTCCACATCCTTTCCAACACAAGGCATTGTTGTTATTTTTGCTTTGAGCAGTTCGTTATCTTTCAAAAAGATTTAAATGCCAAGAAAAATACTGGTTATATTTACCCAGGTAGTGACCATTGCCAGCACTGCTGATTTTCGTGTAGCTCCATGTTTCCGTTGGACATCATTATGCTTCTGTGTGGAGGACTTCCTTTAACATTCTTATAGTGCAGCTCTGCTGGTGATGAATTCTTTCAGCTTTTGTATGTCTGAGAATAATCTGTATTTCACCTTTGTCTTTGAAAGCACATTCACTGGTTAATTCTAGGTTGACAATTGTTTTCTTTCAGTATTTTAAAGATGTTGCACCTGTTTCTTAGCTTGCGTTTTTCCCAAAGAGATATCTGCCGTTATTGCTGTTATCCTTGTTCCTCTGTATATGATGTTCCCCTCACACTGCCTGCTTTTAAGATTTTCTCTTTATCAGTGGTTTCAAGCAATTTAATTATAATGTATCTTAGTGTAGGATTTCTTTATTTTCCTTGTGCTAGGTTTGTTGAGTTTTGTGAATCTATGTGTCTATAGTTTTCATCTAATTTGGGAAAATTTCAGCCATTACGTACTTCCTCAAATATCTTGTCTGACCCTCCCTCCTCCGTGGAGTCCAGTTATACACGTATTTGCCTCTTTAAAGTTTCCCACAGGTCACTGATGCTCTACTCATTTTTCTTTTCAGTTTTTTCTCTGTTTCATTTTGGATTCTTTCTTCAAGGTCACTAGTCCTTTCTTCTGCAGTGTCTAAATTTCTGTTAATCCCAGCCAGTGTATTTTCAACTCAGGCTTTGCAGTGTCACCTCAAGATGTTTGATATGAGCCTTTTTTAATGTCTTGCACATTGTCTATTTAACATGTTCAGTCTTTCCTCTAGCGTCCTTGAACATACGGGATACATTTCACAATAACTGTTTTAATGTCCCTGTCTATTTAGTCTATCACCTGTGACATTTCCGTGTCAGTTTTACCGTATTATCCACCCCATTTCCCACCCCACCACTTCTTTGCATGAAATTTTTGATTGGATGCCAGATGTGAATTTTACCTTGCTGGGCACTAACTATTTTTATATTTCTATAAATATTCTTGAGCTTTGTTCTGGGATGTGGCTAAGTAAATTGGGCCTACGTGAACCCTGGGCACTGTTTTCTCTAATCTGTTCAGATGGTTCTTTCCTTAGCCGTGTATAGTTTCCCCAATGCGTGTACTGATCCGTACTCAATTGAGTATTCAAAGGGGAGCCCCTGAAGGTTTTCTGGGTTCTCTTTTGTGCAGCTCTCTCCTCTCCAAAACTGTTCTGCAAACTATCCTTATCTTGGCTTTCCCAGACTCCCAGCTTCATCTGTTCACCTCAGGGAAACTGCAGGGCTCCCCCTGAATTTCCGCTCTGTGCTTTGGACTGAAAACTCTCTCCAGACAGTAATCAGAGGGAATCATGGACCTCACCACTTTGTTTCTCATCTCTCAGGGATCACTGTCCTTTGTTGCCTAATGTCCCATGTCTTGAGAGCTGTTGTTTCCTAATTTTTATGCAGCTTTTTAGTTGTTTCAGATGGGAGGGTAAATTCAGTACTTGTTACTCTATCTTGGCTGGAAGAGGAAGTGTTATAATTTTCATTTTGTATCTTACTTTTTTCACTTAATGCTATTTTGAGCTCTTTCTATGTTGCTATATGTATATGTGTGTGTGTGCATGTATATATATATTTCATTGTTTCCTTTACATAGACATAACCATATTTAATTTTACTAAATACTGTCAGAATGTTAACCAGAATAGCTATATTACCTCTCACACCAGCAGTGCACAAAAGTTCCTGTCTCTCATAGCCTCATTCACTTGGTATTCTCCACATTTTTAGTTTTTGCCCTTCTGATGCAGCCATTTGAGTTCACCCTCAAGATTTCATTCAGGGCTTAGTAGTGCTCTTAGAAAACTTTCTTTTCCCACTCTGTCTTATTTAGCTGCCCCCCTTCCATGGCTTTGTAACACCTACGCTTATCTCAGCCATTGCACTTAGCAAGCCAGTTTCATTGTCCATCTCTCTATTAAAGTGACAGCACATTGAAGGCAGGGACTATGTAGAGATGCTAATCGTCGCCTACTTCCCACTGATCTTAAGACAAATATCCTGCCCACAACTCCTAACACAAAGGCAGGGGAGTCTGTCCTATGTGACTGTGGTCTCTCGTTGGCTCCTCTAATCTGGTCACAGCTGATTAGACCAGGCAGTAGGCAACTTGCATGCAGTCCTTTAGGTGAACCAGTTTGAGTGGGTCTCTTCTATGCAATCATTTGAGACTTGACTGGAACAGACTGTCTTTTGTAACTTGTGTCTCCAGCACCTAGCAGAGTGCCTGGCATAAGGGAAGTGCTCAGTAAACATTTAAATATGTTACTTCTTCTTATTGTACAAATTAAGAAACTTAAAAGAAGGTCATCATTCACTTTCTAAATATAAGTTAGGCTTGATTAACAGGCATAACATACACTGTTTTGGGGGTAAGAAGGAGATGAAAAAAAGGGTAAGGATCAACTAACTAGGTGGAAGGGGTTCAAGGGGGCACATATCTACTTGCTCAGAAGACTGCCCATTTAATAACAGGGCTGTCTTACCCATACAGCTCAGAAGTGTTTCTATGGCAGGAGAGGGTTTTCGGCACCTCCACCCCCTTCATTCCTCCCTATTCTCTCTTCTGGAGTGAGGGGATCATTTAGCATCAACAACAACATTGTGTTCTGAGAGGCAATCAAAATAAATAACAGAGGTTTGTTGGTATTGTAGGTGCATTCCTTGCAGAATGTAGGGACTGCCATTGCCATTCAGGATAAAGCCTTGGTCCATGGGGCAGAACAGGATAGAGCTGGGACCCCGGAGGCTGGGCACAGGAGGAAGGAAGGAAGAAAAGAGGCAGACCTAAAAAGAGGGGGCTTCTGGCTGCTCACCTGAGTTGAACTCTGTAAATCAAAAGGCAGGCTGATAAGAAGAGGGAACACAGATTTTGCAGCGTTGTTTGGATTTGAAGCGTGTTCATGATAGCCTATGATAAGAGTGGGGCACGATCACAGGTGGATTGATATCATCCACTTCTCTAGGAAGCGCTGAAGAGCAGGATCAGGCTCCCCACTCCTAACATGGTAACACAAATGTCAGTGAGAGAATGAATCTAATTTTCTTACCCGAAGGAATTTCTATCTCCTTTCTTTGTGAGAAACACAAAGTGTAAGCATCAGCAATGTGTCCAAGGCACTGATAAGGCACAAGGTGGTTGGTTTATAAACTTCCTTTCTCTCATTTCACCTTACGGAGATCCAGAAGCATCATGGGTAAGTAACCACTTCCTAAATCTCTCAAGTCTGACCCCTTGTCCCAGTGAGCTTAAATCCCAGCTCTGCCCCTTAGCAGCTACACAACCCCAGGAAAGTTACTTCACTCCTCTAAGCTTCAGTTTTTACATCTGTAAAATGGGAGTAATGGTAATTGACTCCTCATAGGGTGGCTGTGAGGATTAAACAAGGAAGCATAAGTGAAGCATCTAGCAGTGTCTGGAAAATACAAGCTATTCAGTAAATATACTTTCCTTTCCTTTCTCATTTTTCTGTTTTTTCCCACATTCCACATTCTTGATTACTCCGTAGCAGAGTCAATTACTGACTGCTAAAGAAGGGCTGGTAATGCTTGTTTGTCCAAGGATCAGTGTCCATAACACCGACTATAGGAAAGGTCAGGCCTTACTCCATTGCAATTTATTCCACTCCCCGGGGTTGTACTAATTAATACCACATTGTTATTATCTTGTCTTTCCCACTAGATTGAGAGCTTTTGGAGGCTAAGAATGCTGCTTTCTTCATTTTAATACCCACTTTCCCATGTTCTAGAACTGTGCCACATGTATTCCATTTGAATTAATTCATTCTCTTGACTCTGAGAAGGAATGGACCCATGCTATCCAGCTTGTAGAGGCAACGTGGTACAGCTTTGGGTTTAGATCTGAGCTTAAGTCCCAACTCTGCTGCTCACTGGGTTTATGATCCTGGGTTAATTACTAGCCTTTCTGAGGGTCACTTTCCTTATCTTAAAATGAAAAAACTAACGCACAGAATTGTTTTAAGGCTTATGATGCAGGTATGGTAGTTTGCAAGTTGTAAATACTTACTAAATTTCAGTTCCACTTCTTTGAGTCTAAATGAAGGGAGAGTCTACTTATTGATGTTTTTCAAAACCTTGGGTTTTTTGCTTGTTTGCCTAAGTGCTTTAAAATACAACTTGGTTTAGAAGAAATGGTGACCTTTAGTGGCTATCTTTGAAGGAGGAAGTCTCCAACAATGATTTTACAAGCTTTGAGGTTATTTGAGTCGGAGTCCAGCCAGAAGGCAGAACCATACCAGTTATTTGAGAGAAAATTCCGTATAAAAAACTGTTAACTAGATAATTGAACAGGTAAAAGGAGAACTGTAAGATGATGGTGGTAGCAACTGTAGGAAGCAACTATGATCCCTACAGCTGAGAAAAGCAGGAAAACTAAGGGAGAAATGCAGATACCTAGAGGAGGGGTCCTGCAGAGCTGAAACAGAACCCTGGGGCAGGACACGGGCCAGCTGGTGCTGGTGTCTCCAAGAGGTGCTGAGGTTGGTTCTAGGGTTGGGAAAACTGCAGACTGGATCAGCTGGTGCTTCAGGAAGGCACTGAGGCTGCAGGAAGATGTCTTGCTGGGATGATGCTTACAGAAACCTCAAGCAAACAGGAAAAGCTCACAGAGGGAAAAGCTTTCTCCCGCAGCCACAGAGAGGAGCAGATAGTCAGGGTCAAGCCCTGCTCTATCCTCCAGCCTCATAGTCTCCCTCTAGAGCTGCCGACGTGGAGAGCCCAACAGGGGCCAGCACAGCAGAAGTGGGGGCTGCAGAGGATCGCAGATTATCACAAGCTGAGTATCAGGATGAGTTTGGGGATGAGAGACAGTAACTTAATAACTGACACAAATATTCAGACAGCCGTTGCAAAGTGGCAAAGGGCTTTGGATGCCCAGCTGGTCTCATGCCCCAGGACCATACATACAGGGTTTTGGCCCCTAAAGGAAGCAAGGAATTACAATGAAGTCTTCTAGTCCAGCTTTTGTAAAAGGTTAGAGTTTGAATGGGCCACACAGAGAAGTAAGTACTTGGGCTGGGTAGTTCATCAAATCTTGCTGGTTAGGTCATCATTTTAGTAAAATGAGCCAATGTTATTATGTGTAACTGTTTTAATAAAGACTTCTGGTTTGACATTTACTAGAATGAGTAGAAAATTCATGCTTCTGGATTTTATATTAGCAATGTAATTCTAACAAAGGCCCAGGCTAAGGCAGTACTACTCACCACCTGATAGGAGATGACCCTAAATGAAGGCACAGTGTCCAAGGAGATTGAACAACCAAGTATAGGGAACAACCACCAAAATGATGTCCTCAAACATCCTGTATCTTAAACAGTGGAATCGTGCCATCAGAAGATACTACTGCTGGGAATTGTAGATAAGAAGTTGACAGTAGGAGAGGGCTTACCCTATCTATGAGATCCCTGATTCTAACTGCCTTTCTCTGGGTTTGTTTATATAACAGAATCTGAAGTTTCTGGTGTCCAAATTGAAACTCTGAATCCTCATAGAAACCTCCAAAAAGTTGGTTTTGTTGGTTTCTAACAAACCCAACTCCTGTCCTGATTTTCCTTCTGTAAATCACCTCTTTGCCCGCCATTCAACCTCATCTCCTGGTCTGAATCAACTCCCTTCTGGCATATCCCTCCCCGTGTAAGTGTGGAGATTCCGCACCTGCCCTTTGCCCTCTACTGCCCAATACTAAGCTACCCAAGGAGGATCTGAAAAGACTGTCCTTCAAGATATGTTTCTTAACTGTCTGGTTTTCTATGTTCGTATATAACTATGCCTCAGAGACACATGGAAGGAATAAGATATTTTCTGATTATAACTAGATAACTTAGGAAATAAGTTCAGAATAATAGTAAATGACTCTTAATCTTGATTCAGGACATATTACCCAATTTGCTATGATTAGTATGTGTTGTGGTGGGACATTCTTCTTGGTATGAAGTTAAACAGCTCCAAATGTCAAACAACTTCCTCCTCAGCCTGACTTGTGATCCAAGAATAAATAAATGTGTCAGAAGACTTTAGAGAGGGAAGAAATTATACTCAAAAGTGATTTGAGTTGAAATCCTTTGCTAAAAGAGAAGATTTGAGGAATAATTTCACAAAGACCAAAGGTGCTGAGTAATCTTGGAAGAGAAAGAAAGAACCCAAAATATTTTGGATAGTAGATGGACTCCTTTTATGATGAAGCAGTTGAACAGATTCTAGGAGCTCCAGAACGTCACCTTTGCCTGACCCCTTTAAATGCTGTAAACAGCTGAGAGCTTCCAGGACTGCCCAGGAAGGAGGAGCCCCCAGTCCCTTTAGAGAAGCCACGGGGGAGCAGAGGGAGTCTGTGCTCTTTCTGTCTGGGTTGGTTCTCGTTAAGAAGCTTGCTGTGGGTTCGCTCTATTCGTGGTTCATTGGGTCATTTGATTGTAGCTAATTGAGGTCAGAGCTGTTTATTTCTGTCAGTTCATTAATGGGACTCAAGGGCTCAAATATTTTGTATTCTAACATAATTGATCTATGATCTCCATTTCCACCTTTCTCAGAGCTGACCTTTTAGGATTCTAGTAATACTGTTGTTTGTGTTACATACAGTGTAGTGTTTAAGATTTCTTGGATTCGGGTCCTCACTTCATTTACTGTGTGATCCTCTCAGTGCCTGCATCTCCCCTCTCGTTGTAGAACTGGGATGATTAGAAGAGAACCAGTGGTTACAAAGGTTCAGGGGGCTCATTCTTGGAAAGGCCCTGGAGCCTGTCATACGATAAAGGCTCCAAGAATGTTAGGGATTGTTTCTGTCACACGATCTCTGCTTATCCATCACTATTTTGAATGCATGGGCATATATACTTCGTGTTTAATCATCCCTATTTCCTACTGTTGATTATTTGTATAACCAAAGCCATCTGTGCTATTGTTAACTCACTAGCAATGAAGATGGTGTTTAAAATTTTTTTTAAACAATTGAGCTGTTTGTGTTTTGCAAAGTAGCTTGGCCAGCAGCCACCGTCCACTGTTCCCTTCCCCTATGTATTTCCTGTTGTTGGATATTATTGTTCTTGTGTGTGTCACGTTTTACTGTGAAGAGGACAAGAGCTAACAGGTAAGGTCCATGAGGGCAGGGAGTCTGGTCCTGAATCAGTTGCTCCACCACTGCATCTCCTCAACTGGGTTCAGGGCCTTGCACTTGGTGGGCACTCAATAAATACTTATTAAATGAATACACACGTGAAAGAAGGGCATGAGCTTTGTCAAAACCGTTCCTGTGGGTAGGGCGTGGGTTTCCACTGGGAGAGAAGGGTGATTAATTGTGGCCATTAAAACTGATCCGAATCCGTCAACTGCAGAAGGAAGAGGTCTGTCCCTCAGACCCAGAATGAGCCCTTGGTGACTGGAGCCCTGGTGGGCAACAGAGACAGCACTCTCTTTTCCACTTGTGAGGAGAACATAAGGTGGCACGTAAGACAGCACTCATGGTATGGACATAGGCGGGGCTGAGAAAGAAATGGGCCAGCCAAGGAGCCAGGAAATCTGTACCAGGTCTTTGGGACCACAACTCAAGTAGTGATTGAAGGTTCTAAGACTTCTGTTTTGGAGAACTGTCTGTTTTAAAGCTGTTTTTATTTTTTATTTATTTTTTTCCCGAAATTATTCTCTTGTTGCTCACCCTTAGTTTATCTTGATCAGTACTAAGGAGAACCAAGCAAGAGCCTTGGGAGGCTGACCTTTGAAAGAAGTCTGAGTGGGGGCCGCGAGAGAATGTGAAGGGGAAGCCCCCTCCCCACCTGAAGATTCTCTTTCCAGAACTAGTCAAATCCTCACATCATGTTGTGTTTTGACCATGAAAGCTCTTCCCTTATGATTCTCTGTGGCTAGAAATACCCAGAAGGAGGACTTCCACTCTAGGCCATTAGAGAGTCCTTACTGGAATTATCCTTCCTCTGTCATAACCAGAAGATTGTCCAAAGTACTTGAAACATTTAATTTCAGACATTGGACAACAGGTAGCACAGAACTGTGACCCTTGAGAAAAGGACATGTGAGGTGAGCCTACCCTGGCCTAGGCTTTCTGTCTGACTGCAGCATGGTCAGGGGAGCCCAGGGTCCAGCAATCTCACTGAGGTGAGGAGACAAAGATTAGAGACGGGGGAGGCTGAGGTGGCTGGCATTTGCAGGGCACAGTACCCAAGAGTAGAGAGCTGCACAGAGGAATTTTCAGAAAGGTACATAGGGTTCCCTTGAGTTGTCAGCTGAATTCCAATCTGTGTGAACCCCATGAAGCCAGCTGGAACCACTTCTGAGGAAAGCACCATTACCAAAGCTCACACAGGGCTGGGAAGTGTTCAACTTCCCTCCAGTTAGAGTGGGAGAATTACCCAGGAGACTGAGAGTCTTTCTACTTGAAACCTCCTTAGCCTGTTCTAATCAGGGGAGTGAGCTGGGAGAGAAGGATAAATAGCAAAGCTCCAGTCAGTCAGTCAGAACCCCATCTTGGCTCCGAAAAGCTAAAGGTAGAGAGGGAGGAGAGGAGCTGGAGGGAAGGGGGAGCGGTGTTCTATGAAGGGTTGAAGGGAGAGCTATTCTAAGAAGAGAAAGACAGGTGATTCACACGTTTGACTCTTTTTTTTTTTGGTGAAGAAGATTTACCCTGAGCTAACATCCATTGCCAATCTTCATCTACTTTGTAAATGGGATGCTGCCACAGCATGGCTGATGTGAGGAGTAAGTCCCTACCAGGGATCCAAAGCCACAAACCTGGGCCGCGGAAGTGGAGCACACGGAACTTTAGCCACTCGGCCACAGGGCCGGCCCCAACACATTTGACTCTTTATAGAAATGTTAGAATAACGGTCATAAGACAACAAAGTTGAAGAAACTGAGGAGTACCTGTGGTTGAGACCGTTGTAACTCCTCTCCACCTATCTAGTCCACTACAGTGGTTGGCTTAACTACAACAGGTGTAGGCTCCAAAGGTTGGTCCTCATAGGCATTTGAGGTGAGGGCAGAAGTGGCGCCTTGTAGAGAGAGGATGGAAAAAGAGGGGCTCTGCCCTTCTCCACGGGGGCTGTTTACAGAAAGGGGAGCACAATGATCTGGAGGCGGGGTATCACCAGGCTTTTTAGAGGAGAAAAAGAGGATGCCTCCTTTGTGGATTTCCAGAAAGTCAACTTTTCTCTGTTGATTTCTTTTAGCACATTATCATGCCCCACAGCAAGCTTGGGGCCACTAGATTTTCCCAGAGGTGCCAGCTATGAGTGAGTGACCAGGACCATGTGGTGGTCTGGGTCACCCCCACTGCTCGGCTCCTGGGCCTGGGAATTCCTGTGTCTCATTAGGTAATGAGGCCCAGTGACTTCACAGACCTTGTACCTAACTCTGGACCATCTTAGGTATGAATGGAACTTTGCAGGGGAGCACATCCCCAAGTCAGAACTCTGGAGATGTGAGGAACTAGGTGTTCTTTTCTTTATTGGGTACAAAAGCAATTCTCTTAGAGCTGGGCCTTGATTATTATTCTGTTGCTTGGCATCCTTTCCTTAGTTTACCAAATAAGTCTTGTGATGTCACGTTCCATCACATTCTTGGTCTAAACTGTGTCTATTGTCCTCTAGAAGTATTAAGGCAGCTTCTCATAAACTGTCCATTCTACCAATCCCCACTGAGAAATGATCAGACCATCCAATTTTCAGCAGTCCTCCCCACCGTCACTGGATTTTCATGAGAAAGGATGCAATGGAAAGCTTATCAGTGACATGTTTTTAGCTTTATTGAAATTCTTTCATACAAAAGGTATAATGTATTTTAGGCCAGGCCTAATTTTCTTTAGTCCCTGAAATACAGGTCCATGGTTATTTCCATGTCCTCTTAAGTAGGTATGTAAACTAGCAGACTTTTATTTTAAGGTTCAAACACTTATCACCCTTGTTTGTGTGTAAAACATAAAGATTTTTATGTAAAACATAAAGCTTTTTGATGTAAGACAAGACTTGTGTTTTCCCAAATGAAAAGACCAAGTAAGAAAATTATGTGGGTCTTCATTAGTGGGATAACTGGATTCTTGCCAGAACCAATTTGGGAATTTATTTCATTCAATATGACATCTTTCCATCTTTAGTATTTTCTTTTTTTAATGCAAACTTTGCAATGTGCTGGGTTATGTAGTAAAGAATGCTATGTTTATATATGCATACATATATTGGCTCTGGAAAAAGATGCATGAGTACATGCGTGTTGTGTAAACACAGCAAATGGTCAGAAGGAGAGTCTCTGATCATTAGGATGTTAATGAATAACAAGCATGTTGTAAGCAAAGAGCAACCAATAGCACATATTGGTTTAGTTGGCAGCCAGGAACTTTGCTGGTCCTACACCTGGAGGGTCCAAGGTGTCGCTTTCCCCAGGCAAGCCAATGCTCACCTGGTATGACAGGTGAGTGTGTATCTGAGGCATGTCTATGAGTCTATGACTCCCACAGGTGAGGTGGGTCTGTGTTCACTGGCTACCTTGTACCTCCGCTAGTCCTAGAACACGTATATGGTCCAGATTGACCTCCTCCTCAGTGTCAAAAGCAGACTGTGATCTCCCTGTCACTAGGAGAGGAGTGCAGATTGAAGACTTGCAGAGGGGCCCACAGCCCCTTCTTCCCCCAGAGGTAATAGGGAATCCTCATTTCCTTCCACTCCTATAGGATTCATCAGGACACGTGTTCTCCTGATCACAGGATCCACCCAAAGAGACCCAGAAGGTTCAATATCATCACCTCCAAACAGCTCTGAGACACAGGCGACTTGCCTTTAACCCTGACTGCCAGACGACTGAGTGTGGGTCTTGGTTTAATCCAGACAGCCCCCATGTCACTCTCCAAGTCGCTTTCCTCCCATGTGGATGGTTGGTCTGGCAGCCAGTCATGTCTGATCTTTCGCTTCCACCTTGTAGGTTTTGGAGTATGTAACCTTCTAGTCACACATGTCTTATACCCGAGCTTCCTGCTCAGGTGTAAGGTTCAAGTAGAGATAACGGTCTCAGTCATTCTCAATCTTCTGACTTATAGGCCTAGTGAATGGGTCAGTTGAGTGCTACCTGGCGGTAAGGTCTTACCCAAGCTAACATGCCTTGTAGAAATGCTGCAAAGTGAATAAATGAATTTAGCACCCAAGATACTATGTAGCAGACATGGTAGTCACTCAATAAATGTTAGGTTCGCTCCCCTTTGCCAAATCCTGATTGATTCCTGCAGGTGACTTGCATTTCTCTCTCACTCCTCTACATCATTTCCACAAACTAACAAACGGTGTGCAGAGGCAGAGTAAAGAGGGAAAAATGAATCATTCTTTTGTTGGAAAGGAAGATGTCAAAACTCTTGGCCTAAGTGAGGTTTGGAATCATCTGAAGAGTAAATGATCTGTTATACTTCCTTCCTGTCCCCACTGCTGCATTTGATCTGACATACTCTCAGCATTCATCTGTAATTAACAGAACAAAAGGGAACATGGATATTGAGGCCCAAGGCATGGTGTTTAGAAGGCTGGGCAAAATGGCGATCCAGTTGACCAGGGCTCCACATGCAGGAACCCTGGTGGAAGGGAGAGACAGGCAGTAGATCCCAGAGTTGCACTTTGGAGCAGTTGTCCAGGAGGAGAATGCCGACAGGCCACCAGGGTCCTGGGATAGGGATACGGGGCAGGGGGATGCTGGACTGGGCAGGACAGAGGCATGGCCAGGGTAGCCCCAAGCAATGCCCCCACCCCAGGAATGCAGGAAGGAGGCTCTGCAGCAAGGCCATTCCCACTTTCAGTGTCTGTTGCACGTCACTCCAGCATCCTCAGCATGTCCGCAGTTTGTCACCCCCCATTTGGAGAAGCTGCAGCGGAAAATGGTATCCTCTGTGCCCTTGCAGGCGACATCATCCATCCAAATCCTCCCTGTGCCTGTGAAAACAAGTCAACATGGTTTCTTAGCAGATCTGCAGGAGAGCAGGACAGAAGAGAAATGGGAGCACAGCTGTGTCTGTCGTTGACCAGGCCGTCCCAGCCTTTGCTGGCAGTTCTCAGATCTAGTGCTTCCCACCTGCCCTCTCCACGCCACCAAGACCAACTACTTATTTTCTAGGCTCAGTTTCTGGAGGGCAGAATAATAACAGTTGATAGTGGTGATGATGGTATTTACTGAGTATCTCCTATGTGTTGGGCATCTTACACATATGATCTTCCTCCATTCTCACCATGGTGCTCTGAGATAGGTATTAATAAACCATTTTATAGATGGGAAGACTGAGGCTCAGAAAGCAATTGGTGCAAGTTTGCTCAGCTTGTAAGTGGCAGAGTCTGAACTCAAGCTCAATTCTTGCTGCCTCCCAGGCCCACACTGTATATTAAACATATAAACATATAATCACATTTCATAGCTTTTGAGATATGATATCTTACAGTCTTTGTTGGTGAATACCCATGCAAGGCCTACCAAGAGGGACAATGTCAGACAGATCCTGGATTGGACAGATCCAGTGCCCCATAATCAAGTAGGTCAGTGCCATCATTACCTCCAATCTTTTGAAGTTTAAAGCAGATGGTCTCATTCTATGAGTCCAAAACAGTGGTGCTGGAGTGGTGGGGGACCCCAGAATTTAACATTGTAACCAGACACATATTTAATGATAGGAAGAAGCATCCCTAACATAAGTAATTAGTATAGTACAAGGTTCCTAAGACAATCTATTTGAGTTTTGCCTGCAGCCAGTCATGTTCACCAGCTCTTAATGGGACCAACCTGCTGGTCTAAAGGAGCCCATGCAGGGGAACCTTTAGTTGGCCTTCCCAGGATTGTACCTGAGACTTAAGAGACATAAACTTGGCATTGAGGTGCCTCAATGAATGTCAGGGGAATAGGGCAGCTGGGTGAGGCTCCAGGAGGGAATGGAGAGGGCTTCTCTGGGGTCAGAGGGGTCAATGGAGAGGGGAGTGGGCTGCACCAGAAGTCACCTGGAGCCCCCACTGATGAACTGGAAGGACCATCACCCACGGTTCTTGTGGGCTTTCTGGGCTGGCGGCCATGTCAGGCTCCAGATGGTGGAAGCCCATGTGAAAGCCCTCTGGAAGGGTGACTGAGCTTCAGGGCTCCCAAGGAAGACTGGCTTAGACCTTTCCTGCTCAGAGTGTGGTCCTGGAGCAGCAGCATCAGCATCACCCAGAGCTTGTTAGAAATGCAGGACCTCGGATCCCACCCAAAACTTACTGAATCAGAATCTACACTTCAACTAAGTGGTTATACACTGAAGTTTGAGAAGCACTGATTCAGCAGAAGAAGCAGGGCTTTACAATAAGTAGGACAGATCTGGGTTCAAGACTCAGCCCTGTCTGGGGCCATTTCAGTTTTCAAACTGGGAGGGGATTCCTGGGATGTAGGATTGTCAGTGCTAAAACCAGGTAAATTCTGGGTAAACTGGGATGGTTGGTCACTCCAGCACCCTAACTTGTCAGGTCTATGACCTGGCACCAAAAAGTATGAGGTGAAAGGTCATAAACGGGGTTCCAACATTATTGGCTGTGTCAACCTGAGCAAGTCAAAGGAGGTAATAAATACTTCCTGTATTTTAAAGGGCTTTGAAATCCACCAAAACCCTATAAAAAGGTAGCTCAGAGCTTATACCATACCCTGATCTTAGCCCCGTCTCCCTGTCCCGTCTCAGCAGCCAGACAACTTCTTCTCTTAGAGGAATTGTCAGGACTGACTGCTAAAACCTTGAAAGTGTCACTCACTCTTGAACTACATGGGAGAAATTTCCACAAAAACAATGTCATGGGGACCTTTCAACCATTTTGCTGCCCAATAACCACCCACACAGACTAAGTGGTTCAGATGTGTTTTGTGATGCAGAGATTTCCAGGGATCACTGAGCAGTGAGTTCGGGGACAGAGATGGGAGGAGAGGCCTCCTTCCACCATCTCCTTGGATGATTTTCTTCACCAGAGCCTCTTCCCTGGCCGGATACCCTGTGTCTCTTACACAATAAGCCTTTGAGGCCTTGCAATAATGCGCAGATTAAATGTCTCCTGGAAAACACATCAGTTTACAAATTACTCAGGAAAAGGCTGTGGGCCCAAGAGCTCTGTGGGATTAGTCACACCCAAAGCAAATAAAGAAGCAAGTAAAGGGGACTGACAAACACGGAACAGACCCAAGGTCACCAGCTCAAATGCATATAGAGGATCACGAACCTCCAAACTCTAGCTGGTGCTTAGCCAGGGAGTTCTGGCTAATGTTCGGTCAGGGCAGAGTTAATAAAATGAGAGTAGGGTCTTTAAATCAGCAGCACTGAATATCTGCATCACTGCAGATAGCAGCATGGAGCCTCGCCGAGGGGCCAATTAACCCGAAAACCATCTCTGCTCCTCTCCATGTCAGAGAGGTTGGAACTCCCATGACTCTGGGCACCTCACGTTAGCTTTAGAATTGACATCTGATTACTCAAATTGTGGCCCGAGGGCCAGGAGTGTCAGCATCACTTGGGAGCTTGGTAGGAATGCAGGGTCTTGGGCCCTCCCAGACCTGAATTAGAGTTTGCATTTTCACAAGCTGTCCCTGATTCACATGCGCCTTCGGGTCTGAGAAGCCGTGCTCTAGATGAGGCGTGCCCTTCCACACAGGCTCGCCCTTCGAGCTCCATGACAAGCCCTCTCAGCTAAGCAGGGTAGATGACTCTGCTCCCACTTTACAGATCAGAAAAATGAAGCCACAGCGTGATGTTTTATCTTGAGGGGGAAAAATTGGCACTAGAGGCCAGGTCTTCTGACACTTACAGCACTAGGGGCGTTTGAAGATGACATTGTTAGAATGAGTAAGCAGAGATTTTATTTTATCCTTATCATCTGTTCATTCAACAATTATTTGAGAGCCTACTCCGTGCTTGACTCTATTCTGGGTGTTTGGACTACATCAATGAACAAAAAAGCACAAAACGACAAAAATTTCTGCCTCGTGGACCTAACATTTGAGCATCTATATGTTTATTTAGAGTAATATTCATAAAAGGAATAAGTTACACTGAATGCTACAGGCTTCTATCTGAGCCTCACACACAGGTAGGCAGGACAGCTAGCTAACAGAATTTAAGAGATAGGAAAACTGAGGCCCCAGAAAGATTAAGTGACCCATAACTAGGCCTCTGACATCCAGCCAGTGCAGTCCTTGCTCCTTATAGAGCCACAGTACACAGTTCACAGCACAGACATAGCTGGGGAGTGGCAAACCCTGGGTCAGTCGGGCCCGACTGCCTGCTGTTTTTGTAAATAAAGTTTTATTGGCACACAGCCCCACCGTTTGATTACATTTTGTCCGTGGTTGCTTTCATGGCACAACTGCGGAGTTGAGTAGTTGTGAGAGAGCCCATCTGACCCACAAAACCTAAAATATTTACTACCTGGCTCTTACTGTTTGCTGACCCTTGCACTAAGCATCTTCTAGTATTCAAATTTTATCTCAGAAAGAAAGGGCAACAAATGGTAATAATGATACGATTAGAAGTAAACACTCCCAATTCCATCCACCTTCTCCCACGTACAAACCCGTCTGTGTTTGCACCCACCCTCACCTCCTTCTGTCTGTCTGTCTGTCTCACAGAAAGGTCTTCTCTGCAGGTACAAGGCTAACCCCCAGCTCTGCTAGATTCTGTTCCCTTCCATCCCCTCTTACACTTCGTTCCAGCCATCACCCCGTCCTCTTCTCCATCCGCACTCACTCCCTCTCCAACAGCTCTTGGGCCAATTTAAAATTTAAAAACACTTAAACTAAAATAAGAGAGACTTCTTTAGGTCTCTCTCATTTAGGGCTTTCCCTGCTTTTTCCCAGGGAAACCGATAATTTGATTATTGAGCCCCGTCCAGGAAAAATGTTATGGTGCCAGACCACGGAGAGAACTGCCAGGGATTGGCAGTTTCTCATATTACACGGGGGAGGACTCAGGTCAGGCAGGCACAGAAGTTCCTTCTTTCTTTCCTCCCTCCCTCCTTCCTCCTTCCTTCACTTCCTGCCCTCATGTTTATTCAGTACCTTTTATGACGCAGCTACAATTCTGGGTTTTGGAGCCATAAAAGTAAAGCCCTCAAGATGTTCACACATCCATCAGCAATCAGGAGAGTGGAGAGGTGCTGCGAGAGAGATGTGCACAGAAGATGCCACGGGAGCACAGAGTGGGGTATTTAACTTATAGGGTTGGTGTGGAGCAGGGGATGGAAGGAGCCAGCAAAGCTTCCTCAGGAGGTGAGAATTGAGCCTACTTTGAAAGCTGAATAGGAAGTAGCTAGATGAAGAAGAAGGGAAAGGCATTCCAGACTGAAGGAACAGCACCTGAGAAGAAATGGAGACATGAAATAGCTACGCAAGCTCAGAGAACACCAGCAGACGCATATGGCTGGATGGTGAGAGAGGGGTGAGAGGCCAGTTAGGAAGGGCCTTGGGTACTAAGCTAAGGAAAGCAGAGTTGGTCCTGAGAGCAATAAAGACCCACTGAGCACACAGGCAGGGGAGTGACATGAGCAGGTGCTCACTGTAGAAAGATCCCTGGCAGCCATGAGGAAGGAGACTACAGGAGCCAGCCTGGAGGTGGAGGGGAGGCAGCCCTGTGGGGAGCAGCTCCTGGAGGATCAGAGCTACCACTGCACCCGCCTCAACTGACACGCTGCCTCCACCCACCAGACAGCAAATAAATGTGCACGACGGGACCTGCACTGTGCTGACTGCTTGACCAAGCACATGATCTCACTTAACATTTGCAATCATCCTTCAAAAGTGGAAGCACTGAAGCTTGAAGAGGTTAAGAAATCTGCTCCAGGTCACCAGCCAGTAAGCAGCAGATACGGGATTGTGACCCAGAGCCCGAGCTCCTAACCACTGCCCTCCCTGGCCTGAGCGCCTATGGCAAGAGTAATGAGAACAAGAGGAGGTGACAGATTCAAGGGACGCCAGAGAGACAGACACTGGGAGAATCTACAGGACCCATGGACGGACTAGATGAGGGGCAGGGGCGTGGGTAAGGGTGGGAAGAGGGATGGGCCTGCAGTCCTGGCTGGCAGGGCAGGAAGCACATCCAGAGGGTACAGAGAGAAACAGAGCCGATGTGGGGAGAAGGCTGAGGAGTGGGTGTACAAAGACTTGAGAGTCGGGGCACTGGTGGGGTAGGAGGCTGTGGTCAGAGGGCATCTGGACCTGACGCACAGCCCATTTTGCTGCCAGGAGAGGCGGCCACCTCTTGCCCTCTGCCCTGAAACTGCTATGGCATGATAGCCCTTATGATGCTTAGACGTTTACAATGCTACGATGTTTAGAATCTGTAAACATCTGTCTCTCCCGCTAAATGGGGCATGTTGAGGTCAGAGACTAGGTTTGTTCCACTCTGTGCCCCAGCACTGGGCCTAATGCCTGGCCCATGGAAGGTGCCTAGAAACTGCCAGGGAAAGAAGGAAGTGCAGGAAAAAGGGCGCCGGATAAGCCTCGGGTGGGTCAGTCCCTTCCCTTGCCCAGGTCCTCATTCCCCCTGTGTACCCATTAATAACACCTGGTATCTACCTGCCAAGGTCTCGAATATCACATGACGTAAGTTATTGAACTATGAAAGGGAAATAACAGTGCAAATCTGATGTGTACGTGCAAGGAAGCCCGCCTTCCCTTCGACTGGTGTGAAGAATCGAGGGGCAATTTTGGAGCTTCCTCACATGTCACACAATACAAAATCACAGGGGAATGAAAGAGGATACAGAGTCTCAGGTCTAGGCTAATATGGCCCATGACATTTAAACGACCTATTTTGACTTCTCTAAAAGAGTTTATGATTTTCTTTCCCCAAAAACGTTTTACTTCCACATGTTAGGAAGAAGTCCTCATTAGAACCCAAAATGGAAAAGCAGTGACTGTTCCTGCTCTTTCTGTTCCTCATGCAATCAGAAATGGCAGTTTTCCTTGAAGAAAACAGGCTGAAAGCCAGCCCAATGCTTGCGGTGGGAGGAAGGTGCTCTCTCTCCCGGTGGGCTGCCCTCTGTGGAGCTGGCCCCTTTGAACTCCCCGCGCTCTGACCTTGAAGTAGAGAGGCCAGGATGCGCGGGGTCAATCAGCCACTCTCTGCCAGCTGTCACAACAGATTTCACCAAGAGGCACTTTCGGTCAATGCGATCGTCTTAGTCTGCTGGGCTGCTGCAATAAAGTACGTAGACGGGGTGGCTGATAAACAACAGACATTTTTTGCTCACAGTTCTAAAGGCTAGAAGTCCGAGACCAGGCCAGCCTCGCCCGGTTCTGGGGAGGGCCGCCTTCCAGGTTGTTGACTGACTTGTCTGTGTATCCTCACAGAAAGAGAATGAGGGAGCTCTCCGGGGTCCCTTTTGTAAGGGCACTAATCCCATCATGAGGGCTCCACTCGTGACCTAAAAACCTCCTAAAGTCCCCACCTCTTAATACCATCACACTGCGGGTTAGGATTTCAACATGTGAATTTGGGGGCCACAAACATTCAGTCCATAACAGTGTCTGAGGTCTAAGGGACGAGATTCTGAGCAAGAATTACGGCAGCCCACAGTGGGGATGAAGAGAAAGGCAGCTGTGAGGAGTGGAGGGCCCATGGCCAGTGCTCTCACTTCCCACAGATCTTCAGATCGGCCTGAGTGGTGGCCACAGTGAGCATGCCAAGACATAGAGAGTGTCATGTGCTGAATTGTGTCCCCACAAAATTCCGATGTTGAAAGCCTGACTCCTAGGACCCAAGAATGTGACCATTTGGAGATAAGGCCTTTAAAGAGATGACTAGGGTTCAATGAGGCCCTAAGGTGGGCCCTGATGCAATCTGACTGTGTCCTCATAAGAGGAGACACAGACACACTCAGGAGGAAGACCATGTGAGGACACAGGGGGAAGACGGCCACGTACAAGCCAAGGAGAGAGGCTTCAAGAGAAATCAAACCTGCCAACATCTTGATCTTAGTCTTCCAGCCTCCAGAACTCTGAGAAAATAAACGTCTGTTGTTTAAGCCCCACAGTCTGTAGTATTCGTCACAGCAGCTGAGCAGACTAACACAGAGAGCTGGCCTGAGGGACAGACACAGTGCCGTAGAAGGAGACTGCAGCTGGGCTAGAGTGTCCTCTTTGAAACAGGAAAGGGATGAGTGGTTCAAATCAGCGGTCTGCCCGGGAGGGGTCTCCCCTTGCTCAAAGTCTCTTGTACCATCTGTAGGAAGGGACATGTGCTTGAGCACGTTGAAAGGAAAGCAACCAAAATGGTGAAGGCTTTGAAATCTTGTCGTATGAGGACAAGATGAAGTATCTAGAGATATTCGTCTGAGGAAGATGTGGGCAGAGAGGGACAGGGACAGCCCATGCTCCGTTCTTGGGTCTGAACCCAGGCTCTGCCATTTGTCAGCTCTGTGACCTTCGGCAAGTTATTCTTGCCTATTTCCTCATTTGGAAAATGGGGATAATACCTGTATCTACTTCCTAGTTTTGTGAGAATTAAATGAGTGAATATTCGTAACGTGTTTAGAACCGAGCCTGGCACACAGGGAGTGCTGCATGAGCGTTAGGCAATAACAACGATGTGACGGCGGTAAGTGAGAGTGGGATCCGACACGTGCCTGAGACACAGGGCTGAGGCGAGGGCCGGGGGGAATCTGACGGGAGACAAGAAAAGAAAGGAAGTCGATTCAAGGAAAGGAAGAATGTTCTCATCATCAGAACTGTCTGAAGACAGACCTGCTTGCCTAGGGGACAGAGACTTCCCGCATCAGGAGGTATTCAGCAAGAGGCCAGGTAACACTGGGCAGGACTGCCGTCGAGGGTACTCGAGCTTTAGAGAGGAGACCAGTCCTAGGATTCTTGGGCCCGCTGCCTGTGTCCTTTTCCTCCAGAGCACCTTACCTTGCCCAAATCGAGCCGTTCGGGACACTTCCTCTGCACCGCGAAAGCCCAACATTCGGCACACCACGTCCCCGTCCTTCTTGTCCCAGCCGTCGTCGCACACAGTGCCCCAGCGCCGGTCATGGTACACCTCCACGCGGCCCTCATGTGGGCCGGAGCCATTCACCAGCCGGATCATCACGGCCTCCACGGCACCTGCAGGGAGCAGCCCACAGTCACTGCTCTGCTCTGGACACACCGGGGCCCGCCCAGGGACCCTTCCTAACTCGCCACTACACCTCTCCTCCATAGGGAAGACAGGGCTGGGCTACAGCCAAGGCCAAGACGGTGGCCAGCGAAACCATAGTGTGTCATCCCTGCCCTGTATCAGCCTCCTTTTCTCCACCATTTTTTTTTAATTGATTTTATTTTTTTAGAGCAGTTTGAGGTTCACAGCAAAATTGAGTGGAAGGTACAGAGATTTCCCACATACCTCCTGCCCCCACACATGCACTGCCTTTCCCACTGTCAACATCCCACACCAGAGTGCTACATGTGTTACCATCAATACACCTGCACTGACGCATTAGGATCACCCAGAGTCCACAGTTTATGTTAGGGTTCCCTCTTGGCGTGGTACATTCTATGAGTTTGGACAAATATATAATGACATGTATCCATCACTACACTACTATACAGAATAGTTTCACCAGAAAAATCCTCTGTTCATCCCTCCCCACCCCTTAACCCCTGGCAACCACTGATCTTTTCATTGTCTCCATAGTTTTGCCTTTTCCAGACTGTCATATAGTTGGAATCACACAGTATGTAGCCTCTCAGATTGGCTTCTTTCACTCAGTAACATGCATTTAAGGTTCTTCCATGTCTGTCTGTGGCTTGATAGCTCATTTCTATTCAGTGCTGAACGATATTCCATCGTGTGGATGTACTGCAGTGTATCCACTCACCTACTGAATGACATCTAGCTGCTTCCAAGTTTTGGTGACTGTTAGGAATAAGGCTGCTATACACATTTGTGTGCAGGTTTTTGTGTGGACATAAGTCTTCAAGTATTTATTTGGTTAGATACCAAGGAGTGCAATTGCTGGATTCCTCTCTGCCTTTTGAGACCTGGTGACCGGCAATCATGTCTTCCAGGGAGGAGGGGAAAGGGGGAATAGAGGAAACCAAGGGACAGCCAAGACAGAGGGCAGGTGGCCCTGCTGTGCAGCTCGGGAGGTGGAAAGGTCCCTGGAAGGGCCTCAGCCCTTCGGTCTGTCATTCTTGTCCACCCTCTCACTCAGCTGTGAGCATGAAAATGCTTGAAGCCAAAGGCCTGGGTGTGACTTTGCCTCTGCCACTTACTCTCTTCAAGCGGGAGATAGTAGTTCACCAAATCTAAGATGTCACTTTTTGTAAGGCACATCACCATAAAGATCCGGCACTGTCACGCAGCCCGGGTTCATTTCCCACTTGGGGAACCGCACCACCCATCTGTCAGTTGTCATACTGTGGTGGCTGTGTTGCTGTGATGCTGAAAGCTATGCCATCGGTATTTCAAATACCAGCAGGGTCAGCCATGGTGGACAGGTTTCAGTGGAGCTCCCAGACTGACAGACTGGGAAGAAGGACCTGGCCACCCACTTCTGAAAAAACTGGCCATGGAAACTCTATGAATAGCAGCAGAGCACCGTCTGATACAGCGCAGGAAGGTGAGAGGATGGCGCAGAAAGAAGGGGCAGGGTTCCACTCTGCTGTGTTGGAATTGACTCGACGGCTCTAACAGTAACAAAAGAAGGAAAAAGCTCTGCCAGTTACAGTGGCAAATTGTGTCACTTGTTAGATGCTTCTTGATTTCAGAGATGTTAAAATGGGTGTCACAGAATCAGTGAAATATGGAAATAGATGTACAGAGCTCAGAACAGCCTCTGGTGCACAGAAGGTTCTTCTTTCTACCTGGATGACCTTAAGAATGTCTCATAGCATCTCTGAAGGAATTCCCCCAACTGTAAAATGACCTGGATACGGCTCGGCTCGGAGCACAGCGACTGACACACGGGAGGCACTCCTAGTGTGCTCCCCTCCCTACTGGCTGGAACCCTGTCCCAATCATCTACAAACTCTGCTTAGTGCAGAGCCTGGCTGCAGGAAATGGACAGTAAATGTTTGCTGCATCGATGAATGAATGAAGATTCATTCTTTTGCATTATAAAGCAATGCATTACTTCTCCACAGGAGTATTCTGGGGAGTCAAAGAACATCGGAGCAGCCGGAAAAAGCCTGAAGATCACCTCAAAGCCAGGGTTCAGCTGGAGAGTTACAGTGTCAGGGCCAGAGGTGGGATGGAAGTGCAGGTCTCCTGATGTGTCTTTGAACATCCGTTTCACCATCCTGCCTGCCCTCCATTCATGGGGGGCTATTTTCATCCCTGGGGGACCTGAGCTTCCTCCCTTGGCAAGATAGTGGAGTGTTCATTGGGTCTTAAGTCTGGCTATACACCAAAACCATTAGGAATGCTGTGAAAATGCAGATTCCTGGGCACACTCAGACCTACTGGATCAGAATCCTGGCAGTGGGAGTCAGGGATCTGTATTCTTTTACAAGTGTCCCAAATGATTCTGAGGTAATGTATGTGTGGGGACTAGCACTTGGGAGTGACGGGATTAGATGATCTGTGAAGTTCTTTCCAGCTTCAGTGATTCCAAGGTCAGGGAAGAAGTCAAGGTTGCCTTTTTTTGTGGCCAGAAACCACCTGGAACACGTAGGGTGGAGGTGGGGACACTACTGTGACACAGTGACAAGTAGGTGACACAAAGAAAGAAAACCCCTGTGTAAACTGTCAGAGAAAACAGCAAACTCTATCAAGTTCTGCTCGCAATAAGTACTGCACCTTGGATTATTTTTATCTCTTTCTTTTTTCTGCCAGGTGGGCTAGGGCATTCCCCCTTCTAATGACTGTGACTTTTGTAGACCCCTGGAGGAGGTGGCAGAATTGATAAGCCCCACATCTGTGCCACATGAGAAAGGAGAGGAGTCAGAACAGGCCACATGTCTGTTATGCACTGCTGGGGTTGGGGAAACCCTGGAACATTCTGTACAGGGGAACCAAAGAAGTCACCAGGAAACCACAACATTGGCACGATGGTGAAGGATTACAGCAGGATGATTCCAGAAAGCTCCTTGTAATGTCTAATGCTGCTTCGTATTCATCCTTCATCCCTGACCATTCTCCCCCCAGAGATTTACTGAAAACACAAGCTCCCCCCGGGCTGTCAAAAAAGGCTGAGTGTGAGCAAGAGAACACAGAAATCCTGGAGAAGGAAAACGTGGAGAGAAGCTGGAATGCAGAGGCCAGGTCTGAGACAGAGAAACTCCCCTGGGAGTGGTAATGACAAGCTAACCTGCAGCCAGCAGCAACAAATGAGGCCTGGCCCCCCGGCTGGGGGCTCAGCCCTGGGTGTGTTGGCTGAGCCTGAGATGTCAGCTTTGATTTCTCCTAGACCTGCCTTGCCTCTGTCAGCACCCCGTCACGGTGGCAGTGGGCCACGCCAAGCCAGGAGGCCTCCAACAGAAGCCTCAGTGTGCGGTCATAAGTAGAGGAATAAGTGGCAGGAGGATGCTGTGGGTCCCAGAGCAGGCCAGGCAGAGTTCAGGGTGTTGGGTCAAAATAACAGGAAGAGGCTGGGTGCAGCGTGGGCAGCCAGGGCTGATGTTCAGAGATTCCCCCTTATCCTCTCTGCTCTGGCCAGCCTGAACTCACTCCATTCACTGCTTCGTTTAGTCGAATAAGTGACTGACTACCTGTTAGGGGCCTGGTCCTGTTCTAGGAGCTATGGATACATCCATGAACAAAGTCTCTGCCCTCATGGACTGATATTTTAGTGGGAGAGACTAGTAATAAAGCTAGGAAACAAATAAAAATATAACTACGGCCAAGTAGTGATGAGTGCATAGAGGGGAACAAAAGCACAGAAAGGGAATAGAGAGTAAGGGGAGGCGCCATCTCGAACGGGGAGACAAGGAAGGGAATGGAGAGTGAGGGGAGGCGCCATCTTGGATGGGGAGAGAAGGAAGGCCTTGAGTGGAGACCTGAATTAGCTGACGGAGGACGTGGACTTCCCCACCTCAGAAAAACCCTTCTCTGTACTCTAGCCTAAGCTTTTCTTGTCCTTTAAATCTCAGGTTAGATATCTCATCTCCCAAAAAGCCTCCCTTGGTCCCCTACACCTGACCAAGGCTCCTTCTATGGACATAATTATCACTTCATGTAATAATTGCCTATTTACTCTTTTAGAACACTGTGAACATTCTGAAGACAGATCATGTGGCTTGATACAGTGCCCGGTACACCGAGATGCCCAAGCTGTGCAAAATGAAAGCATACATGAATGAATGAACCCAGATAACACAGACCCAGGTGGGCAAGTCCTCTCTAGTGGACACGGCTCCCTAGAGCCTGTGGCTTTGGTGGGAGCCTGAATGGAGAATCAGCCGTCAGGCATCCCACGGCTCCAGGGCCTTCGTATTACATCACAGCCTCTTCTACTCACTCTCTCACTGACAGCTTCCTTTGGTGGGATGGTCCTGGATTTTGGACCCAGAGCTCAGGCTATTAGTACAATGGCCATACATTCCAAATGAGAAAACAGAAACATGGTCCGTCATGTGATTATGGTGGCTGCTGGAGGAAATCTGGAAGGTGTCACTTGGATGCTGAAATACTGAAATTCTCAGGAGGCTTCAATGTATATAGAAGCGACAAAAGAATGTTTAAAAACAAGACAAGTTCAAAAAATTGGAAACATATGGTAACCATAATTACAGGACTCATAGCATAAATTTCAAGGATGTCTCTGGTCTATGCCCCATCCTCTCCACCCACCAAACAAGGTCACGGCCCCAGGACTCCCCACCCCCAGACTCCATCAGGGTTGGCTCATCGAGCACTGGAGCCTGTTCCTTGTCACTTGTTCCTAGACCCCCCAGATTCAGACCCCCTGGGGGGTCTAGGAACAAGTTCTCCCCACAACACAGGCTGAACACAGTCACCTGCCCATGGAGTCGGCAGATGCTGCATGCCTCAAAAGAATCAGAATGATCTTGACAGCCGCATCACCTCCCCTGGGCTCCTCTAAACCAGACAACAGTCTGTTCTAGCTCCACCTTATGGAACATGGCACTAAGCTATGGTTTTTGCATCCTTTTCTTCGCCCTCACAAAAGCTTGGCTCTGAGAATACCTCCCTTGGGAAAAGCAGAGGCTGAGGTTTGATCTGCTTATGAGGCAAACCGCCCCAATTCAGGGACTCAGAGAGGCCAAGGGGCTGTTCCCTGAACAGTATCTCTGGCCTCCTGAAGAGCTATAGGGAAGCCCACAGGCAAGTCTTTTCCAGGCCTGAGAGATGATGCCACCTCCTGGAATGCCCTGGGGAATCACCAGATGACGGCAACAGTAACCCCTCCCCAGCCTGGGAAAGATGTCAGGACTTGTTAAGAGGTTTGGGTTTTTGTGGGCAGAGGGTTTAAACTCTGCTTCTTCCCAGCAGTTTCTGCCCCAGGGCTAAGCTTTCCCACCAAGCCACCAACCACCACTCCCAACGCTCTCACCCCACAGCTGTGTCAGCCCTAGGCCATCAGATGCAGTGCCTGCGAGGTAGCTCAGCCTGCTTTGTGACCCCCACCCCCACCCCCTCACTGCCTAGGACGCTTCTTGTAAGTTCAGGGAACTTCCTCCTCAGACGCCCACCCAGAATGGTCCCCAAGGGGCGAGCTGGGATACCTGGGGTCAAGGGGATGCCTCTCCTTGTACATGAAAGGAGAGGAAAACGGAAGTCAGGGATTTCTAACTGTCCAAAACCCAGGCACTCCTAGGCCAGTAGCAAAAGGGGATGATCCAGTTGGAGGGCAAAGGGCAAGAGTGCTCATAACGAGCACTAGCGCGAGGGACCTCAGGCTTTCACTGCTGTGTGCGACTTCTCTTGACAGCTGCCCCTCACTGACAGGCCGCTTTACTTTCTTCTCTGCATTCCACCTCAGTGAGCCCTGAAAAATCTTTCCTGAGCAAAACCAGGCTCAGCAACCCTGCAGAAAACCCTGCCCCCAACCATTCCCCATGTGGATATTTGATTTCAATTCATAAAGGGAGTCCTGCAGGTGAAGAGAATCTCAAACTCTCCCTTGTTTGGGGGTCCCTACTCTGCAGACTGGAGTCTATCTGCACTTATGCCCACCGTTTGCAAGTGGAGAGGACAGTAGTGACCACAAGGCCAGACCCCACCCCACTCTTTGCTGGAAGAGCACTGTTGGTGTTCCATCTCTTATCTGGAAGACCCCAGGGAAATACAAGTAGCTGTTCCTCACCAAAAACCTGGAGGACAAGTGGAGAGTTTTCTGATTGACAGCTCGTCCCACTCCCTAGCCCACTAAGTCTTGGGCAGAGCTTTCCCTTGTCCCCACATCGCAGGGACACTCAGATGTTCACAGGGCCAGGCCTCTGCTGCTTTTTTTTCCTGCTGCCCCAGGTTTGGGGCCAGAAGTTCTCCCTTTCATACAGAGAAGCAGACAGAGAAGAGCCCCCTCAAATCAAAGCCCAGACCAGAAGCATCACTTC
This sequence comes from Equus asinus, assembly GCF_041296235.1. NCBI lineage: Eukaryota > Metazoa > Chordata > Mammalia > Perissodactyla > Equidae > Equus > Equus asinus. The sequence continues at coordinate 64,116,412 of NC_091792.1, read as the reverse complement.
ATTGTCCCCGTGTAACCATAGGGGAGGAAGCTGATGCAGGGGGCCCAGGGCGGGAGACCTGCCCTTTCTAGCTGGGCAGCCTCCTTGCTCTCTCCCAGATCAAAAGGTTCAATCGTTTCATCAACTGGTTCTCCGGAGCATCAGTGGTTCTAACCTCTGCTGGGAGCTTTCTGCCTAGCTGCAGTGCCGGACATAGAACCCGCCTCCTCATTCCCTGACCAGCTCTACTCTCCCTGCCTGTTACCCAGGCCACTACCGGGACCAAGCACGAGGCCCTTGTCCACTCTCCTGAAGCAGGATCCCAGATCTGCTCCAGTCCTGACCCAGCCCCCCCCCAGCCAACCCAGCAAAGAGGGCGGGGCTGAGGCACAGACGGGGTCAGATTGTGGAGAAGAAGAAGGCAGGGTGTCTGGACCGGGAAGCTTTGCATCTTCCAGGCATGTCTCTAGTAACAACCTGCTTAAGCTTAATTGTGGGCTACAGACGTCACCATTACTTAGTGCATGGAGCTATGTTTAGGTAACAGTCATAGTCTTTGGGCTTTTCTAATCATCACAAATGATGGGGAAGCCTAGAATTTGCCAGCTGGCAGAGACCTGGAGATGACATAGCCCAAACTCTTCACGTGACACAAGGGAACACAGGCCCAGAGAGGTGACGTGTTTTGCCCAAGGTCATCCCACAGTTAGCAGTAGAAAAGCTGGGCCCTGAACTTGAGACTTAACCTTGAGCCAATCCTCTGTCTACAACTTCCTTTCTCTCCCAGAGTCCTTCATTCTTCATGAGGTCTCCGGGCAGGGTCCATTAATTCTGCTTCACGACTGTGATGCAAGACGTCTTTTGATGGAGCAGTTATGCTAAAAACAACTGCTTTAGCCCTTGAACTGTAATGCATCTATGTCAAATTCATAACACAGCTTGGCTTCTCCTAAGTCTTATATGAGGACCAAGACATCAGGAATGCCCTTGGAAAGCAGGGCTACCACTGAGTTCATGTTTGAAAGAGAATGTGTCACTGTTTCCAGGCAGGGGAAAGAGGAACCACCCTTAGCTTTTGAGGGAAATGATAACATTCATTGAAGTCCAGGGTGATTCTATTCCCTGTGCACAGATTTGGGGTGCTGAAAATGTGTTGTCTTTATTCATTCTTTATATTTATCTTTATCAATGCACGTATTTCTTTTCTCAATTACTTCTTTACTTATCTATCCAGATGCACTCACGGAATCCCTATCACATTCCAGTATTGTACTAGGTGCGAAGGCTGTGAGGACAAGTAAGTGTTGTCTGCCCTTTGTGGGCTGGCACTCCTCTGACCAGAGGGCACTGCATGAGAGAGCTCAAGAAAAGCTCGCAATTCTCTGAGGGTTATGTGTATATATCCCACTTTCCCTTGGGAAGAGAGATGATGTTTTATTTGTCCACGATCCCTCAACACTTAATATTGTGCCTGGCTAGCTGAAAATGCTAAGTAAATGTGTGGTGAATAGATGGGGTGGAGGGCATGGATGCATGGCTGTGTCAGTGGGTATGATTAGAATCCCCAGCCAAATGCCTCATGATTCCTGTATCGCTCGGGTTCTAGTCTTTGGTGCCTGACTGTTCAGGATAGGTGCTGTTCCCACCCATTGATCCCACCAGCTCAAGCAGGAATGCTGTCGCCCCAGGATAGAGACCATGTACCTACTGTGTGCAGTCACTGGGGATCCCCACCCTGGGTTGCATCTATTTGTGCTGCCTTTCTGTAGATCATTCTAGACTCCCTATTGCTGGCTGATCTCTAAACACGTACTGCCCCAGTCATGGAGACACAGAGGTATCCAACCCTGCTTCCTCTCTGGACACAAAAAGGCTGCAAGGAGATTCCAGGCTGCCCTCTGAGTGCCACAGGAGCGGACCCAAGGTAGGCAGCGGGATGTGGCCAGGAGAGGAGTGAGCCAGGAAGAGGGGACTGGGAGGGGGCCAGACAAGGTATGCTGCTAGTGTTCATCTGAAGTCTTAAAGACACCAAGACACTCTCTCTTCCTCGTTTCTTCACCTGTGACACTCACTTTCCAGGGTTACTGAGGGGATCAGTGACAAAGATTCCCTCCTTGACCAAACTCTAGCCAGGCTCCTCTGAGTCCTCATCAACTAGGCCTCAACTTTGGCCTATAAAGACTTAAACAAACACTAATGTAATTTCTAACAGCTCAAGTCTGCATTCCTTGGATGACCCTAGCCCCCCTCAAAGTGCCTACCTGAGAAAACTCAAGGTTATCAAAAGAATTTACTGTTTGTGCCAGCCAACACCTGAAGACAGGGCCTGTCTCCCAGCCTCTGTGGGAGGGGAGGAGCCTAGCTCGAAGAAGCCCCAGGTAGCAAACCCAGAGAGCTTTCACTGGGACCAACCCCCTTCCTGCTTTTTGTAATTTCTCACTTTCCTGACTCTACTGAGCCCCCACTCACCCCCCTCCCTATCCCCTCATTCCCCCTTGAAAATGCCCCGTCACCTCTGGACAGATCAGAGTTGAGTTCAGTACACGCTGGCCTCTTTTCTCTATTGCAATAGTATATTACTGATTAAGATCTGTCCTGACCTGGCATCCGGCTTTGTTTATCTTTGACATCAGTTGTGATAAGACTGGTATTAGACAAGCTGGTCAAAGTGTCTGGCATGCTCGCAGCCCGTGGCACTTCCTTGCACATGAGTAAGGCCATGAATGATCTATCTGGCTCAAGAGTTCTGTCCAAACCACTATAATGAAGATTAGCAGGACCACCCAGATTCTCTTAGCAATCTGAGCTGGGGGAATATGGAAAGAGCTGAGCAGAAGCAGAAGCAAAAAGAGGCAGGAACTGTGGAATTAATAAGCCATGTGGGAGATGAGACACTAGAGTGAAGCCATGAGTCCCTAGTGCTGTGGCCCCCAGAGCTGCCTTAGATTCTGAATGACCTTCCCATTCTAGGCTCTGCAAGGCCCACTTGTATTATGAGTCCTGGTCTTCTAAAGTCTTTCCAAGTGTCTTTACTCTAAGCCCCCATAACTTGAAGAGACCCAATGAGTCTCTGGTCCTTGCTATGAAAAATGCCCCAAGAGAGCACTTGGGAATCCCACACACCCAGTTAGCTACTTGCTTCTTGGGTGCTGGGTGGATTCAGGAATTTGGATGGAGGAAAATGTGGTTGTGGTGATCCCTGTGGGAAGGCAACAGGGGAGAGTGGAAAGAGGCTGGTTCTGGACTCAGGAAGAGGATTCGAATTCTAACTCCACTACTGGTCAGATGCAACCTCTCTACACTTACCCTCTTAAAATGGGTATAATAGTGGCAGCTGGGAGCAATAGCACATGTCAAGGGCCTGGCACATCATGGGCACCCATCACTGTGATCTACCTTCCCTGCCCAGCCAGCACTTTGCCCAGCAATGTGTGGGCCAGCACTGAGGGGTCTTCATGTGTTGCTGAGGATGGCTTGGATGCTGTGGCCTGAGCAGGGACCATATCCTTGAAAGCCTCTTTGCAAAGCAACCCTGCTGCGTGGGGAGTGGGAGCAAGGGGGGCTCACCCCTCCTGTTGGATTAATCTCCTCCTCACTTCCTCTGCTTTCCCCAGGGCACAGTTCCTGGCTCCTTAGCATATTAGGGGAGAGGGACAGGGTCGTGGGCAGAAGACCGGCTCCTGCTGTCAGCAGCTTTCTGCTCACTAATGCAAGCTGGATGTGATTTGTTAAGCAAGGCAGCTCCAGAATGGTCCAGGAATGTGGCGTGCAGGCTGAGGCCACTCTGGGGCTCCTAGAACAGACCTTACGAATCTAATATGGGGGGATTATCTTCTTAAAACACATGTTTCTTTGCTCTCTTTGCCTCGTAAATACATACGTAGGAAAAGCAAGGTCCCAGAGCAAGTAGGCTGGGGCTACTCCAGATTACCCTGGCTCTGACCCCTAAGCTCCAGGGCTGGAAGGGGTCCTGGACGTTGGCCTTGCACCCTGTCTCCCACTTCAAACACAGGAATCCTCTCCACTCTGTACCACACCTGACAGCTGCTCCTCCCACCTCTGGGAATGGAGGGGAACACAACAGGATCTCTTGGGGACCCATTCCAGGATTTTAAAACCAGCATCTGGTTTCATTCACAGGGCACTGGCACCTCTGGATGGCTCCAGTGTTTCTTATCCGATTATTTCCTACCTTATTTTACTCTCTATGCTTTGGGTTTTGCAGTCATAACTGGAGAGCAGGAGGCAGAATATCTTCCTCTTTCTCCAGCATCTGGTGGGAGCACAACCGAGTGGCTTCATCACTCGGCCACTCAGCGTGTCCAGGAGGACAGCTTAACGGCCAGTAGCTACCATTTCAGAACTGGTTTCCAGGGCTGGGCTAGCCTTAGAACTACCTCTCGCCTGCAGGGCTTGTCCACACAGGGCTCAGAGCCACCCCCAAACCCAGTGACAACAAAGCCATGTTCTGGGTACCACCCAGGAGAGATTTCAAGTCAAGGACGGGCAGTGAAGGGACCTAATATACACTTGGTTCCCACTCATGTCAGGCACTGTGCAAAGGGCTCCATACGTGCATTTTCTCCTTTATTCTTCACAATAGCTCCATGAGTTAGTTATTATGGCTCTTACTCAACAGAGGAGAAAACGGGCCCAGAAAAGTCAAATAATTTGCTCAGGGTCACACAGCTGCTACAAAGTGAAGCCAGGGAGATGAGCAAAGGCCTTTCGTTTTCAAACCACAGAGTCGGCTGTCAGGCTGAATACTTAGGACAAATGTTTAATAACAGCCCTCTCCATACATAAAGTCTTTTCTTCTATGTCCCAACAGCTCCATGGAGTCTGCAGTAATTAATGTCTTTAGGAGCAAAGGAAAGGGCCATGGACCAACAGCAGTGGTTCTCGCCCGGGCTCATGTAAGAATCACCCAGGACTTCACAGTCCACTGGCGGCGCTGCAGGGAGGGGCTGCCTTTGAAAGGGTCGCAGGGAAGGTAGATGCACAGCCAGGGTTGAGAAGCGTTGTTTGAAGGGATGGACCTGGGGTCAAGCCCCAGCTACACAACTTACCAATTGTCGCGCCTTGTGAGTAAGGCACATAAATGTCACCTCCTCTGGGAGGGTTTCTCTGACCTGCGGCCCCAACATGGCTGCGCACATATGAGAAATACTCCACCGCCATTCCCTCTTCCAGGTCTCTGCGCACTCACGTTGTACACTCCGTGAAAGCGACAGCCATTCAGCAGCCTCGTGGTTCCCAGCTGCAGACCTGCTTGCAGGCAGAAAGCCTGGCACATCGCAGCGCTCAACAAATCGTACTGAATGAGTGAGGCAATGAATGGACCAACGGGACTCACCGCCCTTTGAGGGGCTCTAGGAACAGAACCGATCCCTGCATACCCCCAGGACCTGCTTGGCTGTGCGTCAGAAGGGCCCTGAAGCCCAGGGAACTTGGCTCCTAAAGAAAAGGAGCGGAGAGAACCCCAGCCTAAGCCTGAAACATCCCAGCTCCATTGGCTTGTTTATCCTGACTTCCAGGCCCTGCCAAAGCAAAACAAAGCGAAAGAAAGGAGGTTGTGGAGAATAGAAATAAACACATGGGCTGGGAAAACAGGCCCTGACTCTCTGCAGCTGCAGAGGAGAGCCCCAGGGATAATCTGGACCAGCTGCCCACTTAGGAAGTTGAACTTTCATTCTCTTGTGAAGACAGAACTCCCCACGCCCCCAGCCGGCCTGCAGCACAGGGGCTCTGCGCCTGCCTCTCTGAGGAGGGGAAGCTGGGCTCTGTCCTTCCCTAGCCATGACACTTCTCTTTTCCCTGACAGCCACAGGAAATGTGGTCCATATGGGAAGGACAGGAGCCATCCCACAAGCAAACTCAGGAATTTCTGGTCAGGCGCTGCTGGAGGGCATCGCTTTTATGATGTGGTCTGGCCTGTGAGTGCACTTTATGAAATGCTATTTCCTAATGGTAATCCACTCTTAGCTTAACATGGTACTTTACGCAGACTCTTCGGAGCATTTTTGTTAGAGGGTCTCATTTGATCTTTGCGGCCCTCCTCTCCAGTGGGTGGTATCATACCCATTTTAGAGGTGAGGAGACTCAGAAGGAAAGTGACTTGCTGAAGGTCACACGATAAAGTGGCCATACCAGGGTTTCCAGACCCACAGCCTGGTGGGCCACATACTGTGTGTGTGATTGGGGGTCACGCAGGGTGCTCAGGACTGGGCTTAGGAGCAGCAGAAATACCTCCCGAGTGATCACTGCACTTGCCATGCTGGGTTTCTCTAACTGTTGACTCACCCGTTGGTCTCCCCATCTCTATTGCATACTTTTTGGAAACTGGGTGTTTGTCTTGGCTGATTTCGTTTCTCCACTGCCCTACTCGTGGCTGCCTGGCTCCTCATAGGTGTTCAGTGAAATGTGTCTGATCGAATAATAAATGAAGCACATTTATTTATAAATGAAACACATTCTCCTGCCCAGCCCGGAACCAGGAGCTCACCCCATCGCAGTGGGAGATGTCGCTAATGCCCAGAAGCTCTGCTCAGAGCTGGATCTGCAGAAATTTCCTGGGTGGCCCAGGTGGAGGGACAAGTCCTTTGCTTTGCTTTTGCTCCTGGGCCTCTCAAAGGGCAGTGAGGGGTCAGTGAGAGGCAGCAGGCCTTCAGGACTAGAAGGAAATGCTGTCGAGCCAGGAGAATGTCAGTGGCACTGAACTCCCCTGTTCTCACGCCTGTGGCTGGAAGGAGGTGTTGATGTTTATATGGCAGCCCTCTAAGGGCTTCAGGGAGCTGTTGCCTTTACTGCCAGGTCTCATGTCCAGGACTAGTGGCCTTTCCTAAGAAGGCTTTTTCATACCCTCTGCCTTCATTCACACTGTGCCCACCCTGTCCTATTTCCTTTCCTTCAAGTTCAAGGTCTGAGACCCCTATTATAAATCCTTGAAGGCAGGACCTGCCTCTGGCCCCATGTTTACTGCTTTCTAGCTCTGTGACCTCAGGCAAGTAATTGAACAGTTTCCTCACCTGTTAAATGGGATAAACAACACATACCTTAGAGAGCGGTTTTGAAATAGGCGTGGGCTCAGTGACGGGGGTGGTCGGTCCTCAGTAAATAGCATTGAACTCAATATAAACCCCAAGGATCGCAGTAGAGGATGGAGGCACTGCAGCAAGGGACGCGCCCAGCCTTTGAGTCAGTGAGGAAACCAGCCATGACCCGCTCCTCCCACAGCATCCACAAGACCTTCCTGGGTATCCACGGGCTTGGCCTCCCTCTGTCATCTTCTCTTTCTTCCATCGGGACTCCACAACAGCGCTCTTTAGAAGAGACGCTGAAATCCAGCACTAGTGGCAGGAAGTCCATCTAGATAAGCGGTTCCAAGTACAACCCTCGGGGGTTTTCCATTGTCAGGACATGAGGGGAAGTAGAGCTGTGAGGTTAATGTGGTGGCAGCTAAAGGCAACCCAGTTACATCACAAAGACGTGGGGGGTCCTCCCAGATTGAGTCTGCCGTGCCTTCAGCTGGCTTTACCTCCCAGCACAAGGCAAGAGCACAGGGTCCTGGGGATTAGGAACAATTCCTGAGCTTGTTTGAATTGCTTTCTAAATAAACAGTTTACCCATTCCTGGTTTTAATGTACGTCTCAACTTAAAACTTTCTTCATACAAAACCCACATCGAAGACCAAAATTTCAATTCTCTGGTGGTTCCAAGGCATTGTTTTTGTAGAAAATGCCTTGCTCACCTTCAGTCTGAGGTTTGCATTACTAGAGGAGTTTTCTTGCAGGGCAAACCCCGGAAAGCCCCTCGTGTTTGCCTGGGAATTGGGAACGCCAGTCTTCGCGGGATCTGCCTCCAGGCCCCCTTGGAAGGACCAGCACAGCAGGGCCAGCTAAACATGGGTAAGGAGAGAAATGAAGACAGAGCGTGGGACATGCTCTCCCGCTCACTCACCATACAAAGAACAGGAGCTGAGGGAACAGTCAAGCTGGTTACCTCCACTCACAATTGCCATATACCCCGCTAGACCAACAGCTCAAAGAAGCAAACTTTCCCCAACTTCCACTCACACATCTGGCCGCTAATTCTTAACAAACTACAAACACTGGCTTCCAACTAGCCCTCAGCTTTGGCCCTCAGTGGGTTCCTGCTTTCTCTTAGCATATATTTAGAATATTGTAAGTATTAGCGTCCTGTTAATGACCTCTTTGCGCTGCTCTGCATCTCTCTGATCGCCAATTCTCGAAGGGGGCGCACTCCCTCCCGCCTCAGCCTCAGCAGTCTGTCCTTGCCGGGCCCATGCCCACCCTGCAGCTTCTCTCTCCCTCTTATAAGAAAGGAATGAAACACAGATGACTCGGCTGTTCCTAGTCTCAGCAGCTCCGCCACCCCCTCCTTATCCCCCACTTTACCACCTGGCTTCTTAAAGGAGCCCAGCCTTTTGTTTTCCCGGGCCCTCTTGAATCTATTTGAAGCCATCACATGGAGGGCAGCACGGATTAATAGGAAGGGAACTGTGCACAACGATGTAACGCTCTGGGGAAGGGCTCACTGGGAAGCTCAGGAAAAGTCACTGGATTGGTTGGTTTTTAGAAGGCTTAAGTAGACTCTTGGCGAACCAGAACGTCTGGAAGGCCAGCTCCCATCCTCTGAACAGAACAGAAGGAAAAAGAGGAAATTGTGCCTGGGGAGGTGAGCAAGTGGCCTCAGGGGCCACACAGCCAGTCAGGGCAGAAGGGGACTCGGATCTCAGGATGGGTACTCCACGGCCCATGCTGCTCCCCTGGAGCTCAGGTCTCATCTTCTTCTTGGGAAATATGTTTCCGAAAGCCAGGACTTTCTAAGGAGGGCAGCTCAGTCCAGAGAAGGAGCAGGAGCAGCAGAGAAACGGGGACTTGGAACATGGACCTGTGCCCAGCCTTGGTCGAGGTGTTGAGGACCATCAGGGACAGCTGAGGCTCTGTTTTTACAGCCTCGGCCCCCTTATCCCTCGGTCCCAGCTCCAGTCTTGTTCTCCCCGTGGTCAGTCACCTCCCATTGCTGCCATGTCACTACCTGCTTACAGCCCATCTCGACTTCCCAGAACCCAGGGGTCAAACCTAAACTCCTGACCATCGACCTGCGCATACCTCTCTGGCCTTATCTTTTGTGTCTTCCATTCCAAACGCTTGCCATGCCAAACCATTTGTGTTTATCAGACAACACTCTGCTGTTCCACGCATAGTTCTCTTTACCAGGAATACCTTCGCCTTCCATGTCCACCTGTTGGACACCAACTTGCCCTTCAAGACTTGGGTCAAAGGCTCCTCATCGACTCACCCCCACAACAGAAGGCAAAATTAGCCCTTGTATGTCTGCTATAGCCCTTGCCACACTCCACTGTGATTGTTTATGTGTCTTTCTCACCCGCTGGACTGGGAGCTGCTCCAGGCGAGGACAAGCCTCCCCAGCCCTCGGCCAGCACCTGATATATAGTGAAGGCTGAATAAATGTTTGCTAAATAAGTCAATATGGTAACCCAATGCTCTCTTCCCTCAATGTTTTCCTTCCTCCCACACGTTATCTTTTTTTTATGATGGAAATGAGGGAGGCCAGTTCCTCCCCTCCCAAAGGTCCCACCTCCATCCCTCTAGCCTTCGCTCTTTTCCAAAGCCAGCCCCATGCCAGCCCTGTTTTCTGATCCCTGGGCTTCAGGCCTTTGCTGACCCTGCTACCCATGGTCAGTTTTCATCCGGTTCACAGCACCTCCTCATTTACCACGTCCTTGCCCTCATTTCTTTCTCTCTGGTGTCTCCCACTCTGCTTCAGCAGTGTTTGCTGCAGGACAATTTTCCAGAGTGAATTTTGCATTGCCGTGTATTTTCAGTTATTAGACATAAACTGAGGGGAAGAAACATTTGAAAAACACTTCTCTGTTTCCACACACCCTTTGGTGTTTGTATCTGCTGAGCACTCCCCATATAAGCATATAGAGAAGGAATGAATGAATGCACAAACTGAACAAATGCATGAGTGAATCAATGCTGCCAGGTATGTGGCAGGTGCTTCTGCATGTTAGCTCAGTACAGCTACTGTGCTCAGTTCACACAGTCCCAAAGCATGGGAAGAGCAAGTAAGGTGGGAAGGGCTCCGCTGGCCGACGCAGAGCCCTCCCACGAGAAAAACTCTACCCTGGCCTATCTCAGAGCCACAGACACAGGTAAGGCAGCCAAGGCTTGGTGAAACGAAGAGCAAACCCTGAGACAGGGAAGACCACCTTCAAAGTAACTAAGAATTGCTGAGCAGAAAATTATTCCCTTCACACTAACCACTAAGCATAAACAGAGTGGCCCAGGAGGACCCCACGCTGTCAACGGCCAGAGAGAAAACAGGATAATCCAAGATGGCAGCAGAAGGACGAGAGTGGGCTCCAGGCCAGACAGACCTGACGTGTGTCCCCTCTCTGCCCTTATGAACTCTGGTGACCTTGAGCAGCCTCCTTTCCTCTCCCCTCAGCCTCCTTGTCTCTCTCACAAGGATGTGATCATGCCTCCCGAAGATGACTGTGAGAATTAAGTGAAATAATATGCACAGAAACTTTCCTCCTCAAAGTACGAGGTGCACGTTTGTATTATGCAAGTGGTTAATTTTTCTTTGAAGTGTGGTTTATTTTTAAATCATGTTGTTGCTGGGGTCGTAAAGTTGTATAAGGAATTAAGGATGTGTACATGATTAAGTAAATAAAGAAATATAATTGAAGTAAAGTAATCAAACAAAAGGCCCAGGAGCTGTGTCTCTCCAACCCTGAAAGGATGCTAGCTTCTGGTGCTACGTTATCCTCAACAGGTTCCCTTGGGCGCCAGGTGCAGTCAACTCTAGGACAGGGATTGGAGGAAGGGAATTAATTCACGGATTCCAAAGGACTCTCTTTGCATCCTTCATTCCAAAACAGAGATAGAAACATCTCAGCGGCTATGGAAAAAAACTGTCTAGAAACCACCATCTCGATCATTTATTTTGAGCTTATATTGTACCCTGGGGTGCCCCCTGCTCCCCACCCCTGCAGACTTACTTCCCTAAGTATTGAAAACACACACAAGGTGTTAAACATTTTTCAAGTTTTCTGAGTTGCCACTGATAACTATTGACAAGCACTGGCTTAGAATTTACCCCTGGGTTGTTCTGCATATTTTTTTCCATGTGAAACCAAATTGAGGAAAATTTTTTAAACAATCTAAACTTATATCCTGCTTTAAATTCATGCTGTGGGACTTAAACATAACTGGATCCTTTACCCATCCCCTAGCTGCAAAAGCACTATTTGTGTTTCTTGCAAATGGACCATATATGAGGGTAAAACAAATGTCTTTCTGTCTTGAGATGTGTATGTAACCTTTTTTCCTGGCCAGCCCCCCAAAGCTAAACATCTAACAGCATGTTTATCACCTTATGATTTATGGTATCAGACTGATATCACTCTTGCCTCAAAAAAAACCTTACTCACTTCTCATCAAGGAGAAATCAGGAGATCGGGATTCTAGATCTAACTTGTTAATGACGTAGCAGGGGGACCGTGGGGTTCTCTCCACCTCTCAGTTTAGTAAATTGGTGGGGTGGGTTTGGGAGGGGGAGAGGTGTCGATCTGAAACCCCATCCGACTCTAAAATCCTCTGACTCCAGACCAAAACATAGGTAAACAATTGCAAGGTCTTGTTCTGAAAAGTATTTCAAAATTGACTTAACTCATGGGTTCTGGGAAGTCTTTTCTGTAATGCCCTCTTCACAGGAAAACCCCCAGTTTCTGATTCTGACCTAAGGGGTATCTGTCTTGTTTTCACATCAATTCCTTTACTGTAGTAACATCCTCCCCTGTGGAACTTCAGAGCTTTTGCCGCTAAAGGTGGGAGGTGCTGGGTAAGGGGTCCGTGACCTCAGCTACAAGCTGGGTTAGCGGAGGATTCCTCCCCTACAGCAGTCATTTTTGAAGGAGGGTAGAGCTCTGGCGCTGAGAACTCCTTCTTCCCATCCATTACATCTTACGGTGGGGCTGCCCTGAACCCACGGAATGACTAAGAACCCCCTAGAAGTGGGCACTCAGAGTTTCCGCACTTTTCCGAAAGATGATCCTTGGCTCCCTCCTCAGAACCCCAGTCCCAGGGATCCAGTTAATGCCTCTGGGACTGGAGTTCCTTGGAAACCTAAGCAGGAGTCTGAATATAGTGTGGGTTTGGCGTGGTCAGAGGCAGGCCAGGGGGTGGAGGCCGTGGGAAGGCATAGCTCTCAGCCCTGAGCTGCTTCACCGGTCCCCTTCAGCCTCAGGTCCTTAAAGCCACATCTCCAGGTGAGGGAATCACCAGGGGCTTAAGGAGCCCCACCCTCCTCTTGAAGACCAGGGTCTAATTCTCGTTCCAGAATTAGAAAAATCAGAGGTGTAGGTGCTCGTCCCACCTCTGCCCTTGCCCTAGGACAGCCAGCTCTCCACTCCGGGCCTCTGAAAATGGGGAGCCAGATGGATGGCCGTCCAGTTTTGTTTCCTACAATCCTGCATGTCTCCCACGTTCCTCCATATGCCATGTAGTGCCTCCCGTCGATGGGGCTGTCTTCTCCTGAGCCACCTCACTTTCCAGGTCCATCACCGATGGTGTTGTTAAGGGATAGACAGGAAAACCTTAGAGCTTTGTGAAAGGGCAGTGGCCTGAGTTCTGGCCTCCAGTGAGGGTGCAGCCTCTTCAGGGCAGGAAAGAATGCTGGTAGTCCCTGATGAGGGGCTGTCCAGAGCTGACATCAGCCTCTGGCAGTGCAGTCAACAAACTCCAGGGCCAAGTGGATCAGATGCCCTTCCTCCAAGCTTCCCACCCATGGCTGGGGGAGCTCCACACCACCATGGCTCAGCTCCCACCTCCCCATACTGTGCTCTCAGCCTCAGAGCCCGATCCATGCACAGAGCCCAGCCAGCTGGGCCCACAGAGGCCAGGGAAACAGTGACGAGACCATCCTTGGGATTAATGGTGACCGAGAACCAGCATCTCTCCCCAGCCTCGGTAACAAAGACCTCCTCTCTCCTCTCCAGTTGCCTGAAGAACAGTTGCCAAAGAGCTCCTGACAAGAACCCCTCCAGTATGTGGGCAGCGTTCTGATCGCCCTCTCAAAGGTCATCTTCCCACAGTTCCTCCCTCCCTGCCACCCCATCAGGAGTTTGTTAGTTGACACAGCTAAATGCCGCGGTCCTTCTCAGCTACCTTGGCAGCATTCCATCAGAAACCAGTCAACAAACAGACCAGGAGAAGGCAGCACCCCAAAGACAAAATATGGCACCCAACCCACTAGATAAATGTGGCTCAGATCTATCACAGCTGTCATTGATAATATCCAGACTCCCTTCCTTTGCCATCGAAACTCTCCTTTTGGCTCCTGCAGGGTCCACCAGAGCTCATCTAGCCAGGACACTCCCAGTAAAGCCCTTGGCTGCCCTTTAAAGTTACTCTGGATAAAGCTAGAAAGACCGTGAAACACAGATTGCTTTGCGGATTACAGCACCTAAGGTCAGGTGGGCATGCGGAGCCCAGGGTAAGCCTAGGAAGGCCTTCTCAGGTACTCCATCACTTTAGAGTGACAAAGTGAAGTCAGGTACATCCTCCTAGTTGACCCTTACTCACTGCGCCGAGAAAGAGAAGGGCAGAGGAAGGAAGAGACAAGGTATAGCTTCAGGGAACCATGGGAAAGGGCACTATTCGGGAGTGAGGTCTCCTTCTGGTCCTGCGTGACTGAGATGGAAGTGTCATTTTAAAGACCTACTGAAACCAAAGATCAGCCTTAGGGAAACCCTCCATCTGGGTCCAAGATGTGACTCTGCAGTGGTGTCTGTCCCAGAGTGTCCACAGCAGAACCTGGAGGCCGGCCTCCTTCCCCAGGCCCCGTCTTCTAGAGAGCCAAGTCCGGAGCACAGACACCCTAGAAGAGGATAAGCTACTTATGCCTTCACACACGACGGCAGCGCTTCAGAGCCCAAAAATCACTATATGCTAGTATTTTTTTGAAACTTGGCTAGGAGACTCTATTCACTGAAACTTGGCCAGGAGACTCATTCTCTTCTGGCAATCTCTCTAAGGTTCTACATGTAGCTTTTTGGGAGAGAAACAAACCCTAAAAAAGAGTGTCATAACTCGATAAGCTGGCTTCCCTTGTAACCATTTTAGGAAGGACCCTCCTCAGAAAGATGCCCATCCTTGGACTTGGAGCTCTCCCAATAATGAAATCTCCAGCCGTTCTGCTCAGTTAGTGGCAAAGGAGGAAAACCAAAGGGATTGGGCTTTGCCTGTACCCCTTTCCCCATGTAAGTTCCCAGGGAAGTCATGCATTTTAATGAGGTCAGGAAGTGAATTTTGGCAAGCATCTCTGAAGATTTTAGGAAGTGCATCTGACTTGGTGTATTCCATAGAATAATGATAAGGAATACTTACTGAGTTCTAACCACGTGTCCAGGCACCACAGAAAGCACCTTACATGGATTAACTCCTCTAATGCACACAATGCCCTGTGAGGTAAGGACTCTCCTATCCTTGTCCTGTAGATGCGAAAATGGAGGCGTCTACACAGCTGGGAGGGAGCCTGGGGAGTGCGCCTCCAGACCCTCCCCCAGAACCACGGGGCTTAGACCACATCTGGAAACAGGGCCTGTGCCCCTGGAGTATAACCATCTCTTGCTGGACCACAGAGCCCTGAGGCAGGTAGAGGGCTCCTTAGCCCCTAGAGCCCCAGCCCACGGCTCCAGGCTGCAGACCCCAAACTTGTGGGGCGACAGCTACACCTGTGCTGACACAGAATCCAGGGACCCCACGAGGATTTCCTTACTGGCATCCCCCGCTCTGTCTCCTTTCTCTCCTTTCTCTCCTTTCAGGCCTCGGTCACCTGAAACAGAGGAGGAAAACTGGCATCAGAAACGGAAATAAATCCTAATCGTGCATAAAGTATTATCTGCAGGAGACTTGTTACCCCAAGACCACAGAAACTCTCAGGCAGGAGCCAGCAGCACTGGAGGGCGTGGTGTGGCAGGAAAGATAAGAGCTTGAGCCAGTTATGCTGTGTGTTCTGGTCACAAGGTGGGGGGGACCCAGCTGAGAAGTCTCATTCTCTCCTAACTGAAGGGAGGGAGCATATAAGAGCAGCCCAGACGGAAGGAGTACGTGGTATTCAGCAGGAGGAAGACAAAGCAGATAGTCCTATGACAGGCAAGGTTTCAGAAATCCACATCCAAGTCTGCTCTAAGAAGCACGGGAAAGAAAAGAGGGCGGGGCTTCAGCTACACAGGGAGAGACCCAAGTTCTCTGTCATGCCGATTTACCACTGGGGGAGGCGAGAAAACAGGAGGGGGAGTTTCCCTCAAATTGCAGAATTTCCTTCCCAGGATCTTGTGAAGAGAACAGAGCTCTTTTCTCAGAGAGCATCTCACTCACAAATAAGTAGAGGGTCCTGGCACCACTCAAAGGGGCGTTAAAATGACCAGGGAATTCTATTCCAACTACCTCCAGAAAGATATCTGCAAATCAAAAGCCTGGGGCATATCGTCTGGTGATAAAAGCCAGCCAGCAAGTTCCAGGGGAGGATGCCAAATGTGATCCAAGCTTTGAAAAAAACAAAGGCAACCAGAGATGTAAATATGAATGTGATTAGAAAAAGGTCTGGCAGGATGTGCTCCAAAGTGTTTACAGTGGTTACTCTAAAGAGTAAGAGCTTAAGGGACCACAGGGGAGAGGACTCCCTTTTTACTTTATACTTCGTACACTTCTTTATCATTAAATGTTTTCAACAAGCATGTGCTCTTTCTGTAATCTGTTTTAAAATCAATTGTTACAAGTGCGGATCATAAAAGGAAAGAAAATCTCAGCCTGCTAAACCACCAACCAGAAAGTAGAATAAAATTTCCCAGTGATCCATCCTAGACATGGGGTGGGAATGACTAGCTGCTTTTTTCTTAGTTTTCATCTTAACAAGTGAGAAGGTGAAGCCTGGGGGGGGGAGCGTCAGATTCCCTCATCTTCTGCAGTGATGACAGGAGGTCTGGACACTTGAAAGGGACCAGGGAAAGACTGGGACTGACCATAAAGGAGGCTCCACTAAAAAGGCACCAGGTGACTATGAATAGGAAGGAAACAATCAGAGGAAACGCTATTGCAATATAAATCTGGGAACTGATTCAAGTTTTAAATATCTGGGGAATAAAGAGTATGACAGCCTGCTGGCAGTCTGGCAGAGGTGGAGAGGAGGCGCCGTCTGACCAGGCTCTGTAGCCTCTCTTTCTCTTGGGGCCCCTCCCCTGGTTGGTTTCCCCTGGTTACATCCCGGAGCTGCAACTCCGAGTAACATTCCCTCGCGTTTCTACAGCACTTCAGAGTTTACAAAGCGTTTTCACACACAGACGCCCCATTTCATCCTCCTGACAGCCCTGCGAAATATGGAAGCAGGAGGATTTCTAGCTTTTGGATGAAGAAACTGATGCTTAATGAGATTAAGTGACTTAGTCAAGGTCACTCAGCCTGTCAGCGGCAGTGGCAGAGCCAGAATTCATACCCTGCCTGCCCGCTCCCTTGCCCTGCTGCTCCCTGGGGCGAGCAGTGAGGGAGGCTGCTCTGAGATTCGTTATTACCTTTGAAGCCGCGCATGCCCATCGGTCCCGTGGCGCCCAGCTTGCCATCATCGCCCTTGGGGCCAGGCAGTCCTGGGATTCCTCTCTCCCCTGGCAGACCTGGGGGACAAGAGACAGTTGTGGAGGCTCAGACTCAGAAGTGGAAGGGCCTTGAGGGCATCGGGCTCAACAATAGGCCTCAGCCAGGCGCCCTCCCATTGCCTCTGCTTCCTGATTCTTCTCAGTTAATTTAAAGATGCTGCAAAAGCTGTGTCTGAAAAGCCAGCACCAACCTTCCCCATCAGCACCTTCTCTCCAGTGAGGGTGGACACCTACTCCTGAAAGATCCAATTCTATTGTGAACGATGGTGGTGCTGCCAACCCCATTTGGGAGATGTCCCTTGACCTCTAGCTACGCTGGAGATTTAGATATGGCAAACATTCTTTTCAGCATTTTCTATGTGCCAGGCACTGTTCTGGATGCTTTTCATAAAGTATCTTATTTAATCCTATTAATAAACTGAGGTTAAGTATTATTTCACCTGTGTTACAAATGAGGAAACTGAGGCCCAGAGAGGTTATGTAACCTGCCCACGGTCACACAGCAGAGAGTGTTGGAGGCAGGATCTGAGTCCTGCTCTGTCTGAACTAAAAGTTTATGGTCAGTTGGCTTCATCTCATGCTTACTGGTACTTGGAGTAGGAGGAACATGAAATAGCTCCCCATCCTATTTAAGAAAAAAACGAAAAGGTCCCTTCCTTGTGGTTAACACAGGGAAGTATAGAGAAGGGGATGGTAGGCGGAAGAGAAGGGAGAGAGTCAGCAAGGTCAGTAAATGGGACGATGGCCTGCTGCTGGATCAGGACCACGGCTCCTGGACACGAGGCCCCACAGCCACCGCCCACATTTCGCCATGGAGAGCCAGAGTCAGCAACGCTTTCACCTAGTTTCTCCTGGGCCCCCCTACGCCCACAGTTCTCTCTGCAAGCAGAACACCTTAATTAACCAAGTAATTGTTCTTTCCAGCTTTGAATGTTAATTGGCTTTCTCTGGGCTTTTTCCGTGACACAGAGAAACCTGTCTTCCAGTAACCACTCCTCCTGAGCTAACGTCAAATGGCTGGAAGAGGACAAGTGGCCCCCGGAGGGTGGCAGGACCTCAGAGAAGGACTTAATTTCTTTTTTTCCTTCCTAACGCATGTTCCCGGAGCCCAATGGCCCTATTGTCTCAGAATTTTGCATCTGGTGCAGGATACGGACATGGCTCCTCATCCTACAATTTTCTAAGACAGAAAAAGGGTTTCCGCAGCACTTCTGAGTTTAGGGGGCTCCCTGAGCAGGGAGGCAGCAGTGGAGGGTGCGCTGTGGGCTCTCCCTCCACCAGCCCCTGCCTCCTCTCCTGTCTGCAGTCTCCTGAGAGGTTTAGGAAGGCGATGGTTTGGAGGTATAATTCCTGACACAAATAAGCAGACAGCTCTCCCTTCTTCTCCTCTTCTTACATCATTCAGAAGACTTCACACTCTCCTAGAAAAATGTTGCTCGCAGCAGAGTCTCAGGAACGAACAGACTAGGATGCGAAGTTTGATAAAGTAACAGAACAGGAACTTCTAAGATGAGTCTAAGAACATACTCTGCAGAAGGCCAAAAAGTGCCCTTGGCACCAGCCAGGGGATGTCCAGGGCTGTCACCAGCTTGTGGGGCAGGATGAGGAGGGAAGGGGAGAGACAAGTGTTTATTGAGGAGCTGGGGGCATCAGGTGCCTGGTGACTCAGGAGACACTGAGCGGGGCACAGCCTCCTTGAAGGGTTGGTCTGGATTGCGGAGCACCGTCAATTCCTTCTGGAGGCCCTGGTCACATGGTCCCTGACTCGGGGTGGGAAGTGGCTTCAGGGAGCTGTGAGCCTCTCATGCATCTTTTCCTTCAGATCCTGGTACTTTCTAAGGAAAAACATTTGCTCCATCCTGTTGTTACACCCACAACCCATCAGTCTCTTCACAGAACTGGGCAGCTGAAGCCGAGTTGGTTGGCCACTTGCCCAGGGAGCCCCATCGCTGGTACCACTGAGAAAGTCAAGGTCAGGCATGGACGGGCAGGGGGGCCCTCCCCTTCCTGGTATGCCTAGGTCCCTCTTGGGGGCCTCTCCATTACCTCGAAGTCCGGGTAATCCAGGGGTTCCAGGCTCGCCTTCCTTCCCTTTATCCCCTGGATCGCCTTTGGGGCCCGGCGGTCCTGAAAGGGTTACAAACAGCATGGAGGTTAGAAGGTAGTTTTCTGGAACAGGCCACCTGCAGAAGAAATAAACCCCCTCCTAAAGGGAGGAAGGTCAGCATTATGCTTTGGAAGCTCACAGGGCTCCACCCAGCCCAGTCTGGGGGAGGGGTGTGGAGGGGGGATCAGGGAAAGCTTCCTGGAAGAAGCAATATTCAAAGTGAAATCTCAAGGAGGAACAGAAGGCAGCTAAGGGAGGAGTGGGAGCGTGTTATGGACTGAATGTGCGTGTCCTCAAATGCATGTGTTGAAGCCCTAGGGTGATGGCATTAGGAGGTGGGGCCGTTGGGGGTGACCAGGTTTGGAAGGTCATGAGGTTGGATGCCCCATGATGGGATTAGTGCCCTTATAAGAAGAGGCACCAGATAGCCCTCTGGCTCCCTCCCTCCCCAGCACCGGCGAGTGTGCTCTCTCTGCCATGTGAGGACACGTTGAGATGGCAGCCATCTGCAGGCCAGGAAGAGGGCCCTCACCAGACACCCAACCACCCGGCACCCTGATCTCAGGCTCCCAGCCTCCGGAACCGTGAGGAGAGTCTGCCGTCGAAGCCCCCCGAGGCTGTGATATTTAGTTTTAGCTACCCCAACTAAGACAGAAAGGGGGGCCTTCCAGGCGGAGGGAACAACCCCTGTCAGAGCTCGAAGATAAGAAAGAGATACACGAGCCACGATGGATCAGAAGCTGGGGGAGGGGTGGGGAATGTGATGGGAGAAGATAGGGTGGAGGGTCCTGGAGGCCGGGCCTGAGCGCTGGACTTGACCCTGAGGGCACCAGAAGCCACAGGAGGGACCTAAGAGTGATCAGATCTGCACACAGGAAGACCCCTCCAGCCACGGTGCTGAAAATGGATCAGACCAGGAGGGAAAGCAGAGGCAGGGAGGCCAACGAGGAGGCTGCACCCCAGGTGGGAGGGCTGGAGCCCTGAATTAGGGTAGCGGCAGTCGGGGGCATGGAAGTGGCTGTTTGTGGAAGTAGAAGTGACAGAGTTCGGCTAATGTAGGTGAAGGCGGGGGTGGCGGCCAGGATCGTGTTCAGATTCCTGGCTTCAGCACCTGGATGGAAGGAGGGTTTCTATTGCTCCTGCGCTCCTGCGTGCGGTTCCCTTCCTTCCCAAGGCTTCCGTCCAGGGTGAGGCTCCAGCGTGGCAGGGATTCTAGCGTATGTGATTGGATCCAGTCCCGAAACAACGCTGAGCACTGAGGCTACTTGTCTGAGGCCACACAGCCAGCTAGCGAGTGAAGGAGCCATGGTCTTAACTCAGGTCTCTCTGGCCCCTGGCCTCTCCTCATGCTCCACAGCTCGCCATTCCCAGAACACAATGGAACCTTGCCCCACCGCAACCTGCTGTGCCCAGGCTGGCCAGTGGGGCTGCCCTCCCTGCCAACCTCCTATGGCTACCTTAACCCACCCCCCAACCCAGGCTGCTCCTTGCCACCTTCTTGGCCAAATGTTCTCTGATCCATCATTCCTGCTGAAAGTGGGCACAGCCTGTTTGAACGCACACACTCGGTGCCATTTGACAATTATCTCACACTGCCTTGTCATGTAGTCAAAG
This sequence comes from Equus asinus, assembly GCF_041296235.1. Lineage (NCBI taxonomy): Eukaryota > Metazoa > Chordata > Mammalia > Perissodactyla > Equidae > Equus > Equus asinus. The sequence goes on along the minus strand of NC_091792.1, from coordinate 64,096,004 downwards.
GTATATGTGTTTTCTTTTTCGTAACAAAATTGCCAGCTCCCTGAGTCAGGACGACATCCTTGACATTCCTGTACCAGCTGTGAGGATCCAGACTCTAAGCTCCTTACTCCTGCTGCTTTATGAGAGAAAAAGAGGACCAAGGAAAACGCCAAAACTGTATTCCACTGGGTTCAAGAGTGTCCTCTCAAAATTCATGTCCACCTGGAACCTCAGAATAGGACCTTATCTGGAAATAGGACCTTTGCAGATGTAATTAGTTAAGATGATGTTATATGGGAGTAGGGTAAGCCCTAACCCAATGACTGGTGTTCTTATAAGAAGAGAAGTCATAGACAGACACACAGGGAGAATGCCACGTAATGACGGAGGCAGAGACTGGAGTGATGGGTCTACAAGCCAAGGAACGCAAGGGCTGCTGGTAACATCAGCAGTTAGGAAGAGGCCAAGAGGGATGCCCCCCGAGAGTTCACCGAGTGAGTATGGCCCTGTGCACACCTTGATTTCAGACTTCCAGCCTCCAGAACTGTGAGAGAATAAATTTCTGTTGTTTTAAGCTACCAAGTTTGTGGTCCTTTGTTAGGACAGCCCTAGGAAACGAAAACATGTATACTCACAGCACAGCGGTAATGTCTTGCACAATAAATATTTGATGAATGAATGAGTATATGAGGTCAGAGGGTTTTAATACATACAAAACAACCAGACGGCCAAGACTGGGATGTACTGATCCATTCCAGAAGTTGGCACTGTCCTCAGACCCTAAGTAAAGTTGACAGCTATTTAATAATTCAATGGCACACGCACAGGGAAAAAGTAATGAACAATTTAAAAACCCACGAGTTAAACAAATCATTTAAGGAGGACAGGGTTTTGTAGCCATCTGCCTCCTCTCTGTGAAGAAAAGCAAAGTAAGACGGGCCATGGTGATCCCAGTTTGCAGATGACGGGACTGAGACACGGAGCCTGTCTGGAACATGCTTAAGATTGTACAGTAAAGGAGAGACACAGTGAAGAAGCAAGCGAGCGTCACCTCTCCCACTGCAGCAATCTCCCCGCAGGCCAAGGCTGCAGCAAAGGGAACCGAGACAGGTGCCTGGGACTCCACACTCCATGAGCTGTCACCGGGCTGGACATCCCTCCCCCAGCCCCCAGGACACCCCACCCATTTTCAATCTTCTCTGCCCCCTCCACGCCTCCCCACATGGAATCCAGTGATCCAAGAATTGAGTGGGTCAAAGACGCAATGGACCACGCACTCCAGTTTGTTCTCTTTGCTCTGATGCAGGTGTGACTCAATGTAAGGATCTTCCTAGGAGTAATTCTGGCAAAGGGAAGATGCTGCCCGATGGAATGACCCTGATGCTGGGGCATCAGCGTGGTGGAGACGATTTGGAAGGTGGGGGTTGAGTATGCATATGGAGCATCTTAGATTTTATAGAACCAGGACCTAAACCCAAGTAAAAATTCCTTTCTCAGGCATGTGGAGTGAGGAGTCAGTGGATTAAATGACATAATGGCTATAAAGGGGCTTGGTAACCTTTGAGTGGCAAGGCCAGCCCTGACCCTCTGGGCCCCACTATTCATTTAACGCTTAAGATTACTGCCTCTGGTTATTCTAAACTGCTCCCGAAGTCACCCTGCCAAACTTGGCTGAGTCATTCAGGGGGAGTCACGTCTGAAAAGCATCCTACGTGTGGATATAGTTTTTAAGACACAAATAAGTGGTTAGTGAGGGGCTTTACTAGAGATTAACTGGGAAGAAGCGGGAGTGGACAGTAAAGCTGGGTGCTGACTTCCGAACCTTAGTCACGTAATTAGGTGGTACTGGCCTAGCAGATGCCGAAGAGCCTAAAATGTGTCTCATCAGGCCAGGCTGGCTGGAGTGCTGAGGACCAGGCGCTTCTTCAAATCAGCGCTGCCCATGGGTAATACACTCTTGAGAGCTGACTTTTAGATTTTATGTTTTTTTTTTGTTTTTTTTTTTAGATTTTATGTTTTTTTTTTCTTTTTCTCCCCAAAGTCCCCTCGTACATAGTTGTATATTCTTAGTTGTGGGTCCTTCTAGTTGTGGCATGTGGGATGCCACCTCAGCATGGCCTGATGACAGGTGCCATGTCCTCACCCAGGATCCGAACCGGTGAAACCCTGGGCCACCGAAGTGGAGCGCGGGAACTTAACCACTCGGCCATGGGGCTGGCCCCCTGACTTTTAACATCTTCTCAAGAATCCAGGTTAAAAATCTCCAGCTTTCTTTTCCTCTGCCCCTCCCCCCATCACACTTCAAGGTTGTCATCGAGGTGATTCCTGTGTCATATCACTGCCACGACGCTCATCGGGGTCCTCGTGGCCTCGCTCCCAGCCTTTTTAAAGATCTTTCTCCGGGCTCTCTCTCTAACCCATGTGTGCATTGCTATCTGATTAACCTCATCAGAATCAAACGAACTCAGAGCCCTAGGCAGCCCCTCACAGCACGATGCGCCGCAGCCCCCTCTGTCGGAGGCCCTGCGGATCACTCCCAACCTCACCCCTTCTTCCAAAAACTTACAGTCTGATGCTTCTGGACACAAGCTCTCTTCCACCTCAGCAAAAATGCTCTCCTCATGGTGTCCCCAGACACTAGACAAATCTTTTCCTTTCTAAGAGTCCCGCCCCTCTTAGCCCTGAAGCTCACTGTCATGCGCACCCTCCTGACCTCTTAGGGCTCCAGGACAAAGACCCAGATCTCAGAGCTGGAAGGAGCCTCGGACATCGCTGTGCCAAACCCCTCAGGGGAGCACCTCTGAGCCTGGTCAGGCCACCTGAACCACTCACTGTGCACTGCCACTCACCTCGGACTGTGGTCCCCAAGGAGGACAGGCCCATCTGCAGGGCTGGAGCCCGACTCTCTGCGGCCCCGGGCCTCACACAGCACTGGGCATATGGTAGAGATTCAAATAATGACTTCCGTGCATCGTAGAAGCCGTTAGGGTATCAGGGGTCCCAGTGCTACCAGATGAGCTTTTTCACTTCTCAACTTTGGACGCTGTCACCGTCTCACCTTGTCTCTCATGGGGCAGGCCAGAGCATGGAGGTCAGCCGAGACAAGGAGGCAAAGGGCCTATTTCTGTTCAATCATGGAAGCAGCCCCAGAGCCCCTGCACTGTGCTTCCAGTCCCATGTGCCAGCTTCTCTTTCCTGCCCGCCTCCTCCAGGGACATGGGGAGTGGGAGGAGGAGGGAGAGTGCCTTCCAGCCCTGTGCCCGGGTCCCCTCCCAGGGGTTGTCCACCACTCCAGCCCAGTCCCCCAGTGCTGCTCCCAGTGCAGTTCCACCCTCTCCCAGGCTGCCTGTGCGCTGCTCCAGCTGGAAGCATCTCTAGAACCGAATGAAGGAGATGTGACTGAGCACTTGGGAGAAACACCAGCATTCTTCTGGGGACCAGCCAACAGGGAGGGGAAAGCAATCCGTTCTCCTTTCCCGGATTCTGGAACCAGAGATGGGGTGGGGGACTCGCGTGTGCTGGAATCTGAACAGTGACCTGCCAAGAACAAATTATCATGACAGCTGATGAAACAGCCCGAAGCTAGCAAAACAGTGACCAAAATCGTAACATAAACACCACCTCCAGAGCCATGCTAACCCCAGGGGCAGCCGACAGAGGTGGAGCCTCTCAGTTAAATCCTCCCCTTCCCTTTCTCTGATGTCACTGGGGCACTGGATTCTCGGTGCTATTACCTCTATAGTTCTATGAGCTCTCACTTCCTTCATTCCAGGCACCCTCGCCACGACCCTGAGCATGCGCACGGGGCAGGAACAGACAGCCCCATTTCACAGCAGAGGAGACAGGCGCAGAAGTCGAGGAACGACCCGCCCCCACTCCACCCGCTGCAGTCTCAGCCTGCAAGGCCAGCCTTCCTCGGAGCCTCAAGGGCAAAGGCAGGTGGGTGAGCCTGGGCACAAGTGTTGATTTTCACAGCAGGCTCTCCACTCCCTTCCCAGCAGAGTCAGATGTGGACGGTGAAGGACACAGTGCCATGCAACCCCCCAGGGGCGCCACCCAGCAGGCCACCTCCCCAATCCTAAGTCACATGGAAACACTATTTACAGGTTGCTCTGTTTACAGAGATGCTCAGCACCTGCGACAAACCCCTATTCTCTAGAGACCGTGGTCCCAATGTTTGAGCTGGAACCCAGGGCCCACGCTATTCTACCATTCCTTTGCAAACATTTGTTGAACTGGACTCTCTATTCTACTAGATGGTGATTTTTTTTTCTCAGGAAATCAGCCCACAGATAAATTTGCTTGGCAAACTAGTCCCAGCCGGGCCACTGGCTTGATCTTTGACTGGGGCAAGTCATTCCCCCTCTCTGAGCCTCAGGTCCTCAACTGCAAACCAAGAGGAGTGGACTAGACGATTTCACAGACCTATTATCACTCGAATGTTCTGAGAGTCTATAAAACATCCATCTAGCAAATAGAGCCATCTGAATATGGCTGGAGTCCACCTTCAGGCCTTTGCTCTCACCTTCCCCCTCTGAGAGTCCTCCCCTCTCTGGTTACTTCCCGCCTCCTGGCATGCCTCCTCTCTCTGATCATCTAAGTTCTTTGCTTCTTACAAAGCCCCAGAGAGATTTCAACAGAGCTGATTAATGCCGAAAATCCAAAGGAGAAAACAGAAAGCACCCTGCGAATGTACACAAAGACAAACTGGAGACAAAATTTGTAGAAAACTGTAACAACAAAGCGAGAGAATGAAAACCATTTGGGGTCAAGCTCAAGAATAACATAAATAAGCTCATATGGGAAAAATATACACAGCTGAGTATTTGTGGATTCCGAGCCAGGAAAGGGCAAAGAGTGTGTGTGTCACGGTGTGTGTGTGTGTGGTTTAAAGACGGAGAGACAAATGGACAAAGCTGGGGCAGAAAGGCCACTCCAGAGGGCAGCAGAGAAATGCATGGAAGCTTATCTGGTAAACCACCCCTTATCCAAAAGCCAGGGTAGAGTTTGGTCTCACTAAAATTGAATGGTAATTACATTCAGATATACCAAACAGAATTCTCTCCAGTCACACCAACTGGGTCCCTGGCAACCAGGAGAGAGGGGGCTGGGAAAGGGAGATACCAGATGCAGTGGTGATCCTGGGAGCCAGAGGGGCCGAGTGGTAGTCACCTCTGAAGAGCCAGCAGCCCATCAAGAAGGCAAAGCTTGCAGATGGGGAGGCAGGCCTGGGCGGGACTGCGATGAAACCTTCAGTTCAAGGGAATTGAGTGTGAAAGTTAGTTTAAGAACCAACGAAAGACTACTTGGAGGATTCCACTGGAAGACCGCTGGCATATGAATGATCCAGAGCAGGTTCAGCTGGAGCCAAGGAGAGTGGACTTGGAAATCAAAGCACCAGGATGTGAAAGGGTCAGTGAGGCCCAGGAGGATGCAGGAAGCATGGTGACATCTGTTGACTGGAAGAAGAAGGAAGCGGGGAGCACCTGGGAGGGACCATCCCCCAAATACAGAAACAGAATCCAAGGGACATGCTCTCTTCTCTCTTCACTGCACACAGCTGGTATCTCTCCACCCTGGAAAGCAGGAGTGTCAGCGACAGGAACACAGTTTCTGAGCCAGAAAGACCCACTGTGAGACCTTGGCTGTGCTACTTGCCAATTGTGTAAGAAACTGTGGGAAAGTTATTCAAGTTCCTCATCTATAAAATGGGGACAATACCACCTTTTTGCAGGTTGTGGGGATTAGTTGTCTTTAATGTTTAGAGAATTAATGTCGACGAAATGTCTGGCTCATAGTAGGTCATAATTCACTGTAGCTGCTATTATTAGTAAGTACCTGACCAGACGGCCATGGGCAGGGGGGCAAGGAAAAGAGAACATAGGAATAACCAAGATCCCAGGGCATGGATTTGGAAGAAGAAATTCTACCTCCTGTCCTCCTTTGATTTCTGAGATGTGAAACCCAAAGTTTCCCAAACCCAAAGCGAAACCCAAACCCGTCTTGACCCAGGACAAGAAAACCAATCCTCTGATTTCCCAGGTTCAAGATCTAACAGTCGTTCCACAAACATCATTGCGTCCGTTACACGCTTGCACTGTTAGGCGCTGGGGACGAACAGAGGAGGGCAGGCTGTGGTGTGGTAGGATGAGCACTGGGTGCTGGGTGAGAAGTCCTAGTCTGGTCACTGAATTGCACACTTAAATGGGTGAATCTTGGGGCATGTGAATTGTACCTTCCTAAAGCTGTGGACAACAGGAAGTCCTGGTTGGAGCATTACCCACTGTGTGGACCTGAGTGAGTCAAGTATTTCCCCCTGGAGTTCTGTTGTTTTTCTGCAGTAATCCCACCCCGTCCTCAATAATAAAACCTGCCTTCCACCACCCTCACCGCCGGTCCTGGGAACCCACTTGAAAACAGAACAGTATACACAAAAGCACTCTGTGAATTGGAAAGTTCTAGGCAAATGGAGGCCCCATCATGACGCCTTTCCACCCTGACACACGCAGAAGCTCAGGCAGGGAGACTGTGGTGGGCTAGAGAGGCCAGGAGCGTTCTTGGAGGAAGGGGGTTTGAGTGAGATCTGAAGGATCAGTGGGATTTAGATGATGAGGAGGAAGAGGAGGAAGGAGGCATTGGAGTAGGAGGGAGAGCCGGAGTAAAGCTATGGCAGTGGGAAGGCAAGCTGTGCCACTGGACAGTGACAAGACTGTCCCACGGGACTGGATGCTACACCAACGGCAGTTTGCACCTGGCCATCTGTGGACCATATATGGCCACAGATGTGTTGTATTTGGCCCACAGAGTTAAGAAATAAAAAATTTCTAGAAGATTCCATGTTTCTAGTTTCTCCTGAAAAATGGGAAGACACTCTCAATGCCAGGTCTACATTCCAGCCTGGCCAAAATGACCTGGACCTGCCATAACCCCTACAACTCCCCTGACACTGAGGCCACTTTACTCATTGACATTGCTCAACTGGCCCCTGCAGACAGTTCTGTTTGCAACCCTTGGTATGGGGAACAGTTGGAGGAGAAGGCAGGAAAGGTAGGCTGGGGCCAGGTATGTGATGGAAAGCACACCAGCTCTGGAATCAGAAAAGCCCGGGTCCGGATCCTGGCTCCATCACCTCCTCGTCTGCGACCGTGAGCAGCTCCCTGAATCTCGGTACACTCATTTTTGTTTTTAAAAGACATCGTATGAGATACACTTGGCCTGATACCTGACATGGTTGATGTTCAAAATGGTGCTATGATTGTCTACTGTCAGGCTAAGGACTCCTTAATGAATCCAGCAGAACTTGGAGAGCCACAGTGAGTTCTGAGCAGAGGGGGTGATGCAGGAAAAGTACGTTTCATGAAAGGAGCCTCTGACCGTGACGTGCAGGGCAGACAGCAGCAGGAAGGAATGGGAGAGAGGAGGGTAGGGACTAGCTGGTCAGGGGTGGAAGCAAGAGAAGTTGGCTCTAAAGGTGCCAGTGTCTGTGGGCCCAGAGCAAGAGTACAAATGGAGGCCCGCACATCTTTGCCTCTATGTGTATCAATGAAACTAACAAATTGATAAATAAAACATGCTCTTCTACGCTGATGAATGTAGCTTCCTAACAGCCTGGAAGACAAGGTTCACATCCAGAGTCCGCCAGCTCCTTGTAGCTCTAACACTGGAATCCCCTGACGCCAGAGGAACCCTCCCTGTTCCCTCCCTGAGCCTGCAGCCTGACCCCCTGCTTTCCCTCCAGCCCCAGACTCTTGGAGGCTCCAGCTGGCACATCCAAGCTCTGACTAAGTAGTCCCCCACTGTCCACTCTTGGCCATTCTGATACCGAGGTGTGTGGACACTGAGTATGCTCTCTGGGGGAGCGGGGCAGCAGTGGGAGGTCCACCCAGGGGAAAGACAGGTGCAGACCTGGAAATAGGCACAGATCACTTGGGCAGAAAATTCTAGGGTCTTCTAGGGCTCCCAATGGCACGAGGACTGGGGGAGGTGGGGGGACGCCTGGGCCCTTGGGCAGGGGTGTGCAGGAAGAAGCCCTGAGCAGGAGGCCCCAGGCAGGCACTGCGGGCATGGGTGGGCCAGGTGGGTACCTTTGGCCAGGGAGATGTTCCTCAGCGCGATGGAATGCTCCCAGTCCTTGAGGCGCAGGTCCTCGGTGACGGTGTTGAGCACGGCCAGCTCCTGCTTAAGCTGCAGCTCCATGCCCATGTGCACCAGCCGCATGCGGCGCGTGTCCTCGCTGGCGTTGCTCACCAGCACCTGCAGGTCCCTTAGCCGCGTGCCTTGGAGGGCCACGTCGTAGGACAGGCTGTGGTTGAGGCCGCGCAGCGCGCCGCCCACGTCCGCCAGCTCCTCGCCCAGGACGCCCACCCTGCGGGCCAGCCCGTCGAGCAGGCCGGCGTGGCGCCGCAGCAGCAGCTGGCTGCGGTTGCTCTCCACCTGCAGCTGGTAGAGCTCTAGCTGCGCCGCGTCGCTCTGCTGGCCCGTGCTGTCGCGCAGCAGGGCCACCGCCTGCTCGGTCTGTGCCGCCTGCGCCTGCAGCCCCCACAGCGCGCCCTCCAGCCGCTGCACCGCGCCCGCCAGCGCCAGCAGCGAGTCCGACTGGTTCTGCAGCGCGTCCTGCATCTTCCACACCTGCTCCGTCAGGTCCGCCTGCAGCGGAGCCTGCAGCAGCCGCAGCTGCAAGTCCCGGAAGCTCTCGTTCAGTCGGTTCACGTTCCGAGTCAGCGCCTTCAGGTCGTCCGGGGAGCTCCGGGGCCTGGACACTGCGGAGGAGGAGGGGGAGAGATGAGCGCCGCTCAGGAAGTCCCGGGTCCCAAGAGGCACGCCCAGCCAGAGCCCGGCACGCAGCAGGTGCTCAATAAACTAGAGATGAAGGGAAAGCAGAGGTGGCTGTGGTTGAGTGCCTTCATGGATCCCAAGCACTGTGCTAACCCAGTGGTCCTCGAACTGTCTGCCCATTAGAATCACCTGGCCAGGCGTCTAACCTGCAGAAATTGTGACTGAATTGGTCTGGCTGTGACCTGGGCTTTGCCATTTTTAAAAGAGCAAGAGAGAATTCTAAGGTGCAGACTAATTTGGGAACCACTGTACTGTCTAACCATTATGTATGAATGAGGTCAATTCATGTGAAACTGTCATTTGGGGATGTTGAAAATGGTGGGATACCAGCAGTTTCATGGGGCTGGCCCTACGAGATTGTGTGTTGTGATCCTCTGGACTTTTGGAGGCAGATACTGCTGTGATCCCCTTTCCGGGTTAGAGCTGTGAAAAGTTGCCCAAGGGAGCACAGCAAGTAAGCAGGGGAGCCAGGCGTGCATCCCAGACGGCTGGCTTGTTCCAGAAGCTGGTGCCTCCCCACAGTCGGCTCCAGGGCTGCCTGGAGGAAGCATGCTGGCAGCAGACTCAGCCAGGCTGGAGGCAACACTGTTTGTTTCCAGGCCTCCTGAGTTCAGCGTCTCGTTCCCTCCTGCTCACCTGCCGCTGTGCCAAGGGCCCCTCTGGGCGGGTGCAGGTGTTTTATATCCATACCCTCCCTTTCCTGCTGCCTCCAACCATCCTTCTCCATTCCCTATTTCCCTCCTCGGGCAAACAACCCATCCCAGGGACTTCCCACCATTTCCTCTTGGAGAGGTTTTCTTTTCTTGGTTACAAGCAGCTATTTCACATTACTAAGGGGAGCGATGTGCGTCGTAATAATTGTAATCCAGCAGCCAGCATCTCCTGGAAGCTTGTGGACTGCACTGACTCAGGTGCACTACAAACTCTGGTGCCGGGATGACGACGGATGCTTGTGGTCAGTTTGCTGAGAACTGTCCACAGCTGTCTCCCCCTCTGCTCTGCACACTAGCGAAATGGAAACCAGCCGTGGGAGTGGGCCAAAGGAAGAGGTGGGGGCAGATGAGGCACGGAGGGAATTCTGCCTTGGAAATCTTAGGATGGAGAGAGCCAGAGAGTTTGGTGCACAGCTTGTTCAAACAATGAGAAAATTCAGATAGGATAGCTCTCCTCTAGAGCCTCAAGTTTGGAAGAGAGAAGAGAGGCTGTGAGGGTGCTTGGGCCTCACAGCTGTGAAGACCAGCTGCTGCGGCCCTTCAGTGATGCTTCTGGAAGTACATGGCATTTATGGCGGCCACTCTGGAGGAGGTAAGTCATCTCAGATTAGATTCAGAGGCTCATCGGGCTAGATGGGGCCTCAACTTCTCCCTCACCCAGCACTTCAACCTCCAAGAAAATCACCCTGCTCAGTGGTCACCCAGCCTCTGCCAATACCTACCTCTCCACCTTCGGTTAGTGCTCTGCGTTCTCTGCAGACTTGAGACTTGCCTCCCTGTGGTTTCTGTCCACTGATCCTGCCCTCCGGGGTCATGTAGAGCTAGTCAGCTATTTTTCCACAAGACAGCTCTTCAGAATTTCAAAGACAGTTGTCACATCCTTGCTATGTGATAACGTTTCCAGTTTAAAGTCTGCAGTTCCTTCATGTGTTCTCTCATGACTAGGCTCTCAGCCTCCATCCATCCCAGCTGGCCTCTTCTGCACATACTCCAGTGTGTCAACATCCCTTTAAAGCCTCATGCTTGACCTAAATGTGGTTTTCCAAGGTATGCACAGACTGGGAAAAGTATGTTGGAAGGATCAGCTCCTTCATTCTGGGCATGAGACTTCTACTAATGTGGTGCAAACTGGGCCCTGTTTAGCTTTATCTGTGCTTTTCAGACTTTCACCATTGGATTTGGGTCTATGAAGTCTTTGGTGAAAATTTTTCCCAATTTCAGGTGAAGAGACTGAGGCCAGGAGAGTGTAAATGATCTGCCTAATGGGATGCTTCCCAGCTCCTGGTCCAATGGCTCACTCCACTGCACCACTACTCTGAAAGGTCAGCTGAAGAGTTGTCAATACAAGTAAAGGTTCTGGGGAAATGAATCCATGACCCACTCACCACCCAAGTAACCGCAGGAACTGTCTGCTTAAGAAGCCATCAGAGGCCAGGATTTGGCTTTAAAATCAGTGTGTTTGTCCAACATTTGACCCAGATTGGTTGGCTAGTACTAGAGATGGGGTGGTTGGAAAACAGGAAGCCGATATCATACTGTCAGTCTCTGCTCACGATGGCCCTGGGGTTCAAAGAGACACCGCAGCTCAGTAGAAGGAACACTCTGAGTTTTGTAAATTCGGGTTTATAAATTGGGATTGAGTGACTAAGAGGAATGGTGCAATCTACTTGATTTAAGTCACAGGACTGATGTAAGACTCCCTTCCCCCGGGCCTGCCAGAGGGAACAGCGTGAGGTGGGCAATTCCCCTTTCTCCTGCCCTCTTCCATCTCCCTCCTTCTCTCTTCAGGTGGTCCCCACGCCCAGCTGGTGCCCTGTGCCCTTAGAGGCCCCTGGTCTTGCCCATCAGCCCCCTTCTCTCAGAACCCACCAGCTCTAGGGCCCCGTCTCTCCATCCTGGAAACCGGACTGACCTGCCTCATGGTGATCGCTGACAGTCAGCTGCCCCTTCCCGGAGAGTTCGTTTGGGTCTTTTGTTATTGCTCATTGCACAACCGATATAAACACAAATCCAGATAAAAGAAAGAAGTTCTTCCACAATCCCACAAGCTCCAACAGAGCACACTGGTTTTCTTTCTCTAGCTTTATCCCTAGGCATACTCAATCTCTATAATTTGATTTCTGGTTTTGTTTTTTACCTAATATGATTATTTCATAAACATTTTCCCATCCTTCTCTCTGTCTTTTCTAGTTATAATTTTGATGACTGCCTGAGAGTCCATCAAAGGGATGTGTTGTAATCCACCCTTTCTCTTACTGTTGATTATTTTTTTCAATCATGGAAAATAAATGCAGAAAATTCTCTCCTTCTTTGAAAATTTTCCTAACAATAAATTCCCAGAAGCTAGATTAGCAGATCAAAAGTCATAGACATTTTTATGACTCTTAAAAATTCCAGCCAAAAGGTTACACCTATTTATGTGTACATTATAGATTTTTTAATGTGCCAGTTTCAGTGAAACCTCAGTGTACAGAGTGTTACAATTTTCATATTGTTAATTTCACAGACATAAAATGGTGCCTTGTTATTTTTAGGTTAGTATATTCTCATTTTAGAAGTGGCCTTTTCGAGGCAATGCATTAGCTGAAAGGCATGGTGCAGACATTCTGGGTATCCAGGCTGATCAGAAGGGAAATTATTTGGAGGGGTGAATACTCTCTGGGCATCCCACCCCACTGTGGAAGCCCAGAGCAGCCTCCCATTTTTCAGAATCACTTACCCACCCCAGAAGTGAATTATCTCCCTCTAACAGTCACAATGTGTTCTCAGCTCACACCACCACCACCACCCCCCACGCTCTTCCCCACTAATGCCTTCCAGATGTTTGCTGTCCTCAACAGGGAGCAGTTCTTCCTTGAGTGTGTCTCTCTTAATTCATGTTTATGCAAACAGTTCATTTATCTCTCTGCCTGGTGTATTTACTTTTAATGTGCTTTAATTATTCTTCAACTTTTATACTTTCACAAAGGGGAAAATAAATCATAGAATAACGATAATTGGCATTTCCTGAGTACTTACTACGTGCCAGGCACTGTTCTAAGTGCTCTGCATGGGAATACACTCAATCCCATAACAGCCCTATGAGATAAGTATTATTATCCTCATGTTGCAAATGAGGAAACTGAGGCATGCAGAGGTTAAGTAACTCACAAGATTTCACTGCCAGGAGATGGAGGAAACTGACTTTGGGCCCCAGGCAGTGTGGTTCCAGAGCTCCCAGCTCTTAACCACTTTGCGATACAGTGGATAGGGTGGAAGGCACAGAACAAACTTTAACAGAGACGCGCAAATCTGGAATAAGCTTTGAAAGTAGTGAGTTTCCCATCCTAAACCCAGGCTGGAGTCAGGCTGCTTGGTAGAAATCGTGTAGAGGTTCAAATTCAGATTCTGATTCAGTATTAATCGCTGAATGCTAATTAATGTGTTAATGTGTACCTTGTTATAACGAATGACTAAACTATGAACGTCTGCCTGGGGCCACGCCCTGTGCTGCGTGGCTTGCACACTGTATCTCCTGCAGCATTGTCATTTATAGGGTGTTGCCTTCCCACCCACACCCCGGCCCCGAGTCAGCAATCTGTTCCAAAATTGTTCTTTATGTTCACAGAAACAATAATCATGTCCTGGTTAACTCAACGTGCTCCAGATAAGGCTGACCAGAGAGGCTGTCTTCCCAAAACACACCAGGCACCCTACAAAGCCAGCAAGGCAGAATGTCTATGTGTGGGGGGGCAAGAAGAAGGCTAAGCCTTCTGTTTGAGGTTTAGCGACCTAAACCTTGGGCATTCGTGTTAATAACTGTGTATCTTTGTATAAAGTTTCACAGCCATTACCTCACTTAATTTTCAACATAACTAACCTTGGGAGGTAGGCAGGGCAAGTATTCATAATGTCATTTAAGGATGAAAAAAGAGGCTCAGAGAAGTTAAGAGATTGCCAGAGGCATAAAATAAGGATGAACTGGGGTCATCTGTCCCTTAATCCAGTCTCTGTCCTCTACGCCTGCTGCTGGGGTAGTCAGTCACATGCTGAACTCCAAAATCTCTATGGGGAAGCAGGGCAGGGATGACATTTATGAAGCACTGAGTGAGTGCCGAACTCGGTTCTAGTGTCTTACTAGACGTTGCTTCATTTACTCTTCCTAATAACTTTGTGAAGTAGGAATTATTATGCCCATTTTCAGATGAAGAAGGCGGCAGAGCGTGAAAGCAAGCTCAGGCTGCTTGTCTCCGAAGGCCCTGCTGGCCCCACCACTTTCCCCCCTTACACAAAACAGCATGGGGCATCACCCCCTTTCCTTCCAGGAGACCACTGCTGCAGTACACCAGCAGCCCACCTAAGCAGAGGCCCTGCACCAGCCCCAGAACCGCGGGGGACTCTTTAGAGGCTTGGCAGGGCACGAAGCAATGGCATTGGAGAAGTCTGACGGAGGAGGACCATGCGGAGGTAGATGCTGGAACACGGCCAAAGGCACACGGTTCTGATGTGGTCCTCCCCAGCCTGCGGGCAGTTGGTATCACCATTTCACAGATGAAAGAGTGACTAAGTAACTAGCTCAAGGCAACCCTGCCAGGAGGAGGTGGACCTGCCTGGCTCTGAGTCCAGGCTTCTCTCACTGCCGCATGAGGCGGGACTGCCTTGTCCTTATTTAAGCCAGTGACGCTTAAGGAAGGAATTCATAGAACATCACATCAAGGGCAGAGCGTGGGAAAGGATGGGCTGAAATGAAACTGCGATGCAAGCACTTTGATATAAGCACCAAGAAAAAGAGAGCGGGGCCTTCTTTCAGGTGGTCTGCAAAACTGGGGTGAATTTACTGAGATTTGGATACATGTGACTTTAATAGAAATTAATTTAAAAGCGGAGCATAATATTTATTCAAAATTACGTAACAGAGAGGTTATCAGTAGATCTTTAGCTCTTAAAGGGATGCACATTTTCCGTAGGGTTCCCCTGACCCCAAGATGTCGAGGAAAACCAAGGCCAGCCTCATGGTGTGACCAGTGCAGACACACAGGGCCCCGTACTCCGAAGGGTCTGGTACTTGGGGCTTAGTGCTCTGCGGTCACCCACTTGAAATTTCTAATACTTTAATCTTTGAATTGTGTTTTGTAAGTGAAGGGCTGAGGCAGGGGAAATGCGGCAGATGGAGCGGGGGAAGGATTAGGGGGCACTCGTAAGGACCCAAAGAGAAGGGCAGCAGATTGGTAAGTTTTTGGTGAGCTTGCTTATTTATTGATTTGTTGGTTGGCTTATAAGTACCACACACCCTCATTTCTAGCTCAGCAGGAAGTCCAGAATAAACATTTTCAGGCTAGAGACTGACTTCTTTGCCTGTGGCCCCACCCGCCCCGGCACAGACACAGGAGGGAGTCAAGAGCTTTCCGCTTCAGCTCAGAGAGCAGGAGGCTGGCTGCTTGCAGAAAGAAGCCAGACAGAGCCTCCATCTTCGCACGGGTAGCCGATGCTTTTTGATGCCCTGTTAGTCTGGAGACTTAGCAACCAGTGGCTCCTGGGACCACAGGTTTTGCCTGCATAGGTCTGGTATCCTGAATGCCTACCTGCGGTGACCTTTGCCAGTTCAGAGATGGGTATAGCTCTCTAAATGAGCAAGCAAAGGTGGCTAATTCTAGGTCTTAGAGGCAGGATCCAACAACAGGCAAGAAGTGAAGACTGCCTGCCCACTGGAACAGTGGGCTGGCTGCAACCCAGATGCCCATCCTTCACAAACAGACCCTGTCCCTGGCACACTGATGAGCACAAACTGTGCATTGGAGGATGCACGGAGCACATGTTGACCAGCGGCCTGCTGACAGCCACAGATATCCATATTAGGATGGCCTGGCATAACCTCAAAGGAAGAAAAACCCCACCAATATGTTTATTACTTTTCCCAGAAGTGTGGCTGGAGACTCTACTCTCCTGGCACAAGTGTTCCCTTTGGTGGTCCAAGCGGACGGAGTCTCTGATAATGCGCTGTTGATTACTATGAAATGGGATCCAGGATGAATTATAAATAAAAAGGTTCCTATTGAGGAGCCTGTCCCCAGGATTCCCATTTTGGAGGCTAGAGTATCTGAAATCATTACCAGCAATGTGAGAAAACCCAGCATTTCGATGGAGCACAGAAATCTGATAGAAAGGGGCTATTTCTTTGTGAATTTGCAAGTAGAATTAGGACTTGCTATGTAGGCTAACGTAGTACTAAAACAGAACCTCGAACCCTGGTAGGTTGTCAGATAGTTGTCAGACAAATACGTGAAGGACTGAAAATGGAGAGTGTCATGAAGCAGAGAAGTGCCACACCTCTTAGAAACAGAGGAGCTTGGACCAGCAGAGAGGGCAGGGCAGCCCTTGGCCCTGCCTCACACCTTCTCCGATCATCTTTCACTCCAGCCAGGGCTACATGACCAACTTGCGGGGTGGAGGGGGAGTAAACTGGCAGCACCTCACTTCATCTGCCCCTCCCATCTCTTGCTTTCTGCCCCCAGGGCTTCTCTGACTTCTCGGAATCTTGGGAACCACCTGGACCTCATCCATGCATGGCCTTAATCCTTGGGGAAAACCTGACCTATGTGGGAAGGAGCTAGTGGATAAATACTCTCCACAGACAGACAATTCTGTAGCGCTCACTACATAGCCCCTTAGAAGGTCCTGGCAGGGCGGAGCCCCAGTAGCCACAGCAGGGACCGACTCAGGGACACATCCTTGTATTTGCTTTCCCTCCTTTCCGATCTCCGTAGTCCCCCATGCCTGCTTCTGGGATTGCTTCTCAGAATTAACTACCAAGCCTGTGTCTCAGGCTCTGATTTCCACAAGAATCCAGGTTAAGACAAGCATCCCTCCCTCCCTGAGCATGCACAGGCCAGCTTTCTTCCCATCTTCCTTTCTGCACTTTGCCTGAAACATGGGTATCTCAGACACTCCACGTATCTCACACCACTTAATCCTCAAAACAGCCTGTGAAGTAGGCTTTATTACCCATGTTTCAAAGAGGGCGAAGCTAAAGCTCAGAGAAATTCAGTAAAGTTTTGAAGGTCTTATAGCCAAGAAGGGATAAAACCAAGATCAGGAGCCAGTGTTCTGAGGCCAACCGCAGTGTCTCCACCAGCCTCTCCTCTTGGCTTCCCATCATGGTGGGAAAACAAACAAATGTGCATGGTGAACACAGAGCGGTGTGAGGCCGTGATCAGGTGTAAATGCAGTGACTGCCGGTGGTGGTTCTAGGCTGCGCCTGAAATCAGGCCACCAAGCTTCCATATGTCACCAGGGAGAGGCAGGTCTGAAAACCTTCTACACGCCCATATGTTTTGTTGTTGTTTTTCCTTTTCTTGTGTCTTTGGTTGTCTTTTCATTTGTTTTTTTAATTTTTTTAGATATGTTTTTTTAAACATAAATAAGTGGGGTATGAGTTTTCTCCGGCTGCTATAACAGAATACCACAGGCTGGGCGCTTAAACAACAGACATTTATTTCCTCACAGTTCTGGAGACTGGAAGTCTGAGATCAAGGTGTGGGCAGGTTTGATTTCTCCTGAGGCCTCTCTCCTAGGCTTGTAGTTGGCCATGGTCGTCCTGTGTCTTCCCATGGCCTTCCCTCTGTGTGTGTCTGTGTCCGAATCTCTTTTCTCAGAAGGACAACAGTCATTCTGGATTAGAGCCCAACCTATTGAGCACATTTAACTGTAATCACCTCTTTAATGCCCTATCTTCAAGTACAGTCACATTCTGAGGTCCTGGGGATCAGGACTTCAGCATAGGAATTTTGAGGGGGATACAATTTAACCCACAACAAGTGGTTAGTGAAGGCCTTTACTAGAGATCAACTGGGAAGAAGTGGGGGTGAACAGCAAAGGTGGGTGCTGATTTCCAAGCCTCAGTCACATCCTTAGGTGGCAGCAGCCTGACAGACTCAGAAGAGCCTGAAATGTGGCCAGTCCAAGTCTCCTGGGGCCGGACTGCTTCATGCTCCGAGGACCAAGGGTTTCTTCAAATCCTTGATGCTTGTGGGTAACACACTCTTGGGATCTGACGACTCTGTCTAGAAACAAAAATCTGGTGGGGAATTTTCGCTCTACTTTAATGGGGCTTGTTGGTCCTTTATTGCAGTCAATTCTAGAAAGTAGCCCTCAAAGACTTACTAACTGAATATAGTTATAAAGAAAGAAAAACCTCTCCTGACAAATTCAGACCCTGTTCTGAACCGCACATGGAAAGCAGAGTTGCACTTAGAGAAAAGTGACTTGCCCCACGGCACACGCTCACTGACTGTCCCAGGCACCCTTCTTTGTCATAAGCTCAAGTCCCCAATGATATACAATATAATACAGCCCGCCATCTGTAATGACGCAGCACATCAAGAAAGAGGGCTGTGAATACTGCTCGTTTAGAGCCCAGAGTTGATCTTATCTCCATCAGTTTTCATTCTGTTTGAAAAGTAAAGCAAAAAACAAGAAAACAAAAAAACCCTAACTTGCCGGATTTCACTTAATGCATGGCCCTTCTACATAAATGTGGTGGCCACTCCTCATAAAGCAGAAACTTCTTTCTAGAATCTCATTTCATCACTGAGCTAGGCAATTGACCACTTACATATTTTTAAAAATACAAAGAAGTGTGTGAACGTTAAGACAAGAAACGAGAGTTTCTTGTTGCTGCTTGTGGGTAACACACTCTTGGGATCTTATTGCAGAAATAGCCTCTCTTTATGTAATAATTGGGTTATGAATAATTAATAGGAGAGGAAACTTTCATTTGTTCAGCACTTACTGATTGCTGGGCACTTTAACATATATGGAATATCTGATATACACCCGGATGTTTTATTTTTATAGCAGTCCTCAGAGAGGGGAAATGTCGGGTTTTTCATCAATGTGAAAATTAAATGTATGTGGTGGAACAGGCACTTTTTGTGCCTCACCAAAGGCTGGGCCCATAGTTGGACACTGGGCAGATTAATTATGTGAGCTCTAAAGAGATGGTCCAGTGCAGGCTACGGTGTCAGAGCTTGGGTCTGTGCTCACAAGGTACGGACAATCTCTTTCTCAATCTGGCATCATGGTTCCAACCTGCAAGTCTACCTTTTCCACGTTCCCCACTGGGACCTCTTGTCCCTGTGCTTCCAGCCCACAAATATACACTGCAGTTCTCAGCAGGAACCAGACAAGAAAGTGGCAACGTCGCGTCTGAAAGATACCTTCGTGACCATCTGGATGCCCCTCCCTATTTTGCAGGTAAGGAAATGAAATCTTGGACAGAGGAACCTTCTTGCCCCAGGTCACACAGGCAGACAGAGGTATAGATAGGATGACTAATCCCATGGTCCATTCACTTAACTGGACAGAAGAAGAGAGAAAACTAATATTAATGGGTGTCTGCTCAGTATCAGACAGTGGGCTGGGTGTTGTCATGTATTTTATCTCATGTGATCCTCTGAGATCATTGTTCATATGCCCATTTTACAGATGAGATGTGTTTTGTGTTGTATGCGTGTAGGTGTGTTTAATGATTTTCTGTATATTATGATGTTTTGACGTCTTAAGAAGCCTTTATGGCTGGGGAGAGACTGGTCCTCCTGGAGCTAGCCAATTCTTAGAGACAGCAAAGGGCCCAGCCAGGAGCATACCTTTGATATCCAATCTGAGGCCATACCTTGGCTATCTGGCCCCCAGAGACAGTGTTTCTCTGCCCTAATCATACCAGGACCAGGCATCAGGCAACTAGAAACCACCTCTATGGCCCACCTAAAGTCCACCAAAGTTATTCAAACTAGCCAGTCCTAAGTTGTTTACCTCACCTTGACAGAAACTCCAATAAAGGTTGTGACCTAAGAGCTCCCCTCACCCCTGTCTTCTGCCTCCCGGCCACCTGGTGCCTCCCCATGTGGCCCTGCGTGGTGTGCCGTGCCTCCTGTCTCTAGGACCTGTGAGTACAACAAACTTTGCTTTCCTGAGCCTCTCCTCTGCCTCCTCTTGTGGCCACAACTGACTGAGCATTTCACAACAGAACACAAAGCATGTTCATGTGTCCAGTTTTATAGATGAAGCTCAGAGAGATTGAACAGCTTGCTCAAGGCAACACTACTAGGGAATGGCAAATCCGGATTCAAACCTGACTCTCTCACTTTCTGCCCTACCCTAGTGCACGGTCCTTCCTTCTCGCTCCAGCAGGAGCCTACTGTGGGTGGGTCCCTCTCTCCAGTCTGCTTCCCAGCCAGTGATGTGAGGCTGTAGTCTGAAATCAGTGAGGGCAGTGAGCATGTTTCTCTGTTCCTATCTTTCTGGACAATATGTTCCATAAATGTTGTTTTCAAACAGCTCAATATTGGTCCTCTAGGCTTTCTACACTGCTTTGGGTTGGAGTGGTGGAGCTCTCCCCGTTGGCCAATTTTCTCAATCCATCTTTCTTTGCTTGTTGAGCCCGTCATAAAGTATTTTAAGGAGGTTGGAAATTATTCTCACTAATAAGCATGTAAGGAATCTGGGCCAGACTTGCCAAGAATCTAGGCACTTATCAAGTTTCCACTTTAAGAATATGAGTTTGCAGCCCATGTGTCAAATCTTTCATATCACTGTTCTTCAAAAATGGTACAGACAGATCATCGATGTTTTGAGCTGAAAGTGACCTTAATAATCACTTACTTCTCATTTTCAGATAAGGAAATGAAGGTTGAGAAAGGTGATGTGAAATGTCCCAGGGCATCTAGATAGCTGGTATCAGAACCAGAGCTAGTCCTCATATGTCTTGAAGCCCAGTTCACATCTCTTTCTAGTATACCACGCAGCTGCCCAGGAAACCAGTTATGTATCCATCCCTCCATCCATCCATGTGAATCATAGTTGGCAATCATGCCAAAGCATTTCCACCTAAACGAGCAGAGCTTTTCCAACTAAAAACATTTACACTGGGCCAGCCCGGTGGTGCAACGGTTAAGTTTGTGTGCTCTGCTCCGGCGAACCAGGGTTCACTGGTTCGGATCCTGGGTGCAGACCTATACACTGCTTATCAAGCCATGCTGTGGCAGGTGTCCCACATATAAAATAGAGGAAGACAGATACGGATGTCAGCTCAGGGATAATATTCCTCAAAAAATAATAATAATAATTTACAGTAAGAGTAAGAGTTACTTTGAAGTATTAATTGGTCCCCAGAGTATCTTGCATTACTAGGTTGGATATCTTTAGTTCTGCAAAAATATTTAGTATTGCAAAAGAGTCCAGTGAAATTGTGCCAGTGGCAGTCATCAATCACAATGTGTTATTATGTGGGGTCAGAGCCTTTTCTACAAAAGGGAAAAATTTTCATGATAACTTTTTACATATTTAATAAAAAAACACTGTGTGCGTTCTCATCTTTACAATTTTTCAAAAACTGACAGTGTTGTGTGAAGTGCAGAAGACTATATAATGGAAGTGGATTTTCCAATTTCCTAGACTCAGAGAATTGGATGGGTTCTTAGACATAAATTAGAAAGGAAGGAATATTGAACTTAGAGTCCACAGGCCTGTGTTCAGGTCCTGTCTACCACTTAACCTGCTGCTCTTGGAGAAGGGAATTTTTCTTACTGAGTCTCTTCCTTCTCATCTAAAAACAGAATTAACAACAACTACCTTGGGGTTGTTGTGAAGACTAAAGAAAAGAGTAGGGGCTGGCCTGGTGGCGCAGCGGTTAAGTTCACACGTTCCGCTTCTCAGTGGCCCGGGGTTCACTGGTTCAGATCCCTGGCGCGAATATGGCACCACTTGGCAAGCCATGCTGTGGTAGGCGTCCCACATATAAAGTAGAGGAAGATGGGCATGGATGTTAGCTCAGGGCCAGTCTTCCTCAGCAAAAAGAGGAGGATTGGCAATAGTTAGCTCAGGGCTAATCTTCATTAAAAAAAAAAAGAAAAGAGTAAACACTGAGCACTTATTGTCAGTCAGGCACTGTGTTATGTGTTTTATGCAGATGTTATCTCATTGGAGGGAATCAAATATGTGGGAAGAAAACCCCATATATATCGCAAAGCCCTAGTCAATTCAAACTATTGGTATTTATGCGTGCTCTCTAGATGCCTTCCTTTTTTCATTGATTATCAGATTTGTTGGCATTAATTTTCATAATGGAACATCAAACAGTTATATAGAGCTTTATATTTGCAAAGCACTGTATGCACACTATCTAATTTTATACTCTTGACCAGCATTTAATCCCCATTTATACTAGGTGAAGAACTGAGGGCAGGGAGAAAAAATGGTTTTTCCACCTCTAGCTGTTGACAGCCAGGCCTTGAGACTCAGTCCTGCAACTCTAAATTAGAGTGTTCAGCACCTTCACTGCTCATCCTTCTCACGTTTGTGACTTTCCGGCAACCTCAACACACAGCTCTTTACCCTCGCCACCCCCGGTGAAGTACACCCCAGCACTGCTCTCCCGAGGACCTGGGAATCACCTGGTACTTTCCAAAGAAATCCTGAACACTCACTCCCCTCTTTTCAACCACAGCCACTTAGCTTGTCAGCTGTCTCACCATGAGGGGACCTGCCCACCGTCTAAAGGGGCAGACGGATCCTGGAAACTTGAGCCCCTCCGTTAGCTCTCCTCTCGCTATACCTGAATTGTTGTTCTGCCTGGATTCAGAGCTGCTTTCAAACGCCTCAGGCCTCTGGGGGAGTTTGCCCACTTCTGTCCTCATCAATGAGAAACCCTAGGCAGCCGCATGTGCCTCTTCTCCTTGCTTTACCTCTTGGACTGCGTTATACTGCTGAAGAATTACGCTGACTTGGCCCATTCTCCTGCTGTTTGAATATACCTGGGGTTGAACTTCCTTGAGTGGGTTAGCAGGCTGGGAAAAAAATCCCTTTAGCGGCTATTCAAAACCTGCTTCATGCTCCTTAATGCCCAAGCCTGCTTTATCCCTGTCATTCTTAGAAATAACTCTGCACCCACTTCACCAAGAATATGAAAGCCACTTGGCATGAATGTTATGTCCTCTGCACGTCGCATCTCTCTGCAACCACGTTGTGTCCTCTAGGATCAGAGCAGGAAGCATCTCTTTACCTTCTCAAGGTGCCCTGCAGCCTCTGCACTCCATGCCACCCCCTGCAGCTCCCCACAGGAAGGCATGAGGGGGCAGGCGTGCAGGCCTGCGACTCCCTCGAGGACTCATCTGTGACAGGAGCAGCAGGTGGGAGGGAAGGCGGGGTGTAAAGCGGACACCTCCTAAATAATGAGGATTCCCCACAACATAGTCGTTTAAATGTTTGAAGCCATCCCCTTTCCTCAAGGTTTCACTACCAAAATCCCTCTTCTGTGAATGTGCTTCAGCTTATCTTCATCCAGCGGTAAATGTTTAACAACTGCTTCTCCGGGGGAAAAACAAAAGTCCCACTTTGTAGCACTTGCCAGTTTCTGAGGTATAAATACTCCCGCAACGGCCGATTTCAAGCTACCAATGTGATATCACCAAATAGGGAGTGAAGAAAAGATGCACATAATTGGAGCCGACTTGGCACGCCACTGTCTGCACCCGTCTATACCTGCACTGCCCAGAGAGCAAAATAACACTGAGGGGGGTTGAAAAAACCAACCTCTTATGACCAACTCTGTAATAACTGATTCAGCAAGAATTATCAATGGATGCTAAAGTCACGAGTGAAAGACAGTTGGGAAACAGTAAATCCGTACAGAATCGAAGTGTCTCCCACAGATCACCGCTTAATTAGAAAAAGAATAAAAGAAAACTTTACGATAGATGAGACCTTACCCAAGTGACCAAATTTAACATCACCAATAAAAGAACAAAATGACACAATATACCCCCTGATGTGATGCACTGGGCAGGATTTATGAAGTATTTCTGCCAAGAATGTTTAACCTATTTCTAATCAAGGGAAACAGTCAAACAAAATCAAATTGAGGGACATTATACCAAGCAACTGACCTGTGTTCAAAAATATTGATGTCATGAAGAGATATGATAACTAAATGCATGATCAGGGTAAAAAAAATTCTTACGACGGACATTATGGAGCAATTGAAGAAAGTTAATTATGGACTATGTATTTATAATTATATTGTACCAACAAATTTCCTGAATTTAATAACCGTAAGTGGTGATATAAGAGAATTTCCTTGTTCTTGGAAATTCATACTAAAGTATTTAGGGGTGAAGTCTGCAACTTACTCTCAAATGGTTCCACAACAACAAAAATAGTGGTAACAATGGGGGTAGGGGGAGAGAATGTACCAAATGTTAACAATTGACGGACCGATATTAACAGTATATGGGTGCTCATTAGACAACACAAATAGTTTTGGAAACCAATTTGGCAAAATGGATCAAGAGCCATATGATGTTTCCAATTTCTCTGTGGGTTTCAAATGTCTTCAAAATAAAAAATTGAAAAGAAAAAGAAAGAAAACCACTGAAGAGTTATGGAGTTGTCTAATGTGCATGGAGCCCAACAGGACTGTCACCTCCCTTACTCTACACACTATACATTTATTAACATAACTGTGATGGCAATACTGCTCCCCTCAAACCCTCTATGTGGCTTTAAATGTTGCTGTCAAGCGCATCCTCCCAGTGCTGTGACGCAAGAACTCATGCTCATCCATGGTAAATTCTCAGGTCGAGGCTCTCTCTCTGGGATTCAGGCTCGTTCTGGATTCTGATTCTGCATTCCTTTGAATTGAATGCAGAGCTTTGAGAACCGCAAAGAAATTAAACATGTGATCTGGGATGGAACAACATTCAACCAAATTTATTGAGCACACACAATGTGCAAAGCAGTGCATTGGGTACAAGGAAATCAGCAAGGACTAAATAACACATGAATGTTGATTGCAGGCTTCTAGAAGATAAGAACTGTGCCTTACACTCCTTGGTCGCCCCACAGCACCCCACATAGTGCGCATGTAGCAGATGCTTAATAAACACCTGATTTGGCACACATAGCTAACAGGCAAAAGGCTTAAAGCGCCAGTTCCCTTAAGAGCTGATAAAATTAATAATCAAATGGATGAAAAAAGCCATGAGATCATTAGTTATCAAAGAAACGCAAAATAAAACAAAATGAAATTTCTCTGAAAACAATGGGGTGGCGCTGCATCAAGCTGGCAAGACCATGGTACGAAGTGGTGTGTTTATACGTTGCTGATGACAGAGTGAAATAGTTTTGGAAAGCAATTTGGCAAAATGCATCAACAGCCATAAAAATACTCACATGCTTTGTTCAAAACCCTCACTCCTGGGAATTTACCCTGAGGAAATAATCCAAAACAAGGGAAACGCTATAGCACAAAGAAACTCATTGCCCTCGTATTTGTAGAAGCGAAAAACTGGAGAAATCGTGAATGAACAATTCAAGAATAATTAAATGACAGTACATCAACTAGATGGACTCTGATGAAGCCCTACAAATGACAGCTGTGAGACCTATCGTGTAACATAGTGGGAGATGCATATGCTGTAATATTAAACAAACACGCACGCAAATATAAGGATGAAAAGAAAACTGGGATTATTGAAAATAATTGACTTTCTAGAGCAGTGGAATTATGAGCAATTTTTATTCTATTTCCTGAGGGTATTGTTACGTTTGAGCAATATAAAGAATTTTAAGTGATCATCTGTTGAATGAAAGAGGAGAGGATTGCGTTATGGGCTAAACTGTGACCCCCTCAAATTCCTTTGTTGAAGTCCCAACCCTCAGTACCTTAGAAGTTAACGTATTTGAAGATAGGGTCCTTAAAGAGGTGATTAAGTTAAAAGGAGGCCGTTAGGGTGGGTCCTGATCCAATATGACTGACGTCCTTACAAGGAGAGGAAGACGGTAGGCACATGCGTGCAGAGAGGCGACCTCATCAAGAGTCTGCGAGAGGGAGGCCATCTGCACGCCAAAAAGAGACGTCTCAGAAGAAGCCAACACTGCCAGCACCTTAATCTTGGACTTCTAGTCTCCAGAATGTAAGAAAACAAATTTCTGTTGCTTAAGCACCCAGCCTGTGGTGTCTTGTCATGGCAGCTCTGGAAAGCTGATACAGACCGTAACAGACAACTCAGCCAGGCAAGGCTAACGCAGCTATACCCCAAGATCTGACACCCAGGAGACTGGGTGTGGTGGACTGGTCCTTAGCAACACCCCCAAGTGTACACAGGACCAGAGAGAATCTAGTGAGGTCCCTTTTGCCACCTTCCATCCAGTGAGTGGAATGTCCAATTTTCAGGCACTTGTTCTAAAACTTGCTGTAAATCAGAAGCACCCAAGAAACTCTGAGATTATAGCCTAGAGATTCTGACTCAGGGATGAGGTGGGCCCTGGGAATCTGCATTTATAGTGACAACCCTGCCTCGTTTCTGTTTTAGTGACATCGTCATGCTGAGAGCTGTAGGATGATTAACGTTTATTATCCCCTTAGCTTTCGCTTTTCTTGTCTTTTCTGCTTAAACCTCTTCTCCATCTCCCAGCAAACAGAGGTCCCAGGTGGTCAGAATGTCCTGTTGGACTTTCAAGGGCAAGCTGGCTTAAAAATCCAAAGGGCAAGAAATTCCACTTCTGGGTATATACCGGAAAGAGCTGAAAGTAGGGACTCAAATAGATACTTGTTTACCTATGTCCATAGCAGCATCGTTCACAACAGCCAGAAGGTGGAAACAACCCAAGTATCTGTTGATGGATGAATGGATACTCACGTGGTAGACCCAGACAAAAGAATATTAATCAGCCCTGAAAAGGTAGGAAGCCTGTCGCATGCTAGAACACAGATGAGCCTACAGGACATTAATAATGTTAATGAAATAAGCCCATCACACAAGGACAAATACTGTATGCTTCCACTTACATGAGGTACCTAGAGTCGTCAAATTCAGAGAAATTAAAAGCAGATGGAAGTTCCCAGGGGCTGGGGTTGAGGGAAATGGGGAGTTAGTGTTCAGTGGGGACAGAATTTCAGTTTGGGAAGATGAAAAAGTTCCAGAGATGGATGGCAGTGATGGTTGCACAGCATTGTGAATGTGCTTAACGCCACTGAACCGTACACTTAAAAATGGTTAAGATGGTGAGTTATATGTTATGTCTATTTCACCACAATAAAAAAAATTTTAAAGGGGAAGTAAAGAGAGGAGCTGGGGTGGGGTGGGGTCAGGGAGATGGACCAAGCCTGGAGCTGGGTCTGGGGACTGGCCCCCCGGGGTGAGGGTGGGACTCACGGGAGAGCCTGGCTGGGTCCAAGCAAGTCTCCAGGCAGGCCATTACTCAGGCTCTGCCTGTCCCACCCAAGGCCAGATGACAAATGGGCCGACTGGGAACCACTTGACGCAGCCCCAGCTCAGCTTTCACAACTGAAGTTTCAGGACCTGGCCTGGGGCCCAGGGGCTAGAATCTTCTTTCCCTTCCCCGGTCTTCTCTCCCATCAAATGCAGAGGTGGAGGGGCCTGGGGCTGGCCTTCTCTTTGTGGAGGTCAGGACTGACAGCCAGCCTCCTGGCCCACTGGGAGGAAGAATGCAGCCGGGGCCCACGTGTTTGGGGTTTGTGTGCAGGGGACTTGAGAGCTCTTCAAACTGCCCATTCCTCTGGGGTTTGGTGGGTACGTTCCCAAGTCCCTCTCCAAGGAAGAAAAACAAACAGCTGAGAGCAGGCGGCTCCAGCTGTGGGACACTTTCCAAGACTGAGAGGGAAAAAAATCATTCCAGCCTCAAACGCCTAGTTAAATGGAAAGCAATGGGCTACAGAAAGGAATGGGAACTTCTCCATAACCTCCAGTTTTATCAAGGAAATTTAAAAATCCATCCATGAGAGTTCATGTGTTTTTCTTCATAATTTGCAAAGTGGTCTTACAGCCCTTTTTGGAGATCTTTTTGTGTAGCCTGTCCTATAAAAGCAGATATCATAAAAACCCACACAGCCAGCCTGGGGAGCCCACACAGACGGCTGGAACAGAGAATTGCCTTGGAACGAGCCTTCTTTGTGGAAAATCACCCTCTTTGTCCCTCATGACCAGGTGCCTCAGTTTCCCTATCTCCTTCTTGCCCCAAGTCCCGTTCCGATCACACGTGAGCAGAGCCGTTCCTGCCTGGCTCAGAGCTCTGGTTTCAAGCTGCTCTGCATTCTTCGGTGGGGGCCAAGTGGAGACCATGTTGGGCAGTGGGGGTCGCAGGAGGAGCTCTTGACTAGGAAACTGGGGGTTGAGCCCAGCTCAGACCCTAGCCTCCAGTGCCCTTTGAAGTTAATGAACACTCATTCACCCGTGAGAACTGTCAATCTCACTGGGCCTCGATCTTCTCATCTACAGATGGGGATAATGGCATCTGCCTCACACAACGTGTGTGAGGATCAAGTGAAATAATGGGTGTGGAATATAGTACTACTGTGATGTCATGGGGGCACCGGTGGTGAGGATGGCAGCTGCCATGTGGGAAAGTGGGGGCCTTGGGCTGCTCGGGAATCGGGCCTTGCTTGCCTCATGATAACTCAGAGTGCGAGGGAGGCAAGAAGAGTGCAGACTGGCAATAACACACAACTCGCCCCCAGCTGACCTCCTTCTACCTTGACCATATCCCATGGAAGAGCTTTTCTCTGCGGAAACTGTTATGCTCACAGGGACGGGAACTAGGTGGGAAAACGCCCTGCCTGCCAGTGTTTCAGCTCTGCATCCTCCCCTACAGGCAGCCTGGGCAAGGATGGGGTGGTAGAAATGGGTGTGGCTCCTGAAGAGGAGCTGGGGGCTGCAGTGGGGTGGCACACAAGAGGAGCCTCTGCCCCAGACACCGAAGGAAGTGCTATTGCAGAAAGAACTGTCGCTGGAGTGACTTGGCTGGGCCGACGGGGCTGCCACTCATGAACGAGCAGGCTGGTCCTGGGCAGGTGTGGGGCCACCAACAGGGTTCCCAAGCAGACGCTGGGGAAGGCCCAGTAAACATGTTCGGCAAACCATCGTTCCTCACATTGAGACCTGAGCTGACAGCAACGCCACCCGCTGACTGCCTCTGAGCTGAGTCCTCGCAACAAGGGGAGGTCCAGATCCACCAAGGAGGGGAAGGGCTTAGCACATCGGCACTGCCAACTGGAGCCCAGCCCCTGGGTCTGAGGCAGTGACACCAACACATTCCTTGCCATTAAATCACCCAAGTCTGGGCTTTGACGAGAGCCAGACCTCGGAGGTGCCAGAAACACGTACGCCTACCCAGAGCCTGGTCCAGGCCCCTGCCTTGTGAGGGGAGCCTCGGCCCCACTTTGCCCCTGGGCGGTCCTGTACCACAGTGGACCTTGACATCCCAGCTGGGGATGCTTGGGGACACCCCAGCCTGCACATCCAAGTTCCATCCTCCCATTCCTCGGTGGGGGCCCTGCACCTGCAGACAGCTCCCACTTTGCCACCCTCCGGCCAGCATGTGATTTGCCCTCAGTGGGACGATCTAAAGGCTCTGGAGGAAAACTGGGCATGAAAATTTCCTTCAGGGCAGGAAATTCCAGGGCCAGGGCTGGAGCACGGCCCAGAAGGAGGGGGTCATGGGCTCCAGAGGGCTTGTTCTGTCAGTCCTTATGACTCCTCGCCTTGTGGGATGGGATGTGACCAGACGAGGGACTGAGTGGGGACCTCTAAAGTATGGGGACAAGGCAGGGGCTCCACTCCATTTGCTTGGGTCTCAAGGCAATACTAACCTTGTCCATCCTCAGCAATGCCCAGGAACCCCAAGGCTGATTTTTACCCTTGAATGTATATTAACAGATACCATCCATGCACTCATTCAGCTAAGCCCATTGAGAGCTGCATAAAATGCCTATTTGAGCACTAGCTCTGAGAAAAAAATAGGTTAGTGTGGACTAAGCATCTTATTATGTAGCCCACACCAGGAACTACTGTGATATTACCATGTATGGGACTCCGTCCCAAGAGGAATGGTGGGTGCTTAAGTACATTGTCTCATTCAAGGGGCACTACATTACTCAGAGGATGGCATTAAGACCCCCACTTTACAGATAAGCAAACTGCACCTCAAAGAGGTCAAGTAATTTGCCCAAAGTCGCAGAGTAAAATGGAGCAGAATGAGATTGGATCCCAGGTCCGTGTAATTCCAAAATCTAGGCTAATGTGGATGATACACAGGTGTTCAGATATGGCCCCTGCCCTCACGGAGGTCACAGTGTAGTGGGGAGTCAGATAGAGACCGCCAGTCTTAATACGAGAGCAAGATGAAAGATGCGCTGCGTGGATGCAAAAGGGAACGCCAGGGAGCAGGTGCCATGGTTCCTTTCTAGGACCTAGAATTTTTCAGAGCTGATGGGACTTCGAAAGTTGAGTCCCGAAATTGCCAACCTGGAGTCCCAGATATAACCTCTAAAGAGCCCCAAAGTAGAAATGGGTTTTCTAGGCAGCCAATGACTAGTGACCATTGATATGTCAAATGATCAGGTCCCTGAGGCTCCCAGGGGCAAGGCCTCCTGCCCAAGGTCATACAGCCAGTGGCAATGCTGGGGATGAGAGCTGGAGATCAGACCACCAGTGTGGGGGCCTGTCCTCCTGGTGCAGCTGCTGACCTGCCCTCGGTCACAGGGTAAGGCAGAGGATGGAACCTGATCTGGAACGTGAACACCACCCCCCCACCCTCTGCCCCAGGCCACCCAGAGGGCTGCACTGGTATACAGGAGCTGGGGACCAAGGAAGCCAGGTCCTTCCTCTTTCCCATGGGTGGGGGTGTGTTATATATAATTTTAATTTCCTATATTCTGCTGTTTTGGCATCTTAAAAAAACCTTCCTGGCTGGAGAGAGATTGCCCCTTCCTGGGCTTCCCAATTCTTGGAGATCCCAAAGGGCACAGCCCCGAGCATGTCTTTGACATGCAAACGAACCCAGTCCAGAGCCTCACCTCTTCCATCTGGCCTGTGCACCCCGGGAGGCAATTTTCCTCTGTCCTAATCACCCCAGGGCCAAATACCAGGCAATTCAAGACCACCTACAGCCCCAAACACAACAAAATGATTCAAACTAGCCAATCCTAAACCTAAACTGTTTATCCTGCCCTGCCTTACCTTTCTCGCAGAAACCCTAATAAAGACCATGGCCTAAGTGCTCCCCTCACCCCTGTCTTCTGCCTCCCAGCCACCTGGTGCCTCCCCATGTGGCCCTGCATGGTGTGCCGTGCCTCCTGTCTCTAGGACCTGTGAGTGCAATAAACTTTGTTTTCCTGAGCGTCTCCTCTGTCTCCTCTTGTGGCCACACCTGAGGGACCATCTCATGAAAGAATACAAAATAGGGAGGCCCCCTGAGATTTAACAGGAGAAGAGGGAGCCCAACAGCTTCTTCCTTTCCAAACTTTTCACCAGAGAAGTGTACTTTCCTGGTGATCATTCCCTGGTATCCTGGATTGGGTAGGGTGCCCCTAAATTCATGTCTACCCAGAGAAGCTGTGATGTGACCTTATTTGCAAATAAGACCCCCAAAATAAGATGTACTCAAGTTAAGTTAAAGTCATAGTGGATTAGGGTGGGCCCTAAATCCAATAGGCCTGGTAGCCCTATAAGAAGAGGGTAGTTGGACACAAAGACACAGAGACACAGGAATAAGGCCATGTGCAGATAGAGGCACAGATTATAGAGATCCATCTACAGGCCAAAAAATACTAAGTGACAACTACCAGAAGCTAGAAGAGACGAGGAAGGGTTCTCCCCTAGAGCCTCTGGAAGGAGTATGGCACTACCTATACCTTGATTTTGAACTTCTAGCCATCAGAACCGTGAGAAAATAAATTCCTGTTGCCCTAAGCCACTCAGTTTGTGGTGCTTCATTTTGACAATCCTAGGAAACTGATCCACCTGGGGAGCCATTTTTTGACTAGCTCAAAGTTGGAATACGAGGGTGGACTCTCCTGCCTTTGCTGCCACCACCTAAGGCCATGGGCTGAGATCCACAAAGCATGGCTTGCCTTGGCCCTGAGCCCTCAGCTGGTCATTGTGACACATACCCAACTCCTTTTGGGACCAGGCAAAGGCCAAGCTTGGGTAACAGAATGGGGCCTTTGGTAATAAGCCACAACGAGAAAGAAGGTGATGGGAACTCTTTTTTAGCACAACAGGGCATGGAATTATCGCTTACAGCAGGGCCCTTTCGCAGGATAAGGTCTGATGCACACAGATATCTGACCCAGGAGCAGAACCAGCCAGGGATGTTTTCCTCATCCACGAACTGAACTGTGTTCCTCCCAAGGTCATATGTTGAAGCCCTAAGCCTGCTGTGACTGTATTTGGAGACAGGGCCTTTAAGGAAGTAATTAACGTGAACTGAGGTTGTAAAGATTGGGCACTAATCCAATAGGACTGTGGCCTTATAAGAAAAGGGAGAGACACCAGGGATGCACAAGCACAGAGGAAGGGCCATGTGAGGACAAGCGAGAAGCCATCTGTGAGAAAGAGAGGCCTCAGGAGAAAGCGAGTCTGCCGCCACCTTATCTCGGACTTGCAGCCTCCTGACTGTGAGAAAATACGTTTCTGTTGTTTCGGACACCCAGTCTGTAGTATTGTGTTATGGCAGCTTGAGCTGACTAACACCATCCTGTTCCCTCTTTCTGCAGTCTAGTCCAGAGGGAAACCAGATGGCCTGAGGTTGACAACCAGGACCAAAGGCAATGAGGAAGCGGTGGGCTGGCTGGGATGGTTTGGGATGGTAGAGTCGGGTGCAGAGCGGAGAGATCTCAAAGACCTAGGCAGGGGGCCCTGGGGCCAGGTATTCAAAGCAACAGGGAGGCTCCCTGAAGGGTCAGGAAAGGGACACATCTAGTGGCCCCAAAGTCCAGAGTGAAGGGACACAGGTGACATGTTGCTGGAGCCCTTTCCTCTCCCACCCAGAGGGTGCTCTCTAGCACTGTCCAGAAGTCAGCTGGCTGTATGGAAAAAAGTAGGGACTAGAGTGCTCAGAGCATGCACAAATATGCACAAACGTGCACGAGGTGGTGGAAGCTGCAAAAGCTAATACGTCAGGACACAAGGGTCACAGCACCAAAGCGTGCACCTAACCTGAGAGAAGGTAGCGCTGTGTGTGTCAGGTGGTAGTCACAGAAAAATGGTTCACCCTTGTGGCCGGTCGGTGGGCATGTAAACTGGTGCAGCCACTATGGAAAACAAGTAGGGAGGATCTTGCCATGTGTGACAACATGGATGAACCTAGAGGACGCTACGCTAAAGGCCAGACACAGGAAAACAAATACTGTCTGACCTCACTTAAACGTGGAATCTAAAAAAGTCAAACTCAGGGGCCGGCTCCGTGGCCAAGTGGTTAAGTTTGTGCGCTCTGCTGCGGCGGCCCAGGGTTCAGATCCTGGGCGAGGACATGGCACTGCTCGTCAGGCCACGTTGAGGCGGCGTCCCACATCCCACAACTAGAAGGACCTGCAACTAAGATATACAACTGCGTACAGGGGGGGTTTGGGGAGATAAAGCAGAAAATAAAATAAAATAAAATAAAAAATAAAAATAAAAAAGTCAAACTCATAAAAGCAGAGAGCGGAATGATGGTCGCCAGGGGCTAGGGTGTGGGGGACAAGGGGAGAAGGCAGTCAAAGGGTTAGAGGTGCAGTTGTGCACAGTGAATAAGTTCTGGAAATCTAAGGTACAGCATGATGACCATAGTTAATACTGTATTGTATGCTTGAAATTTGCCGAGAGAATACATCTTAAGTGTCCTCACCGCATACACACAAATCATAACTATGTGACATGATGGTTTTGTTAATTAGCCTGATTGTGGTGATCATTTCATAATGTGTATGTATTTCAAAATATCAAGTTGCATATCTTAAATATATACAATTTTTATTTGTCAATTATACCTCAATAAAGCTGGGAGAAAAGCTAAAGGAAAAAAGAAATCAGTTTAAACAGAAATTTGGAGCATTTGACTTTACTCCCAAATAATGACTTTATTCCCAAAGAAGGTAGAAGTTATTTAAAAAAAAAAAAAAAAAGCAAACCAGTGAGCACCGGGAGCCCAGAGAGGCGCCAGGAAGCATGTGTCTGGGGCTGGGTGCCCAGGGCCTGGGGCCCCTAAGGAGGGAGCGCAGGAATTCAGGGCTTCCAGGGAATCAGGAGTCTGGGGCATCTGGAGGCTTGAGTGCAAGTCCCCACTGGGCACAGAGGCGTGGGAAGGCCTGGGCGGGACGCTTCCCCACCCTGGGCCTCAGTCTCATTTACAAAGTTGAGGCCAGGACTAATGCTTCCAGCTCTGGTTTTATTGGTCACTCGGCAGGCCCCTCCCTTGCTGTGTGCCCTTGGGCACTTGCCCAGCTTCTCCATCTGTGGCAGGAGTGTCTTCTAGTCCCCGACTCCAGGGAGCCTCTGCTGGCAGCCACCTGAGACCGGACGAGGGCAGCGCTGGAGCACGTTTGGAGACTCAACAGGGAGAGACCCACTGGCCCCACCTGAGGGTGTGCCGGTGGCTCCGGGCAGCCCAGGGCTGTGTACTGTGTTCTCGGGCTTACAGAAGGATTCCATGGCTTTTTAAATGGGTGGTTTTATTAAAACTCCAACAACATTAGAGGAAATTGAAAGAGAAGAAATTGTACCAAGAAGCTTCCCGGTGGACCGCAGTTGTTTGCATGTCTCCGAGCTGCCTCCCACCCTTCCTCCCTTCGTATGCACATCTGCTTGCACAACTGCACCCTGAGTGCACACGCAATTGGGCAGTCTTTTTCCATTAACACGACTTCATAAACATTTTCTCATGTTGCTTCATAGCTATCACTCGGAATGGCTGTGTAATATTCCTTTGTGGTGATTTACCACAATTTAGCC
Source organism: Equus asinus (assembly GCF_041296235.1). NCBI lineage: Eukaryota > Metazoa > Chordata > Mammalia > Perissodactyla > Equidae > Equus > Equus asinus. The sequence goes on along the minus strand of NC_091792.1, from coordinate 64,061,713 downwards.
AAACAACCCCCTCAGGTTGGACATTTAGGTTTTTCCCAGTCTTGAGTGGTCATGAATAACGTTGCTAAGAGTTTTGTACACATGCTATTTTCTTTCTTTGTAATCATTTCCTTCAGACAAATAGAGTAGGATTTCTGAGCCAAAGGATACAAATGGCTTTTTGGATCCTGAAAGAACACTGACTTCCTCAAGGCAATTTGCTCATTTATTCGTGCTCAGGGGCCATGGCTAATGGTCAGGGAGAAGTGTTAACGGGTAAATAAGAGACGCCTTTCCTCGACTCCTCCCCAAAAGATAAAGTTTTTCCAAAACTCTGCCTTTTTGTTATTATTACTTTCAGATAATATGCTGAAATGATTCACGAGGACAGCTGGCCAGACCCCGTCGTTGTTGACAACAGCAAGAAGAGAAACAAAGGCCTTTGTAGGAGGACTCCCTCCCAGAGCGACTCGGCATGTCCGGGGTTCTGTGTGACTCCTCCATCTCCCACCCTGGGACCCAGCACCATGGCCTCCTGGAAGTCTCTCGGGACACCTTCTTCACTGCCACCCCCCCCACCTTATTCATGTGGGTGCTAAGTGGGAGAAGGGGCTCCAAAGATGAGGTAGGGATCTCTGTGACAAGGGGGGCTGGCTCCAGGTAGCCCCACTAGATGACAGCTGACCTTAGATTGATGTTCTCATCAGAGAGAAGCATTACAGGGGACCGTTGGGAGAGGCCACTCATGTTCCCTGAGCTCGAGGAGAGCTGGGGCCTGCTTCTCTTCTAAAACTTTCCGGGTTGGGGAGGCTATGGAATTGGACCACATCAGCAGGGTGAGACAGGAATGCAGGGAGGGGCCACACAGCCCCACCCCCATCCCCACCCCACGCCAGGCCCCAGTTCTCTACGTCCCTTGGATTGCTCCAAAAAGGATGTCAGGGAATGTGGGGCTCTCACGAAGGATCACAGAGAAGGGCAGGAGTTCCAGGGATGCCCGCCAGCCATCAGGCCACGCTGGGCAGCTCAGCTGGAAGGGCAGTTGTAGCCAAGAAGACGCGGATTTCCCATCTCTGAGAGACGTCTCAGAGATGGAAGGCATGGGGTGAAGCTGGACATTATCCTAACAAGACCAAACACACCATCTGCCTGGAGGCCACAATAATGGGTTACTAGCCTCTGCTGGAACCAGAGAGAAACTAGGGAGGGCCACCTCCCACCATCACTACCACCAACACCACTGCAGACTTGAGACTGGCGGATTACGTGAGAAGCTCTTGGCCTTGACATCTTTCCTCCCGGGCCCTCCAGCCACATATTTGAGACATGCTTATACTAGAAACTTATTCATTGTGTATCTGAAATTCCAATTTATCAGGGCATCCTGTATTTTTATTTGCTAATTCTAGCACCTCCACCTGGGAGGCAGTTGGAGGGTCCAGGTGAGAGACGATGGAGCCCACCAGGACTTGCTGATGGAGTGCCCATGGGAGGTGGGGAGATAAATCTAGGAGGACTCCTTGGTTTTTGGTTAATACAACTGGGTAGATCATGGTGTCCTTTATAGAGATGGAAAAGAATGGAGAGAAACAAGTTTGGGCGGGAAAATCAAGAGTTCTGTTCACATGTTGAGTTTGAGATGCTTATTAAATACCCAAGTGGAAACAACACAAGTGGAAAATTAAACATATTAGTGTAGAATTCAGGGCAAAAGTCAGAGGTGAAGTCAGAGATGGAATTTGATGGAGATCATGAGGAAGAGAGTTCAGTTAAAGAAGAGAAGGCGGCCAAGGACTGAGCTCCTAGGGACTCCAAGATTTCGAGGTGAAGCAGGCGCAGCGCTGCAGCAACAGAGACTAATCGGTTGCTCCACTGACTTAATATGAACTTCTCAGAATATTTTACTACCTCTGTTTTGAGATTTACAGGGGATCCTTCATGGAGCCCCTGTTGTAAGCCAGGCATTGCGCAAGGCACTTACGTGTCATATCAGGGAATCGTCACAATACCGACAAGTGATCACCTTGTCCCCATTTTAATGGCTTTTTAAAAATGAGGCTTAAATAACCTCCCCAGGTCACAACTCATAAAAGATCAAGCTGATATCTGGATTCAGGTTTGCCTTGTTCCAAAATGTCTGTTCTTTGCTCTCCACTGTGTTTTATAGTTTATGTTTTGCGTATCTGCTCTCCAGTTGGTACGATCTTTACAGCAGCTCCTCCCTTTGGTCCCCTTCATATCTCGCTGTGTCTAACCCAGTGCCAGGCACATTGCTGGCACTCAACAAGGGTTTGTTGTTTTGGATTTGATGTGAGAGGGCTCCAGGCCCTTGGGCGGCGGCAGACAAGGCATGATGCCTACAGGATCATCGCAGAAATTCTAAGAGTTTATAACTCCTCTCCAAAAGGGCAGAGAACAAGAGCTTGTTCAATCTCTTGTTTGAGCAAGCTTGGCTTCAATCCCAGTGCAAACTCAAAGCCATCAGTTCGTGACTAAGTCCACTTTATCATAGCTCTGGCACATGCAGCAGAAGACAGAACAAGAAAGCAGAAGGAAAGGTAGGTTTTGAAGGTACGAGGCTGAGCCGTGACGAGGGAGATGCAAGCAGCAGAAGGAAGCAAGAGACTAAGTCAAGGCCATTCCCATCTTCTTCTTGCTTAAATAAGAAAATTTCTTTTCTTAGCAAGATCTGGGTGCTGCGTTCACAGTGCCTCTAAAGTTTCCTCCAATCCTGGCTCCTTGGATGGAAATCAAAGCAGTTGACAAGTTTCTCTTGATATTTCCTATATAGCAGGGTGAAATGAGGGCTGGATTATGTACAGTTGGCAGGAGTTACACTCAATTATAATTACCTAACAAACACTGATCATACTGACTACGGGCCATGGGCTGTTGCGGGCAGTTTACATGGATGGATTCATTCAATCCTCACCAGCACGATTTGGAGTGGGGAGTGTTATCACTTCCGCTTTATAGACAAGGACAATAACCCTCAGGAAGCTTGAATAACTTGCCCAAGGTCACACAGTAAGTGGCAAAGCCAAGATTTGTACCCTGACACTCTGTTTCCAGCTCCCATGCACTTTGCCACTAGGCGATAAATACTGCCTCCGACAGGAGTCCAGAGTAAGAGGAGTCCTGGATTCACATGGTCCTGCTGTCCATGCTCCAGCCTCCCTCTCTCCAGCTGTGGGACTGTGGGCCAGCACAGCAACTCCTCTGAGACTCAGTCTCCTCATCCGTATACCACTGTGAACTCTTTTCTGGATCCCTTTGACTATCAGGAGGATTAGGTGAAATAAAGTATGGGAAAATTCTTTGAAAATTATAGAGTACAATCTAGAGGTAAAAGAGGAAAGGGCTAATTAATGATCAATGTAAGCCTAGAGAGGGAGTTGGCAAAACCTTCCTGTAAAAGACTAGAGAGTCACTATTTTAGACTCTACAGGCCATATGGTCTCTGTCATAATTACTCAGCTCTGCTGTGGTAGCACAAGAGCAGCCATAGACAATACACAAATGAATGAGCAAGGCTGTGTGCTGATAAAACTTTATTGACAAAAACAAGCGGTGGATAGATTTGGCCCTTCGTCTAGAAGAAGGGCTCCAGGGGGATGTAGCTGAGATCAGCCCTCTGCTCTCTCCTATCTAATTATTATAATGATTTGACTGAAGACCCAGAGAGCACATTATCAAATTTGCAGGCAACCTTCCCCCATGCCCACTTTTCTCATTTCAGGGGTGGTTGGAGGCATCCATCAAAGTCAGAGAGATATGAAAGACCCCGCATCCTGGGCAGTGGAATCTTTCATGGAAAGTGAGGGTGTCGAGATTCTTTTCCTCCTTTTTTCTCCCACTCCCCTGAGCTAAGGTGAGGCTGAGGCACCTTCTGCTGGGAAAGCTCTGATAAGCTTGGGAAGGCCCACGCAGCCAAAGTGGGATGCAAGGGGAAAGCAGATTCTCAGGCTGCTGGGGGGTCTTTGAGGTGACCCCACCTCACCTCACAGGACAGCAAAGTGTGTGCATGGGCTGGCGTGCCTTTGCTCATAACCTCCTGGGAACCGTGCACGTGGCGGCAGGCTGTGGAGTGGGGATTGGGTTGGGATACTGGCTCAGACACGACTGATGACATGAGGCTGAAGGAGAAAGCTAAATGACAGATGTCCAAATCCACATTCAAATCGATCCAACAAGCTGTAATACTTGGCAGAAACCAGCGTGATGACATTTAACTGGGATCACTAACAGAATCTGCATTTAAGTTAAAGCAACACAAAACCAACAAAAGCCAGATGTACCGACATAGGTCGGAGGAGCCCTCACTAGGCACTGTTTTATTTGAAAGAGATCCGGGGTTGGGGTGGGCTGGCGAATGGACATGATTATTAATGGCTACGTAGTATTCCACCTTTGTGGTGTGGTGTTCTGTATTATTATGAGTCACTGCTAGAAGAGTTCGCACAGATTTAGGCTCCATCAGCATACGTGGAGTGTCCAGATCAAAGTTAGCCACAGCCCAGCACACATGCAGTACTGTGTCTAATTCCACTGACCACTCAAACCTGCACCTTGTTGAGTGGGGATGGAAGGTGGGGGATGGCCATTATGTTGAGGTGTTCAGTTTGGGCCAAACACTATCTGAGCACCTCCTGTGTGGGGGGTATCATGCTAGGACTGGCAGTACAGAGACGGACCTGACACAGCACCTTATCATCAAAGAGCCTTGTTTTGGACCCGAAGGGGAGCAAGCAGATAAATTGATAACTTCAGTATAATGTGGTGAGTGTGAAGATAGAGGCATACACACACACAGAGTTCTCCAAACCAGGTCCAATGAGCTACTGTTGAAAGTACTAGTGTTTTCAACTCGCTGCAGAACAATCACAAGGATGAGGAGAAAGCCTTGTTCTGACTTGTTCCTGCAAAAGGGACTAGAACCAGCATGTGTGGGATAATCAAGGAAGATTAGGAAGAAGTTTCTGTGACTTGTGGCTGTTCTTCAGTAGAGGCAGAACACCTTGTCGGTCTGGGAAGTCAGGAGGGAAGGTCTTGCTCTGGGAGGGAGGTTGAACAAGACGTCTTCTGAGGCCCTGCCAAGCTCCTGAGTGCCACGTGGGAATGGCATCACAGAGCTGGCTCGCTCACTCCCTCCCCAGAGGAGCCACAGTGCTGACAACACTATCCTATTTCTTGGTGTACTGAGCCCTGCGCTGTCATGGCAAGCCCAGGATCACCCAGACAAAGTCTCCAGGCTTCCCCTGTGTGTTTATTAGAAACGTGTGGGCTGTGGGCACATGCCCTCCCACCACACCAAGCACACAATTCTCTCCGTTTGTGGACAAAACCACTGGGTACTCAGGCTAAAAGAGTAGGTTTCTAATCCTTTGCTATTCTGACAGCAAAATCCCTCGGATTATTCCAATAATGATGATGATAATAATAATATCTAACATTAATTGAGTACTTTTTACGTGCCAGGCACTACGAGTTTTCATGTATTAATTAATTAATCACAACAACCCTTGGGTTAGGTACTATTTCATCCCATTTGATAGATGAGGAAACTGAGGATTTGAGAAGTTAAATTATTTGCCCCAAGATTATAGAAGCTTTCAATGGCACAGCCCGGATTTGAACTTAGAGGTTTACCCTCAAAGCCCATATCCTGAAGAGAATATAGCTATTTTCTTAGAATGTCTGAAAGACACACAGAGTAATAGAGCTATCATTTAGCCCATTGTTTTTCAGATGATGGCTTGTATCCTGTTCATGGACCATGAAATAAATGTACGGGTTGTGACTAGTTTTTGAAAAATGAATAGAATAGAAAATCATCAGCATTCATCCCACATTTAAGAAGATTTCAGTTATGTGTTTATATGTGAACTAGTTGTGACGTAAAATATATTTCTTAATGTAGGTCACGGTCAAAACTTTGAGGAACTGATCTAGTTTAACCTGCTCATTTTACAAATAAGTGTCCTAAGGTTCAGACAGCAAACTGATTTTTCCCAAGGTTATAGAGTGTTAATGGATGAGCTGGGAATGGACCAAAATTTTTCTCTCAGTTCACATTATCAAGCTTAATTGACTGCAAAGAAAAGCAAGAAAAACATGAGTAATAATGCTAACAGTAGTGGTAATACTAAGACTATAAAAACAACAATGATGGCTACTACTTCTATCGTGCATACTGTGTGCCAGGCACTTTCCTAAGAGCTTTAGATATATTCACTTATTTAACTCTCATAACAACCCAATGAGGTGGGTATACTTCTTTCTCCAATTCTCAGATGGGGAAACTCAGGCACAGAAAGCTCAAGTAACTTGGTCAATGTCACATAGCTGGTAATGGAGAAAGGGGATTTCAAACCAGACAGGCGGGTTTGAGTCCTTGGTTCAAACACTATGGTTGAAAGTCCATGGTGTTAACCAGTATAAGGTACTCCGTGATCCTGCCTGTCTTAATATTTTCCCTAGATGCTATAATGCCAATCCAGTACATACTATGGTGTGTGTGTATTGATATAATTAATTATACACCTACTTCTTTGACTAGCCACATGTTCTTGAGTGGTGATTCCATATTTACCATGTCATTCGATACTTGGCTAAGACTGAAATAATAACCTTTTTCCAAAAATAAGATCCCCTTTACACTTCCTTGTCTCTGTCATTCATTTACTTAGTCATTCATCCATTCACATATTAAAAAACATCATGAACTTGCAGAGAGTAGACAGAATATTTTTTAAAAGACAAAACTGTGCATGACACCCTTTCTTGTTCCAAGAAGGATTAAGACAGTTTACAAGGACACATAAAATAGACGAAGATAAGAGTAGATGAGAACAAGATGAAGGAAGAATAAGTTGGAGATGCTAAATGAGGCAGGAATGAGACCCACAGAAAAATGCTTTCCCTAAAGTCTGGGCACTTGCTGTGGGGGGACCACAGATCTGTCTCCAGGCTTTCGTTTTAATCACCTTCAAATTCATACACCTTAGAATGGATGACAACTAACTCTCAGTTTGCATTAATTACTTCCTTGAAAGCGATTTTACTTACTTTCACATTCACAGTCTCCCAAAGGTTCAAACAAACTAAGTTCTCAAGGAAAGCATACCTCCTTCTGAGACTAGGGCAGAAAATGGTTTCCACATGGGCCCTCTTAGTTGACACCGTGTAATGGAATGAACCACATCCTCAACAGCACCCTTGCAACAAGCACAGGATGGGCTTTCACGGTGCTGTTTCTCACAGAATGTCCCAATAAAGGCCAAAGGCATCACACCCTTAATTCCAAGATGCATGATGGTGTCAGTAATCTGTCACATCCATGGACATGGGCTCTGAGCACACTGTTCTCTGATTGCGAGTCAGGGACAGACCTACTTGAAACAAGATGATCAGAAAAAGGGGTGCTCAGTTCAGACAACATTTGGATCACTCAGCGTTCAGCCCTTCCCAGGCTGAGGCCTCCCTAACCACTCCAGCTCTCGGGAATCAGGCTCTCCTTTACATAATTTGGCTCATAGCATTAGCTACATCATACTGTCCTAATGGGTATTTGTGTTTATGATTTTGAACCCTCCCAGAGCAGGGATCATATCTCATGATTCTTTTTATTCCCATGCTATAGACTGAATGTTGGTGTCCCACCCAAATTCATGTGTTGAAATCCTACCCCCTAATTTGATGGTATTAGGAGGTGGGGCCTTTGTGATGTGATTAAGTCATGAGGTGGAACCCTCTTGAATGGGATTAGTGCCCTTATAAAAGAGCCCCCAGAGAGCTCCCTCACCGCTTCCACCAAGTGAGGACAGTGAGGGAAGACGGCCATCTATAAATGAGATCCTAGAGAGTGAGATCCAAGAAGCAGGATCTCACCAGACACCAAATCTGCCAGCACATTGATCTCAGACTTCCAGCCCCCAGAACCATGAGAAATCAATGTTTGTTGTTTAAGCCACCCTGTCTATGGAAGTTGATTACAGCAGCCTGAATGGACTAAAACACCAGGGCTTGTTCCCTTGCTGGCACCCACTGAGCACTCATGCACAAGTTAAGCACTTATTGAGAAGGATGATGGCAACGTCTGACTGCTGCTGTTAAGAGAGGATTAAATTAAGGTGGGAGAGGAGACCACGTTTCACCAGGAACTCTCCCTGGTCCTGTTCTGTAGTCTACATTAGCTGTAATACTCCAGTTTCCCACCAAATTAGAACCCCAGAAGTTTGCACTTCCCCTTTCTGCTGTTTCATTTTTGCAGTGGAAATTCAAATTCCTCAATAGAGTCATGACAGGAAAGGGAAGAAAGAGGTAGTTCCTGGGGCTGGCCCCGTGGCCGAGTGGTTAAGTTCGCGCGCTCCGCTGCAGGAGGCCCAGTGTTTCGTTAGTTCGAATCCTGGGCGCGGACATGGCACTGCTCATCAGACCACGCTGAGGCAGCGTCCCACATGCCACAACTAGAAGAACCCACAACGAAGAATACACAACTATGTACCGGGGGGCTTTGGGGAGAAAAAGGAAAAAAAAAAAAAAAAGAAAGAGGTAGTTCCTGATGATGTTTGTCACTATGGTGATGTCCCAGAACAGTCACAGGTGAGATTGATTCTCCTCTAACCCTTAAGCTTCATCACAGAGAACATCTTCCCTAAAATGCTAGACTGAGGACCTCCTGACCACGTGACCAGCCAATCTCAATTCTCCTGTTCATGAACTTAAGCCTGATAGTCTGTATTGTCCAAAAATGAGTCTGGAACAGAACAAAAACATAATAGGGAACCATCAGCCCAGGTACTAAACAAAATGGGTTGAAGAGATAGAAAGACTTAGAAGAATTTGGGAGTAGAAAGAATGGACTCATTCTGCCTCCTTGGAAGATGATGTGGGCATAGAACCCAGCGATGGTGTGGGAGTATCTGAGGAAAGTCCCAAGAGGATGCTGGTCAGGAATGGGTAGTTAGATGGGGGGTAGAAAGCCCAACTGAGATAATAATTTGGGCAATGGCTGGATTAACCTTCTGACAGAGGAAATTGGGATGATGCATAAACACAAGGTACAGTATTGGCTTTTTATTTTGAATACTTAGATAAAGAGATGAATTCAGAAGTCCCATGTGAACAGTAAGAAGAAGCATTTGTACTCCCATCAGATGTTACCAATCAGATATTCAGACATGGCACTGGGTTGCAGTGGATAATCTTGTCACCCAGTTGTGAAATGTATGAGCTTTGTGTCGATGAGGAGGTTTTGAAGTCTAAGAGTGGTTCAAACAGAATTCCTCCTGTTTGAGTCAGCTAGAGCTGCTATAAAAAATACCACAGACTGAGAGGCTTAAACAGCAGACATTTATGTTATTGTCACAGCTGTGGAGGCTGCGAAGTCCCAGATCAAGGTGTGGGCAGATTCAGTTGTTGGTGACAGCTCTCTTTCTGGCTTGCAGATGGCCCCTTCTCACTGTGTCCTCACCTAGTGGAGAGACATTTCTCCCCCTCCTTTCTCTCCCTTTCTCTCTCTCTCATGCCTCTTCTTATAAGGGCACTAATCTCACCACGAGGGCCCTACCCTCATGACCTAGTTACCTCCAAAGACCCAACTTCCAAATACCATCACTTTGTGGGGTTAGAGCTTCAACATATAAATTTGTGGGGAACACAATTCAGTCCGTTGTACCTCCTGTACAAGGTGACCTCAGCAGGGCAGTAGAGAGCACGTTTTACCCAAGATGGGGAAGTGGCCACAGCAGGATACCTAACAGAAGGCCAGGCAAGCTCTGGTTTATGCTGAACCATGGGTCTCCTTACCATCTTGGTATTTTCCAAAAGGGAGCCTCACTGGAGGTCTTCAATCAGGGTAACCTGAAGAAACCTCCCACCTAAGGTGAGGCAGGACCTCCTTGAAGAACCCCAGACTTGTCCACCACATTCCTAAGTCCCCTCCCTAGGGAAGAGGTAGCTGGTGACTGTATTCTTTCATTGGTCACTCTCACTAAGCCTCTCCCAGAGGCCAACATGATTTTCCAGACAAGAAACTGGGGAGGTGACAGTGGCCATGCCACAGAGCCAAGAGATAAAGCATGATGCTCTGCTTCATCAGATCAATTCCAATCCACCCAAAATTTTTACTCCACACAGACAATCTGGGACTCAGAAACTTCAGGTTCAAAGGTGATCTTGATTAAAATCCTCCCTAGGTTTCCACGTGGAACAACCAAGGAAGCAATGCAACATTGTCATCAGATTGGGAAACTATGTTTCACCCTCTTTTCTGAAACTTCCTGGATGTCATCATAAATCCCATTCAAACTCCAAGCCAAGAGAAAAATCTGCTGTGCAGCATGTTGGACAGCACTGCTTGTTAGAACTCTCCTCTATTTTGAATGGAAATCTGTCTCTTTACAAAATCCACCCATTCATCGAGTTCTACCATCTGAGGCCACACAGAATACGTCTGCCCTTTTCCACGTGTCAGCCCATCAGACACCGGAAGAGACCTTTCATTACTCTACAAGTCTTCTCTTCCCCTAGAGATGATGCCCTTCCAGGCCTCCCAGGCCTCCAGAGCCCTGCCCCAGGGTCCCCACCAGCCTGGCTCTCTCCTAGAGACCCTCTTCTGTAACCTAAAAGTTCCTGTTTAGCAGAGTACTTGTAATACCATAGCCCAGCTTTCCGGCTGGGGTGAAACACTTTCCAAACATTCTGGAAATTTGTTATGGTCGTGGCTGCCAAGCCCACAAAACCCAGATTCCAATCTCTCACAGAGCAGCCCAAGAACATGTCCAAATCAGCCTCTGGCTGGACATCATCCTTTGGTCCTTGGGATGAATCATGAGTTTCTCTCATTGTTGCTGTTGGCTACTCTCCCAGGTCAATGGTTGGCGGGACAGACACCACCCCTAATGGTGCCCTTTGCCCCGAGTGTTGAAACCTGAGGGTGAAGGCAGCATTGACCATCCCATCACAGGGCCCAAGAACGATTCTCACTGGATAGGAAGTGAATCAAGACCAGGGAGGTCCTGGGCATCTGCCTCAGGATTGCCAGCGAAAGGTTATCAGCAAGAGCTTAACCTCCAGATTCTGGCCTAGAGTTAACCAAAGGACCTCACCCTCAGCACTTCAAGTCAGCTCCACCTGGCCAGCAGCCTCGCTCTGAGCAAGCCTCCCTCCCCTCTATCACTTCTCCATGCAACACCCACACTTTTTACTCTAGGTTACCATACCAATTGTTGTGTTGACATATCGTCCCCATCGTAGTCCCTATTGCATTCTGCCTGGAGACAGGGCTCTATCTGTGTGCTCTTGCCTCATCCTCAAGACTGGGAGCTCCTTGAGGCAAGCGCTTAGATCTTATTTAGCTGTGTCCTCAATCATGGCATGGAGCCTGGCACAAAGTAGATACTCATGTAAGACAAGTGAGGGTGAAATATACTGATCCCTTGGCTTACTTTGTCAGCTCTACATACCTCCAGTGAGAAAAGTGGTAATTGAGCATCCCTTTCTCTGGGTGGGAGTCAGGAGAGACCATCACAGCCTCTGTCCCTATCTACTTCACCACCTCCATCATGGTGGGGTGACCTGTGGGTGGTGAGCTGGGCTGCTCGAAGCATGGGGTCCTCCATGTGATCCCTTCCTAAGTCCATGAGCTCTGCTTCTTCCTGGCTAGAGAATGGGCTCCAAACTCCAGCTCATCACCAGCCTGGCTTGCAGACAGAAACTAGGGGGAAGAGCCTGGCTGAACTGGGTAAACCCACCCCACGCCCAATAACTACAAAAGGGCAGCAGGTTTACCATGACCCTGATTAGCCTCAGTGGCACAACGTCTCATGACTATTTTCATTGCACCCCAGGACAAGGGGCCCAGCCTGCTTTGTGCACAGAGCTCCAGAGAGGCCCAATGTAATGCACACAGTGATGCGGAAAAAGTCAAGAGCCACTCAGAGCAGCTAGGTCTCTGCTCCTGGACTGAGATTTCCCAAGCTCACACAGCCCCTGCCAACTCCTCATCCCACACGAAACAGGCAATGCTGTTAAGAATCATGCCCAGTCAGAAAGATGGGTCGGCTTCCTCCTTCGTGGTTTCCGTGGTGATAAGGGCAGTGTTAGGGCTCGTGACCGTGGGAATGAAGAGCGGAGGCTCCAGCTCACCAGTTCCCATCTGATCTCGCTTACTGCCTCCTGTCACATCCTTAAAGGCCAGGACAGGAAAGGTACTCTTACCTGCTAAGATGAAGATGCCCACAAGAATCAGGAAGACTAGCAGGTAGAGTCCTAGGACAGCATGCTTCAGGGCTGACAGGGAGCCCAGCTGGGTACAGCAGCCACCCGTCCGTCGTTTGTGGCACGGACCTAGACAACAAGGAAAAAAGGCACTTGAAAACCCCAGAAGCTTTTTTCTCTTTTGCTCTCATCTCTCCCTGATGCACAGATGTTCACACTCATACACCTGCACATCTGTTATGCAGCTGTAACGATGGGGAACTTTTCAGAACCTTGACAATCTTTTCAGCTACTAGCTCTCCTCCCACCCTCTGCACTCATGAACGAGCCAGACAGGCATGCCCGCAGCTCACGTGCCCACACAAACCCACCTTCCCAGGGCCAGTGCAAGCAGCAGAGAAAGCTCAAATAGGCTGGAATATGTGTCCTTTCCAAAGCACCATTGTCCTGAGAGAGTATGGAGAAAATAACACAGGGGTTGCAAACTCCAGTGTCTACAGTGGCCAAGGGGTGGAAATGAACAAAGTGGGCCAGGTAGGCCTGGGGAACCCAAAAGCGCATGCCCAGTCTGGAAGAGGCTGTGGTGTAGGAACAAGGGTCGGGTGTTGCCAGATCAAAATTTTTAAGAGAAGCCAGAAGCGATTTTGAGAAATCTCCTATTGTTTTAGTGTTGACAAAGAATTTTTTTTTAAAAAAGACAAAAAGCAAAAAACACTGGGAAGTGTAAACAAAACACATTTGCATGCCAGATCTGACCACCAGTTTGCAACCTGGGTTTAGATTTCCAGAAAAACATACTAACTTCATCCTGGGCAACTACACAAGGCTCAGCAGCTTCTGGCCAAAATGCAACAGCAAAATATCAGCGCTCTACCGGACCTTATGGATCCAGCCCCTTCAGTTTGCAGATAAAGGACGTCAAATGTTAGCCGCAAACCCTGGGTGAGGCCCCAGGTGCACTAACTCCTGGTCATATTTCAGCAGGATTTCTCCTTCAAGGCAGCCTTCTCAGATGGCCCGTGCAGAGGCCAGGAAATTCACTAATGTCATTCGCCGTGTCAAGTGACAGTGGAAAGGAAGGGAAGCTCTCCCACCCTGACCTCCAGCAGGACAGGTAAAAATCGATAGAGGGCATTTTTTCAAAAGATGCATGCCCCTATTATGCTTATTCTCCATCTCCTGCAAGTGATAGCATGGCTCAATGGAGTGTGTCGCACATGGAGGAAGGTGTGGGAGCAGAAAAAGGTTGACAATAGATGTTGAAATAATTGATATTCAGAAATGTTTTTAAAGATGGTGTGATGTTTGTAATCCTTCGTAACTTTGCATTTGCAAGGGGGGTACTTCAGGGGCTACTTATTACCTCTCAGGTATCATTACCACCTCCAGGAGGTTTGGTCACCACGAGGGAAATGGTGGTGACCACACTGGTGCCCCGGCTCCCAAGAGTTATTGGTAATTGAGAAATATTTTCCTACTCATTTACTCCATTTTATTGAAAATACTGCTAGTAAAACAGCTAAGTTGAACTATTACGTAGTATTTCTATGAAACATTGGGTACAATTTGGAGCAAGTTGTCAAGAAATACAAATTCAATTATCATTTTCATCAACCCTTAAATGTTAGCAAATTTTGAAGAGTTAACCTGATTTTCCATTGACTTGTGCAGAGTACATCTTTCTAACTCACCCTAAATCTTGTTTTCCAGGATTTTCCATCCCTTTCCACACACTAAGATCTATAATTTGTTTTGCTCCTAAAGATGTAGGCTTCTTGTAGCATTTCATCTTTTTTTTTCTTGTTTTTTCCTTATGAGAGCTGCTGGCTGTCTGGTTGCAACTTATTAGAAAAAAGTCTGTTTTCCTTGAGAGTCAGAACAGTAGGCATAGCACTGCATTTATACAAATATGAGCCATCATTATCATGCTGGTTGTTCCTGCTCTCCTGCTCTAAGCCCTGCTTTCTCTTTAGGAGATGATGAAAATGATGGCAGACTAACAGCTGGGAGGGCTCAGAAGACACCCCTGCTGAAATGCGATTATCCTTATGTTTATCCCAAATCAATCTTGGCTTCTCCACTAATTGGCTTGTTTGACACTCTTCTTATTTCCCTTGAAGATTTAATTGAGTTCAAACATATTCTGTTAACTGTTCCAGTTTCAGTGGAATCTTTTATTTCTGGTTCACTATAACAAATTGTTTTCTCAAAAAAAAAGTTGATGTAATTTTTTTGCATCTAACTTTTTTATTGAGGCACAACAAGGCGTTATAACATGCCTGAACTCGAGGCAGCCAGTTTAGTAAACTGAACGTTAATACCGTGAGGATCAAGTGCAAACCACATCCACTCACAGCTTGACTTTCAAGGCTACGTCACAATTTATAAGGTGCCAGATTAGTGCTAATTGTCGTTCAGCTTGAAATTTTTTATCTTGGGGAAGAAACCAAAAAAAATAAGGATGTCTTCCTTCCTCTAGGAGTGAAAACATTTTCCTAAACCAATCAGTCACAAGGTCAAGGACTCTTCTTCCTTTAATCCCACTAATTAGAACACCATCCTTTTATTGTTATTATTATTATTATTGTTATTAAGGTCATAATAGTTTACAGCAATGTGAAATTTCAGTTGTTCATTATTTGTCTGTAACCATGTAAGTGCTCCCTCTGTGCCCATCCCCCAACCCCCTTCACCCTGGTAACCTGAATGACATGTCCTCTTTGTCCATGTGTTTGCTTATCTTCCATATATGAGTGAAATCATACAGTGTTTGCCTTTCTCTTCGCTTAACATAATACCTTCAAGGTCCATCCATGTAGTTGCAAATGGGATGATTTTGTCTTTTTTTATAGCTGAGTAGTATTCCACTGTGTATACATACCACATCTTCTTTATCCAATCACCAGTTGATGCGCACTTGTGTTTCTTCCACATCTTGGCTATTGCGAATAATGCTGCAATGAACATAGGGGTGCATAAGTCTCTTTGAATTTCAAGTTCTTTGATTTCAAGTTCTTTGGATAAATACCCAGTGGTGGGATTTTTAATTTTTGAGAAATCTCCATACTGTTTTCCATAGTGGCTGTACCAGTTTGCATTCCCACCAGCAGTGTATAAGGGTTCCCTTTTCTCCACACCCTCTCCAACATTTGCTATTTTTTGTCTTGGTGATTATAGTCATTTTAATGGGTGTAAGGTGATATCTTAGTGTAGTTTTGATTTGCATTTCCCTGATGATTAGTGACGTTGAACATCTTTTCTTGTGTCTATTGGCCATCTTATATCTTCTTTGGAATAATGTCTGTTCATATCCTCTGCACATTTTTTGGTTGGGTTGTTGGTTTTGTCGTTGTTCAGTTGTGTGAGTTCTTTATGTATTTTGGAGATTAACCCCTTGTCAGATATATGATTTGCAAATATTTTCTCCCAATTGGTGGGTTGTCTTTTTGTTTTGATCCTGGTTTCCTTCGCTTTGCAGAAGCTCTTTAGTCTGATGAAGTCTCACTTGTTTATTTTTTCTTTTTTTCCCTTGCCGGAATAGATGTTGCATTCAAAAAGATTCTTTTAAGATTCATATCAAAGATTGTACTACCTATATTTTCTTTTAGAAGTTTTATGGTTTCAGGTATTACTTTCAAGTCTCTGATCCATTTTGAGTTTATTTTTGTGTGTGGCATGAGATAATGGTCTACTTTCATTCTTTTGCATGTGGCTGTCCTGTTTTCACAACACCATTTATTGAAGAGACTTTTCTTTCTCCATTGTATGTTCTTAGCTCCTTTGTCAAAGATTAACTGTCTGTAGATGTGTGGCTTTAATTCCGGGCTTTCAATTCTGTTCCCTTGATCTGTGTGCTTGTTTTTGTACCAGTACCATGCTATTTTGATTACTGTAGTTTTGTAGTACATTTTGAAGTCAGGGATTGTGATGCCTCCAGCTTTGTAAAACACCATCCTTTTATTGTCAATTCTGTACTGACTTTCAGTCTTGGCAGAATAGGAGGAGGAAATCACACAGCCAACAATGCTGCTCACTTGAACCTTGCCTGTGTTGTTGGCATGTGTGTTGCTAGTTCACCGTGAGAGCAGGGCAAACTGCCATCTCATAGCTCTATTTCGTCCCTTCCCCTCTACCTGAGGCTTCTGTTCAATGGCAAGCACCCCCTGGTGACAGGTCCCTTCATCAACTAACACACACGACATAGACCTTCCTCTGAGATAGCTCAGTTCTTTTAGCAAGACTAGATTACTTTGTACATTAAACAAAATCCACTCTAAATACAGCACAATAAGGGTTTCTAATAGAGGTTTTCCACAAATGCTTAGACAAGCAGAACATGAATGGTTCTGGCAAGATGGCTAGAGAATACGATTGTAAGGGGAAAGAAGAAAATTTAGGGGAAAGACACGTTACTAAGTCTGCCTCAAACACATTTATTGACTTTTTAATTTAGCGTGGCAGCAGCATGTTAGCTGGGTAAACATTCAAATTATTTAGGCTTGGTGGAAGATCAAAAACACTCCAAGATGATACAATCAGCAAAGCCAGGGCAAAAAGTATGCTCATTTATTTGTTAAAAAAAAAAAAGTAAAAGAATGAGCTATCAAGCCATGAAAAGACATGAAGGAAACTTAAATGTATATTACTAAGTAAAAGAAGCCAATCTGAACGGCTACACGCTGTATGATTCCTGCTGTATGACATTCTGGAAAAGGCAGAACTGTGAAGACGGTAACAGATCAGTGGTTGGGAGTGGGGAGGGATGGCTAGGCGGAGCACAGAGGATTTCAGGGCAGTGAAACTACTCCGTATGATACTATAATGGTGGATTCAGGTCATTGCACGTTTGTCCAAACCCACAGAATGTGCACCACCAAGAGGGAACCCTAACAGACTACAGACTTTGGGTGTCAATGTAGGTTTATCAGTTGTAACAAATGTACACTGTGGTGCGAGATGTTGATAACGAGGGAGGCCATGGGTGTATGGAGGCAGGGAGAATATGGGAACTCTCTGTACTTTCCACTTAATTTTGCTGTAAATCTAAAACTGCTCTAAAGAATAAAGTCTATTAAAAAAAAAAGTAGAGGCTTTAACTATGGATTGTTGGGGTAAAAACTTTAATAGACATTTGTTGAATACCCACTGTCCATTGCCCTACTGTGGTAGCCAGCCTTTAAGATGGCCCTGGAGGATCCCTGCCCCCTATATAGCCTCCCTTTGCATTGTACCAGGATTGGTTTGTGTGACCAGTAGAATATGGCAGAAGTGATGGTGTGTCACTTCTGAGATCAGACGAAAGACACTGTAGCTTCCTTCTTGCTCGTTCTTCCTCTCTCTCGGGACACTCATTTGAGGCATAGCCAGCCACTATGTCATGAACACTCTATGGAGAGGCTACAGGGTAGGGAACTGAGCCCTTCAGCCAACAGCCACGTGAGTGAGCTTGGAAGCAGATCCTCCACCCAAACCAAGACTTCAGATGACTACACCCTGCTGAGATCTTGACAGCAGTCTCATGGGAGACCCTGAGCCAGAAGTGCTCAGCTAAGCTGCTCCCAGACTCCTGCCAGATTGTATTATACAGAAACATATTTCTGAGCAAAATTTTGATCTGAAAAAAAATAAAATCTTAGCTTTCCTTGCACACTCACGGCATCCTCAGAAACTGGGTAAGATAATACATTTTTGTAGTTTTAAGATGCTAAGTTTTGGAGTGATTTGTTATACAGCAATAGATACTTAACATACTTTTGACAGACACTGGGAAATGCAAAGCTAACAAGCTGCAGGAGGGAGAGGCTTTGTCAGCACTGCTCACCTCCAACGCCCCAGTTCCTAGACCACTGCCTGGTGCACAGTAGGCACTCAGAAAACATTTGTTGACTGAGAGATGAAAATAAGGCCACTGCCCTTCAGAGGCTCCCACCTGAGGGGAAGAAAAGATGTAAACACGTAACTATTAGGCAGGTTTGAAGGAGTTGGTGTGTAGGAGAGAGATGGCACAAGCCAAGCATTGCATTGCAGGGGCAGTGGTCCACTCTGTGACAGGAGGTAGTCCCAGAGTCTGCACGGAGGAGGCTGTAACTCAGCAGGGCCTCGAAGCACAGGCCTCTCTAGATGGGCTGAAATCCATTGTCTTTCTCTTCAGCTTAATCCTCCAATTTACAGCTATTATAAATTTGAAAACTGTGACTTCAAGAAGAAAACATTCTTCCTCCATGTGAGCGCAGCTCTGAAGAAAGTACCAGACAAAGCTGTTATTTATTAAACAAAGTTGTTGTTTGCAGACATGGTCACACACAAGGCCAAATAGATGGGAAAATGGCACACCAAAAAACAAAAAAGAAAAATAACTCTTTCAAGATTTAAGAGAATCAGGAGAAAGGTTTTCCATGTTGCAGTGGCTTCCAGAAATGAGGGTGGCATCTCAGGACATCAGGAAGTCAAGGGAAGGGGACTTGAGAGGCCTGGAGACAGCAAGGCCAGTGTCTCTAACAGCAAATAGAAACTAAAAATTAACACAGTGACGTGAAGAACAGCCCTGAATGCCAGGCCAGGAGATGCTGTTTATCTCAGCATGGAGCACATGGCTTCCTGCTGGTGGGCTGGAAGCAGTCAGATAGTTTCCCCCATCTAGACATCCCACCTGCTCAATTCGCCTGCACAATTTTGCCCTAGCTGAGTACCCCAGGGCTATTTTTTTTAACTTAAAATTGAGAAGGAAATTTTATATCATCATCATAAGTGGAAAATTAGTATCTTCCTATTACACATCAAAATAAACACCTAACTATTAAAATAACAAATTTGCACCTGCGTATCACAGTCATCTTGAATACCACTGTATAGTATATAGCCACTTTCTGAGAAACACTGACTTTAGTGAAAGTAATTAAATCACAGTTCAATGACAAATTACAAGAAAAACGTTCATGCACTCCAAGGAGATTTCATTTATAGAGAAGCAAAATCAAACGTTTTAGATGTTCAAGATCAAGAATAGTCTAGAGGGGCAGGCCCGGTGGTGCAGCAGTTAAGTTCGTGCGTTCTGCTTCTTGGCGGCCCGGGGTTCGCCAGTTCAGATCCTGGGTGCGGACATTGGCACACCATGCTGTGGTAGGCGTCCCCCATATAAAGTAGAGGAAGATGAGCACAGATGTTAGCTCAGGGCCAGGCTTCCTCAGCAAAAAAGAGGAGGATTGGCAGTAGTTAGCTCAAGGCTAATCTTCCTCGAATAAATAAATAAATAAATAAATAAATAAATAAGAATATTCTAGAAAGTTGAACATTAAGGATTAAGTGCCACTGAAAGAACCAGGTCAGAACCTTGCACATATCGCTAGCACTAACCTCCTTATCCACAATTGTCTATTTACATTTCTGTCTGCCCCACTTGTCTAACAGGTCCTCTGGGGCAGGGCGAGTTTCTTTGCAAGAACAAAGACATATGTAAGGCATTTATTTTTGCTGCAAAGATCATCTCTTACATTTGCCTTGTGAAAATAGTTGACACATTTTTGTTGGCTGTAAAAACATATTTTTGAGCAAAATTTTCATCTGAAAAAATAAACAAAATGTTGGCTTTCTTTGCTCACCCATGACTTCGGATTGCTACTTAGCGCACGGAGAGGTAAACTGTGGGGCAGTTCACCGGGACTGAACTGCCACTTGAGTCCTGGCCGAGTAGTATAATCACGCACGGAACTTCTTAGACATCCTGAGGCCTGAGCCCCACCCCCGGACGTTCTGATTCAATAATGAAATCTCACGCATCTATGGCACAGAGGTGCACAGCCCTGGAGTAAGCCATTTGTCATAGCAAAAGAGAATGTGAAGACACATTGTTGGAAAATCAATGAAAAGTCTTACTATTATAAGAGCTTGGTTGTTTTTTTTTAACTTTGATTTTTTTTTCTGCTTTATTTCCCCAAACCCCACCTGTACACAGTTGTATATCTTAGTTGCAGGTCCTTCTAGTTGTGGGATGTGGGACGCCACCTCAATGTGGCCTGATGAGCGGTGCCATGTCCGCACCCAGGATCTGAACCCTGGGCCGCCGCAGCGGAGTGCACTAACTTAACCACTCGGCCACGGAGCCGGCCCCAAACTTTGATTTTTTTTTAATAGGACACATTCAAAATGAGGTTATCTCAAACTATTTTATTATTCTCAGCAGTTAAAATTGTGAAGGATTCCTTTTGATCATGAGAACGAGAGTACTCCCTAAAGAGCTTTTGCTAAAATACTCTCCGCTGAGGGTGGGGAGGTACTTGGAAGCAAGGATTAAAGAACAGGAAGGAAAGTTCATGTGAAAACCACTCAGCTCCTGACCGTCGAGCCAAGGATGAGTCGGGAGACGGTCCCCCAAGGTCAGTGCCACACTCCGGTGGCAGCCCCAGAATCTCTGCATCGACTCTCTCAGGAGGAAGAGCATGGGTGTGGGCTCTGCGGAGGAAAGGTCAAAGCCCGCCTCTGTCACACGCTGACTGTCAGACCACGGGCAAGCATTCTGAGCTATCCGCTTCATCGAGTTAGCCTTTCTTTGAAAACCTAATTTTTCATTTTCTTAATCATAATTCTAGAGCATTTAGGGAATTATCTGTTGGAATTTATTTTCCTCCCATTAAAAAAAGTACTCCCTAATTGCATCTGATAAAGGTGGATATTTACTTGTTTCCAAAGAACCTGGGTCTAAACAACATAAGAAACAAGATGCAATGATTCTATTGTCACCTAATTGAGTTTACCAACAACAAACAGTCATTTCTTTCTGTTCTCTTTGGTCCCAGAGTTCATAAACAGCAGGTGGAGATAAGGTTTTATTGCCGGGAGGGACCTCAGCGCTCATCGCCTCCAAGGATCTTCATTAAACCACCCAAGACTGATTTCATCATCCTCAGTCTGGCTACTCACTCCTCACATTGTTCATTGTAATAAGCAGCCCCAAATAACCTCTGTCTTTGAAGCCGCCATCTCTTTCTGGCTTTAATGGAGACCTCTGTTTACTTTCCCTCAATAAAGAGAAGAGGAGAGTGTGAGGTAGGGACCTGCAGAGGAGGCCCACCCACCTGCAGTTTCATCTCACCTGAGTCTGGGAGAGTCCCGAACCACCAACTGGCATACAGTGAACACCAATCACCTCTACCCTGTGGGACCACAGACCTGAGTCCTCCAGGCAGAGGGGCCAGTGAGGGTGCCAGGCAAAGAAGACTATGGTCATCTGCATGATCAGATGAGTCTGACCCTTTAAGATCCATTTCTAAGAAAGGGAGAGTGGGTGGAAGGAGGGACGGCCAGAGCTAATTCGATTTAGATGTTATGATGACCTGGGACAGTTTCTCCTAGTACTTCTAAAGATATCTTGTAATTTTGGAACTTCTTTGCGAAATTTGTTATTTTTCCTAAGCCCTATCTATTTCCCAAGTTACTCTGCAAAATCCTTGAAAACAATCAGGGGCTTGTGTGCTTATTTTCAGCTGGAGGAGGAAGGGACTCTGGCTGGTGTGCATATTATTTGGCAGCTGGGGCTGAGGGATGGAGAGAGAAAGCCAGGTGGGAGGGGAGACAAGGGCGGTCAAGGTGAGCTGGCCCATCACTGAGACCTGGGAGGCAGGAAGGAGCCAAGGAGTCCCCAGGAAGAAGAAGTGGTGGCAGGGGCTGGTGGAAGATGCCCAACTCGTGCCCAAAATGGGCAGCACACAGATTGGAAGAAATGTTGTCTCAGTGCAGGGAGACCAAACAATAGCAGGCTCAGGATTCTGCTTAAATTCAGGCCAAAGACCCTCCTCCTCCAGGGGAGGAGTGGCCCTAGATCCCTCTCAAAAAGATTCCCAATTTCTTTCCTGGCCCTGTCAGAGGAAATAAATCATCTGACGATGTGTTTGCAATGTGGAAGCCAGGGCCCAGCTATTTTCATTTTTAAATTACTACTCTTTCCAGGCCACTAGTGCAGCTTTCCTCCCGTCTCCTGGTCTGCCTTGGTTTGATGAATTGGTCTATCTGAGGGGCAGCACTGGATAAGTTTAACACCCCCTCTCTGACTCCCCCAACTTCCACCTCCAACTCAGTTGGAAGGGCCATCTGGGTATCTGGTTTTGAAGACAGGAAGGCTAAGATCCCAACCCATGCCGTCTGTACAGGACTGAGCTGGAAGTGTCCCTGAAGCCCACAGGCTCACAGCCCCCGGCTCTGTGGCTTCTGCACAGAAAGCAGAGCAGGCGGAGCCACAGAAGGGAGTTCTGTGGATCTGAGAGAAGATGATGGACCTCTGTCACCTGGTAAGGCCTGGAACCAACAGCTATCTTGTATAGAGCTTTGTTGGGAAATTGTGGCCAATGATGGTGTAGTTACTAACATGAATAGAATTGTGCCCACAAATCAATTAACAAAATACAGATTTGTTGAGGGTAAGCTCCCAGAGAGCAGGGTTCATGATTCACCTCTGGATCCCAGGTCCTGGCATATAGCAGGTGCTCAATTAACATCTGTAGGCTGTTTGTAGGTAAATGAGACTAATAAACTAAACACAAATTTACTGGCCACTGCAAGCCATTGTTCAGGCTTTGTAATAACCACGTTTTCTTTCTTTCTTTCTTTCTTTCTTTCTTTCTTTTTTGATGAGGAAGATTGGCCCTGGGCTAACATCCATTGCCAATCTGCCTCTATTTTGTATGTGTGACACTGCCACAGCATGGCTTGATGAGCGGTGTGTAGGTCCACGCCTGGGATCTGAACCTGTGAACCCCAGGCTGCCAAAGCAGAGAGCGCAAATTTAACCACTACACCACTGGGTTGGCCCATAACCACATATTCTAGTCTGTATTTGATGCTTCAACATCTTGAGGGCTTGCTGACTCTGGAGAGATTGACCCTCCCAGGGTAGCCAATTCCTAGAGATACTAAAGGACTCTCCCACAAGCAAGACTTTCCTATGCAAACCAACCTATCCAGAGCCAGTACCCCACACCCCTTTATCAGTTCTCACACTCTGGCCACTATCCACCCACCCTAATCACCCTAGAGCCAGGTACCCATGCTCCAGAGCCCATGAAATTACTCAAGCTATTGAATCCTAAGACCGTTCACCCTGCCTCGTCCATTCCTTCCCTTGAAAACCACAATAAAGACCCTTGCCCACATTTCCCCTCACCCCCTCTGTCTCCTGACCTGCCCTGGTGCTTGCCCATGTGCTCCCAACACCCCCCTGCCCAGGGTATGCACTGCGTGCTCTCTCCTTTTGGGAACTGTAAACAACAAACTATCTTCTCAATGGCAGTCATCTCTGCTCTGTTGGCCTCAGCACACCTGGATAATAATAAAACCTACATTTTAAAACAGCTTTGGAATCTCCAACAATGCAACACGACAGAATAACAGCTGTCACTTCCCAAGCACCTATTCTGGCCGAGCACTTAGATACACTAATTCTATTAACTCAACAACAATCATGAAGACAGGTATTATTACTCCTGTTCGGTAGACAATAAAGATGAGCCTCAGAGAGGTTAGGTGATTTGCCCAAGGCAAGTGGCAGAGCTGGGGTTTTTCAGCCTTGCAGAAAGGAGGGAATGTGAGGTCTAGAGAAGAGACACAGTTGCGTGTGGTGGAGAAGTCAGGGGAAGAAATATAACAAGGACAGTTCACTCAGCACCCGTTTCTTGGGCAAGATGACTGGTTAAGAGGGCTGGCTTCCAGATTCCACCTCCACCGCCCATCCAGCCCAGCCAGGTGAAGGGCAGCTCTCTCTCCTTCAGGCAGCCTGTCCCAAGACCAATGATAGAGCATCCTGGAGAGGACCACTGCTTCGGGTAGGCCCCAGGGAGAACCCCGGCGCTGTTTGCTTTATCATTGCCTTTTCCCAAGACAGGAACTGCAGCCAGGGAGCATGAGATCCGAAACATCCTTCTCTTAACCACTCAATTTACCTTTGTATCCAGGGGCTGCTCCGTTTCTGGGTTTCCTTAGGAGATGGATTTTTGCCCAATCTAGGACCTAAACTTGCTACAAATAAGACTTTGGAGCTTTGAAAACTTATCTAGACAGAGAGTAGCAAGAACAACCATTTTTATATTCCTGATCACAAAACAGAACTCCTTTACCAAGAGGGGCATTCGCAGAAACGGGGGAAGGGCACACCCAACAAGCCCAGGGTGCAGGGGCTGCGCTGGGCATCCACAAGGCAGTCAGGCTCACATCCACTTGCTGGCAAGACAGGGCCTTTCATACCTGCAGTCTGTCCACACTCTTCAGGGACCCCAACATAAACCTACATGTTAAAGACAGCTCCCCTTGGTCATACTTAAGACATTACATTTACATTTTAATAGATGCCCTTAGGTCAGGGTTGGGGAATCATCAAAATGCTGGAGGGAAGAAATGAATTCCTCCATTTGGCTGAATATACAGAGGTCCAAATGGATTGGGAGAACCAAGATGCCAAGATAAAATTTGCCGGGCAAGGGGACCAGGTCAAGCTCACTTTTACTCATGGACAAATTATGAGGTTACTTTCAAACAGAGACCCTTCGAAGAGTGAACGGTGCTCTATGAATCAACACGCAGGGAGAGGGGTCATAAAGCAAGGTGGCTCCTGCCAACCGGAAGCACGGCCTTCCTTGAGAAGTTTGTCCTCAGTTTCTCCTGCCCTCATTCATCCTCTTCAATCTGCCCCCTTCCGGTCTCCAGTATGTTCTATCTTCCTAGTCCCTCCACCATCAGTCCCTGTGCTCCCCAAGATGACCCTTGCATGACAGAAACAGACCCATACTGAGGTGCAGGAGAGGAGGCTAGCAGCAGGCCCCCTCACAGCCTCCCCTATCAACAGGGTTTTCTGTTGATAGACAGATGAGGCTTCTTCCGTCCACTATGAACGTCTTGGGTAATCTTGACTTGAACTGAAGCTCGAGCTAGAGAGGAGGGAATGGGATGGCAGCAGGGAGCAGGCAGCCTTCAGGATGCTGTGCAGAAGGCTGGGACCACCACAAGCCCCCATCAGCTGGTGGCTGGGCTTTCCCATTAACCAGCAACCACGCGCGCAGGGGTGGGGCCAGGCCAGCCCCACTCTGCCTAGGCCCCTCTCCCCAGTGTGTTTAGATCTTCAAACCCAACAGCTGAACTCTGCCTATGCAGGTTTGACTCCAGGCCAGAAGTCCCAGGAGTGAGCAGGGGCAGGAGCACCGGGAAGGCAGGGCATTTCTCTGACCTGAAGGCCATAGAGGTTAGTGTCCCAGCTTCCCTCAGAAGCCATTTAAGACCCTGCCATTGTGCTCTTGTTCAAAGCTATTTGAATTTATATCTATTTCCTGCCAGCAGCACCTCTCAGAATAATTCATTCCGTCTGTCCCTTGCATTTTAGCCATTTATTCCTACAGCCCCACCCTAGCTTCATCATCCCCGGAAGGTCTCGACCCCTGAAACCCTAAACTCCAGGAATCCACCCTTCTGGCCCCTTGCCGCCCCCAGCCGGCTCTTGATTGTACAGGGTCTCCAGGGCCTGGAACCCGAGCTAGGGTGAGCTGTGCTGAGGGGTGGGGTTTAAGGACCAGGCATGTGTGGATTTGAATCCAGGCTCTGCCTCTGACTAGCCAGGCAACCTTGGGCAATTTACTGCACCTAAGACTTCCTCTTCACAATGACAAACTGGGACTAATAACATATACTGAGGTCTAATGGAGACAATTTACTGAAGCCCTGGGCACAGTGCCTGCCAGTGCCACACGCTCCAGTAGGGGGAGCCCTGTATTATCATCACTTCTGTTAGAATCACTTCCTACCAACCCTGTCATCCCTCCCACCACCCTCCTGGCCTCCACAACAGCCGAAATGAACTCCAGAGCCCCTCGGCTGTAGGACAGGGATCCTTCTCCCCTGGCCCCCACACACCACTGTCAGGGGTGGGGGTGTCCTAGGACTCATTGTGCTCCTGGCAAGACCCCTGTCACAAACACTCAGCCTCGCCATCAGTTTCTGCCCCAAGACCAGCATGATCAACCTCACTGAGTCCTTGGTCCTGGCTTATATCAGCCCCACAGAAACCCCAGGACCCCCAGGACCCCTCATCACCTACTACAAGCCCCAAACAGCCTTGTTCATCCTCCTTTGACCCCATCTCCCTCCCCAACTGCCAAAACCTTTCCATGGTGGACCCTGGACCTCTCAGCGGGTCCTCCACAGAATCCCTGATTTCTTCTGCCTCTGCTCAGAACATTTCTTTTACTTTCTTGTTCTAACTGAAATCTGCTTCCCTTGTCTTCTCAAATGTGGATTTCTCTCTCCTACTCTCATACAACTAGCCTTAGGGTGCCATAGGTGTTTTTCTTTGCTCCTCATTGCTACTTCCAGAACTTTCTCTCTCTCTTCTCCCTAAAATCCCTAGCTTGGACTCTCACATCATAAGACTGCACACTTCTCCTCGTTGCTAAGGGGACGACTGCTCACCCCTCCCCTCTCGGGGCTCACCCTCGCTCTCTCTCAAGCTCCAGTTCCAACTCTTCCTGGCTTCCCCTCCTCT